>NC_135235.1:524750505-525371755 GCF_051348905.1 Ranitomeya variabilis | reverse complement strand
GATCGCCCATTATTGCATTTTAATGCAATGTCGCGGCGACCAAAAAAACTTAATTCTGGCGTTTCGAATTTTTTTCTCGTTACACCGTTTAGCGATCAGGTTAATGCTTTTTTTTAATTGATAGATCGGGCGATTCTGAACGTGGCGATACCAAATATGTGTAGGTTTGATTTATTTTTTTATTAATTTATTTTGAATGGGGCGAAAGGGGGGTGATTAAGGCCGGCCTCACACTAGCGAGTTTTACAGACGTATGAGCACATAAACTACGTCCGTAAAATACGCATAACACACGGCCCAATGAATCTCTATGGCCCAGCTCCTATCAGCCGTATTATACTGATCCGTATTATACGGTCTTGTACGGCCGTAGAAAATCGCAGCATGCTGCGTTTGTCACCGTATTGCGCAAAAAAATCGCCAATGAAAGTCTATGGGGGCGAGAAAAATACGGATTACACACGGACCAGCAGTGTGACTTGCGAGAAATACGCAGCAGTGTTCTATAGAAAAGCCGGTAATTCAATTGCCGGCTTTTTCTTTCTCCTTCACAAACCCGACAGGATATGAGACATGGTTTACATACGGTAAACCATCTCATATCCCTTTTTTTTTGCATATTCCACACTACTAATGTTAGTAGTGTGTATGTGCAAAATTTGGCCGCTGTAGCGGCTAAAATAAAGGGTTAATTCGCGGAAAAAATTGGCGTGGGCTCCTATGCAATTTTCTCTGCCAGAATGGTAAAGCCAGTGACTGAGGGCAGATATTAATAGCCTGGAGAGGGTCCACGGTTATTGGCCCCCCCGGCTAAAAACATCTGCCCCCAGCCACCCCAGAAAAGGCACATCTGGAAGATGCGCCTATTCTGGCACTTGGCCACTCTCTTCCCACTCCCGTGTAGCAGTGGGATATGGGGTAATGAAGGGTTAATGTCACCTTGCTATTGTAAGGTGACATTAAGCCAGGTTAATAATGGAGAGGCGTCAATTATGACACCTATCCATTATTAATCCAATAGTACGAAATGGTTAATAAAACACACACACATTATTACAAAGTATTTTAATGAAATAAAGACACATGTTGTTGTAATATTTTATTATACTGGTAATCCACCTGAAGACCTGAAGGGGTTAAATCATTTTACAGCCAGGAGCTCTGCTAATGCACTCGCTGGTGCCTGTAAAACCCCGGGTGCTGAATGGAAAGCAGGGTGATCTGTAGTTACCTTGAGTTGCGGTGATGCGCCCTCTGCTGGATGTCCTCATGAACTGGAGCCTTGGAAAAGCTCCCAGGCTCGAGTTCATATTAGGACATCCAGCAGAGGGCGCATCACCGCAACTCAAGGTAACTACAGATCACCCTGCTTTCCATTCAGTATCGGGGTTTTTACAGCCAGGAGCGAGTGCATTAGCACAGCTCCTGGCTGTAAAATGATTTAACCCCTTCAGATGGATTTACATCGTGGGACATAACAACGGAAGGTATGGAATATTGTTGTTTGTTTTTTTAACTTTGTTTCAGGACGATGGTCTTCAGGTGGATTAAGAGTCTAATAAAATATTACAACAACCTGTGTCTTTATTTCATTAAAATACTTTGTAATAATGTGTGTGTGTTTTATTAACCATTTAGTACTATTGGATTAATAATGGATAGGTGTCATAATTGACGCCTCTCCATTATTAACCTGGCTTAATGTCACCTTACAATAGCAAGGTGACATTAACCCTTCATTAACCTATATCCCACTGCTACACAGGAGTGGGAAGAGAGTGGCCAAGTGCCAGAATAGGCGCATCTTCCAGATGTGCCTTTTCTGGGGTGGCTGGGGGCAGATGTTTTTAGCCAGGGGGGGCCAATAACCGTGGACCCTCTCTAGGCTATTAATATCTGCCCTTAGTCACTGGCTTTACCGCTCTGGCGGAGGAAATTGCGCGGGAGCCCACGCCAATTTTTTTCCGCCATTTAACCCTTTATTTTAGCAGCTACAGCGGCCAAATTTTGCATATACACACTACTAACATTAGTAGTGTGGAATATGCAAAAAAAAAAGGGATATGAGATGGTTTACTGTATGTAAACCATGTCTCATATCCTGTCGGGTTTGGGAAGGAGAAAAGAAAAGCCGGCAATTGAATTACCGGCTTTTCACATACAGTTAGGTCCATATATATTTGGACAGAGACAACATTTTTCTTATTTTGGTTATAGACATTACCACAATGAATTTTAAACAAAACAATTCAGATGCAGTTGAAGTTCAGACTTTCAGCTTTCATTTAAGGGTATCCACATTAAAATTGGACGAAGGGTTTAGAAGTTTCAGCTTCTTAACATGTGCCACCCTGTTTTTAAAGGAACCAAAAGTAATTGGACAGATTCAATAATTTTAAATAAAATGTTTATTTTTAGTGCTTGGTTGAAAACCCTTTGTTGGCAATGACTGCCTGAAGTCTTGAACTCATGGACATCACCAGACGCTGTGTTTCCTCCTTTTTGATGCTCTGCCAGGCCTTCACTGCAGTGGTTTTCAGTTGCTGTTTGTTTGTGGGCCTTTCTGTCTGAAGTTTAGTCTTTAACAAGTGAAATGCATGCTCAATTGGGTTGAGATCAGGTGACTGACTTGGCCATTCAGGAATATGCCACTTCTTTGCTTTAATAAACTCCTGGGTTTCTTTGGCTTTATGTTTTGGGTCATTGTCCATCTGTAGTATGAAACGACGACCAATTAGTTTGGCTGCATTTGGCTGGATCTGAGCACACAGTATGGCTCTGAATACCTCAGAATTAATTCGGCTGCTTTTGTCCTGTGTCACATCATCAATAAACACTAGTGACCCAGTGCCACTGGCAGCCATGCATGCCCAAGCCATCACACTGCCTCTGCCGTGTTTTACAGATGATGTGGTATGCTTTGGATCATGAGCTGTACCACACCTTCGCCATACTTTTCTCTTTCCATCATTCTGGTAGAGGTTGATCTTGGTTTCATCTGTCCAAAGAATGTTCTTCCAGAACTGTGCTGGCTTTTTTAGATGTTTTTTTAGCAAAGTCCAGTTTAGCCTTTTTATTTTTGATGCTTATGAGTGGCTTGCACCGTGCAGTGAACCCTCTGTATTTACTTTCATGCAGTGTTCTCTTTATGGTAGATTTGGATATTGATACGCCGACCTCCTGGAGAGTGTTGTTCACTTGGTTGGCTGTTGTGAAGGGGTTTCTCTTCACCATGGAGATTATTCTGTGATCATCCACCACTGTTATCTTCCGTGGGCGCCCAGGTCTTTTTGCATTGATGAGTTCACCAGTGCTTTCTTTCTTTCTCAGGATGCACCAAACTGTAGATTTTGCCACTCCTAATATTGTAGCAATTTCTCGGATGGGTTTTTTCTGTTTTCGCAGCTTAAGGATGGCTTGTTTCACCTGCATGGAGAGCTCCTTTGACCGCATGTTTACTTCACAGCAAAACCTTCCAAATGCAAGCACCTCACCTCAAATCAACTCCAGGCCTTTTATCTGCTTAATTGAGAATGACATAACGAAGGGATTACCCACACCTGTCCATGAAATAGCCTTGGAGTCAATTGTCCAATTACTTTTGGTCCCTTTAAAAACAGGGTGGCACATGTTAAGGAGCTGAAACTCCTAAACCCTTCATCCAATTTTAATGTGGATACCCTCAAATGAAAGCTGAAAGTCTGAACTTCAACTGCATCTGAATTGTTTTGTTTAAAATTCATTGTGGTAATGTCTATATCCAAAATAAGAAAAATGTTGTCTCTGTCCAAATATATATGGACCTAACTGTATATCGCGCTGAATTAAATATAAATACAGAATATATATATTTATATGTGTCTCAATGACATATATATATATATATACTGTATATATGTTTTAACGAACATTTGAGCACATAAATCCATTAGATGTCGGTTTTGCAAGCCTGCGAGAAAATATCGCAGTACGGATGCCATACGGATTACATACGGAGGATGCCATGCGCAAACTACGCTGACACACCCTGCCTACGGATGACATACGGATCACTATTTTGGGGACTTTTCTGCATATTACGGCCGTAAAAAATGGACCGTATTTACATACGCTGAGTGTGAGGCCGGCCTTAAACTTTTATATTTTTTTTATTTTTTTCACATTTTTTTTACTTTTTTTTTTCTTTTGCCATGCTTCAATAGCCTCCATGGGAGGCTAGAAGCTGGCACAACACGATCGGCTCGACTACATAGCAGCGATCTGATGTTCGCTGCTATGTAGCAGAAATGCAGGTGTGCTGTGAGCGCCGACCACAGGGTGGCGCTCACAGCTGCCGGGGATCAGTAACCATAGAGGTCTCAAGGACCTCTATGGTTACTATTCAGAAGCATCGCCGACCTCCGATCATGTGACGGCGTCGGCGATGTGCTCATTTCCGGCCGCCCGGCCGGAAGCGCCGGTTAAATGCCGCTGTCTGCATTTGACAGCGTCATTTAACTAGTTAATACCGGCGGGTGGATCGCGATTTCACCCGCCGCTATTGCGGGCACATGTCAGCTGTTCAAAACAGCTGACATGTCCCGGCTTTGATGCGGGCTCACCGCCGGAGCCCTGCATCAAAGAGGGGGATCTGACCTCGGACGTACTAACCCGTCCGAGGTCAGAAAGGGGTTAAAGTGTGATCCGATTTTCTCAGATGACAAGATGGAGAAAAAATTACTCCACTCTTCTCTATTCTGTCAGTCCATGAAAATCGGACTCGGATGTTATCTGAGTGTGGTCCGATTTCTCCCATGGACTCACTAACTTGCATGGCAGAGTGTGATCCAAATATTGGCTGCAAATTGACCATACTGCATTTTTTTTCCTCGGACGAGGAAAAGATTGGACATGTGCACAGTCCCATTGAATAACATTGGTCTGAGTGCGATACGATGTTTTGTTGGATCGCACTTGGACCAAAAATACAGTCATCTACACAAACCCTAAATGTGAAAAATGTGTGAGCTGCAGTTATTTAGGGTCAGTGTTAGAAGCATCAAAGTGTCAATAAAGAGTTGTCCACATTCATTGAACAATCCTTAACAATACATTGATCGAAAAGGAAATCGACAGTAATTTGAGGAGAAACCTTAGGGCAAGTGTTCAGTTTTCCTCCAGCGTCACCCAGGGGTATTACACAGTGCCCATACAAATGACTTGCATGTGCAAGACAAGGACAGTTTTTCCAGGGCATGACACAGTCTTATAAATGTTTCCCACTCCATCCAAGAATTAAAAAACCTCCTCTATTTTGTAGTGGAGTATATATGCATGGGTTCCTTAAACTAGTCAACGACTTTCAGTTCCACATGTGATCTGTCATATTTATCAAAGCCTTTTTTATTGGTACCCGTGCCCTGTCTGTTCTTCTGTCCTCACAGCCTGGTTTATGCCCTGGTTGTAGGTGTAGCTTTGGTGACTACATGAGCATGCATTATATGCAAACGGCTTTTGACTTGGGTTATACAGCTGGAGCTGATAAGCATTTATTATAACATTGTATAAATATAAATACATTTCCTTTTTTTATCTGCTTGTCACTGCCATGAAATGTGCTGTGCTCTCAGTGCCATTACCTGGATCACTTGTCTGGTTCATGATTTTAGAGGGGATCTGTTCAAGCGTTCTCAGAGCTTGTTAGAAATCACACACACCAGCGAGCGAGTCCCAGGTGCCAATGTAGAACAGTATAATCACCTAACATTTTACAATATGAACACGGGGGACACGGGGCTGCTGAAAATTTAAAAGCTATGTTCACCTTCTCACAGATTTATTTTTTGTTCATTTCATTTCTAAATGCAAAATTAAGAAACTTTCCAAATAATTTCCATAAGAAATGTTCAATATATCTGTTCCCTTTATATGGCTGTGCAGAAATGTTACTAATCCATCAGGGCTAATCCTTATGGCTCTTTGTTCTTCAGTCACTTCTCTCAGTGTGAAGCTGGCGTCACACTAGCGAGATTTACGGACGTATGAGCGCAGAAAATACATCCGTAAAATACGCATAACACACGGCCCAATGATTCTCTATGTCACAGTTCCTATCAGCTGTATTTTACGGATCCGTATTATACAGTCTTCTACGGCCGTAGAAAATCGCAGCATGCTGCGTTTGTCACCGTATTGCGCAAAAAAATCGCCAATGAAAGTCTATGGGGGCGAGAAAAATACGGATGAGGCCGGCGTCACACTCAGCGTATGTAAATACGGTCCATTTATTACGGCCGTAATACGCTGAAATGTTCCCAAAATAGTGATCCGTATGTCATCCGTAGGCAGGGTGTGGCAGCGTATTTTGCGCATTGGCATCCTCCGTATGTAATCCGTATGGCATCCGTACTGCGATATTTTCTCGCAGGCTTGCAAAACCGACATCTAATGGATTTATGTGCTCAAATGTTCGTTAAAACATATATATAGTATGTATATATATATATATATATATGTCATTGAGACACACACACATATATATATATATATATATATATATATATATATATATATACTATATTTATATTTAATTCAGCGCGAGATATGTGAAAAGCCGGTAATTCAATTGCCGTCTTTTCATTTCTCCTTCCCAAACCCGACAGGATATGAGACATGGTTTACATACAGTAAACCATCTCATATCCCTTTTTTTTTTGCATATTCCACACTACTAATGTTAGTAGTGTGTATGTGCAAAATTTGGGCGCTGTAGCTTGTAAAATAAAGGGTTAAATGGCGGAAAAAATTGGCGTGGGTTCCTGCGCAATTTCCTCCGCCAGAGTGGTAAAGCCAGTGACTGAGGACAGATATTAATAGCCTAGAGAGGGTCCATGGTTATTGGCCCCCCCTGGCTACAAACATCTGCCCCAGTCACCCCAGAAAAGGCACATCTGGAAGATGCGCCTATTCTGGCACTTGGCCACTCTCTTCCCACTCCCGTGTAGTGGTGGAATATGGGGTAATGAAGGGTTAATGTCACCTTGCTATTGTAAGGTGACATTAAGCCAGATTAATAATGGAGAGGCGTCAATTATGACACCTATCCATTATTAAACCAATAGTACGAAATGGTTAATAAAACACACACACACACATTATTTAAAAGTATTTTAATGAAATAAAGACACAGGGTGTTGTAATATTTTATTATACTGGTAATCCACCTGAAGACCCTCGTTCTGTAACAAAGGAAAAATAAAAAAAACAACAATATCTCATACCTTCCGTCGCTCAGGTCAAGTCCCACGAAGTAAATCTATCTGAAGGGGTTAAATCATTTTACAGCCAGGAGCTCTGCTAAAGCAGTACTCGTGCCTGTAAACCCCCCGGGGAATGAATGGAAAGCGGGGTGACCTGTAGTTACCTTGAGTTGCGGTGAGGCACCTTCTGCTGGATGTCCTCATATGAACTCGAGCGTGGAAACTTTTCCAAGGCTCCAGTTCATGAGGACATCCAGCAGAGGGCGCATCACCGCAACTCAAGGTAACTACAGGTCATTCCCCTGCAATCCATTCATTCCCGGGGGTTTTACAGGCACGAGCTCTGCTTTAGCAGAGCTCCTGGCTGTAAAATGATTTAACCCCTTCAGATGGATTTACTTCGTGGGACTTGATCTGAGCGACGGAAGGTATGAGATATTGTTGTTTTTTTATTTTTCCTTTGTTACAGAACGAGGGTCTTCAGGTGGATTACCAGTATAATAAAATATTACAACACCCTGTGTCTATATTTCATTAAAATACTTTTAAATAATGTGTGTGTGTTTTATTAACCATTTCGTACTATTGGATTCATAATGGATAGGTGTCATAATTGACGCCTCTCCATTATTAATCTGGCTCAATGTCACCTTACAATAGCAAGGTGACATTAACCCTTTATTACCCCATATCCCACCGCTACACGGGAGTGGGAAGAGAGTGGTCAAGTGCCAGAATAGGCGCATCTTCCAGATGTGCCTTTTCTGGGGTGGCCGGGGGCAGATGTTTTTAGCCAGGGGGGCCAATAACCATGGACCCTCTCTAGGCTATTAATATCTGCCCTCAGTTACTGGCTTTACCACTTTGACGGAGAAAATTGCGCGGGAGCCCACGCCAATTTTTTCCGCGCTTTAACCCTTTATTTTACAAGCTACAGCGCCCAAATTTTGCACATACACACTACTAACATTAGTAGTGTGGAATATGCAAAAAAGAAGGGATATGAGATGGTTTACTGTATGTAAACCATGTCTCATATCCTGTCGGGCTTGTGAAGGAGAAAGAAAAAGCCGGCAATTGAATTACCGGCTTTTCACATATCTCGCGCTGAATTAAATATAAATACAGTATATATATATATATATGTGTGTGTCTCAATGACATATATATATACATACTGTATATATGTTTTAACGAACATTTGAGCACATAAATCCATTAGATGTCGGTTTTGCAAGCCTGCGAGAAAATATCGCAGTACGGATGCCATACGGATTACATACGGAGGATGCCATGCGCAAAATACGCTGCCACACCCTGCCTACGGATGACATACGGACCACTATTTTGGGAACATTTCTGCGTATTACGGCCGTAATAAACGGACTGTATTTACATACGCTGAGTGTGACGCCGGCCTTAGAGATACCAAGACGGAGGAGGATGTACACAGATCTGAAGAAGACAGGGGAGAGAGTGCAGAGGAAACAAGCTATAAGCAAGGAGGAAAGAGCATGGATAGGAAATAAGTGCAGGATAGAAGCTGTGCTGATGTATGAAAGAAAATGAAGACAACAGTATCAAGTATATACACAGACTTCACAGTCAGCCTATTTACTGGGAAAGACACTTCTACTGGAAATAATTCTGAAATTACTCAGGCTGTAAACTTCTTAAGGGGGGGGGTCTGAAAATCAATAAAGGAATAAAGATTACAGATTAAAACTGGTGCATTTTTTATAATTAGCGGTAACCACTTACATATATTTTTTTCTATGGCTATGGTGTCCATAGCCTTTAAGCTGCTCCTAGGCTGTAATGTTAGCATTTTGTTGGGTTACTTGTCCATGAAAAGTTGCCATAAAATACAGTCACAGTAAATAGCTATCAGTGACAGATCTGAAATGTTTGAGTATCATTTCATAAGGCAGAATGCAATAAAGTGAGGTAGACATGCCATTTGTGTAGTTAGAGCAGCCGGAATGGGGCCCTGCTGGCCATTATGCTCGCCACTTACATGGAATCTATCAGCAGGCTGTTGCTAATTGAGCTGAAAGCAGCATAATATAGAGGCAGAAAACCTGATTCCAGGGATGTGTCATTTGCTCAGCAGCTTGCTGTAGTTTCAGTAGAATAAGTATTTTATCAGTAGGAGATTATCACTCCAGGACTACATACCACATGCCAGAGAGTCCAGCTAATCTGTGTAACCCCACCCCCACCTCTGATTGGCAGCTTGCTGACAATTCACAGTGTGCACGGGAAGCAGCCAATCAGTGGTGTGGGCGGGGTTATTCAGAGCACAGCATTTATTTTAGAGCACTGAAACATCTACAGCAGGAAAAACATGGATACTATAAAAACTGCAACAAGCAGTGCAGTAAGTGACACATCCCTGTAATCAGGGTCTCTGCCCCATATCATGCTGCTCTGAGATTCCATAGGAAAAAAAATGGTGACAGATTCTTTAAAAAATTGACTTCTTACTGTTGCAGTAATTAATTACTTGACTCTTTGGGACATATTTATTTAACGGATTGTATTTCTACAAATGGTGTATGCAAGTCGCACAGGTTATTTACCAGAAAAGCAGCCACTTTCCTCCCTGTTGTTACCTGCACCGCGCTGCATTCATTTATCAGCATGTGCCACTTAATAGAATGTGCTGCGTGATGCTGACATAGTACTCCGCAGCACGACGCATTAGGCGATCCGACAGGTTCTCGTTAATGGAATTCTACTGCATAACATCCCAGCACGTTTGTGTTAGGAAATATGACCTGTGTATAGGGAGTGTCTTGTATTGTGTAATCTTGAAATGTTTCAATAAGGAAATACTGAGTCTCTTTGTGTTGTTTGTCTACATGATTGACTTCAATAACCATGCAATTTACTTTGTTTTGTGTTGCTGGAGTTATTATGTTAGTGACGAAAGAAAAAACAAAGCATCGCGTCCATCTCAAAGAAAAGTCTCTAAAGTTTATTCTCCGTATTTACTTTGCTAAGCCTGACTTGAAGCGAGGTGGAATTTATCTTTAAAGTTGGCACTAATTCTGTATGTCACCACATTGGGCATTCTGAAATGTCATCAGTGGCAAAATAAAAGGAAAGTGGATAAACAAGAGCTGGACCAGTGGCTTGATGTTGGTATTTGATCTTGTTGTCTAATGGTCTCGTCTCCAGACATCAGTACCAGCAGAAAGGCTTGTTTATTTCACAAATCTTCTGAGAACAGGTTCTCGTTCTCCGCCTTCTGGGTCACTGGCTTCCCAAATAATGAATGGCAAAATGTATTTGATTCACCCTGCTTCTGATGTCGGCATGTAGGCTGAATTAATTTGGTGATGTGACTCAGCAGTTAAAGAACAAATGGTGAAAGTGACAAGGAGACATCTGAATGTGAGACCTGTCAAGGATGAAACGGATCCAAGGAAAACATGATTCAATGAGGAAACTTCAGCAAAAGTGCAATGCTGCCTGTCCTATGTCCTCTGTAAAAGCACATAAAAAAAACTTAATCCAGCACAATGGCCATCCTCTCTACTAGGAGCTGATCTGCAGCACCAGGTAGAAGCAGCTACACAGTCGAATGATTCTGTGCAGTGTAGCACTCAATGTATATTTCTGGCCAACGCTGTTGCTGATAACATCTGATCAGTGAGGGTGCCAAGTACCGGACCACCATCAACGTGATATTGATGATCTATCCTCCCAGTAGCACTTTGGGATGTGACAGGTTCCGTTTAATGTACTCATACATAATAGACTAAAGTCAGCCAAACCCGCGTATATCAGCCTGTGTATGGCGGAGTTGTGAAAGATAATTATTGGCTGATCAGTCAGTTGGCCAATAGCTATCAAACGAGTATGGTTGTCTTTTACTTGAAATATGTCAGGAGCAGGACCCCACCTCTGATGGAAGGCTGAGACTTACCCACTGTATATGTGGTACATATTTTGTATACTTTTGTATGGGATAGTGTTGCTCACCATATACGGGGAAAAAATGGTATGCTGGCCAAATGGAGACCAAAAGGACATTCTTTATATGTTAAATGGAACCTGACAGCCGATACATGCTGCCCGATCCACAGGCAGCATGTATCGGGCACTGACTGCATGTGTTCAGCCAGGTATGTTTGACCTGCAGCGTGTCAGATAAAAACGTACTTTAAAAGCCACTGGGGACTGAGACGTATAAGAGACTGGTTGGATAGGGGGGTCCCAGCAGCTTCTCCCCAACTGCTCTTCTGAAGTCACAAGTTTCTCCCTATACATGTATGCAGGGAAAGTCCTCTCACTCAACGGGGAACGGGCAGGGAGATGCCACCAGGGACCCAACTTTCCAACTAGTTTACCGTACAGCTTGGACCACTGGCAGCTTTTAAAGTATGTTTTACTCTGAAACACTGCATTGTTTCAGAGTCAAACATAGCTGGCTGAAATCATGCAGCCAGTGACTAATAAATGTGTCCATGAATTGGGCAGCAAGTATCAGCAGTCAGGTTCTCTTTAATGCTACAAAATTACTGTAAAAGTTCAGGCCATTGTCGCTTACAATTTTATGTCCATTTGGGTAAGTTCGTCTTCTGTTCTAGCATGACTGTGCCCCTCATAGTGAGGTTAATTAAATCATGGTGTGGCGAGCTTGGCATGGATGAACTTAAAGGGGTTTTCCCACAAACAAAAGTTCATTATAATCAATAGATCTTGGAATAATAATAATAATTTCCACAATTGGCTATGCATAAAAAAAATGTTCCTGTGCTGAGATAATCTTATAAACGTGCCCTTGCTGTGTACTGTGTAATGGCTGTGTCTGACCTTGCAGCAGGGGATCACAGCTGATTCTTTTTTTTTCTGCCTGTTTTTAAATAATATTTTACTTCAAAGAAACAATTATTTGTGATCCCATGTTGTAATGTCTGTATACTTTTTTTCTCCTCCTCTGCCTGGGAGATGTGGTATGATGAGATCATGTCCCTGTACGGTCAGACACAGCCATTTCACAGTACACAGCAGGGGAACATGTATAACATTATCTCAGCATAGGAACATTTTTATTAAACATATCCAATTGTGGAAATTATTATTAGTCCAAGATCTATTGATTAAAATGAAATTTTGTTCTTGGGAAAACCCCTTTAAGTGATCACTGACTGCGACCACCTTTATGATATAATACAGATTATGAGACAGACCAAATTTATACAGACACAGACCAAAATGTTTGTGGAAAGGCTTCCCAGAAGTCTGCAGGCTGCTGTAGTTTCAAAGGAGGGCGCAGCCTAACTCCAGATTGACACCCATGATTATGGAATGTAAAGCCGATGGTCAAGTGACTTTTGGTTATAGAGTGTATATACAGTGCCTTGCGAAAGTATTAGGCCCCCTGGAACTTTTCAACCTTTTCCAACATATCATGCTTCAATCATAAAGATACCAAATGTCAATTTTTGGTGAAGAATCAACAACAAAAGGAACACAATTGTGAAGTTGAATGAAATGTATTGGTTATTTTAAATTATTGTGGAAATTCAAAAACTGAAAAGTGGGGCGAGCAATATTATTCGGCCCCATTAACTTAATACTTTGTTGCGCCACCTTTTGCTGCGATGTTTACCAGAAGATAGCGGTAGGTTGAAGAGATGGGTTAGGGCTGGAATAAGCATGTTAGTGAGGTTGGGGAGCAGGTGGGAAGGGATGGGGTCAAGTGCACAGGTGGTGAAGTGTGATTTGGAAAGGAGGCGAGTAAGTTCTCCTTCAGTGATGTTGGAGAGTGAAGTTATTGGGGAATGGCAGAGGTCTGGTATATGGAGTGGTTGGGGTGGTGGAACAGTAAAGGTTTGCCTTGTTTGGTCGATCTTGTTTTTGAAGTAGGTGACAAAGTCCTCAGAAGAGATGAGGGGAGTTGGAGGTGGCAGTGGGGGGCAGAGGAGAGAGTCAAATGTGTTGATCAGTTGTTTTGGGCTGTAGGATAGTGAAGATACAAGGTTAGTGAAATAGATCTGTTTAGCAGAAGTGAGGGCTAGTTTGAAGGCAAGTGTAGCTTGTTTGAAAGTGGTGAAGTCGTCTGGCAGGCGTGTTTTTTTCCAGTGCCGCTCCACGACCCTGGATGCTTGTCGGAGTTTTTTGGTGAGGTTGTTATGCCAGGGTTGCCTATTGATTTGTCGCACTTTGCCATGCATGAGAGGGGCGACTGAGTCTATGGCTGATGTGATGGTGGAGTTATAGAAAGCGGTGGCGCTATCCATGTCGTGGAGTGAAGATATTGAGGACAGGGGAAGAAGAGAGTCTGAGAGTCTGCGAATGTCTAGGTGTGCAAGGTTTCTGCAAGGATGCGGTACTGGCTGGACGTGAGGGGCGGTTGAGGAGGACAAGGAAGAGAAGGTGAGTAGATGGTGGTCAGATAAAGGGAAGGGAAAGGTTGTGAGATTAGTTAAGGAACAGAGGCGGGTGAAGATGAGGTCTAGCATATGTCCGTCTGTGTGGGTGGCTGTGGAGGACCACTGAGTAAGTCCAAAGGATGAGGTAAGGGCCAGGAGCTTGGAGGCTGCTGGTTGGCGGGTGTCAGTAGGGATATTAAAGTCACCCACTATGATGGTGGGGATGTCAGCAGAGAGAAAGTATAGAAGCCGGGTGGAGAATTGGTCAATGAAGGCAGTGGCTGGGCCCGGTGGTCGGTATATGACAGCCATTTGGAGATTAGAGGGAGGGTAGATACAGACTGAGTGAACCTCGAAAGAAGGGAGGATAACGGAGGGTGGGGTTGTATATATATATATATATATATATATATATATATATATATATATATATATATAGTGAAGAACACCTTTTGTGGAGCGATACACTCTACATTTGGTAATAATAATAAAATAATAATAATCTTTATTTTTATATAGCGCTAACATATTCCGCAGCGCTTTGCAGTTTGCACACATTATCGTCGCTGTCCCCGTTGTGGCTCACAATCTAACTTCCCTATCAGTATGTCTTTGGAATGTGGGAGGCAACCGGAGTACCCGGAGGAAACCCACGCAAACACGGAGAGAACATACAAACTCTTTGCAGATGTTGTCCTTAGTGGGACATTTATATTTCAATAATAATAATAATAATAATAATAACTATATTAAGTTCTCAACCCTAATCCACAGCTTGCTCACCCTCACACACTCCCGCTATATGTACAGAACAGTACCATCACACCGCAGCCTCGAAAATATTAAGAAAAGCATTGTGAAAACATCTTCAACTGGAGAAACAATAATAGACAATTTAGCGGTTTCTCTAAAGACTCTACCCCATACAATAGATTTTCCCTTTGCCAGGCCACAATTAAAGGTAGAGGAGACTGAGCACACTGACTATTATGTAATTCAGACACAACCCCTCTACTGCCCGTGAATGGAGACATGCAGGATAAAAAGACGATGATGTTGGAAAGGCCTCAGATGAAGTCCGTAGTGACTGCGCAAAATGAGTTTAGACTCTGGGGCGTTATGTGCTAATTAAATATAATCCCAGAACAAATTCCCTTCTGAAGTAAAAAATCTCTAATTCTGCAGAAATATTTTTGAATCCATCATAAAAAGACTTTAGCTTCAAGTACTGGAATAAAATGCACTAAATCAAAAATGCACTCCTTAAAGGGGTTGGCCACTTTTATCTTTATTTTAACATATGTGTTAAGGACATGATTTTGTGTATACTTACTATTATATACAGTACAGACCAAAAGTTTGGACACACCTTCTCATTTAAATATTTTTCTGTATTTTCATGACTATGAAAATTATACATTCACACCGAAAGCATCAAAACTATGAATTAACACATGTGGAATTATATACTTAACAAAAAAGTGTGAAACAACTGAAATTATGTCTTATATTCTAGGTTCTTCAAAGTAGCTACCTTTTGCTTTGATGACTGCTTCGCACACTCTTGACATTCTCTTGATGAGCTTCAAGAGGTAGTCACCGGGAATGGTTTTCTTTTCACTTCACAGGTGTGCCCTGTCAGGTTTAATAAATGGGATTTCTTGCTGTATAAATGGGGTTGGGACCATCAGTTGTGTTGTGCAGAAGTCTGGTGGATACACAACTGATAGTCCTACTGAATAGACTGTTAGAATTTGTATTATGGCAAGAAAAAAGCAGCTAAGTAAAGAAAAACGAGTGGCCATCATTACTTTATGAAATGAAGGTCAGTCAGTCCGAAAAATTGGGAAAACTTTGAAAGTGTCCCCAAGTGCAGTGGCAAAACCCATCAAGCGCTACAAAGAAACTGGCTCACATGAGGACCGCTCCAGGAAAGGAAGACCAAGAGTCACCTCTGCTTCTGAAGATGTTTATCCAAGTCACCAGCCTTAGAAATCGCAGGTTAACAGCAGCTCAGATTAGAGACCAGGTCAATGCCACACAGAGTTCTAGCAGCAGACACATCTCTACAACAACTGTTAAGAGGAGACTTTGTGCAGCAGGCCTTCATGGTAAAATAGCTGCTAGGAAACCACTGCTAAGGACAGGCAACAAGCAAAAGAGACTTGTTTGGGCTAAAGAACACAAGGAATGGACATTAAACCAGTGGAAATCTGTGCTTTGGTCTGATGAGTCCAAATTTGAGATCTTTGGTTCCAACCACCGTGTCTTTGTGCGACGCAGAAAAGGTGAACGGATGAACTCTACATGCCTGGTTCCCACCGTGAAGCATGGAGGAGGAGGTGTGATGGTGTGGGGGTGCTTTGCTGGTGACACTGTTGGGGATTTATTCAAAAATGAAGGCATACAGAACCAGCATGGCTACCACAGCATCTTGCAGCGGCATGCTATTCCATCCGGTTTGCGTTTAGTTGGACCATCATTTATTTTTTCAACAGGACAATGACCCCAAACACACCTCCAAGCTGTGTAAGGGCTATTTGACCAAGAAGGAGAGTGATGGGGTGCTACGCCAGATGACCTGGCCTCCACAGTCAGCAGACCTGAACCCAGTCGAGATGTTTTGGGGTGAGCTGGACCGCAGAGTAAAGGCAAAAGGGCCAACAAGTGCTAAGCATCTCTGGGAACTCCTTCAAGATTGTTGGAAGACCATTCCCGGTGACTACCTCTTTAAGCTCATCAAGAGAATGCCAAGAGTGTGCAAAGCAGTCATCAAAGCAAAAGGTGGCTACTTTGAAGAACCTAGAAAATAAGACATATTTTCAGTTGTTTCACACTTTTTTGTTAAGTATATAATTCCACATGTGTTAATTCATAGTTTTGATGCCTTCAGTGTGAATATACAATTTTCATAGTCATGCAAATACAGCATAGTCATGAAAATACAGAAAAATCTTTAAATGAGAAGGTGTGTCCAAACTTTTGGTCTGTACTGTATAAAAATAAACTAAAATAGAAACAAAATGAACACATACCCTGCTGTAAGTAAGTAAAAAGCAATAATGCATATAAGTAACATAGGGTACTTAGTAAACAGTTTTTGATTAAAAAAAAAAAGCATAAAAGCCATCCTACCAGCGTGTACCTAATCGGGACGGTCCTAACCTCTAGTATTAAAACCTTACCATGAGTTAAAAATAACCTCAATGTGAATAAGGGCCAAGCAGGACCGGAACCCATTCACTTTGTTTCTGTCTTAGGTTTTGTCTGTTTAGTGCCAGTGTGAACATGCTCCTACACTTCACATTGGAAATCTGTTTTCCCGTTGGAGGAGGCTGATAGACAGGTCGGGGCACATTCTCCTCCATCAGCAGGCATTGTAGGGACTTTCATAGGTGGACATCGACTTAAAGATGTACCAACTGTTTTAAACTGTCTGTAGGTCTGAATTTAAAACCTTACCTTCTATAAGGAGACATATAATCTCTCTATTATTTACACATTTTTTCTAGCAGAAATTATTATAATGGTTGGCCATGTCCCACATGCAGAAACACCCCCCTATTCAACACTTCAAAAGTAAAGTTTGGGTGCAAAAATGTCACACTTCAAAAACTTGCAATTTTTTTTACACCATAAAAGTTACATAAATCCCTTCAGACATCCACCCCATAGGTATTAAAGCACCACTGCAATGTTTTTTTGTGGCTGAGGAGTATAATACTTGGGTCAGTGATCTTAGATTAGTAGCACCACTCCAAAAACCCCGCTGGAGTGGTGTTTTAAAGTTGACATCATGGCTAGTCTCATTCAGACTGTCCGTCTTTCATCAGGGCGCTGGTTCAGATTTTCATTGGTGTTTTGTCTGGGTGTCCATGTTTTACCATCGGTGTGGCTTCCGTTATTCTCATAGGAAAAAAGAAAATGCATTTGTTAGGTTCTCCAATCCATTAAACAGTAATAAACGGACAGCACACAGGTGACACACAGATGGCATCCGTGTGTTAGCCGGGTTTTTTCATGGCCTGATTTAACACTTGGTTTTTAAAAAAAACACGGACTTGTGAACAGTGCCATAAACTATAATGGGTATGTGTCTTATCCATGGAAAACACGGACAGAACATGTACGTGAGAAGTGAACATCTGAATAGGGCCTTAGGTTGTATTCACACGTATCTGTGTCATGGCCCTTGATTCACAGACCGGCCACAGGTCTCCCGACCCAAAACTGAACAGCGCCATATATACACGGATGTATAAATTCAGTCTTAGGGGGAACGTAAGAGCTTACCGCACCCTATTATTATTGACGTCAGTGTATACCAGCCCTGCAGTAACTGGTAAGGATGAACTGCCAGCTTTAGACAAACCTGTGTATCTCATGTGTGATAATATAACCTGCTCTAATATATGACATCATGCGGTGATGCGCACCTGCACCTCACTGAGCAGCCAGCTCACACTCTCCATCTCTGGAAATTGGGACAGTACACAGCTCAGGGTATTGAAGATTTGCCTACAAAACATCTGCAGTCTTCTTGCTGCCAAGTTCTTCTCGCGGCCAAGTCCATCAGCAGCGTGAGACGGGCAGCTGGTAATGCCGCATGAGACCTAGTCGTACACAACCAGCTCTGTAACAGAAGTGAGAGACTGGCATCCGGCGATACCAGAGACAGGGCCTGGTTATACACAAGTCTCCCCACAACAAGCACGTGCCTGGCAGATGGAGATACACAGCCACGGGCACTGCCTTTCTATAAGAGAAGTGGCAACGTAACGCACACTGTATCTGTCAGGGACTGTGTAACCTTTTCCTCACTGTTTTACAGATGGATTTGTTCACATTGTTACATAGAAATGATTTATGGAGCGAATAAACTGCTGATTATCCAGGCGGAAAATTACAGTAGAGGATAAGCAGATGAAATTTTAACAAATCTGAAGTGAATTTTTTAATCTTTTTTTTCAGCCTCTGAATTTAGGCTGCATATTTTCAACACAGATTTAACCCCTTGAAATGCATAGGCTGAAATCCACAGCAAAATCTGTGACAAATCTGCACGTATCTAATGTTTGGGCATACCCTTACACGTTGCATTAATAGTCATGCCTGTTCTCGGTATCTTTCTCTCATTTCCTTGGACTAGCGGCATCCTGTGTTCTGTTGTTTTCCCTTTATTGTCCTCTAGTGTTAATTTTTGTATCTCCGCCCATTATATGCAGTGACTGCCAATTACTTTTCACCACTAAGGCTTTTTTAAAGGGAATGTAACAAACATTTTTTATTAACAATTGAAAAAGTGTAAAGTATTAAAGTTTTAATTTTTTAAAAAAATATTAATTTTATAATGGTATAAAATATTAAAAATAATTATTTACATTTTGATATTTTCCACTTTTAAACACTAGGGGGAGCAGCCTGTATAACACTTTGGCCTTGAATATGCACAGTGTATCATGCGCTGGGATTGGATAGGTGTCTGCATCTTTCGCTGGGATTAAATAAGAGGAGTGTATCACACACTGGGATTGTACAAACAAGAGAATACAGCAGCACCCTGTAAGCGCTAAGATGTATGCAGTCATTGAATATATGATGTTTGAACTGCATTACTGCTATATAGAATACATTTAGAAAAAGAAGGTACTTGGCGCAAAAATTGGCCAATTCATGTGTGCCCATCAACCACGGCAAGGTGACCTTTCTTAGATGGGACCCTAAACCTAATATTTATCAAACATGCCTCTCCCTGGCTATAAGCCTACAAGTTTAAAGGGCAGTTAGGATCTAGCATTAATTAAAAACAGCCTTAGTCTGATGGTAGGAGTGCACAGAAGCCTCTGTAAGTGCTAAGATGTATGCAAACATTGAATATATGAAATTTGAACTGCACTACTGCTATAGAATATACTTAGAAAAACTAAGGTACTTAGCGCATAACCTGGTCAATTGATGAGAGCCCATCAACCATGGCAAGGTGACCTCTCTTTGTTGAGACCCTAAACCTAATATATAGGGATTAGATTTTAAGCACTGCGGGCTGTTATCGCACATGATGAAAATGAGATATGCGGCTCTGCAGCCTGTAACATATGATGTGATTAGATACATGGCTCTGCTATGTCAGTGTAAGCCTCCTTCAGATGTCCGATGTAGAGACGTCTGAATGAGGCTTACACTGACATAGCAGAGCTCACTGTTCAGTGTGATGGTTACACTGCTGTTCTCTGAACACTGTGGTGACAGTGGCAGTGAGTGGTAGCCTGACATTGTACTACTGCTAGGCTACTGCACTGTTCTCATTGCTTTAAGAAGCCTAGTTAGTTTGTTGTCAGTGGTCGTAACCATGAATATGTCAGCTATTGCAATGTCCTGCACATGGGGTAAGCAACAGAGCGCATCAGAAGAACTATAATACATTTCTAATTGGAGGTATTTGCTATTATTATTATTACTACATATTACGATAGGATCGTGGAGTTGGGAATACTCCTTTAAGGCCTAGTTTGCTTGTTACCTATATACTATCTCTACGTGTCCTACTCTATGCGTGGGTGATTGTATTCTGAGGACAACATCAATTGTCTCTAGTGAAGAAATAAATGAATGGATGACAAGTCTTTTCCATTGAATGCTTATTCCCAGTCTATTGTGACTTTTATGCATCTGTATAGACATTGCACACATTTTATAACTCAGTACATTGCGGGACATAGCTAAGCAAAGGATCGGTACTTGGCATTTACTTCCAGACCACAAGGAGTTAAATAGTATGTCACTTGTTCTCTTTTGTTTCCTCCGATGACATCACCATAAAAGAGCTGACAAATTTATCTGCTCTTTTACACAGCCATTACCAGTGCTCTGATTAATGTTCCATAAGAGGTCAGGGACAATCAGGCCCCAGTAGCTTCATCTGTCAGAGAGAACGCAGCTTGTCAGCAAGTAGCCTGTACCCGCCTGCAAGAATTGTGCTCTCTGAACTTTACAGAGATGAGCAAAAAGGGCATGTGCCAAGGAAGAGAATATTGTGTGCTGCTGCTGTCACACGCTGACCTGGAATTATTGCATATTCATTTCAACAAGCGAAACCAGACCATGAAACATCCCATGGTTCCATATAAATCACAGGAATTTAAAATTGTCCTAAATCCCTAATTTCCTAATGTTGTAAATCTATATATATAATTGTCTAAGGGGTACTTCCGTCTTTCTGTCCGCAACTTCCGTAACAGAAATTCCGCGTCGCTTATTGGTCTCGCCAGCTGCCTGTCATGGCTGCCGTGACCAATCAGCGAGGGGCACACGAGAATTAGTCCCTCCCTACTCCCGTCCAGTCAGTGCCCGGCGCCCGCATACTCCCCTCCAGTCGCCGCTAACACAGGGTTAATGCCAGCGGCAACGGACTGCGTTTTGCCGCGGGTAACGCACTCCGTTAATGCTGCTATTAACCTTGTGTGTCCCCAACTTTTTACTATTGATGCTCCCTATGCAGCATCAATAGTAAAAAGATGTAATGTTAAAAATAATAAAAAAAAAACCAACCTGCTATTCTCACCCTCCGTAGTCCGCCGAGGCGCGCGTGGCTGCCGCCATCTTCCATTCCCAGAGATGCATTGCGAAATTACCCAGATGACTTAGCGGTCTCGTGAGACCGCTAAGGCTAGTTTCACACTAGTGTTTACCTGATCTGCGGCGGGCTGCGGACTTCCTCCGTGAAGCCCCGCCCCCTGCCGCACCTCCGCCGCTAGCTCCGCCTACTTCTGCATGCGGCCTGTGTACCTATATTTAACATTAGGTACGCAGGTCGTGCCGCAGTATGCGGATGGTGCCGCATGCGTCGTTTTGACGATGCGGCGACCATCGTAGACGCAGCCATGTAGCTTTTTTCTTTTCCGCATCGTCAAAACGACGCATGCGGCACCATCCGCATACTACGGCATGACCTGCGTACCTAATGTTAAATATAGGTACACAGACCGCATGCAGAAGTAGGCGGAGCTAGCGGCGGGGGGGCGGGGCTTCACGGAGGAAGTCCGCAGCCCGCCGCAGATCAGGTAAACGCTAGTGTGAAACTAGCCTTAGTGGTCTCACGAGACCGCTAAGTCATCTGGGTAATTTTGTAATGCATCCTGGGAACGGAAGATGGTGGCAGCCGCGCGCGCATCGCCGGAGCTTTGCTGGATCCCGGCGGGTGAGTATCTAACTACTTTTTATTTTAATTATTTTTTTAAACAGGGATATGGTGCCCACACTTCTGTATACTACGTGGGCTGTGTAATATACCGCGTGGTTGCTATATACTACGTGACCAGTGTTAGATACTATGTGGGCTGTGTTTTGTACTGCGTAGGCTGTGCTATATACTACGTGCCCTGTGCTATATATTACGTGGGCTGTGTTATATACTGCATGGCTGCTATATACTGCATGGGCTGTGTTATATACTACGTGGACAGTGTTATATACTGTTTGGGCTGTGTTATATACTGTGTGGCCACTATTATATATTGCGTGGCCTGTATTAACGCATCGGGTATTCTATAATATGTATGTATGTATGTATATAGCAGCCATATAATATATAGCACAGGCCACGTACTATTTGTCTGCTATATACTACATGGCTCCTATATACTACGTGGCCTGTGCTATATACTATATGGCTGCTATATACATACATACATACATATTATAGAATACCCGATGCGTTAGAATCAGGCCACTATCTAGTAGTTTTATATTTGTGCTTATATGTGAGGAATTATAGATTACGAGTCTGGGGATGTACATGGTCAGCTTTATGGAGCAATATGTGTCACAATATAAGAAAAATGTTCATATCGAGAAGTTCATGTAATTCTTTTGTTTGTTATTCTCTAATGGAAAATTACTGGTAATAACTATAGATGCATGTGTATGGTAAGATTTCTGCCCATAACAACCATTGATCGACTATATACATGGTGATCAGAATCTCTTTAAGGCCACGTTCACATTTTCAGTATTTAGTCAGTATTTTACATCAGTATTTGTAACTCAAAGCCAGAAGTCAGTGGAAAATGCAGAAGGGGTGACGTATTTGCACTATCTTGGTAGGATGTTCAGTATTTAAATCACTGCAAACCGCGGTTTTAGATTGGGGTTGCGTCACCTCCGGGAACGCCCCCTCACATCCGGTGAGTGGAACGCTTATCCCCAAGTGTGACCCGCAGGCATCACATCTGGAAGTGCCTCTGCCACTTCTAGTGGTTGGAGCGCACAGTCCGGATAGTGGCATGCAAGCGACTTGCGTCCAGCATAGCACAAAAGGGTCAAATGGTGACCTTATGGCTTCAGTGCTGATGCTGACCATCAGAGCGCCCTTCTCTGGATACACAGGGGAGAGAGCAGGTGGGTATGTCTCTGTTTTTATTTTTAAAGGGGCTGTCCACTATTCGGATAACCCTTTCTCATTCCCTATGTTTCCCCCTTTTAAAATAACAACACTTATACTCACCTCCAGTTCTGGAGCCGTTCACTGTCCCTGCCTATGAACGTTTTACATACACATAGGGCACAGCCAATCAGAGGTGACAGCCCATGTCAGAGGTGTACATTAGAGGATGCTCCCAACATGTACCCCTGATGAGAGGATAAGATCAGATGTAAACTTCATTTTTGTGTAATTTCCATCTAATATTTCTAGTGACTTTTCAGGTTATGTTGAGATGTGGCAGATTTATCACAGATTTCTATTGAGACAGCCGCATTAAAAGTCTACAACAAATAGCAGTTCATGTAAATAGGATTTTCAAATATCAGCATATAATTTACCCAAGCAACATAAATGGCATGCTGAAAATTAAGTGATGCTGGTACTCTGCAAAGTACGAGCAACTAAGTGTCTCATCTGTCTAACTTGTTGTCTACTGCCTGTTGTCAAGTCTAATCCATAACTAGCAGTAGAGATGCCAAGACTGATTACAAGAAGTGGGTTGAGTCTTTTTGTTCTGCTTCTACTCTCCAGTCTGTCATACTGCTTTAGGTATAAAAAAGAGGCGAGTTGAAGAAAGACAATGGCAGATGCAATGCACGCTAAGAAGTAAGGGGGAAGGAAGTTCCTTCTCATATAGTCCTAGCAGAATGATGAAAATGAACCACCTACCCAAAAAGAGTTAGTGGCAAGATATTAGATTGGTAGATATGCCAAAATAGTTTTAACTTGTCAAGGAGCACAACCATGCTTTTGCATAGGTTTTCAATAAAAGCACATGTATGCCTAAATTGATGGGCTGCTCACATCTTATTTCTTATTGATTATTGCAGTCATGAACCTGAGAACTAGTTATTTAATTGACATTAAGAAAAAAAAATCTGGCCTCCTCCATCCCAGTGGTGAGGAAGTGCAGGTGTTTTTACAGTTCTACTTACCGCCATTGTGTTAGAATCCTGGATTTCCTGCTTCTAGTTCTTAGACCCATAGCCAAGAAAACGCAAGATAACTCCTTTAAAAGTTATGCCCTACACCTGAAAAATCACTGCAAAGTATGGGGAACTGGGTGTCTCCCTTCTGTCTAACTTGTTGTCTATTGCCTGTCATCAAGCGTAATCCATGTTTAGCAGCAGAGAGGCCAAGACGATTTACAAGAAGTGGGGTGGGTCTTTTTTTTCTCTGCTTCTGCTCTTCTATCTCTCAAACTGCTTAAAGGGGTTGTCCGTTCAAAGTCGATAAGTCTGCAGTCATTCTCTGTGACTGCAGACTTATGAATCACTGTGCGTTGTGTCACTGTGGGGAACTGGGTGTCTCCCTTCTGTCTAACTTCTTGTCTGTTGCCTGTTGTCAAGTGTAATCCATATCTAGCGTCAGAGATGCCAAGACGGATTACAAGAAGTGGGGTGGGGTTTTTTTTTCTCTGCTTCTGCTGTCCTATCTGTCAAACTGCTTAAAGGGAATCTGTCACCTACTTTTTCGTATATAAGCTTTGGCCACCACCATCAGGGGCTTATCTACAGCATTCTGTAATGCTGTAGATAAGCCCCCGATGTAACCTGAAAGATACGAAAAACAAGTGATATTATACTCACTTGGGGGGGCGGTCCCTTGCAGTCCGGCTCCTGCAGCTCTTGCGCAGGCGTACTTTATCTGCCCTGTTGAGGGCACAGTAAAGTACTGCAGTGCGCAGGCGTCGGGAAAGGTCCGAGAAACCCAGTGCCTGCACACTGCAGTACTTTGCTCTGCCCTCATCAGAGCAAATCAGTACACCTGCGCAGGAGCTGCAACTGAATCAAGAAGATGGGAGGCGCCGGACCCGGACCTACGACACCCATCGGACCAGACCACACCGGACCCCCCCCCCCCCAAGTGAGTATAAAATAACTTGTTTTTGTTATCTTTCAGGTTACAGCGGGGGCTTATCTACAGCATTACAGAATGCTGTCAATAAGCCCCTGATGGCGGTGGCCAAGGATTTTATATACGAAAAAATAGGTGACAGATTCCCTTTAAAGCTATAAAAGAGAGGCAAGCTGAAGGTGGACAATGTCAAGTGCAGAATCAATGCACGCTAACAACTGAGGTGGGAAGGAAGTTCTTGCACATATTTTGCTGACAGAAAGCTGATGAAAATGAACCACTTACCCAAAACGAGTGAATGACAAGATATTAGACTGGTTAATATCCCAAAAGTAGTTTTAACCACACGTGCTTCCTGGGGAAGTTGCCCGTATTCTCCACCAACTGTGGTAGTTCGGCTCACTTGGCTTCTCTCAGAGGTAGACATAGGAATGCTTTCCGTTTAAATCTTCCACTGGTTTATTAAAAATGTGCTGCATAAACCAGTGCAAACTAAAGTAAAATAAACACTGCCCTTCTAGCATAAAGGGAAAACAAAAATAGCATACAGTACTGTCTGTGTGGCTGCAGGGATCTGCCTGCTTAGGATAATAAAACACACAATTCAGTTCTCTTTAACACTTGCATACTTCTGCAGCGCTCATCTCCAGGCACACCTGAATGAGTCAGTAGGCTGTCTATTTATCTTCTGGCCCACACCCTGACGGACAAATGGTGGTCAGCCTCCTACCCACTCTTCAGCTGTCCATAAAAACCCAGTCCTTAGCAATGCTGATTAACCCCTCTCAGCAATTAGCATGCTGGAGCATTTTTCCAGATTCATATCATTGAAGCTAACATCCTCAGTGACTCATATCTCCCCTCCAATATTTTACCAGTGACTTTGTCACAGTACCTTTTTTATAAAAGCACATGTATGGCTAAATCAATGGCCAGATCACATCTAATTTATCAGTGGTCATAACAGTACTGTCGTGAACTGGAAAACCAGTTCCAGGTAAAATAAAATAATTGACATTTCATAAAATAAAAATCTGGCCTCCTCCACCCTAAATTGCTGGCCAACTCACCCCTCATTCCCCATAGCTCGTGACAGTAATGTCATGAACATGAGAAATATCAATTACCGGTAAACCGTATGTAAAAATTGTCATAGGCATTTAAAAAAAAAAAAATCCTGCCTCCTCCACCGCTAAATAGCCAGCCAACTCATACCTTATTCCCCATAGCTCGAGACAGTAGTGTCATGAACATGAAGAATATCAATTACCGGTATATTTAAAAATTGTCATAGGCATTAAAAAAAATAAATTCTGGCTTCCTCCTTCCCCTAAATAGCCGGCCAGCACTCACCCAGTTGTTATCTCTTAACCCAAGACAGCACCATGATCTGCTGCTGTTATGGGCTACAGGAAAAGCAGTCACTGGTTACAAATGCCTATGACAGTGAGGAATTGCAGGTGTTTTTGCACCTCTACTTACCGTGAATTTGTTGTCTGGCTCCTCCATCTTTATAGATAAAATAAAATAATTGTCATTAAAAAAAAAAAAAAAAATCCGGCGCCCTCTACCCCTAAGTAGCCAGCCAACTCACACCTTATTCCCCATAGATCGTGACAGCAATGTCATGAACATGAGGAATATCAATTACCGGTATATGTAAAAATTGTCTTAGCCATTAAAAAAAAAAAAAAAAAATCCGGCCTCCTCCATCCCCTAAATAGCCGGCCAGCACTCACCCAGTTGTTTTCTCTTAACCCAAGACAGCACCATGATCTGCTGTTATGGGCTACAGGAAAAGCAGTTACCGGTTACAAATGCCTATGACAGGGAGGAAGTGCAGGTGTTTTTGCACTTCTACTTACCGCCATTTTGTCATCTTGCTCCTCCTTCTTTACAGATAAAATAAAATAATTGGCATTAAAAAAATAAATCAATCAATCCATCCTCCTCCACTCCTAAATAGCCGGCCAACTCACACCTTATTCCCCATAGCTTGTGACACCAGTGTCATGAACATGAGGAATATCAATTACCGGTATATGTAAAAATTGTCATAGGCATTAAAAAAAAAAAAAATTCCAGCCTCTCCCATCCCCTAAATAGCCGGCCAGCAGTCGCCCAGTTGTTTTCTCTTAACCCAAAACAGCACTATGATCTGCTGCTGTTATGGGCTACAGGAAAAGTGGTCACCGGATACAAACGCTTATGACAGTGAGGAAGTGCAGGTGTTTTTGCACTTCTACTTACCGCCATTTTGTCGTCTGGCTCCTCCATCTTTATAGATAAAATAAAATAAGGTCGGTGTCACACTTGAAAATGCAATGCGAGAAACTCGCGCATCAATACCCAGCACTGCCGCCGGCACTCGGGACCTGAGCGTGCGGCTGCATGTATTTCTATGCAGCTGAACGCTGCTGTCCAAACCGTCGGCGACAGTGCCAGGTATTTCGGCGACAGACTCGCTCGAGTTTCTCTCATTGCACTCGCAAGTGTGACACCGGCCTTACTGGCATTTAAAAAAAAAAAAATACGGCCTCCTCCATCCCCTAAATAGCCGGCCAGTAGTCACCCAGTTGTTTTCCCTTAACCCAAAATAGCACTATGATCTGCTGCTGTTATGGGCTACAGGAAAAGCGATCACCGGATACAAACGCTTATGACAGTGAGGAAGTGCAGGTGTTTTTGCACTTCTACTTACCGCCATTTTGTCGTCTGGCTCCTCCTTCTTTACAGATAAAATAAAACAATTGGCATAAAAAAAAAATTCAGCCTCCTCCACCCCTAAATAGCCAGCCAGCTCACACCTTATTCCCCATAGCTCGTGACAGCAGTGTCATGAACATGAGGATTATCAATTACCGGTAATATGTAAAAATTGTCATAGGCATTAAAAAAAAAAAAATAATTCCGGACTCCTCCATCCCCTAAATAGTCGGCCAGCACTCACCCAGTTGTTTTCTCTTAACCCAAAACAGCACCATTATCTGCTGCTGTTGTGGGCTACAAGAAAAGAAGTCACCAGTTACAAATGCCTATGACAGTGAGGAGGTGCAGGTGTTTTTGCACTTCTACTTACCGCCATTTTGTCATCTGGCTCCTCCATCTTTGCAGGTCCACCGTTAGTCTTCTTCCCAGCTGGGATATTTCTCGAGGTCATGGATGACAACAGGAGAAACCTCTGTTCTGAGATTTTCTTCAACCAGTGCCAATCACAAGTGTCCATTCTTCGGTCTTCATAATGGGTGTTCCTCATGAATCCAGATGGTCTTCATGTTCTTGTGTAGATCTTCTTTCAGAACTCAGGAGGACATCTTGATCTGATCACAATTGAACTGGTGTTTTCAGGATTTTCTAGGTGACAAATGAAAACCCTCTAAAAGCAGCCTGTTTGTTTGGGGGTATTGTTGAATTTCTGGCTTCTGCCTCGATTTCGTCCAGTTTGAATGTTTCAGGTTGACAATGAGGTCTAGTTGGCTAGAAGAAAACAGCAGAAAATAATTACCGTATGTAGTGATGATGATTTATTACTTTATTATGTGGAATAAAAAAATAATCCAAAACTGGGCAGATGTTCTCTCCATTTACTTACTACAGGGATGTGTGGTGGGGGCATCCGAAGGGCTTCCGCAGAGACCCAGTCAACGTGCTGGAAAAAAAGATGACCTCTGATGTTTTTGTTGAATCCAAAGTGCCTGGCGGGATCTTTCTGGAAAAGCTATAAAAGTGCAATATGTGTAAGATTTAGGATACAACCAGTACTGCAGATAATGCCTGAAGCTAGCAAACATTTTTCTTGGACTTGTAGTATCGTAATACGTCTTATACCAATAACTCACTGACCTTCTTAATGATGTTCTTCACGCCGGAGTGCGTTTCATCAAATAGTGCACGATGGTACTTGCACTCACCGGTAATCATTTCGTTTAAGATGACACCAAACGCATACCAGTCCACTCCGGTGCCATACTTCTCCCCAGCCAGCATCTCAGGAGCCATATATTCTTTAGTTGCAGCACGTCTGGTGGCTGTGCAGTCTCCAAACATGTTCTCAAGAGTGAGACCGAAATCCATGATTTTAATATGGCCCGTTTCAGCCATCAGGATGTTTTCGGGCTTGAGGTCTCTGAAATATATGAAGAAACATGGGATAATAAGTCACTGTTCATTATGTAATAAGGTTTCTAAATATACTGCTCCATTGTTACACTTTGGTATGTAAGAAGAACTTTATTGTTAGTACTAGTTGTAACGCTTTAGGGAACATATATTTAGTATATAGTCGTTTACAGATATTACATGAAGAGTTATTACCTGTGTACGATGCCCTTAGAATGGAGAAACTGGATGCCACATACGAGTTCAGCGGCATAGAATCTGGCACAAGAGAAAATGGCTAAATGTAACGTGGTGGATAGAACAGGAGGCTTTCTAGAATTTATACTATCAGTCTATGGAATTCTAGGTGAAATGCTTTATATCACACATAACCATAGATTTACAGGAGATAATTGTCAGATTGTGAGGTCCCCCATCATCAGCATCCATATTGCCATGTTTCCTCACTAGCATGTCTACATTTGATCTTATGCATTGCCACTCATGATAATTATGGTGGGACATGTGGGAACAGCCATGTGCTGTTCAATAATCTCCCACAGGATTGTATGGATACACATCATGCATATTTGATAACCATTCCATACATCTCCTCACTGTGGACATGATGATGTGGAGGAACTGCTCATTGGATGGACTACCTTTGGACATAAGAATAATTGACAAGTCTTATGGATAGGTGATAATGTGATACATGATATTATGATTAGTGTTGAGCATTCCGATACCGCAAGTATCGGGTATCGGCCGATATTTGCTGTATCGGAATTCCGATACCGAGATCCGATATTTTTGTGGTATCGGGTATCGGTATCGAAACAACATTAATGTGTAAAATAAAGAATTAAAATAAAAAATATTGCTATACTCACCTCTCCGACGCAGCCTGGACCTCACCGAGGGAACCGGCAGCGTTGTTTGCTTAAAATTCGCGCGTTTCCTTCCCTACGTGAAGTCCCGGCTTGTGATTGGTCGCGTGCCGCCCATGTGGCCGCGACGCGACCAATCACAGCAAGCCGTGACGTAATTTCAGGTCCTTCAGGATTTTAAAATTACGTTCCGGCTTTGTGATTGGTCGCGTCGCGGTCACATGGGCGACGCGACCAATCACAAGCCGTGACGTCACGGGAGGCAGGACAAGCGCGCATTTTAAAATGCGCGCGTGTCCAGCCTCCCGTGACGTCACGGCTTGTGATTGGTCGCGTCGCCCATGTGACCGCGACGCGACCAATCACAAAGCCGGAACGTAATTTTAAAATCCTGAAGGACCTGAAATTACGTCACGGCTTGCTGTGATTGGTCGCGTCGCGGCCACATGGGCGGCACGCGACCAATCACAAGCCGGGACTTCACGTAAGGAAGGAAACGCGCGAATTTTAAGTAAACAACGCTGCCGGTTCCCTCGGTAAGCTCCAGGCTGCGTCGGAGAGGTGAGTATAGCAATATTTTTTATTTTAATTCTTTCTTTTACACATTAATATGGATCCCAGGGCCTGAAGGAGAGTTTCCTCTCCTTCAGACCCTGGGAACCATCAGGAATACCGTCCGATACTTGAGTCCCATTGACTTGTATTGGTATCGGGTATCGGTATCGGATTGGATCCGATACTTTGCCGGTATCGGCCGATACTTTCCGATACCGATACTTTCAAGTATCGGACGGTATCGCTCAACACTAATTATGATATTGGGAGTGCCCTTCAGTGATAATGGACACCATGTATAATTTACAGAGATCATAATGGTTATTTCTAATGAAAATGTAACTAAATTATTGTATGTCAGAATGTATCGCTGTAACCTGTCCAATGTAATTTACTAATTATACAGGTTCTGCCAAAAAAAATTTTTCAAGAGCTGTTTTGGTTATTCCACATAATCTTTATGTTTTTAAGTGCACTGAATCCCAAAATGACCTCTGTTTTGTCATAGGACATCATGTTTTCTGACAATTTAAATAACTATGTTAAATAAGACAATACCTCAAAATAAATGAAAATAGACTCATAAAATTAATTTTTTATTACAAATGTTTCATGAAAATCATTTTTTAACTGCAATGAGCCCACTAACACACACTAAAATCGATTCTTCTTCCCTGTGAGGCTTCTCTTGGTACATTTACGCTTGTGAGTAGCATCTGGAATGTCTCTCTGAAGCGTCCAACAGTAGTCTGCCATCATTGTAATGCTCCATCTTCCCTGGTATCTTCTTTCCATCTCTTTAATGTCCTGGTGGAATCGTTCACCTTGCTCTTCACTCACAGCTCCCAAATTTTCAGGAAAGTTGTCAAGGTGGGAATGGAGGAAATGCACTTTCAAACTCATCAGGCAACCTATAAACCTACAACATAATGCACGACTCAAATAAATATAATAAACGTAATTTTATTAATCATAAAAATATAACACAATACATATACAAGGGAAAACAAAAACAGATGGAAAAAAGTACGAGATGTCACCGGGACTAACAAAGTATATATAGTTCATAATGGCCCATATGTAAAAAATTATTAAACTATAATAATAGAAAAGGCTTTTTATTCGTATACCTAAAAGGGACACTAGAACATGTAAACTATCTATATGTAAGTACACATAATATTATATTAGAATAAATCTATAATTAATAAGGCAACATGGCTCAAAATAAATATTACCATAAAGGCTAATGTGCAAAAAGTGCCATATAGACTAGATTTAATAAAGTCAATAATACCACAAGAATATAAATAAATTATAAAAATTAATAAAGGTAAGACTATCAAATCCAAAGTGTCATAGTGCAAATAAAGTGCAAAAATAATTTATAGCAGCACAATATGTACATTTATATCCAATATATTAATGAGCCAAAAAAGTGTGGAGGAATAAATAAGATACGCTATCAATATGCCCCAAAATGCCTATAATCTCTCATAACAAATAATACTTCCCTGGTATTTTCTTTCCATCTCTTTAATGTCCTGGTGGAATCGTTCACCTTGCTCTTCACTCACAGCTCCCAAATTTTCAGGAAAGTTGTCAAGGTGGGAATGGAGGAAATGCACTTTCAAACTCATCAGGCAACCTAAAGCTTGAAATGCTTTCAGCATTCGTCCGACAATTTTTTTGTAGTCAGTGTCTTTATTATTGCCTAAAAATTTCTCTATGACTTCTTTAAATGCAAACCACCCTTCTTTTTGAGGATGCGTCATGGTATTGATAAACTCTTGATCAGCTATAAGCCTTCTAATGTCTGGTCCGACGAACACACCTTCCTTCAATTTTGCCTCCAAGAGGCCTGGAAACTTGGTGCCCAAGTATTTGAAGCATTCTCCATCTTTTGGAAGTGATTTTACGAATTGCTTCATCATTCCCAATTTTATGTGGAGAGGTGGTAGAAGAACTTTATGGGGAGGAACCAAAGTTTCTCCAAGGACATTTTGTGAGCACCCTCGGCTGCCAATTTGTCTTGGTCCAGTGATTTTGTCAGTATCAACTGTCCCTAGACACAGAAAACAAGGGTATTTGGTATACCCAGCTTGTTGCCCGAGCAGCATGCACAAGACTTTCAAATCCCCGCACACTTGCCAACCGTGGTCTTCATATTTAAGTTTACGAAGAACCAATTCCAAGTTCTCGTAGGTTTCCTTGAGGTGTACAGAATGACCTACAGGGATGGAAGCATAAAAACCGCCGTTGTGGAGTAAAACTGCTTTGAGACTTCTTTTTGAAGAATCTATAAAAAGACACCATTGCGCTGAATCATATTGGATTTTTAATTTACCCATCAAACCTTCGACATAGATGCAATAAACCAACTTATCTTCCTGGGCAAAGTAAGGAACGAACTCGTTTTCACGATGTCTGAACCATGAAAAAGACACTCCTGGCAACAATAAATTCGTGCTTTTGAGCCTTGATCCGAGTAACTCAGCGGCATCTTTGGGAAGATTCAAGTCTCTTACCAAATCATTCATCTCTTCCTGGGAAAACAATTTTGGTCTTGTATCACCTTCAAAGTCAGAACTTGATTTATCATCTGGTTCTGGTTCCACCTTCGTCGGAGCTAGTTATCTCTTCCAAGGTAGCAGGGGCCTTGGATACTGGTATATCTGTGCCATGGGGGATGGGACGAATTGCTGAGTGAATATTGGGGTATGAAATGGAATGCTTCCATTTTGAATTATACCCTTTCACATCGCATGAACAAAAGTACCAATCGTCACTATGGTTCTTTTGCTCTCGCCATACCATAGGAATCCCATAACGGAAAGCTTTTTTCTTACCCTTGAACCAATTTCGGAGGTCCTCAACACACCTTTTGCACACTTTATGAGGCGCCCAAGCTTTATCTTGATCTCCAAGCTTTAGTCCGAAATAAGCGAAGTATACTTTTTTCACAAAGTTTGTAATATTCAGCTGTTGCTTCAACACTGTATATTCACCACAAATGTAACAGAAACTGTCAGGCGAATTAATACACTTCCGCTGAGCCATAATGCTAATTTTGGGAAACAAGGTTGAATATGACGAGCTAACACGAACTGAGATGAAAAAGTGTGAACAGGCGAGAACCAAGATAAAACAATTGAATCAAGCCCGGGCATGTCAAAGCCTGCTCGTTCAGCTTGCAACATGTTGATGCTGGTTTCATTAGCTCACTCTGAAAGTTCTTTTCTTTGAAAGTTATATATTTTTTGGCATTTTATATCTTCAATGCATTGATGTGAATTAATTAATAGTAATTTTGACTTTCAAAACCCTAAGATAAAAAAAATACCAAAAATTGAGAAAAATATACTAAATTTGAAGAGAATTTTGCATTTTTTGGCAAATCCTGGCATCCAGGATTTTTTTCAATATTTTTTTCGTTTTCAGCACACCAAAATACATGGAAATTAGATGAAAATAATCAAACAGCTTTTTAGTCACAGACCTGTGTTATGCTTCTCAGGTTTGGAGGTAACATTTTACCTTGCACTGGGGATGTCAAGCCGCCCCTTCATGTCTAAGAAATCAAAGAAGTCCCCACAGCTCATGTATTCCAGTCCAAGTAGAAAAAGCATCTGTCACATAGAAAAAACAAAGGGAGAGAAGACAGAGTTACCAAATCTTGACAACTTTTACATATAGATCTGTCTGCCATAAAATGCCATGACACGTGCCATCTACTATATAATTGTCTAAGGGTCACTTCCATCTTTCTGTCTGTCCTTCTGTCTGTCTGTCTGTCACAGATATTCATTGGTCGCGGCCTCTGTCTGTCATGGAAACCAAGTCGCTGATTGGTCGTGGCAAAACGCTCAGGACCATTGCCACGACCAATCAGCGATGGCCATAGTCTGGCAGCAAAATGGCCGCTGCTTTACTGCCCTGCAGTCAGCGCTGAGCGCTCACACAGGGTTAATGCCAGTGTTCACGGACCGCGGCGTAACGCACTCCGTTAACGCAGCTATTAACCCTGTGTGACCAACTTTTTACTATTGATGCTGCGTATGCAGCATCAATAGTAAAAAGATCTAATGTTACAAATAATAATAATTTTAAAAAAAGCGTTATTCTCACCCTCCGACGTGATGCGCTGTCCTCGGCAGTGCAAGCGGCAGGTTCCGGTGCCAAGGATGCTATGCGAGAAGGACCTGCCATGACGTCACGGTCTGTTGTGAATTCCGCTCTTGGGCTCCCTCCGGTGGTTGTAAGTAGCACTTTTGTGAGTTCTGCTCTTGGGCTCCCTCCGGTGGTTTTGAGTGGTATGGCTGCTTCTTGGATTTAGCATCAGCAGCTGCTTCCACTGATCGTCTTTCTGGCTCGGCTATTTTAGTCTGGCCTTATCCCTCAATCAATGCCAGTTGTCAATTGTTCCTGCTTGGAGTCACGGCTCTTTTGGATTTCCCTGACACTCTGACCTGTTCAGCGAAGATGTCCTTGCTTGTCCTTTTGCAGTTCTCTTGTTGTGGACTTTATTGTTCAGCACATTCTATGTTTTGCTCATTTGTCCAGCTTATCAGTATGGATCTATTCAGCTAAGCTGGAAGCTCTGGGCAGCGGATTTTGCCCTCCACACCTTTAGTCAGGTGTGGAGATTTTTGCATTTCTCTGCGGTGGACTTTTTCTAGTTTTTATTACTGACCGCACAGTGTTCTGTCCTGTACTATCTATCTAGCTAGAAGTGGCCTCCTTTGCTAAATCTTGTTTCATTCTACGTATGTCATTTCCTTCTCCACTCACAGTCATTATTTGTGGGGGGCTGTCTATCCTTTGGGGATTTTCTCTGAGGCAAGATAGTTTTCCCTTTTCTATCTCTAGGGGTAATTAGTCCTCCGGCTGTGTCGAGATGTCTAGGAAGTGTTAGGTAGGCTGTCTATCCTTTAGGGATTTTCTCTGAGGCAAGATAGCTTTCCTGTTTCTACCTTTAGGGGTAGCTAGTTCTCCGGCTGTGATGAGGTGTCCAGGGAGTGACAGGAACATCCCACGGCTACTTCTAGTGTTGGGTTAAGATCAGGAACTGCGGTCTGTATAGTTACCACCTGCTCAGAGCTAGTCGCATGTCGCTCCTAAATCACCGGTCCATAACAACGGTCATGTGACCGTGACATCATCACAGGTCCTGCACTCATACCAACCCTGGGACCGGTAGCTGCCGCGTGCACCGCACATAGGCACCAGGACTTCAAGGGGCCTTCGGAAGGTGAGTATATGTTTATTTTTTATTTTAAGTCTTTTTTAACCACGCATATAGTGCCCACATTGCTATATACTACGTGGGCCTACGTAGCTGTGCAATACACTACGTGACTGTGTTATATACTACGTACCTGTGCAATATACTACGTGGCTCTGTGCTATATACTCCGTGGCCTGTGCTATATACTCCATGGGCTGTGCAATATACTCCGTGGGCTGTGCAATATACTCCGTGGCTGTGCAATATACTACGTGGGCTGTGCAATATACTACGTGGCTGGGCTATATACTGCATGGGCTGTGCAATATACTACGTGGGCTGTGCAATATACTACGTGGCTGGGCTATATACTGCATGGGCTGTGCAATATACTACGTGGCTGTGCTATATACTACGTGGCTGGGCAATATACTACGTGGCTGGGCAATATACTACGTGGCTGGGCAATATACTCTGTGGCTGTGCAATATACTACGTGGGCTGTGCAATATACTATGTGGCTGGGCTATATACTGCATGGGCTGTGCAATATACTACGTGGCTGTGCTATATACTACGTGGCTGGGCAATATACTACGTGGCTGGGCAATATACTATGTAGACATGCATATTCTAGAATACCCGATGCGTTAGAATCGGGTCACCATCTAGTATATATATAGCTACCGTATTCTTTTGTAGAAGCTTTCCATGCTTGCATATAAATTATGAGCAATATAGAAGTACAATACATTAAAGGACTCATAAACTTTAAACTTCTATGGATTCCTTATTATGGATTCATATAAACTGGAGCCATAATGCTACATTGTACATGAGGTTTTACCCTATATAAGGCAGTTACTGTATACATTGGAGTTGAGTTTGTGTTATGTATGGTCATAGCTAGGCTTTCCTTCAGATGAGGGTTAGCTCTTCTGTCCTAGTTCTGCATCGAAATACCAAACAACAACACATTTTTAATATATCGGTTCCTGGGGCAAATTTCCCAGTAGCTCCCCAGCTATATATACAATACTTAATAGAGGGACATTTCAGAAAGTAGCCATTGCTGTACCTTGGTCTGGAATGCGAAGTCTACGTGGACAAGGAAGGGGCTCCCAGATACCAGCTGTAAAACTCGGCGCTCCACCATCACATATTCCTCATTGCCAGAGGCGAGCAGGGATCTCTTGCTGATGATCTTAACAGCATACTTCTGATGGTTAGAAGCATCCTCTGCCACCATAACCTTCCCAAAACCTCCCTGCCCGAGCATGTGATGGAAAACCAATCTCTCTGTGATGTTGTGTGAGATTGTGCTCCTAGGGCAGGTTGGCCGAGCACTGTGTCCTATCAGAGAAAATGAGAAGATGTTTAACATTTACTGCCTGCTGTTCACACTGACTAGATAGAAGCTAACAAATCTGATCTGCAGGGTTGAGTACTTGCAGAAGCTCTTTTTTTGAATACTGCACTATGGTATTTTTGCTCAAAGGTTGTATTTTACATTATCCTCATGGATTCACATATTATTATATTCATATCAAAGAATCGATTCTATATCAAATCCATAGAAATCACTAGTTTTTTACTCCATAGCCCTGATCTTAACTGCTCTTAAGACTAGATTAAAAATGTCTGTACACAAGTGCTCCCAGTTACAGCCCTCAGCATAAATTAGTACATCCTGTTTAAAAGGTAGGATTGTAATCAATATCTCACTGAACACTAAACCCTAACCACAAGAACAGTTTACAAAATTTTGACATTACTGAGTTTCATAGAAATTTTTTTTTAACCCATAACATGAAAGAAATGTAATAATAACTTTCATTACAAAATCGTCAGTTTTACTGAAATTAGTTGATGAAAAAAATAAATACACCCCACATCAAAAACTACTACATCTAGTATTTTGTATGACATCCGTCATTTTTAAGGACCAAGTCTTCTAGGCATGGCAAGAACAAGTTGGCGACATATTGCAACACCTTATCTTTTTACATTCTTAAGAACAACCTCTTTTAGAGCCTGGATGCTGGATAGAGAGTGGTGCTCAACTTGTCTCTTTATAATTCTCCATAGATGTTTCGGTTGGGTTCAGATAAGGGAAAGAAACTTGGTCACTGAATCACTTTCACCATGTTTCTCTTCATTCAACAGTGTCCTTAGATGTGTATTTTGGAGCATTGTCATGTTGGAAAAATGCATGTTTACCAAGGGCATAGAGTGATGTCAGTACCCTCTTTTTCAATATGGAGCAGTATATCTATGAATTCATGATACCACCAATGAAATGTAGCACCCCGGCATCAGCAGCACTCATGCGGCCTCACATAAGGACATCTCTCCCACCATGTTTCACTGCAGGCACCAGGGTTATTTCCAAAATCATAAAGCGATGTACGTTTTTGTACATACAGAATTAATCTTTTATGGCAATACAGCCTATTTTAAATTTGACAAGAAGATACTATTGACAGTTTTAGGCTGCACCATCAAAGTAAAGATCCTTGATAAAATTATTTGAATAAGCGTTTTTTATTCCATAACGCATTTCGACGTCTGTCTGGCATTTTTATCAAGTGTTAAAAACAGTTGTTTTTTTACAGTTGATAAAGACAACAATCCAGCGTCAAAACAGGTTGGGGACTGAAAACCACTTATTCATATAATTGAACCAAGGATTTTTATTTCTGTAGCGCAGCCTAAAACTGTTAATTGTCTCTTCTTGTCAAGCATCCTGGTGAAGTTTATCGTTTTATTGAAGCTTTTACGGGAGTTGTGCCTAACAACTCGCTCTGATGAGCATATTACCTGGATCTATTGTATCTTTTTATAAAAGTATCACCCTATGGTCTGGGGTTCTGTTTCCCTATATTTTTAATCTGTTTTTAAATTTGTTTTTCTTCTATTACCCTTTAATGATGCCCCTCAAGCACTGTTTATCCTCAGTTGTCATTGGATCTGTCCTTCAGTAGCTCTAAAGCTGTCAGTCGAGATGCTCAGATGCACCTAATGAACCTGTCTAAGAAAAAATTATACAGACAGGTTGTAACATCCCACTGTAATCAGCTGCTTTTCCAGCTAATGACACTGTGTAAGTCATAAAAGAACAGATGTACCTAAACCTGGTCTAATAAAACATCCCCCAGACACAATATTCTCATTGCCCTGACAGCCGTGGTGTAGCATGGCTCAGCTATTCTATTCAGGGCCGGTTTTAGACAAAGGGGGGCCCTGGGCAGAAGTTTAAGGTGGAGCACCAAATGCTCACATATTGCACTATCACACAGACATTTTGGTTGTATTTACATGCGATGAGTTCAGGCTGTTAAACGAGCACAATCGACAATATTGAAGTTGTTCGACGCTTGTTTCCTGGCCTCTTTATACTGGCTGAGGAACAATGATGGGCGCAGAACCATCACTAATAGATCAATCTGTCCACATGCAGTATTATGTTATCAGCATCACATCTGCAGTTTTCACTGGCGATGTGCTGCTGAGAACAGTGATTTTTTTTCCAGCATAAACAATCCAATCACTCGATTAATAGGCAGCATTTTGCTTGTTTAGTATAATACACCCATAGTCCTCCCACATAGTATAATGCACCCCATAGTCATCCACATAGTATAATGCACCCCATAGTCCTTCATATAATATTATATGCTCCCCATATCCCCCTATAGTATAATGCACTCCCCATAGTCATCCATATAGTACAATGTACTCCTCATAGTATAATGCATCCCATAGTCCTTCATATAGTATAGTGCATTCCCCATAGTCCTTAATACAGTATAATGCAGGTCACATATAGTACATATAGTATAATGCACTCCCGATGGTCCTTAATAGAGTATAATGCAGTCCTCATATAGTATAATAACCCCCCATATAGTACATATGGTATTATGCAACCCATAGTCCTCAATGGACTATAATGCAGCCGCCCCATAGAGCACAATGCAGCCCCCCCTCATAGAGTATAATACAGCCATCCCATAGAGTATAATGCAGCCCCCTCATAGAGTATAATGCAGCCATCCCATAGAGTATAATGCAGCCATCCCATAGAGTATAATACAGCCACCCTCAGAGTATAATGCAGCCCCGTCATAGAGTATAATGCTCATAGAATATAATGCAGCCCCTACATAGAATGTAATGCTGCTCCCTCATAGAATATAATGCAGCCCCCTCATAGAATATAATGCAGCGCCCCTCATAGAATATAATGCTCCCCCCTCAAAGTTTAATGCATCTTCTGAGAGTATAATGCAGCTCCTTCAAAATATAATGCAACCCCCTCAGAGCGTAATGCAAAGCCCCCTGTTGTGAATTTGGATTCTGGGCTCCCCCGGTGGCTACTGGTGGAATTGAACTGGTGTCTTCATCTTCTCTGTTCACCTGTTCCCATCAAGTTGTGGGAGTCGCTATATAACCTTGCTTCTCTGTTAGTTGCTTGCCGGTCAACAATGTTATCAGAAGCCTCTCTGTGCTTGTTCCTGCTCCTAGACAACTACTAGATAAGTTGGACTCTTGTCCATGTTTGTTTTTGCATTTTTGTTCCAGTTCACAGCTGTAGTTTCGTTACTGTGTCTGGAAAGCTCTTGTGAACAGGAATTGCCACTCTGGTGTTATGAGTTAATGCCAGAGTTTTAAAGTAATTTCTGGATGGTGTTTTGATAGGGTTTTCAGCTGACCATGAAAGTGTCCTTTCTGTCTTCTGCTATGTAGTAAGTGGACCTCAAATTTGCTAAACCTATTTTCATACTACGTTTGTTATTTCATCTTAACTCACCGCCAATACATGTGGGGGGCCTCTGTCTCCTTTCGGGGTATTTCTCTAGAGGTGAGCTAGGACTAATATTTTCCTCTGCTAGCTTTATTTAGTCCTCCGGCTGGTGCTGGGCATCTAGAATCAACGTAGGCATGCTACCCGGCCACTGCTAGTTGTGCGTTAGGTTTAGTTCATGGTCAGCTCAGTTTCCATCTTCCAAGAGCTAGTTCCTATATATGCTGATGCTATGTTCTCTTGCCATTGAGATCATGACAGTTTGACCGGCCAACAAAGTGTTAATTGTTTGGGCTGAAGCAGGAGATAGAGAAGTGTTTAAGGAAAATTTTTTTTTTTTTTTTTTTTTTTTTCCCTTCAGAGTTTTGCTGCCTAGCCCTTAATTGCTGTCTAGCTGCTTCTTACCTCCTCTTAACCCTTGAATGGCTCTGTGTCCACCTGTTTGTAATGGATCTTCAGAGTGTAACTGCAGGTTTGAATAATCTCGCCACGAAAGTACAAAAATTGCAAGATTTTGTTTGTCATGCACCTGTATCTGAGCCGAGAATTCCTTTGCCGGAATTTTTCTCGGGGAATAGATCCGGGTTTCAGAATTTTCGAAATAATTGCAAATTATTTTTGTCCCTGAAATCTCGCTCTGCCGGAGACCCTGCACAGCAGGTCAGGATTGTGATTTCCTTGCTCCGGGGCGACCCTCAAGACTGGGCTTTTTCATTGACACCAGGGGATCCTGCGTTGCTCAATGTGGATGCGTTTTTTCTGGCCTTGGGGTTGCTTTATGACGAACCTCATTTGGAGCTTCAGGCAGAAAAAACTTTGATGTCCCTATCTCAGGGGCAAGATGAAGCGGAAATTTACTGCCAAAGATTCCGTAAATGGTCTGTGCTTACTCAGTGGAATGAGTGCGCCCTGGCGGCGACTTTCAGAGAGGGTCTCTCTGATGCCATTAAGGATGTTATGGTGGGGTTCCCTGTGCCTGCGGGTCTGAATGAGTCCATGACAATGGCTATTCAGATCGATAGGCGTCTGCGGGAGCGCAAACCAGTGCACCATCTGGCGGTTTCCACTGAGAGGTCGCCAGAGAGTATGCAGTGTGATAGAATTCTGTCCCGAAGCGAGCGGCAGAATTTTAGACGGAAAAATGGGTTGTGTTTCTATTGTGGTGATTCTACTCATGTTATATCAGCATGCTCTAAGCGCACTAAAAAGCTTGGTAAATCTGTTTCCATTTGCACCTTACCGTCTAAGTTTATTCTATCTGTGACCCTGATTTGCTCTTTGTCATCTATTACCACGGACGCCTATGTCGACTCTGGCGCCGCTTTGAGTCTTATGGATTGGTCCTTTGCCAAACGCTGTGGGTATGATTTAGAGCCTTTGGAGACTCCTATTCCTCTGAAGGGGATTGACTCCACCCCATTGGCTAATAATAAACCACAATACTGGACACAAGTAACTATGCGTATTAATCCGGATCACCAGGAGATTATTCGCTTTCTGGTGCTGTATAACCTACATGATGATTTGGTGCTAGGATTGCCTTGGCTGCAATCTCACAACCCAGTCCTCGACTGGAGAGCTATGTCTGTGTTGAGCTGGGGATGTAAGGGGGCTCATGGGGATGTACCTGTGGTTTCCATTTCATCATCCATTCCCTCTGAAATTCCTGAGTTCCTGTCTGACTATCGTGACGTCTTTGAAGAATCCAAGCTTGGTTCGTTACCTCCGCACCGAGAGTGCGATTGTGCCATAGATTTAATCCCGGGTAGTAAATACCCAAAGGGTCGTTTATTTAATCTGTCTGTGCCTGAACATGCTGCTATGCGAGAATATATAAAGGAGTCCTTGGAAAAGGGACATATTCGTCCATCGTCATCTCCCTTAGGAGCCGGTTTTTTCTTTGTGTCAAAAAAAGACGGCTCTTTGAGACCATGTATTGATTATCGGCTTTTGAATAAAATCACTGTTAAATATCAATACCCATTGCCGTTGCTGACGGATTTGTTTGCTCGCATAAAGGGGGCCAAGTGGTTCTCTAAGATTGACCTTCGGGGGGCGTATAATTTGGTGCGAATCAGGCAGGGGGATGAGTGGAAAACCGCATTTAATACTCCCGAGGGCCACTTTGAGTATTTAGTGATGCCTTTTGGTCTTTCAAATGCTCCGTCAGTTTTCCAGTCCTTTATGCATGATATTTTTCGCGATTATTTGGATAAATTTATGATTGTGTATCTGGATGATATTCTGATTTTTTCGGATGACTGGGACTCTCATGTCCAGCAAGTCAGGAGGGTTTTTCAGGTTTTGCGGTCTAATTCTTTGTGTGTGAAGGGTTCTAAGTGTGTTTTTGGGGTACAGAGGATTTCCTTTTTGGGATATATTTTTTCCCCTTCTTCCATTGAAATGGATCCTGTCAAGGTTCAAGCCATTTGTGATTGGACGCAGCCCTCTTCTCTTAAGAGTCTTCAGAAATTTTTGGGCTTTGCTAACTTTTATCGTCGATTTATTGCTGGTTTTTCGGATATTGCTAAGCCATTGACCGATTTGACTAAGAAGGGTGCTGATGTTGCTGATTGGTCCCCTGATGCTGTGGAGGCCTTTCGGGAGCTTAAGCGCCGTTTTTCCTCTGCCCCTGTGTTGCGTCAGCCTGATGTTGCTCTACCTTTTCAGGTTGAGGTCGACGCTTCTGAGATCGGAGCTGGGGCAGTGTTGTCGCAGAAAAGTTCTGACTGCTCCGTGATGAGGCCTTGTGCCTTCTTTTCCCGTAAATTTTCGCCCGCTGAGCGGAATTATGATGTTGGGAATCGGGAGCTTTTGGCCATGAAGTGGGCTTTTGAGGAGTGGCGCCATTGGCTTGAGGGGGCCAGACATCAGGTGGTGGTATTGACTGACCACAAAAATTTGATTTATCTTGAGACCGCCAGGCGCCTGAATCCTAGACAGGCGCGCTGGTCATTATTTTTCTCTCGGTTTAATTTTGTGGTGTCATACCTACCGGGTTCTAAGAATGTTAAGGCGGATGCCCTTTCTAGGAGTTTTGAGCCTGACTCGCCTGGTAACTCTGAGCCCACAGGTATCCTTAAGGATGGAGTGGTATTGTCAGCCGTTTCTCCAGACCTGCGGCGGGCCTTGCAGGAGTTTCAGGCGGATAGACCTGATCGTTGCCCACCTGATAAACTGTTTGTTCCTGATGATTGGACCAGTAGAGTCATCTCTGAGGTTCATTCTTCTGCGTTGGCAGGTCATCCTGGCATTTTTGGTACCAGGGATTTGGTGGCAAGGTCCTTCTGGTGGCCTTCCCTGTCACGAGATGTGCGAGGCTTTGTGCAGTCTTGTGACGTTTGTGCTCGGGCCAAGCCTTGTTGTTCTCGGGCTAGTGGATTATTGTTGCCCTTGCCTATTCCTAAGAGGCCTTGGACGCACATCTCGATGGATTTTATTTCAGATCTGCCGGTTTCTCAGAAGATGTCTGTCATCTGGGTGGTGTGTGACCGTTTTTCTAAGATGGTCCATTTGGTTCCTCTGCCCAAGTTGCCTTCTTCTTCCGAGTTGGTTCCTCTGTTTTTTCAAAATGTTGTTCGTTTGCATGGTATTCCTGAGAATATCATTTCTGACAGAGGGACCCAATTCGTGTCTAGATTTTGGCGGGCATTCTGTGCTAGGATGGGCATAGATTTATCTTTTTCGTCCGCTTTCCATCCTCAGACGAATGGCCAGACCGAGCGGACTAATCAGACCCTGGAGACATATCTGAGGTGTTTTGTGTCTGCTGACCAGGATGATTGGGTTGCTTTTTTGCCATTGGCGGAGTTCGCTCTCAATAATCGGGCCAGCTCTGCCACTTTGGTGTCCCCGTTTTTCTGTAATTCGGGGTTTCATCCTCGATTTTCCTCTGGTCAGGTGGAATCTTCGGATTGTCCTGGAGTGGATGCTGTGGTGGAGAGATTGCATCAGATCTGGGGGCAGGTGGTGGACAATTTGAGGTTGTCCCAGGAGAAGACTCAGCTTTTTGCCAACCGCCACCGTCGTGTTGGTCCTCGGCTTTGTGTTGGGGATTTGGTGTGGTTGTCTTCTCGTTTTGTCCCTATGAGGGTCTCTTCTCCTAAGTTTAAGCCTCGGTTCTTCGGCCCGTATAAGATATTGGAGATCCTTAACCCTGTTTCCTTCCGTTTGGACCTCCCTGCATCCTTTTCTATTCATAACGTTTTTCATCGGTCATTATTGCGCAGGTATGAGGTACCGGTTGTGCCTTCCGTTGAGCCTCCTGCTCCGGTGTTGGTTGAGGGTGAGTTGGAGTACGTTGTGGAGAAAATCTTAGACTCCCGTGTTTCCAGACGGAGACTCCAGTATCTGGTCAAGTGGAAGGGATACGGCCAGGAGGATAATTCTTGGGTGAATGCATCTGATGTTCATGCCTCTGATCTGGTTCGTGCCTTTCATAGGGCCCATCCTGATCGCCCTGGTGGTTCTGGTGAGGGTTCGGTGCCCCCTCCTTGAGGGGGGGGTACTGTTGTGAATTTGGATTCTGGGCTCCCCCGGTGGCTACTGGTGGAATTGAACTGGTGTCTTCATCTTCTCTGTTCACCTGTTCCCATCAAGTTGTGGGAGTCGCTATATAACCTTGCTTCTCTGTTAGTTGCTTGCCGGTCAACAATGTTATCAGAAGCCTCTCTGTGCTTGTTCCTGCTCCTAGACAACTACTAGATAAGTTGGACTCTTGTCCATGTTTGTTTTTGCATTTTTGTTCCAGTTCACAGCTGTAGTTTCGTTACTGTGTCTGGAAAGCTCTTGTGAACAGGAATTGCCACTCTGGTGTTATGAGTTAATGCCAGAGTTTTAAAGTAATTTCTGGATGGTGTTTTGATAGGGTTTTCAGCTGACCATGAAAGTGTCCTTTCTGTCTTCTGCTATGTAGTAAGTGGACCTCAAATTTGCTAAACCTATTTTCATACTACGTTTGTTATTTCATCTTAACTCACCGCCAATACATGTGGGGGGCCTCTGTCTCCTTTCGGGGTATTTCTCTAGAGGTGAGCTAGGACTAATATTTTCCTCTGCTAGCTTTATTTAGTCCTCCGGCTGGTGCTGGGCATCTAGAATCAACGTAGGCATGCTACCCGGCCACTGCTAGTTGTGCGTTAGGTTTAGTTCATGGTCAGCTCAGTTTCCATCTTCCAAGAGCTAGTTCCTATATATGCTGATGCTATGTTCTCTTGCCATTGAGATCATGACAGCCCCCCTGAGTATAAGTCTTATTTGCCAGAGGGATCAAATACTTATTTCTCACTGCAAAATGCAAATAAATTTATATACTTTATACGATGTGATTTTCTGGATTTTATGTTAAAATTAACCCTACCATTAAAATTATAGACTGTTCATGTCTTTATCAGTGGGCAAACTTACAAAATCAGAAAGAGAGCAAATAATTATTTCCTTCACTGTATAATTGCTACCCACATAGAATATAATGCAACCCCCCATAGAGTATAATGCAGCCCCCGTATAGAATATAATGCAGCCCCCTCTGTTATGACCCCAATGGCAGAGGGTCTCAAAAGTACATACCAAGTCTGCAAACATAAAAAACCAGCTCATAGGGCAGTGGTAACTGGGCTAACCGTATATCTAATCCTAGCACCACAAATAGCAGCAGCCGGGGAACGTGCCTACGTTGGTTCTAGACGTCTCGCGCCAGCCGGAGAACTAACTAACCCTAGAAGGGAAAAGATAGACCTTTCTTGCCTCCAGAGAAAAGACCCCAAAAGTTGGATACAAGCCCCCCACAAATAATAACGGTGAGGTAAGGAGAAAAGACAAACGTAAGAATGAACTAGATATTTAGCAAAGGGAGGCCCACTGACTAACAGCAGAATATAGTAAGATGACTTATACGGTCAGCAAAAACCCTATCAAAATTTGCACGCTGGATATTCAAGAACCCCCGAACCGTCTAACGGTCCGGGGGGAGAACACCAGCCCCCTAGAGCTTCCAGCAAAATCAGGAATCACATTTAGTACAAGCTGGACAGAAAATAAGAGCAATACAGATAACCAAAAAAACAAGGAAGCAGGACTTAGCTTAATTTTGCAAGAACCAAGACCAGCAGACAGGAGCAAACAGAAAGGATCTGATTACAACAATGCCAGGCACTGGACTGAGGATCCAGGAAGTTTATATAGCAACACCCCTGGACTAACGACCCAGGTGGGTGCCAAACTGAGGAAAGACAATCCCAGAGTCATATCACTAGTGACCACAAGAGGGAGCCAAAAAAGTCTAATTCACAACACCCCTCATAGAATATAATGCAGCCCACCTCATAGAATATAATGCAACCCCCCTCATAGAGTATAATGCTTCCCCCTCAAAGAGTGTAATGCAGCCCCCTCATAATATAATTTGGAAAGCCCCCCTACGCACAGTATATTACTGCCCTCCACATGCGGTATAATGCAGCCCCCACACACAGTATAATGCAGTCTCCCAACAACCAGTATAATGAAGCCCCCACACACAGTATGACGCACTCCCCTACACAAACACAATACAGTATAATGCAGCTCCATACATACACACATAGTATAATTCAGCCCCCCACACACAGTATAATGCAGGCCCCCCACACAGTATAATGCAGCCACACTCCACACTCAGATTAAAGCAGGCCACCCACACACAGTATAATTCAGCCCCCCACATGCACAGTATAATGCAAAGCTTCCCCCGACACACAGTATAATGCAGCCCCCCCACACACAGTTTAATGCAGTCCCCCACAGACACAGTTTAATGCATCCCTCCCACACACAATTTAATGGAGCCCCCTACACACAGTATAATGCAGCCCCCACATACACGGTATAATGGAGCCCCCACACACAGTTTAATGCAGCCCTCCCACACACAGTTTAATGCAGCCCTCCCCACTCAGTATTATGCAGCATCCCCCCACACACAGTATAATGGAGCCCCTCCACACACACAGTATAATGCAGCCCCCCACAGTTTAATGCAGCCCCCTCCACACACAATTTAATGGAGCCCCCTACACAGTATAATGCAGCCCCCACATACACAATATAATGGAGCCCTCACACATAGTATAATGCAGCCTCCCCACACACAGTGTAATGCATCCCCCCACACACACAGTATAATTCAGCTCCCTCACACACACAGTATAATGCAGCACGCCTGCACATACATAGTATAATACAGCTCCTCCACACACACAGTATAATGAAGCCCATACACACACATAGTCCCCCACATAATATAATGCACACCTCATAGTCCTCCATTTAGTATAATGTGCACCATGATCCTCCATATAATATAATGTGCACCATAGTCTTTCATATAGTATAATATGCCTCATATCCCGCCATATACTTTAATACCCTCATAGAGTACAATGCAGCCCCCTCATAGAGTGTAATGCAGTCCCCCTCATAGAGTATAATGCAGCCATCCCATAGAGTATAATGCAGCCCCCCTCAGAGTATAATGCAGCCCCCATTGAGTAAATTGCAACCCCCTTAGAGTATAATGCAGCCCACCCAAAGAGCATAATGCAGCCCCCCATAGAGTATAATGCAACCCCCTCATAGAGTATAATGTTCATAGATCATAATGCAGCCCCCCACATAGAATATAATGTGGCCCCCTCATAGAATAAAATGCACCCCCATAGAATATAATACAACCCCCTTCATATAATATAATGCTGCACCCTCATAGAGTATAATGGAGCCCCCTCATAGAGTATAATGCAACCCCCTCATAGAGTATAATGTTCATAGATCATAATGCAGCCCCCGCATAGAATATAATGTGGCCCCCTCATAGAATAAAATGCAGCCTTCCTCATAGAATATAATGCAACCCCCCATAGAATATAATGCTGCCTGTCATGATTCTCAATGGCGAGAGAACATAGCCCAGCATATATGAGAACTAGCTCTTGGAAGATGGAAACTATATTGACCATGAACTAAACCTGCCGCACAACTAGAAGTGGCCGGGTAGCATGCCTACGTTTTTTTATCCCTAGATGCCCAGCGCCAGCCGGAGAACTACCTAATCCTAGCAGAGGAAAAGACAGTCCTGGCTCACCTCTAGAGAAATTTTCCCAAAAGGCAGACAGAGGCCCCCACATATATTGGCGGTGATTTAAGATGAAATGACAAACGTAGTATGAAAATAGGTTTAGCAAAATCGAGGTCCGCTTACTAGATAGCATGAAGACAGAAAGGGCACTTTCATGGTCAGCAGAAAACCCTATCAAAACACCATCCAGAAATTACTTTAAGACTCTAGCATTAACTCATAACACCAGAGTGGCAATTTCCGCTCACAAGAGCTTTCCAGACACAGTAACGAAACAGCAGCTGTGAACAGGAACAAAATGCAAAAACACACAAGGACAAAAGTCCAACTTAGCTGGGAGTTGTCTAGTAGCAGGAACATGCACAGAAAGGCTACTGATTACATTGTTGACCGGCATGAAACTGACAGAGGAGCAAGGTTATATAGCGACTCCCACATCCTGATAGGAGCAGGTGAACAGAGGGGATGATGTACACAAGTTAAATTCCACAAGTGGCCACAGGGGGAGCCCAGAATCCAATTTCACAACAGTACCCCCCCCTCAAGGAGGGGGCACCGAACCCTCACCAGAACCACCAGGGCGATCAGGATGAGCCCTATGAAAGGCACGGACAAGATCGGAGGCATGAACATCAGAGGCAGTGACCCAAGAATTATCCTCCTGACCGTATCCCTTCCATTTGACCAGATACTGGAGTTTCCGTCTGGAAACACGAGAGTCCAAGATCTTTTCCACAACGTACTCCAACTCACCCTCAACCAACACCGGAGCAGGAGGCTCAACGGAAGGCACAGCTGGTACCTTATACCTGCGCAACAATGACCGATGAAAAACATTATGAATCGAAAAGGATGCAGGGAGGTCCAAACGGAAGGACACAGGGTTAAGAATCTCCAATATCTTGTACGGGCCGATGAACCGAGGCTTAAACTTAGGAGAAGAAACCCTCATAGGGACAAAACGAGAAGACAACCACACCAAGTCCCCAACACAAAGCCGAGGACCAACACGACGACGGCGGTTGGCAAAAAGCTGAGTCTTCTCCTGGGACAACTTCAAATTGTCCACCACCTGCCCCCAAATCTGATGCAACCTCTCCACCACAGCATCCACTCCAGGACAATCCGAAGATTCCACTTGACCGGAGGAAAATCGAGGATGAAACCCCGAATTACAGAAAAACGGGGACACCAAGGTGGCAGAGCTGGCCCGATTATTGAGGGCGAACTCCGCCAAAGGCAAAAAAGCAACCCAATCATCCTGATCCGCAGACACAAAACACCTCAAATATGTCTCCAAGGTCTGATTAGTCCGCTCGGTCTGGCCATTAGTCTGAGGATGGAAAGCAGACGAAAAAGACAAATCTATGCCCATCCTAGCACAGAATGCCCGCCAAAATCTAGACACGAATTGGGTCCCTCTGTCAGAAACGATATTCTCCGGAATACCATGCAAACGAACAACATTTTGAAAAAACAGAGGAACCAACTCGGAAGAAGAAGGCAACTTAGGCAAGGGAACCAGATGGACCATCTTAGAGAAACGGTCACACACCACCCAGATGACAGACATCTTCTGAGAAACAGGCAGATCCGAAATAAAATCCATCGAGATGTGCGTCCAAGGCCTCTTCGGGATAGGCAAGGGTAACAACAATCCACTAGCCCGAGAACAACAAGGCTTGGCCCGAGCACAAACGTCACAAGACTGCACAAAGCCTCGCACATCTCGTGACAGGGAAGGCCACCAGAAGGACCTTGCCACCAAATCCCTGGTACCAAAGATTCCAGGATGACCTGCCAACGCAGAAGAATGAACCTCAGAGATGACTCTACTGGTCCAATCATCAGGAACAAACAGTCTACCAGGTGGGCAACGATCAGGTCTATCCGCCTGAAACTCCTGCAAGGCCCGCCGCAGGTCTGGAGAAACGGCAGACAATATCACTCCATCTTTAAGGATACCTGTGGGCTCAGAATTACCAGGGGAGTCAGGCTCAAAACTCCTAGAAAGGGCATCCGCCTTAACATTCTTAGAACCCGGTAGGTAAGACACCACAAAATTAAACCGAGAGAAAAACAACGACCAGCGCGCTTGTCTAGGATTCAGGCGCCTGGCAGACTCAAGGTAAATTAAATTTTTGTGGTCAGTCAATACCACCACCTGATGTCTGGCCCCCTCAAGCCAGTGACGCCACTCCTCAAAAGCCCACTTCATGGCCAAAAGCTCCCGATTCCCAATATCATAATTCCGCTCGGCGGGCGAAAATTTACGGGAAAAAAAGGCACAAGGTCTCATCACGGAGCAGTCGGAACTTCTCTGCGACAACATCGCCCCAGCTCCGATTTCAGAAGCGTCGACCTCAACCTGAAAAGGAAGAGCAACATCAGGCTGACGCAACACTGGGGCGGAAGAAAAGCGGCGCTTGAGCTCCCGAAAGGCCTCCACAGCATCAGGGGACCAATCAGCAACATCAGCACCCTTCTTAGTCAAATCAGTCAATGGTTTTACAACATCAGAAAAACCAGCAATAAATCGACGATAAAAGTTAGCAAAGCCCAAAAATTTCTGAAGACTCTTAAGAGAAGAGGGTTGCGTCCAATCACCAATAGCCTGAACCTTGACAGGATCCATCTCGATGGAAGAGGGGGAAAAAAATGTATCCCAAGAAGGAAATCTTCTGAACCCCAAAAACACACTTAGAACCCTTCACACACAAGGAATTAGACCGCAAAACCTGAAAAACCCTCCTGACCTGCTGGACATGAGAGTCCCAGTCATCCGAAAAAATCAGAATATCATCCAGATACACAATCATAAATTTATCCAAATAATCGCGGAAAATGTCATGCATAAAGGACTGGAAGACTGAAGGGGCATTTGAAAGACCAAAAGGCATCACCAAATACTCAAAATGGCCCTCGGGTGTATTAAATGCGGTTTTCCACTCATCCCCCTGCTTGATTCGCACCAAATTATACGCCCCACGGAGATCAATCTTAGAGAACCACTTGGCCCCCTTTATACGAGCAAACAAATCAGTAAGCAGTGGTAACGGATATTGATATTTAACAGTGATTTTATTCAAAAGTCGATAATCAATACACGGCCTCAAAGAGCCGTCTTTCTTAGACACAAAGAAAAAACCGGCTCCTAAGGGAGATGACGAAGGACGAATATGTCCCTTTTCCAAGGACTCCTTTATATATTCTCGCATAGCAGCGTGTTCAGGCACAGACAGATTAAATAAACGACCCTTAGGGTATTTACTACCCGGAATCAAGTCTATGGCACAATCGCACTCCCGGTGCGGAGGTAGTGAACCAACCTTGGGTTCTTCAAAAACGTCACGAAAGTCAGACAAGAATTCAGGAATCTCAGAGGGAATAGATGATGAAATGGAAACCAAAGGTACGTCCCCATGAGTTCCTTTACATCCCCAGCTTAACACAGACATAGCTCTCCAGTCGAGGACTGGGTTATGAGATTGCAGCCATGGCAATCCCAGCACCAAAACATCATGTAGATTATACAGCACCAGAAAGCGAATAACCTCCTGGTGATCCGGATTAACACGCATAGTCACTTGTGTCCAGTATTGTGGTTTATTACTAGCCAATGGGGCGGAGTCAATCCCTTTCAGAGGTATCGGAGCCTCCAATGGCTCCAAATCATACCCACAGCGTTTGGCAAAGGACCAATCCATAAGACTCAAAGCAGCGCCAGAGTCGACATAGGCGGCCGCGGTAATAGATGACAAAGAACAAATCAGGGTCACAGATAGAATAAACTTAGACTGTAAAGTGCTAATTGAAACAGACTTGTCAGGCTTCTTAGTACGCTTAAAGCATGCTGATATAACATGAGTTGAATCACCACAATAGAAGCACAACCCATTTTTTCGTCTAAAATTCTGCCGCTCGCTTCTGGACAGAATTCTATCACATTGCATATTTTCTGGCGTTTTCTCAGTAGACACCGCCAAATGGTGCACAGGTTTGCGCTCCCGCAGACGCCTATCGATCTGAATAGCCATCGTCATGGACTCATTCAGACTCGCAGGCACAGGGAACCCCACCATAACATCCTTAATGGCATCAGAGAGACCTTCTCTGAAAATCGCCGCCAGGGCGCACTCATTCCACTGAGTAAGCACAGACCATTTGCGGAATTTTTGGCAGTATATTTCAGCTTCATCTTGCCCCTGAGACAAGGACATCAAGGCCTTTTCCGCCTGAAGCTCTAAATGAGGTTCCTCATAAAGCAACCCCAAGGCCAGAAAAAACGCATCCACATTGAGCAACGCAGGATCCCCTGGTGCCAATGCAAAAGCCCAGTCTTGAGGGTCGCCCCGGAGCAAGGAAATTACAATCCTGACCTGCTGTGCAGGGTCTCCGGCAGAGCGAGACTTCAGGGACAAAAACAATTTGCAATTATTTTTAAAATTTTGAAAGTGAGATCTATTCCCCGAGAAGAATTCAGGCAAAGGAATTCTAGGCTCAGACATAGGTGCATGAACAAAAAAATCTTGCAAATTTTGTACCTTTGTGGCGAGATTATTCAAACCTGTAGCTACACTCTGAAGATCCATTTGAAACAGGTGAACACAGAGCCATTCAAGGATTAGAAGGAGAGGAAGAGAGGAAGGCTGCAGTATAGGCAGACTAGCAAGTGATTCAATTAAGAGCACACTCAGAACTAGAGGGAAAAAAAAAAAAAAAAAATTGTAGCAGACTTCTTTTTTCTCTCCTTTCTCAGCCAGTAATTTAACCCTTTTTTTGGGCCGGTCAAACTGTCATGATTCTCAATGGCGAGAGAACATAGCCCAGCATATATGAGAACTAGCTCTTGGAAGATGGAAACTATACTGACCATGAACTAAACCTGCCGCACAACTAGAAGTGGCCGGGTAGCATGCCTACGTTTTTTTATCCCTAGATGCCCAGCGCCAGCCGGAGAACTACCTAATCCTAGCAGAGGAAAAGACAGTCCTGGCTCACCTCTAGAGAAATTTTCCCAAAAGGCAGACAGAGGCCCCCACATATATTGGCGGTGATTTAAGATGAAATGACAAACGTAGTATGAAAATAGGTTTAGCAAAATCGAGGTCCGCTTACTAGATAGCATGAAGACAGAAAGGGCACTTTCATGGTCAGCAGAAAACCCTATCAAAACACCATCCAGAAATTACTTTAAGACTCTAGCATTAACTCATAACACCAGAGTGGCAATTTCCGCTCACAAGAGCTTTCCAGACACAGTAACGAAACAGCAGCTGTGAACAGGAAAAAAATGCAAAAACACACAAGGACAAAAGTCCAACTTAGCTGGGAGTTGTCTAGTAGCAGGAACATGCACAGAAAGGCTACTGATTACATTGTTGACCGGCATGAAACTGACAGAGGAGCAAGGTTATATAGCGACTCCCACATCCTGATAGGAGCAGGTGAACAGAGGGGATGATGTACACAAGTTAAATTCCACAAGTGGCCACAGGGGGAGCCCAGAATCCAATTTCACAACAGCTGCCCCCTCATAGAGTATAATGCAACCCCCTCAAAGTATAATGCAGCCCCCTCATAGTATAATGGAAAGCCCCCCTACACATAGTATATTACTGCCCTCCACATACAGTATAATGCAGCCCCCACACATAGTATAATGCAGCCCCCCCCGATTATGTCTTGCCCTGTTTTCTTGTGTTTTTGGGGGGTGCCTCACTACATGCACTCATAATTGTCTTATATGATATGCATTATGCACTTTATTAATAAATACCTTTCTGTGTGCATGTCTGAGATTCACCCACACACTTATTTTGTGTGCACTCCTTTGCCTTTCATGGTTTAACATTGCTGCCCGCTTGTTCTCTTTTAATGTAGATGAAATTTTGATATGGACTTAAATTGTCATTTGTTATGTGATTTGGTTATAAGTATTTTTTGTAACAATAAAGACATTTTTATAACTTTACAAGAATTGTTTGTGATGTTTAAACCACAACCAGATTTACTTTGTAGTATATCTATTGATACGGATCTAGAAACTCTCTGTAGTTTTCATGTATTTTCCATAGATTATAATGCAGCCCCCCTCATAGTATAATGCAGCCCCCTCAGAGTACAATGCAGCCCATATTGAGTATAATGCAACCCACCCAAAGAGTATAATGCAGCCCTCTCATAGAATAAAATGCAGCCCCCTCATAGAATATAATGCAACCCCCCTCATAGAATATAATGCTGCCCCCTCATTGAGTATAATGCAGCCCCCTCAAAGTATAATGCAGCCCCCTCATAATATAATGGAAAGCCCCCCTACACACAGTATATTACTGCCCTCCACATACAGTATAATGCAGCCCCCACACACAGTATAATGCAGCCCCCCAACAACCAGTATAATGAAGCCCCCACACACAGTATGAAGCACTCCCCTACACAAACACAATACAGTATAATGCAGCTCCATACATACACACATAGTATAATTCAGCCCCCCACACACAGTATAATGCATACCCCCACACAGTATAATGCAGCCACACTCCACACTCAGATTAAAGCAGGCCACCCACACACAGTATAATTCAGCCCCCCACATGCACAGTATAATGCAGCCCCCCACACACACAGTATAATGCAGTCCCCCAACAACCAGTATAATGAAGCCCCCACACACACAGTATGTGAGCAGTCCCCTACACAAACACAGTATAGTATAATGCATACATAGTATAATGCATCCCCCACACACAGTATAATGTAGCCCCCACACAGTATAATGCAGCCACACTCCACACAGTTTAATGTCACCCCTCCACACACAGTGTAATGCAGCCCCCCCACACATAGTATAATGCAGCCCCCGACACAGTTTAATTCAGCACTCCACACACAGTATAATTCAGCCCCCCACATGCACAGTATAATGCAGCCCCACCACACAGTTTAATGTCACCCCTCCACACACAGTGTAATGCAGCCCCCCACACACATAGTATAATGCAGCCCCCGACACAGTATAATGCAGCCTCACACTCACACACACACACACAGCATAATACAGCACACACACAAAGTATAATGCAGCCCCCCCCACACACACAGTATAATGCAGTCCCACAGTATTATAAAGATTAAATCGATTCAATATTTATCTATACACATTCCAAAGCTGCTCTGGCTCCTGCAGCGCTTCTCAACAGCTCCACTGCTGGCAAAGCATGGCGCACGATGAAGTTACATCATTGCGCACCTGCTGCGTCAGAGGCAGAGGGGGAGAGATGGGAGAGGGAGCATTATCTGATACTCTCTCCTCCATCATTGCTTTCAACTGTATTGATGCTAAAAAGTTGAATGTGTGATGCGGAATGAGGGGGCCACGCCGTGCCCCCCATACGCACTGGCCTCATAGCGGCCATCTGGTGTGCTGTCAGCGGCAAACCATTACCTGGGGAACCCTGGTGGAGTGGAGGCTCTAGGCAGATGTCTACTTTGCCAGCCCTGATTCTATGATCAGCTCTGTTATCATGCTATGAAGACCCCCATGCACCAACATGTAAATATCAAAGGGTTTATCTGGGACTTTAGAAAAAAAGTGCCTAAGCACTAACAGGCTTGAAGTTGCTAACAGAGGCAACTGCCTGATGGTTGTACCCGGCGTCGATCATTGACCGCATATGCTGGATATTTAGCTGCTCCATGTCAACACAGCAGCAAGAAGTATTGTTTCTCCTTGCGGAGATCAACATGCTAAGCATGCCGAGATGAGGAAACTTAAAGCCGCAATGTTCCTCTGGGTAATATGCTAATTATGCAAATTGTCTCTTCAGAGAGGAAGAGAGCTAGAACTCTAGTGCCACCTATTGGAAGGTAGCAATCCTACAAGTCAATGTTGACCATTTAATGAGCCTTGTCACATGACTTAGGATAATAGCCAAACCAGAATCTCAATTTGCAGACACTGTGTTTCGGGGTACTGCCCCTCCTCAGTGCAAAGCGGATATCTGGTTTGGCTGTGTGAGAGGCGTCAGACCGTTATCCAAGAAGTATCGATTCTCCTTGCGGAGAAGCATGCCGAGATGAGAAGCCTTAAATCCACAATGCTCCTCTGGGTAATATGCTAATTGTCTGCAAATTAAGATTCTAGTTTGGCTATTATCCTAAGTCATGTGACAAGGCTCGTTAAAGGGTCAACTTTGACTTGTAGGATGGCTACCTTCCAATAGGTGGCACTAGAGTTCTATCTCGCTTCCTCTCTGAAGAGACAATTTGCATAATTAGCATATTACGCAGAGGAGCATTGTGGCTTTAAGTCTCCTCATCTCGGCATGCTTAGCATGTCGATCTCCGCAAGGAGAAACGATACTTCTTGGATAACGGTCTGACATCTCTCACACAGCCAAACCAGATCTCCGCTTTGCATTGAGGAGGGGCAGTACCCTGAAACACAGTGTCTGCAAATTGAGATTCTGGTTTGGCTATTATCCTAAGTCATGTGTCAAGGCTCGTTAAAGGGTCAACATTGACTTGTAGGATGGCTACCTTCCAATAGGTGGCACTAGAGTTCTAGCTCTCTTCCTCTCTGAAGGGACAATTTGCATAATTAACACAGCAGCAGTTTCTCTTCCTGTTGACAGGGCGGGACTACTGGAATCATTCTAATTGACAACTGTCTTCCCCCAATTAGGCAGCCTAGAGTCGGGTGTCAATCAGCATGACACCAGTAGTCCTGCCCTGTTCACAGGAAAAGAAACTTCTGCTCTGTTGACGTGACATCAGTAGAAGTCTGTGACCGCTCTGTGCTGCTGGAGAATGGTGCCGGGCAAAACAGGCAGGCAGGTAACTACCTTCCTGTTAGTGCACATTTTTCTTTTTTTGTTTAAGTTCCCGATATCCCTTGAATATCAGTGAAATACTGAGTCACAGTCAATACATTGAAAGCTATTAATGGGCATCTCATTTATATAAATAAAAATTGCCCGTGTTAAAATCTAGCTATCTCGGAAACACTCATAAAATCAGAGGCAGGGGCCTGCAGCAATGAGGAGAAGCAGGATGCTGCTGAGAAATGTAGTTTTAGCAGACATAAATAAGATCACACATTCAGTTTTGTGAAACTGGATATGCTGAGGGGCAGAAAGACATGATAAAAGACACATAGCACCAGAAGCAAACTTTTTTTTATTGTTATTATATATTAACAATCATTATGCATATACTGTGCTTCGTAAAAATAATACTGCCATTGTGGGAATAACCCTTTAAGGGACACCTATCACCAGGTCAAAAGTGACAAATTTTTGCTTTCATTTTATTCCCACTGCTTCCCTGAGTATTGTGGGATTTTTTTTATCCTGTCATATGGTTCCAGAGATATGAGCCTTTTTATTTGGAGCTAATTTTTATGTTCTTTATGAAGAGAGCGGTGCTCACAGGGAATAATACAAAGCAGCCTAAAGACATGATGACCATAGAGAATCTTGTGAGCCACGCTCATTTGTAAAAACCTTAAAAATTAGCGCTAAATAAAAAGTCCCATTTCTCTGGAATGGCAGATTTAAACATAAAAAACTAAAATGTGAATACTCCGGGGAGCAGCGGGAATAAAATAAGAGCAAATACTGGACACTGTTGAACTGTTGACAGATTTTCTTAAAGGGAACCTATCACCCCGTTTTTTTCGGTATGAGATAAAAATACTGTTAAATAGGGCCTGAGCTGTGCATTACAATAGTGTAGTTTGTGGACCCCGATTCCCCACCTATGCTGCCGAAATACGTTACCAAAGTAGTCATTTTCGCCTGTCAATCAGGCTGGTCAGGTCGGATGGGCGTGGCTTCTTCCCCCAGATATTGCGTAGTTTTCCGTTGGTGGCGTAGTGGTGTGCGCATGTCCAAGGTCCCCAATCCTGCACGGGGGGGTGAAAATAGCAGCGATGTCCGTTATTCCATTGGTGGTCGGTGGGCGCGGCCATCTTCCTTTGGCCGCGCGTGCGCAGAAGCGGCGCTCTGCTGGCCGCGGCTTCAGGAAAATGGCCGCGGGATGCCGCGCGTGCGCAGATGGAGATCGCGGCGGCCATTTTCCTGAAGCCGCGGCCAGCAGAGCGCCGCTTCTGCGCACGCGCGGCCAAAGGAAGATGGCCGCGCCCACCGACCACCAATGGAATAACGGACATCGCTGCTATTTTCACCCCCCCGTGCAGGATTGGGGACGTTGGACATGCGCACACCACTACGCCACCAACGGAAAACTACGCAATATCTGGGGGAAGAAGCCACGCCCATCCGACCTGACCAGCCTGATTGACAGGCGAAAATGACTACTTTGGTAACGTATTTCGGCAGCATAGGTGGGGAATCGGGGTCCACAAACTACACTATTGTAATGCACAGCTCAGGCCATATTTAACAGTATTTTTATCTCATACCGAAAAAAACGGGGTGATAGGTTCCCTTTAAAGGTGACATTTCAACTGATTTTATATGATACACTATTTTACACGATTGAACAAATTATTTCAGTATTTTTTACACAGGTTTTATAAAATATCATTGGTCCATATTGATCAACATGCAAAGTTTCTGTTATGACAGATATATCAGCTGCACTAACCCGACTGATATGAAAGTGATATGCACTGAATAATGGCAAAAACGTACTTGATCAATCCGGCTGCATATATAAACCAGAATGATGTTATCAAAAATACAGCTCAACCCAATCAGCAAAGAAACATGGCTATGTTGACTAAAGAATATAAATCTTGGGACACAGTTCTAAAAAGGGGAAGAAAACCACATGGCTTAGGAAAAAAGCATAATCCATTTGTGTTCGGTCTTCTGGACAACTTGAGCTCTTTTTGGCACTGGCTCTTTTTCACCTGAAGGCTTCAGGATGTGTCTTCTCTTCATGGCACATTTTCTGTTATCTTCATCCATTTGATCCACCTTGGGATTTGAAGACATCTTCCCTGCTGATCCGGATGTTATCTTTCTTTTCTTCCTCCCTTGGCTCCTCTTCTTAGATGTCTTCTTTTCTTCATCTGATGAGATCAAGATGACATCTGTCCTCCTCTTCCTCTTACTTCGTCGTCCACTATCTTCATTCATCTCCATATTCGCATTCAGTTTAGGGTTGGCAGACATCTCCTCCACCTTCGCAAGTCAACTCCAACTGTCACTCTCAACTGCCAACTTCCAATCAAATTGCCCTGGCTGCACAGGTGGCACTGGTCATGTGACTAATAACTGACCAATAGCATTCCTCCATATTCTATATAGGCATACAGCACTGCTCAAATGTTTGGATACACCTGTTCATGCAATGGTTTTCCTTGTTCTGAATGCAATGCGTACATTTTAGGTTCATAATAAGGGCAGAACAACCACAAAGGAACACGCATCAGAACAAGCAGTAAAGAAACATGTGTAAAACAAACTAGAATATTAGTTAAAACTTACTCTGATGACAGCGTTTAATTCCTTTGGTATTATTTCAAGCAGCTTCATCAGGTAGTCACCTGGAATGGTTTCCAATGAACAAGTATGCCTCATCAAGATTTAATTTGTGGAATCACTGGCTTTTAGAAAGTTTTTTAGGCCATTAGTTGTTTCACTCAACTTGGTGAAATAACAGTCCATCATTACTTTAAGACACGAAGGTCAGTCAGTGTGGAAAATTGCTAGAACCTTGACGGTATCCTCAAGTGTAGTCATGCAAACCGTCAATCAGTATGATGAAATTGTCGCATATGAGGACTGCCCCAGGAAAGGAAGACCAAGAATTACCTCTGCTACAGATGAAAGGTTATTCAGAGTTACCATTGTCAGAAACTGCAAATTGACAAGACCTCAGATTACAGCCCTCATAAATAATGTCCAGGCATGAAGTACCAGATACATTTCAACAGCAACTATCCAGAAGTAGAATTTTATGATCAAATACTGGGGACTGCAACAAGTGGTACTGAGGACCAGAATTAAGTGGAAGAGACTTGTTCGAGCTAAGCAACACAAGGATTGGACATTAGGCTCAATGGAAGTCTGTACTCTGGTGTGAGTCAAAATGTTTTTGTGAGAGGGGAAAAAAAAGTTGATAGTTTCTTCATATGTGGTGCCCACTGTGAAGTATGGAGGAGGAGATGTGATGGTGTACGAGCCTTTTTGCTGGTGACACTGTTGGTGATTTATTCATTATTCAAAGCACAGTTACCCAGCATGGCTACCACAGCATTCTGCAGTTATATGCCATCCTCTTAGTTTGCCATCCCATCTGATCACAGAATTGACTCAAAACACACCTCCAGGCTATGTAGGGGTTACGTGACTAGGGGAGGGATGGCCTGCCAAATCAGCTGATATGGCCTCCAAGATCATCAGACTCCAATTGAGATGGTTTAGGATTAGTTAAACCTCATAGTAAGGAAAAGCAGCCAACAAGTGTTTGGCATCTCTAGGAACTCCTTCAAGAATGTTTGAAACCATTCGACCTCATGAAGTTGCTTGCTAAGTTGTGTAAAGCTGTTAGAGTAAAAGGCAGTTATGTTGAAAAATCTAAGGCTTATTACAAACTATTGGTTGTTTCATATGCGTCTCTTTACTCCTTGTTTCCTTAAGTGTTCCTTTGTGGTTTGGCAGCCTTCAATATATATACCACAATGTATATTATGCAAATGATAGAGTGTGCACATAAACTTTATCCCCATTTTTCCACATTGATAGAATACACATGCATGCCCCTATACCTAATACCTATCTGTGAGGAGGGAATGTAGACATGGCTATAAATGTCACAGTGAAAATACCTGTAATGGGAAAAGAGGTAACAACCAAGACTGTCAGGAGTGATGTCTCCACACCCCGATGCGCGTTTCACCGCAGGCTTCTTCTGATTGTGTATTAGATAAAAGGGCATGCATTTATATTCTATCAATTCGGTAAAATTGGGATTTTTTATGTGCGCACTCTATAATTTGCATAATATACATTGTGGTGTGTTGGGCATTATTCTTTGTTATATAGTTCCTTGGGAATTCCGATAGGCAGCAGTCGACATTGTGCTTCTTTACTGAGAGATGAAAGATTGATACCTTCAGATCTATGTATATACATTCAAAATAGGAATTCTCCTGGTATGATACTGGTTTGTCGCAACTAATATTTTATTAGTTTTTTTTATTTTGCTACTTTCTTTCCATTGGTAGATGACCAGTAACAAATGTAGTAATATTGTCCCTCTATTAACCACAATTGAGTGTTTTATATATGATAAATACCACCAAGATAGTATATATACTATTACTACTATTAGTCAGGATTTTATAAAGTCTCCTCCATGAGGTACTCTGATTTTTTATTTTTGTTTCTGATTTTATTATAATTAATACATATGTGATTTTATTACAATGTATCTCTTCAATACTCTGGAAGAAAATTTCAATTGGAGTTTTGGTTTATTGACATCTTGAACATTGCATAGACCAGTGAGAAAAAGTATTGATGAATGTAGCCTCATGTTTAGTGATGTTTCTGGTTTTTAAGAAACCTGATGAGTGGAGTGAATTTGTAAGTTTCTATGTTACTTTGTAAAAGTATACCACAAGCAAAACGTAGGCAATTTTTCATTTTTATGATTCCTTTTTTTCCTTCTTTTCTCTTTTCTTTTGCTAAGAGTCCTACCTGTTTTTATTTTTCCATTGACATAGCCGTATGACAGCTTGTTTTTTACAGGACGGGCTGTAGTTCTCATAGATACTATTTACTTTTCCATAAAATGTGCTGAAAATGGTAAAACAAATCCAAATTAAGTGAAATGTTAAAAATAACCGCAATTCTGGCAATGTTTTTTGGGTTTCGTTGTGCTCTAAAAATGACCTTGCACTTTGATGATTGATGGTAATATCATTATGTAATACGTTAATTTAAAGTATGTTTATTTTGATGTTAAAATCCGCTGTGACTCACCCTTGAAGCCAAAGGACCCCCTACACATCAGACTAAAGTCAGCCGAACCAGCTTGGCAGGACTGGATGACAGTCTAGGGTGCATGGAGGCCTCCTGAGTCTCTTCCAACAGATGATGTTGAGGTAGCGGTGGATCTGGCTCTTCAGATTTCCAACAGCTGATCCTTTTGTTCTCCAGGAGGTAATCCGCCACCAGATGAGTCTGGCAGCGGCTCTCTTATAGAGAACACTGGAGCACTGCCAGGCTTTACTGTGTATTAGTAAGTCAGTATAGATAGGTGTCAATTAAATGATCGTTCGCCTGTATCCATCTGATGCGTATGGGGGCTTAGTTAGCATTTAATAGATGCTATATATGTCTGTAACCCTCACAATCTGTACTATTTTATGGATATTTTCCTACGACCCTCATTCTATTCCCTGATTCAATACATTACTTTAGCAATATTGTATACAAGGTAGATGAGAATACCTTCCACAGTTTTTTTGCCTAGTTTAGAAATGCAGAAGTGCTCCTTGTAGCCTACAGCACATTGCTCGTCTCTGAAATGTATTGAAATATTTACGATTTTTCTGTAGATGATGGTCTAGCAAGTTCGCCTTAATGTGGGAACCTTGGGGCTTGTATGTTCGCTGACACACACGGCCTAATGACGTTTACTGTAGCAGAACATAAATACCGTAGTAACTTCTTGGCTTACAAGGGGAGAGGAAGATGTAACTATTAATAAATCGCAACCCTTACAGCAGATTGTGTATGTGATATTGCTATAGTCGTCGGATTATCTGTGCCTCTTGCAGCCTGACTACCGCCTGCTCTTGTAGTTGCACCTCTTGTATGTGCACCCAGGATTCAGGTGAAGAGAAATAAACGGTAAAGAGATTGCACAGTAAGAATAATAAAAAATGGCGAATTATTGGATTTTTCTACTGACTTGTACACATTGAGACACATTCATGTGCCAACTATGCCTGCAATAAAAGTTCTTCACATCAACAAATCCATAAATCTTATAGAACAGTTCTCTGTGCTGTTGTACCTATTAGTTGTACCTGTGGTCATTCTACTTTAAAATACCACAGTTTTGAGATTTTGAAGGTACAAACTCAAAACCCAACGTCACCGTTCCTGGTTATTATTAAAGGTTAAGTGCATACTATGAAAACTATTACTTGTTTATGTTGAAAATGTGGAAATTGTCATTGGTTCCTCAGCAATTTCCATATCTCTTTGGTTTTCAGACTAGGAGCTCGCGTCACTCCCAAAGTTCCCAGCCAGGCCTTGCAGATCAAGCAGCCAAATTGTCCTTTGCTTCGGCTGAATCCCTGGAGACCATGTCTGAAGCTGAGTTGCCACTTGGTTTTAACAGGATGAACCGTTTTAGGCAAAGCCTGCCACTATCTCGATCCACCAGCCAAACCAAACTACGCTCACCAGGTTCGTAAATTATACCTGTGCTCCGTACGGTGTTAATGACCTTTGGTGGAGGTTGTGTGCGAGGCTACCTCGTTGTAGATTTAATGCAGTGAATATCACTCTGCTTCCAGGTGTCTTGTTCCTGCAGTATGGTGATGAGACAAGACGGGTGCACATTACTCATGAGATCACCAGCATGGACACATTACATGCTCTGATAGTGCACATGTTCCAGCAGAAGCTCACCATGGGAATGCTGAAATCACATAACACGGCTATACTAATCAAAGACGAGTCCCGGAACGTCTTCTATGAACTAGAAGATGTCAGGTATGGATCAGGTGTGGCTATAGACCAAGAAGTGACCATTTGGTAAGAGGTTGTCTAAGAATTGAATGATGCCACAGTGTGATGTCCAGTGGAAAGTGGGTGAATGCATGTTTATATCTTCCATAAGAGCTGAATATATCTTAAAGAGAAGCTTTTAGCCATTTCATGATGTCTGATCCTTGGACAACATGAAACATGAAGTCCAGACATACAGTCCAGTCCCTTATTAGATAAACCTATGTTTTGATCTAAATATCAAAAGACTGACTGTCACTTCCAAACAGAAAGACAAAAGTGAACAGGTGCAAGCTAAAACAGTCACTCTGTATGCAACTAACAAACTCTGAAATTCAAAAAAAACTCTGAAATGTATGCAAAAATTGAATATATGAATATATATGCTCCAGCAGTCATGTTCCAATTTTTTATATTAAATGTTTACATACTATAGCATTTCAGAGTGCTGCTCTAATTTGTTACTTTTTACTCTAAATCACTACCGCATTTAATATAAAATATAGATTAAAGGGGTATTTAATATAGATTAGATTATAGGGGTATTTTCATTTCGTACATTTGTGTCATATCTACTGGCTATGCAATAAATGTATAGTAGATGCAGTTCCCAATAAATAAATTTGCCTCTATCTCAAGGACGGGGCCTTGATGCATTCCACTGTCAGTGCAAAGGTGGTCTATTTTCATATAGGGAGAAACATGTCAATTGAGCCAGGTTGGGAGAAGCTGGAAGGAGCCACCAACAGGACTCTTTCCCTATGTCTGGGCTCATTTTTCAAACTGTGTTTTCTTGGAAATTCTGCAATGTTCCAGAGTAAAAAAAATAGCACTCTATAATGAGGAAACGGTTCTGGATTTTTTTTGCCACCGACTGTCAGGTTCCCTTTCAAAGAGGTTATCACATAAACAACACTTACTTCTTTCCATAGTTAGGACGTGTGATCATTGCTCCTGGTCATAGGTGACGTGCTGTTTATGGGACAACCACTTGAAAAGTACATAGACATATCAACAATTCTGCAGCTCCTTGTGGATTTGCTGTAAATGTTATCTTTTGCATTGCAGCCCTTTTATTTCAGTGAGAACAGAGTCATATCTAATTTTCTCTGTGGTGACATTGAATACTTGTTGCCTGGTTCCACCACAGTTTACAGTGGGGATTTAACCGACTGGATACCCTCATTTTATGGTCTGGGAACCCAGATAAAGGATTACCAAAGCAAAAAAACCTTAATTAGATGCATTATAATAATTTTTATTGTATAGCGCCAACATATTTCGTATCCCTATGAAATCAGAGAGTGTACAAACTATATCTGACATTACATAATAATACATTATTCAACAATTCAAACAAGAGGAATGAGAGCACTGATTACAAGCTGGTCATCTAAGGAAGTAGTGATAAGACAAGAGGTAAAAAGTGTTGATTTTATACAAGTATCCAGACATTTTTTATTTAAAAAAATATGGAAGTACACATAAAATGTTGCAGAGCAATTGTATTAGGTTGCGTAGAGTGTGGGCTATACTATTAATTTAAAACATCAAGTTTTGAGGAGAAATGTTTGAAGGAGATGAGAGTGTGAGTAAGATTAAGGAATGTTATGTCCTGCTTATAAACTTGTTTGAGGTCACATTTAAAACTGTGGATATTGGGAATTAATCTAGTAGTCTGAGATACCACGTTCAAGAGAACTGGTACAGAGGAAGTTAGTCCTAGGTCATTGGCAGTTAGTGAGCAACCATTGTAGTGACTGGCACAGAGTGGAGGCATCTGTGTAGAGGCTGGACAGAAATATAAGCCTAGATGCTGCATTCAGCATGCAGAGGAGAGGAATACGTTTAGAGAATGGAAGACAGGTCAGTAATGTCTACTAGAATGCAACAAAAGTCCTGGATGTTTTCACAGGAAGGCAAGAACAGATTTTGTAGATGTTTTTCTGAAGTGCAGATGGCATGGATCTGCAACAGATTAAAATTAGATTATAATGGACAAATCTGAATCAAACTTAACCCCAAGACAGCGGGCATGCTGCCTAAGAGTTAGCAAAGTTCCACATAAGGAAATTAAAATGTCAAGTTTAGATAGGGAAATAGATTGCAGAAATGCAAGAAGTTCAGTTTTTGACAGATTCAGTATAGAGATAAATGTTATTGAGCCTCAGACATTTACCGTTGATTGGATCCTGATTGAACTGAACAGAACGTGGATTGAGGACTTTATCAGGTACAGATTCTACTGCAAAGACTGAAGAACAGCAAGATGAATGTGCCATGTATTCAGTGACCAAGTAACTAATTAATTTACAGACTATATATATATATATATATATATATATATATATATATATATATATATATATATATATATATATACAGTAGTAGTGGAGTTTCTTCTGGGTGATTAGTTTGATTTTATTAACTAACATCTTATTTGTTTTTTTATTCTTTTCTCAGAGACATTCAGGACAGAAGTATTATAAAGATCTACCGGAAGGAGCCCATTTACTCCTCGTTTCCTGCACCTCACATCACCAACGGGGACGTGAGAGTAAGCGGAAAAGACCGCTGGTCAGACTGCTGTCACCGGCTTTGGCTGGGTCTGGGCTGGGGGCTGGAAGTAGGTGGCAGCGATTGCTCCCAGCCCAGAAGCATGTGTGTCCTTGTGTGGAATGGGAGCCGTGCATGTGCATGACTGTTGTTTGTGTGTACAACCAGATTGCTTCTCTATGTGGAATTAAAGATGGTGTGTATACTGTTAGGTGAGGTTTGTTGTTTAGCACTATACTATAAATGGCTGTTACTTGTTTCTGTATTACCGAATGTATTATGAAACTTTCATTAACAAGAGGGGTTTCCACAACATTTGACAATATCCATAGGCAATGCCAGTAAGATCTGGTTGGAATAGGACCAGTAGCTGAAACCCTTTACCAATTGCTAAATCAACGGGTATTTCTTTTGCTCATTTGGTCTATTTGACTGATCTGGTCTTGTGCATAAAGTCTGGCTAATCTAACCTAGAGCTTAAAGGGTATCGTGATCACAAAAGCATCATGGATTCTTTGTTTTAGTGACCAACACGGATCATAAAATTGCATTGTTCTGCTTGTTCCATACATTTTCCACCAGATTTACATTGGATCGGAAACATTCGTTATGTTACTATAGTCATGAATGCTCCTTGTCGGGCATGCCAGCTTTGTAATATGTGCGAGATCTACCCTCCATTATAAGAAATTATTACCTATGTTCCAGCTCATGTTTATTCTAGTTGTTTTAGACATGGAATAAAAAGCAGTTACGGCGGTTAAGTTGTGTTATGCTCAAGACTTGCGGTGTACTTGCATTAAGTAAGGCCGCCTTTTGCTATCCAGAGTAATTTCAGCATCCGGTATATGGCATTGTGTATACAGCGAGCAAGTAATAGGAGTCTCACTCTGCATACATTAGCAGTCACTTTCCTGAGATGTTTGTCTGTGCTAATGAGTCATCTTGGAGAGCGCTCCTGTCGTTCTCCCCCCATGTTCCTATTCCTATCGGTGGAGACTGAAGGTGTAATCCTGCATACAAATGTCTGCAGCTTCTTCACTTCACAGGGATTTCCCTTCTTCTGCTTAATGTGCATTTCATTACTGTCAGGGGTACAGGGGAGACAGATAGGTGACGGGTAATATGCTTCTGATTTTAATTAATTAATGTGTGGTGAGAATAACAGCAGCAGGCTGTGTACAGAGTGATTTATGGAAATAGATTTAGACATGAATTGCAGAACGGGCCTTATTGAGGATTCTTCATCTTCCTAGCCTGGCCTGTAATAAAAGCTGCTGTGTATATTTTGCGCAGCCATATATAATTTTACCACTCCAGCATTTTTTTCCCTATCAGTTACCAGTAATGTGTTTGCACTATGTACATTAAAATACTACCAGTTGCTGTCTTCTGCTGTTTCCAGCATGGCTCCTGTCCTCTCCTGTGTGATGTGACCACAGATGTGATTAGCCAGGCCACTAAGCATTTTTGTGTGGGCCAGAAGTCACTTTTTTAATGTAGCTTTATGAGACTCAGACAAGGCTTTCATAGACTTACATAGAGAAAGGAAGTAATGGTCGGCGGTGTGGGCTGGCAAGAAAAAGAAGCAGTGACATGATGTGGAGAGGACAAGAGCAGTGTTGGAAACGGCAGAAGACGGTGACCGGTAAGTATTTTACTACATACACTGAACACTCAAAGTCAATAGTGATACCTAACATAGGGTAAAATAAAAATAACGCTGGATCACAACTTTAAATTGAAAAGAAAAATGACAAGAGGAAGTATAACATTATTGTGCCCCCTAACCCATTGACGCCCCTTGAGAGTGCCACATTAACATTAACATCGGCTTAAAAAGTAATGATACTCCCTGAGTGCCGCCTTCAAAATTAATAATGCTACTGTCTTTGTGCCACTTTTTGTTCACATGATCCTGTTGTCCTCCTCCTCCTCTTTGCACACAGAGTGGGCCTGCATAGGCCGTACCATGCAGTGCTGTCATTGCGCCAACTCCACTGGGATGCTGATGTCTTGTAAGGTATTGTCTACGTCAGCCTGCGGCCTACAGGGTGAAGGTTGGGGGACGACGGAGCTTGTGGCTCCCTGGTCTATCGTAGGATCCAACAGTTTCAGCATTATAACTTATATTGTTAACTATAACATTCACAAGCAAGGAACTAGGGGTCTGGGCATGTGCATTGCTTTGGAGACTTAGTCCTAGTGATGCCAGTGCAGTTCAGATTTTTTTTATATTTCACCCCCAAGATTTTTGTGCCCAGATCAGCTGCCCTTGTCCCACCTTCACACACTCACACTTCACAATTGGGTGTACAGATATATGATACTGTATGTCTTCATGCACAGTGACAATAGACAATACTGTGTGGTACAGTAATCTGTACCTGCAGATTCTGTGCCATCATATGTATGTTTGTGAGCAGGTTTGTAGATGGTAAAAGAGGTACGTGGAGTTATTATTTCTGTATGTAAGCGGATGTTGTATAACGTATGTGCTGCACTGCAGTTTCGTGTGTATGTGCATGTACGTCTGTCTCTGCTGGGCGTCTGGTTTGGTTGGATATCTTCTGAACTATGTTTGGCATGTGTGCAGGGCTAGATCAAAGTGTATGGAAGCATTTGGGCAGATGTTTGGGGATACCTTTCCTAATATTATAAAGAAATTGAAATATAATGCTAACCAAAGTATGCGGTCATAAAGTGCCATATAATAACAAGATGCAATGCTGGTGTACGGTGTCTTCATAGTAGTGCCATATAGTGATCATATAATAGTGCTATAATTCAATGCCCAAATATAGTATCACAGTATAGTGCCCACACAATATCACAGATGGCACCATGTGGTAAGATCATGTGGTACAATCCACCAGACGTTCATAGAGGACACAAATGGAGCATGTTAGAGGATCCCCACAACATCATTGCTGTAATCTGACCCTGCATGTGTGCACATATATAGTGAAATTAATAGAAATGTGGCGACTAGTGGCTGTTGGATGAATGATGCGTGCTCTGTTTCATATGTCTTGTATATATGTATTATATCTATTCACTGACCAGCATGAGCATATTCGCTTTGGTCACAATGTACATACCTGTGTCTAGAATAGAAAATATATTGTACTGGTAGATTTTCATCCTTCATGATTTGCATGATATTTAATTCTTGTATTTAAAATATTTTAGTTGTCATGACCATGTTCTGCATCTCTTCTTTCGCAGCGTGAAATGATGTATGGGTCCAGAGATTCTTCCCCTACTCGACGCCTCAATAGTATGTCACCTGCCCCTCATATGGCCTCTGGGTCTCCTCCTCCAGTACTTCAGTCCTCCTCCCCAGCACGCTCCCGCATGTCTTACAGTGGTGGACGACCACCTTCCTATGCTGGAAGTCCCGTGCATCATGGGGACAGAATGTCTGGCCTTCCTCCAGCTCAAGGAGTCTCTCCTAGTCCTAGCGCTATCTTGGAGAGACGAGATGTGAAGCCTGATGAAGATCTGACCAACAAGAATGTTGTGCTGGTGAAGAATGAAGGACTCTATTCAGATCCGTATGCAATGGTCCATGAAGGAAGACTTAGCATTACATCTACTCAGTCCCTAGCTGGACTTGGGGACCCTTTCGCATACCCAGGAGGGTTATATAAGCGTGGATCAGTGCGTTCCCTGAGCACTTATTCTGCAGCTGCTCTACAGACAGATCTAGAAGATGGAATGTACAAACCTAATTCCCAGATATATGGAGACACCTATGGTCCTGGAATGGGTTTTCGTCTGCCACCGTCCTCCCCACAAAAGGTGTCAGATGGAAGGATGGTCGAAGTCAACCAGAGTCAGGGTCCTCACAGTCCTTATTCAGGGCCTTCCAGTCGCTCCTCTCCTGTTCGCCAGACATTTCGCAAGGATTCTTCTTCTTCTGTTTTTATGGACAGCCCTGTGGGTAAACAAAGGAATCCCAGCTCTTCCTCGGGCAACAATGAAATATTCCCTGGGCCAGGTGAACGTCCTTTGTCTGGTTTCAGCTCTCCAGTGCCGACCAAAGAAGTTGAGACAAGGTAAGACCAATGACCTGTTACTTTTTTGTATTGCAAACAAATGTGGCGTGAATCAGTAGAATGATGGTATCAGTCGTGACTGATACTGGTGATCATACACACTAGGGTGCAAATATATCTGGAGGATCAAGATAATCTGTACTAATTTTTGTGCACTGTGTGTTAGTAATAAATATCTGGTCACCAACCAAATTGTTTGCGTACATTGCCAACACTGAATAATTAAATACCACAGCTGGATAATTACATATATATATGCATGCATATGCACAAAATTCGCATTGGTTAATAAATCATAGCTCAGTATAGTCTTTTAAGCTGACATAGTTTAAAAAAAACATAAAAACGTTTTTTTTTAGAGAAACCTCCTTAAGGGACAATGCAGTAAGAACTTTGCAACAGTTTTTTTCACCTAAAATGGCTGCAAAGATCATATAGCGATATCCAGTTGATTGCATGTGGTTATTTAGTGGTAAAGTCACAGATACATGGTTAGGTATTCATGCACCAGTTACATACCACTGATCAATAAAGCCAAGATATTTGTGTGTCAAATACCTCCAAATACAAGTTGTGTTCTGTATTATTCAGTGTTGGCAATGTATGCAAACAATTTGGTTGGTGACCCAGGTGTCTTTATGGAGGCCTTGGTTGGTAAAAACTTTCCAAATTGACATGGCAATGTAGGGCACTAAACAGGAGAGATGTCTGCACCTGAGTCTGTATATACCAGAGGGCCAAATGTACAGTAGATGCTCAGGCTGCAACAATGTAAATGTTAGTGTCATGGAGATCATTTAGTTACTACACCAATAAAATCCTTAAAAGCATAATATAGCAATATTTACATGGCTTCTCTGCAATCGGCGTGATACGCAATAAGATGGATTCTCATAATTAACACATTTCAGGGTATTAATAAATCAACATGGCTTATGCCAAGATAGCCGTCCCATAATGAGATGTTCATTGCTGAAGTCTTCTAGTGCTGCTATCTTATTCATAACTGCATCATTTATTAATTAACCTGATTAATGTGTCTGTGCTGACGTTTCTTCATTATTACGATCTGAGTCTCTGTAGGAGAGTTATACGTGCAAAGATCTCATTTTGGAATGTAGATATTTTCATCCACAGTAGAAAGGAGTTTTTGTGATTTTATTACCTTTGGGTATGTGCACACAATGTCTTTTTCAGAGCTAAAAAAAAACCCCAAAAAGGAATGAAGCGCCCTCAAGGGCAGCGTGGTACTCGGTACCGGGTCCTTCAGTTCACAGGGGGATGTCACGGTGGCTGACCCAGTCCGTGGCCCTGGGACGTCCGTGTAAAAGGGAAAGGTCTTTAAAGGGATTGTTCGTGACACCACCTGTGGTGTTGGGTCATGGTGACCGACGCTGCTTTAAGGGGTCCGCTGGGGTGATGTTATGGCAGCTAGATGGTATACCTTCCCACAGGTGAAGTATGTCTCCAGGGCTTCCCAGTGTGTAGATGGTGGATGGTGTGAGGCGCAGTGAAGAACGAGGACACAAGGTTGCAGTCTCTTTACCTTTACTGAAGATTCCAGCATCCACAGTCCAGAGCACCAGATCACAGGGCAGGCAGAGTCTGGCCGGTTTGGAGGCAAGTCCAGAGTTCCCTTGTCCAGGTAGAAATCAGTAGCCTTCCTCTAGCGCTGCGGTGTTGTATTCCCTTACTGCTAAGCTTCTCATAAGGTCCTCACAGATGTTATAGATGTTATGTCTCTCTCTCTGTCCCCCGGATAGGATAGGACAAACCCGTATGACCGGTGGCTTGAGGCGTTTTACAGGGACTCTATCATGCCCCAGCCTCTAAGGGGTGCCACCTTGCCTCCAGGGTGTAGGGCGGGCAGGTAACGTGAAATTAGCTGTCCTGCCGGTCTCTGGAGCAAGGCATAAAGGATCGTTGCTCCCTCGGTGTTCCGGCTACCGGGATCCTGCACCTCAGAAGGAGGCAGCCTGTGTAGGGATGTTCCCCCTCTGGTATCCACTCGTTTGCTACGACTTCTTTCACCCTCTCTTCAATACAGTTCTCTTCGATGTCTCTTTCTGGAAGCTGCAGCTCTTAGGGCATGCACAGCTCCGTGTCCTTCTTCCTCGATCTCTGACAGGATCCCACACCTGTCAGGGACCAACTACCTGAGCAAAGCTCAGCCAGCAACTAACTTTCCCTACAGGTCACCAGTTTTACCTAAGTGTGGGGAGTGACCTAATAAATAGGAGCAGAGCTCCCCGTGGTGGACTGGAGTGTGAAATGTGTTGCATGTTTGTGATACCTGGATGCAGTTGTCCTTCTTTGCCTCCAAATGTAGCATCACCCTCCCCTAGAGGAGAATTACATTACTGCAACGACCAGGACCCTGGGGCGCTACAGGAACATATGCAACAACTTGCTGTAAATATGTTCCATCTTGTCACTTCTTTATACTGCTTCAGACTTCGAAACTCGTGAAGCCGTTAAAATAAGTGAGCAGTCCATTCTTATATATGAAATAAAGCTGCTGCAATAATGAAGCGGTAGATGTCACAAAAGATGCTATAGGAACACTGCTGTTGTTTTCCTAAAAGACATGTCCCCGATTCATCTTTGCCTCTTATTTGTCAAATTTTGTGTGTTTTGCGCCTTTTTTTTGTCTGCGCCCAATACATTATTCTATTTGCTCCTTTTTTTAAGTCTATTTTATACAGTATGTACTCACTTGTTTTTTTTGTTTTCAGCATTGTTGGCAGACTCCAGCCATTCCATATGTTTTAGCCTGGTTCATCAATTGTGACCTTTTCAAAATTAGCAACATTTGGCGCAACTTCACCTCAGTTTTCCTTTGGTATACTTCTGTGTTCAGCAATATTTTGTGGCAAAAAGTCACAAAAACAGTTCAAGAAAGGAAGAAGGCAAATTTTTTACTTTGCGCCGAATTCATGAATGACGTGCAACGCTTTGATAAATTTGGTGCTAAAAACGGCAACTAATGCCACAATACATAAAAGGAAATTGACATTAAGGGTATGTTTCCACGGTCAGTACTCGGCAGCGCTTTGGACGCATCACATGTCCGCTCCATCCAAAGTGCTGCCGGCTTTTGAATGCAGGTGATTCCGCATGTGTTCACTGAACAGTGCGGAATCACCATGCCCAATACATTGCACAGGTGCACGTATAAATTGGCATTCCTGCGGTCTGGAAAGACGCACCGCATGTCCGTCTCCGCAGGTGAGCAGCGGGCGCCGGTGCACGCATAGTGGACATGGGATTTCTTGAAATCCCATCCACTGTGCTGTAAAATCTGTCTGCTGCGGGTTAGACGCTGGGAATGTACACAGCATCCAACCAGCAGCGTTTACTGACCGTGGGAACATACCCTAAAAAAAACCTGCAGATGATGAATTGTTGTTATGGTGCGCACTTACCATTTGAATACAAGATTTGGTGTTGAACTAGAAGTCATGTCCACTGGATATAAAATGTAGCATTAATATTCCTAGTGCTGTGTTTTGCAGGGAACGGATGGAAGCCATGGAGAAACAGATTGCTAGCCTGACGGGACTGGTCCAGAGTGCTCTCATGCAAAGTTCCCACAGCGAAAATCCTAGGTATATAGAGGGAAGACATTGTCATGGGATGAACATTGCACTGTGGCCTGTGATGGTCATACATGTACCAGTCACTTATACTGTAAACCAAACAATACAGGTCCTTCTCAAAAAATTAGCATATAGTGTTAAATTTCATTATTTACCATAATGTAATGATTACAATTAAACTTTCATATATTATAGATTCATTATCCACCAACTGAAATTTGTCAGGTCTTTTATTGTTTTAATACTGATGATTTTGGCCTACAACTCCTGATAACCCAAAAAACCTGTCTCAATAAATTAGCATATTTCACCCGTCCAATCAAATAAAAGTGTTTTTTAATAACAAACAAAAAAAACATCAAATAATAATGTTCAGTTATGCACTCAATACTTGGTCGGGAATCCTTTGGCAGAAATGACTGCTTCAATGCGGCGTGGCATGGAGGCAATCAGCCTGTGACACTGCTGAGATGTTATGGAGGCCCAGGATGCTTCAATAGTGGCCTTAAGCTCATCCAGAGTGTTGGGCCTTGCGTCTCTCAACTTTCTCTTCACAATATCCCACAGATTCTCTATGGGGTTCAGGTCAGGAGAGTTGGCAGGCCAATTGAGCACAGTAATACCATGGTCAGTAAACCATTTACCAGTGGTTTTGGCACTGTGAGCAGGTGCCAGGTCGTGCTGAAAAATGAAATCTTCATCTCCATAAAGCATTTCAGCCGATGGAAGCATGAAGTGCTCCAAAATCTCCTGATAGCTAGCTGCATTGACCCTGCCCTTGATGAAACACAGTGGACCAACACCAGCAGCTGACATGGCACCCCACAACTCCTGATAACCCAAAAAACCTGTCTCAATAAATTAGCATATCAAGAAAAGGTTCTCTAAATGACCTATTACCCTAATCTTCTGAATCAACTAATTAACTCTAAACACATGCAAAAGATACCTGAGGCTTTTAAAAACTCCCTGCCTGGTTCATTACTCAAAACCCCCATCATGAGTAAGACTAGCGACCTGACAGATGTCAAGAAGGCCATCATTGACACCCTCAAGCAAGAGGGTAAGACCCAGAAAGAAATTTCTCAACAAATAGGCTGTTCCCAGAGTGCTGTATCAAGGCACCTCAATGGTAAGTCTGTTGGAAGGAAACAATGTGGCAGAAAACGCTGTACAACGAGAAGAGGTGACCGGACCCTGAGGAAGATTGTGGAGAAGGACCGATTCCAGACCTTGGGGAACCTGAGGAAGCAGTGGACTGAGTCTGGTGTGGAAACATCCAGAGCCACCGTGCACAGGCGTGTGCAGGAAATGGGCTACAGGTGCCGCATTCCCCAGGTAAAGCCACTTTTGAACCATAAACAGCGGCAGAAGCGCCTGACCTGGGCTACAGAGAAGCAGCACTGGACTGTTGCTAAGTGGTCCCAAGTACTTTTTTCTGATGAAAGCAAATTTTGCATGTCATTCGGAAATCAAGGTGCCAGAGTCTGGAGGAAGACTGGGGAGAAGGAAATGCCAAAATGCCTGAAGTCCAGTGTCAAGTACCCACAGTCAGTGATGGTGTGGGGTGCCATGTCAGCTGCTGGTGTTGGTCCACTGTGTTTCATCAAGGGCAGGGTCAATGCAGCTAGCTATCAGGAGATTTTGGAGCACTTCATGCTTCCATCGGCTGAAATGCTTTATGGAGATGAAGATTTAATTTTTCAGCACGACCTGGCACCTGCTCACAGTGCCAAAACCACTGGTAAATGGTTTACTGACCATGGTATTACTGTGCTCAATTGGCCTGCCAACTCTCCTGACCTGAACCCCATAGAGAATCTGTGGGATATTGTGAAGAGAAAGTTGAGAGACGCAAGACCCAACACTCTGGATGAGCTTAAGGCCGCTATTGAAGCATCCTGGGCCTCCATAACATCTCAGCAGTGTCACAGGCTGATTGCCTCCATGCCACGCCGCATTGAAGCAGTCATTTCTGCCAAAGGATTCCCGACCAAGTATTGAGTGCATAACTGAACATTATTATTTGATGGTTTTTTTGTTTGTTATTAAAAAACACTTTTATTTGATTGGACGGGTGAAATATGCTAATTTATTGAGACAGGTTTTTTGGGTTATCAGGAGTTGTAGGCCAAAATCATCAGTATTAAAACAATAAAAGACCTGACAAATTTCAGTTGGTGGATAATGAATCTATAATATATGAAAGTTTAATTGTAATCATTACATTATGGTAAATAATGAAATTTAACACTATATGCTAATTTTTTGAGAAGGACCTGTAGGTCACCTTATATTAGAGCCTCAGTTGGCAACCAGGTAGAGCTTTGTAAGGTCCGGATCCCTGATGCCTTAGTTAATAATAACTATGGTGGTAATTACTATGCCATATTCTCCTGGAGAACTCTTGCTTTGTTTCTGATGGCTATGTTCTGCATTAGACTTTACAAATATCTTTTTTTACAGATATCTGTCATTTAATTTTTGAAGTGTCCACCAAATTATTAGCTAGAAGTTAACCTTTTGCCTCATTCTTCTTCCCACTGACAGATCTGCCATTGCTGTACAATTGCCATTAGAAAAAGTGTTTTTATTGAGGGTTGATACTTAATCCTCGTTGTTCACACACCCACACACCAAGTTTTGTGAGTGAATACAGAATTATTTGTCAGATTTCTGTAGACATAGAAGACCATCATTATGGAGCAGGGATTAACCGGCACCAGCTGGCAACATTATTTTTTACGCATTCATTTTTCTCTACAAAAAACACACTAATCTGTTGTAAATTATCACTTTGGCTATTTACAGTGATTGTCATAAAGTTCTCAGATTATTGGTTGCATGAATGAAAACTCATTCTGTGTAAATGGGCCTTAAAGTGCACGCAATATTAAAAATACATTTCTAACAATTAGAGTCAGGAGCATTTTTATAATATGCTCCAAATGAACAATTTGGGCACTTTTTTCTACTGTGAGTAAAAAAATGTCCGGCTTTTGTGATTTTTATTTGAAGGCTGGATGCTCGTGTCCATATTATTCTAATATTACCATTTTACAATTGCTGCTAATGTATGCATATTAATATTGTAAGCTGTACACACCTCATTTATAATCTTAAAGGGGTTGTCCTGAGAGCATAAATTATCACCTGAGAACAGGAGAGGTAATAACGTATAGATCAGTTGGTGTCCAACCACTGGGATCCACACCATTTGGCAGAACAGGGCACTTTTATCCAAAAAGGGGTCCTTTTATTTAGAAGAGAGCGGCTGCACACATGCCTGAAAGCTGCTCCATTCATTCCCTATGGGACTACTGAGGTCCATGGGTCCTTGCTCAGCTTTTTCTGGTAGCCCCATTGGAAATGAATGGACTGGTAGTCGAGCATACATTCTGCATATTAACAGGGATAAAAGTCCCCCACTCTGCCAATTGTTCCCAATTGTTGGACCTCCAGAGATCTATAAGTTATCATCACCTATCCTGTGGTTGAGTGATCGGTTATCTTCTATGAAAACCCTTTAATAATTTATTATAGCTTTCAAATGTGCCTGTAAAAAATGCATTCTGTACCGAGAACATTTTGTGTTGCCTTTTTCTGACCTTAGGGGGTTGGATCTGTATACAACCACTATCTGATCACATATAGTCCAGATTTATAAGGCTACCTTTTTTTTCTAGTAATATGAGAGGTGAAAATACAATTCCATTTTTTTACATGGAATTTGAGGAGGATACACTTTAAAATCCACATCAAAGAATTTTCAAAGTATATTTATGAAGCATTTTTAATGTGGATTTTGAAGCGGATCTGCATCAAAATCCACGTAGTAAAAATCTGTGTGAATGTACCCTTAGTCCGGGATCAGACAAGGGTAAAAAAAATGTCGAATTTTCATCCAGAAAACAATTTTAATTTGTATTGTCGTCCTTGTACTATACGTGTGTCTGTATTTAACGTCCGTGTGGCAACAAAATTATAAACTACTAGATGGTGGCCCGATTCTAACGCATCGGGTATTCTAGAATATGCATGTCCACGTAGTATATTGCCCAGTGACGTAGTATATTGCCCAGTGACGTAGTATATTGCCCAGTGACATAGTATATTGCCCAGTTACGTAGTATATTGCCCAGTTACGTAGTATATTGCCCAGTGACGTAGTATATTGCCCAGTTACGTAGTATATTGCCCAGTTACGTAGTATATTGCCCAGTGACATAGTATATTGCCCAGTTACGTAGTATATTGCCCAGTTACGTAGTATATTGCCCAGTTACGTAGTATACAGCACAGAGCCACGTAGTATATTGCACAGCGACGTAGTATACAGCACAGAGCCACGTAGTATATTGCCCAGTTACGTCGTATATTGCCCAGCCACGTAGTATATTGCCCAGCGACGTAGTATATTGCCCAGTGACGTAGTATATAGCACAGAGCCACGTAGTATATAGCACAGAGCCACGTAGTATATAGCACAGAGCCACGTAGTATATTGCCCAGTGACGTAGTATATTGGCCAGTGATATAGTATATTGCCCAGTGACGTAGTATACAGCACAGAGCCATGTAGTATATTGCCCAGTGACGTAGTATACAGCACAGAGCCACGTAGTATATTGCACAGCGACGTAGTATATTGCCCAGTGACGTAGTATACAGCACAGAGCCACGTAGTATATTGCCCAGTGACGTAGTATACAGCACAGAGCCACGTAGTATATAGCACAGAGCCACGTAGTATATTGCCCAGCCACGTAGTATATTGCCCAGCCACGTATGTCACAGGTTAAAAAATAAAAAATAAACATATACTCACCTTCCGAGGGGCCCCTTCTAGTTCTGTCGCTTGTGTTCGGTTCAGGCGGCAGCTTCCGGTCCGAGAGTGTGATGCATAGGCAGCCTCAATAGTAAAAACTTGGTCACACAGGGTTAATAGCGGCGGTAACGGAGTGAGTTACCCGCGGCATAATGCGGTCCGTTACTGCTGGCATTAACCCTGTGTGAGCCGTGATTGCGGGGAGTATGGAGCGGGCGCCGGGCAGTGACTGCAGGGGAGTAGGGAGGGACTAATCGGACTGTGCCCGTCGCTGATTGGTCGCGGCAGCCATGACAGGCAGCTGGCGAGACCAATCAGCGAATGAATATCCGTGACGGAAGTTGCAGACAGAAAGACGGAAGTACTCCTTAGACAATTATATATATAGATAGATGATTTAATACAGTTTCCTTTGCTAATAATGGCAGTGTATCCGTAAAAATCAGATACTGTATGTATGATCTATTTGGGACTGGATTTTTGTTTGCACACTCATAGACTTGAAGTATTCTCATTCAATATATGTTTTCACAAAGACATTTGGTCCACATGAGAAAACTGTTCTAAACAGCTCTATTGAGTGACATTGGTCAATGTGCTTTCCAGTTCTCCCACTGGCAGCACACATCAGTGAACAAGGTTCTACAATGATTTATTTTTTGATGTTACAGATTTTACATGCATTTTTATAACATTTTTTGAGCTGCGTTTTTTGTCTCCTTTTGGTTTGTCATGTTTTGGATACATTTTGTTACTTAACTTTAATAAAACTTTATTGATAAAGTCATGTGTGGGTTACATGTATTTTCACTAGAGTTGAGCAAATTTGTTCGAGTTCCCTCTTATTTGGCAAGCTATAGCGCTTACCGAATAAGCTGCAGAGGGAACCTGGATAGCGCCGGCCAATCAGCTCTGCAGCTGCCTATGTCACGGCTGTGTGACAGTCACAGCACATGAATGCAGAGCCCAACAAACAGACTCTCCATGCATGTGCTGTGACTGTTACACAGCCGCAACACATGCAGCTGCAGCGCCGAATCTGTATGCAATGCAATTTTAACATTAGCTTTTACATAGAGTAATTCTCTGTCATTTAAAGATAGTTTTCAAACTAACTAATTTTCAGTATACAGTGGGTATGCATAACCCTTTAAATTTTTCACTCTTTGTTTCATTGCAGCCATTTGGTAAATTCAAAAAAGTTTTTTTGTTCTCATTAACCCCTTCATGACCTTGGGATTTTCCGTTTTTCCGTGTTTGTTTTTCGCTCCCCTCCTTCCCAGAGCCATAACTTTTTTATTTTTCCGTCAATTTGGCCATGTGAGGGCTTATTTTTTGCGGGACGAGTTGTACTTCTGAACGACATCATTGGTTTTACCATGTCGTGTACTAGAAAACGGGAAAGAAATTCCAAGTGCGGTGAAATTGCAAAAAAAGTGCAGTCCCACACTTGTTTTTTGTTTGGCTTTTTTGCTAGGTTCACTAAATGCTAAAACTGACTGCCATTATGATTCTCCAGGTCATTACGAGTTCATAGACACCTAACATGACTAGGTTATTTTTTATCTAAGTGGTGAAAAAAAATTCTAAACTTTGCTAAGAAAAAAAAAAATTGCGCCATATTCCGATACTCGTAGCGTCTCCATTTTTCATGATCTGCGGTCGGATGAGGGCTTATGTTTTGCGTGCCGAGCTGGCGTTTTTAATGATACCATTACGGTGCAGATACGTTCTTTTGATCGCCCGTTATTGCATTTTAATGCAATGTCGCGGCGACCAAAAAAACGTAATTCTGGCGTTTCTAATTTTTTTCTCGTTACGCTTTTTAGCGATCAGGTTAATGCTTTTTTTTATTGATAGATCAGGCGATTCTGAACACGGCGATACCAAATATGTGTAGGTTTGATTTTTTTTTATTGATTTATTTTGAATGGGGCGAAAGGGGGGTGATTTAAACTTTTATATATTTTTTATTTTTTTCACATTTTTTTTTACTTTTTTTTTTTACTTTTGCCATGCTTCAATAGCCTCCATAGGAGGCTAGAAGCTGGCACAACACGATCGGCTCTGCTACATAGCAGCGATCTGATGTTCGCTGCTATGTAGCAGAAATGCAGGTGTGCTATGAGCGCCGACCACAGGGTGGCGCTCACAGCTGCCGGGGATCAGTAACCATAGAGGTCTCAAGGACTCAAGGTGAATCGCGATTTCACCCGCCGCTATTGCGGGCACATGTCAGCTGTTCAAAACAGCTGACATGTCCCGGCTTTGATGCGGGCTCACCGCGGAGCCCCCATCAAAGCGGGGCTTCTGACCACGGACGTACTATCCCGTCCGAGGTCAGAAAGGGGTTAATGTACACTCTGCACCCCATCTTGACTGAAAAAAAACAGAAATGTAGTAATTTTTCCAAATTTGTTAAAAAAGAAAAACTAAAATATCACATGGTCATAAGTATTCAGACCCTTTGCTCAGTATTGAGTAGATGCAGCCTTTTGAGCTATTACAGCCATGAGTCTTCTTGGGAATGATCCAACAAGTTTTTCACACCTGGATTTGGGGATCCTCTGCTATTCTTCCTTGCAGATCCTCTCCAGTTCCGTCAGGTTGGATGGTGAACATTGGTGGACAGCCATTTTCAGGTCTCTCCAGAGATGCTCAATTGGGTTTAGGTCAGGGCACTGGCTGGGCCAGTCAAGAATAGTCATAGAGTTGTTTTGAAGCCACTCCTTTGTTATTTTAGCTGTGTGCTTAGGGTCATTGTCTTGTTGGAAGGTGAACCTTCAGCCAAGTCTGAGGTCCAGAGCATTCTGGAAGGGGTTTTCATCCAGGATATCTCTGTACTTGGCCTCATTCATGCTTCCTTCAATGACAACCAGTCGTCCTGTCCCTGCAGCTGTAAAACACCCCCATAGCATAATGCTGCCACCGGCATGTTTCACTGTTGGGAGTGTATTGGGCAGGTGATGAGCAGTGCCTGGTTTTCTCCACACATACCGCTTAGAATTGTCACCAAAAAGATCTATCTTCATCTCATCAGACCAGAGAATCTTATTTCTCATAGTCTGGGGGTCCTTCATGTGTTTTTTAGCAAACTATGCAGGCTTTCATATGTCTTGCACTGAAGAGAGTCTTCCGTCAGGCCACTCTGCCATAAAGGCCTGACTGGTGGACGGCTGCAGTGATAGTTGACTTTGTGGCACTTTCTCCCATCTCCCTACTGCATCTCTGTAGCTCAGCCACAGTGATCTTGGGGTTCTTCTTTACCTCTCTCACCAAAGCTCTTCCCCCACAATTGCTCAGTTTGGCTGGACAGCCAGGCCTAGGAAGACTTCTGGTGGTCTCAAACGTCTTCCATTTAAGGATTATGGAGGCCACTGTGCTCTTAGAAACTTTGAGTACTGCAGATATTCTGTTGTAACCTTGGCCAGATCTGTGCCTTGCCACAATTATGTCTCTGAGCTCGTTAGCCAGTTCCTTTGACCTCATGATTCTCATTTGGTGTGACATGCATTGTGAGCTGTGAGGACTTGTATAGACAGGTGTGTGCCTTTCCAAATCAAGTCCTATCAGTTTAAGTTAACAGAGCTGGACTCCAATGAAAGAGTAGAACCATCTCAAGGAGGATCACTAGGAAATGGACAGCATGTGACTTACCGTATTTTCTGGCGTATAAGACGACTTTTTAACTCTTGAAAATCTTCTCAAAAGTCGGGGGTCCTCTTATACGCCGGGTATGGCATGTGCAGGGAGCGTTCCCGGATGGTTCCCAGGGTCTGGAGGAGAGGATCGCAATGCATCCTTGGGAACGGAAGGCGCCGCATGCACCGCTGACGGCCGGGAGAACTCCGGGGGCCATCGGAAGGTAAGTATATCCATATTTTTTATTTTATTTTAATTTTTTTACACGAAGATGGATCCCAGGGCCTGAAGGAGAGCCTCCTCTCCTCCAAACCCTGGGTACCATCCGGGGCCGCTCCCTGCACACGCCGTATAAGACGACACCCGGTGTATGAGATGACCCCCGAAAAGTTGGGGGTCGTCTTATACGCCCAGTCGTGTTATACGCCCAGTCGTTTTATACGCCAAAAAATACGGTAAATGTGAGTGTCTGAGCAAAGGGGCTGAATACTTGTAACAATGTGATATTTCTTTTTTATTAAATTTTCAAAAAATTCTACATTTTTTTTTTCAGTCAAGATGGGGTGCAGAGTGTACATTAATGTGAAAAAAAATGAACTTTTTTGAATTTACCAAATGGCTGCAATGAAACAAAGAGTGAAAAATTTAGAGCGGTTTGAATACTTTCCATACCCACGGTATATAGATAAATAGATGGATAGAAATATTTGAGTGACATGTATAATTAGTACAGTGCGTGTCTAGCTTACTGTACATGTATTTAATTAATAAGTCAAATTACAGAAAAAAATGACGTGGGATCCCACCAAAGTTTAATAAACAGCTGAGCGAAAGCCAACAGCTGCAGCAGATGTTTCTAGCCTGTGAAGGGGGTAATAAACATGGAACTTCCCAGGCTATTAACCCCTTCATGACCCAGCCTATTTTGACCTTAATGACCTGGCCGTTTTTTGCAATTCTGACCAGTGTTCCTTTATGAGGTAATAACTCAGGAACGCTTCAACGGATCTTAGCGATTCTGAGATTGTTTTTTCGTGACATATTGGGCTTCATGTTAGAGGTAAATTTAGGTCGATAATTTCTGAGTTTATTTGTGAAAAAAACGGAAATTTGGCAAAAATTTTGAAAATTTCGCAATTTTCACATTTTGAATTTTTATTCTGTTAAACCAGAGAGTTATGTGACACAAAATAGTTAATAAATAACATTTCCCACATGTCTACTTTACATCAGCACAATTTTGGAAACAAATTTTTTTTTTGCTAGGAAGTTATAAGGGTTAAAATTTGACCAGTGATTTCTCATTTTTACAACAAAATTTACAAAACCATTTTTTTAGGGACCACCTCACATTTGAAGTCATTTTGAGGGTTCTATATGGCTGAAAATACCCAAAAGTGACACCATTCTAAAAACTGCACCCCTCAAGGTGCTCAAAACCACATTCAAGAAGTTTATTAACCCTTCAGGTGTTTCACAGCAGCAGAAGCAACATGGAAGTAAAAAATTAACATTTAACTTTTTAGTCACAAAAATGATCTTTTTGCAACAGTTTTTTATTTTCCCAAGGGTAAAAGGAGAAACTGGACCACGAACGTTGTTGTCCAATTTGTCCTGAGTACGTTGATACCTCATATGTGGGGGTAAACCACTGTTTGGGCGCACGGCAGGGCTCGGAAGGGAAGGAGCGCCATTTGACTTTTTGAATGAAAAATTGGCTCCAATCTTTAGCGGACACCATGTCACGTTTGGAGAGCCCCCGTGTGCCTAAACATTGGAGCTCCCCCAGAAGTGACCCCATTTTGGAAACTAGACCCCCCAAGGAACTTATCTAGATGTGTGGTGAGCACTTTCAACCCCCAAGTGCTTCACAGAAGTTTATAACGCAGAGCCGTGAAAATAAAAAATAATTGTTCTTTCCTCAAAAATTATGTTTTAGCAAGTAATTTTTTATTTTTGCAAGGGTAACAGGGGAAATTGGACCCCAACAGTTGTTGCCCAGTTTGTCCTGAGTACGCTGGTACCCAATATGTGGGGGTAAACCACTGTTTGGGCGCACGTCGAGGCTTGGAAGGGAGGGAGCACCATTTGACTTTTTGAACGCAAGATTGGCTGGAATCAATGGTGGTGCCATGTTGCGTTTGGAGACCCCTGATGTGCCCAAACAGTGGAAACCCCTCAATTCTAACTTCAACACTAACCCCAACACACCCCTAACCCTAATCCCAACTGTAGCCATAACCCTAATCACAACCCTAACCCCAACACACCCCTAACCACAACCCTAACCCCAACACACCCGTAACCCTAATCCCAACCCTCACCCTAATCCTAACCCTAATCCCAACCCTAACCCTAATCCCAACCCTAACCACAACTGTAACCCCAACACACTCCTAACCCTATCCGTAACCCTAACCACAAGCCTAATCTTAACCCTATTTCCAACCCTAGCCCTAATTCCAACCCTAACCCTAAGGCTATGTGCCCACGTTGCGGATTCGTGTGAGATTTTTCCGCACGATTTTTGAAAAATCTGCAGGTAAAAGGCACTGCGTTTTACCTGCGGATTTACAGCGGATTTCCAGTGTTTTTTTGTGCGGATTTCACCTGCAGATTCCTATTGTGGAACAGGTGTAAAATGCTGCGGAATCCGCACAAAGAATTGACTTGCTGCGGAAAATACAACGCAGAGTTTCCGCACGGAATTTTCCGCACCATGGGCTCAGCGGATTTGGTTTTCCATAGGTGTACATGGTACTGTAAACCTGATGGAAAACTGCTACGAATTCGCAGCAGCCAATCCGCTGCGGATCCGCTGTGGATCCGCGGCCAATCCGCTGCGGATCCGCGGCCAATCCGCTGCGGATCCGCAGCCAAATCCGCACTGTGTGCACATGCCCTAACCCTACCCCTAACCCTACCCCTAACCCTAACCCTACCCCTAGTTCTAACCCTAGTTCTAACCCTAACCCTAGTGGAAAAAGAAAAAAATATATTTTCTTTTTTTTATTATTGTCCCTACCTATGGGGGTGATAAAGGGGGGGGGTCATTTACTATTTTTTTTATTTTGATCACTGTGATAGGTTATATCACAGTGATCAAACTATACCTGGAACGAATCTGCCGGCCGGCAGATTCGGCGGGCGCACTGCGCATGCGCCCGCCATTTTAGAAGATGGCGGCGCCCATGGAGAAGACGGATGGACACCGGGAGCCTCGGTCAGTATAAGGGGGTGGAGATCGGGGCACGGGGGGGGCGTCGGAGCACGGGGGGGTGGCATAGGAGCACGGGGGGAGCGGACAGGAGGACGGGGGAGCGGAGCACAAGACGGAGGGGAGTGGACCACAGATCGGTGGCTTGGGGGGGCGATCGGTGGGGTGGGGGGGATCACATCAGTGTTTCCAGCCATGGCCGATGATATTGCAGCATCGGCCATGGCTGGATTGTAATATTTCACCAGTTTTTTAGGTGAAATATTACAAATCGCTCTGATTGGCAGTTTCACTTTCAACAGCCAATCAGAGCGATCGTAGCTACGGGGGGGGGGGGTGAAGCCACCCCCCCTGGGCTGAAGTACCACTCCCCCTGTCCCTGCATGTCGGGTGAAATGGGAGTTAACCCTTTCACCCGATCTGCAGGGACGCGATCATTCTGTGACACAGCATATGCGTCACAGGTCGGATTGGCACCGACTTTCATGACGCATACGCTGTGTCACAGGTCGGGAAGGGGTTAATATCAGTTCATAGCTGTATACTTAGCCTTTACTGGCTATTAAAATAGGGGACCCCAAAAGAGAATGAAGTGGGGTTCCCCTATAGTTAATAACCTGCAAAGGCTAGGCAGGCAGCTTTGGGCTGATATTAATAGGCTGGGCATCCATAAGATGCGCCAATTCTGGCGCTTAACCTCCGCTCTTCCCATTTTCCTGGTGTGGTGGCAAGTGAGGTGATAGTATTGGGGTTGTTGTCAGCTTTGTATTGCCAGGTGACATCAAGCCCAGGGATTAGTAATTAAGAGGCATCTGTAAGACGCCCCCATTGCTGACCCCATATTCATAATGTAAATACAAAACACCCAGCATAAAATAATGTAATAGAAATAAAGACACTGTCACCTTTATTTGAAATCAAAGTGAAAAAACAAAGCTATGCTCACCTTTACGCCTAATCCACTGAAGCCCATGTCCCCTGTAAAAAAAACAAAAAAATGGAACCACTATATTCCTCACCTGTCCGACAGTAAGATAATCCTCCATGCCCATGTCCCCTGTAAAAGACAAAAAATAATAAACCACCATAATTATTTTTTCTATAAAATAGTTTTTATTATGTAAAAGCACCAAAACCTAAAAAAAGATATAAATGTGGTATTGCTGTAATCGTTCCTTCCTGAAGAATAAAGCTGCCTTATCAATTTCACATGCGGAACGACATGAAAAAAATCCTGAATTGCTTATTTTTGTTAATTCTGCTTCACAAAAAGTTATGTGCCCGAAAATGGTACCAATAAAAACATCAACTCATCAACTCGTCCCACAAAATACAAGCTGTCACATGAATGTGTAAGCCGAAAAATAGGAAAATGATTTCTCTCAACATATGGTGATGCAAGAACTAGTTCTTGCAAAAATAAGCGTCTTTTAGTGTGTGACAGCAGCCACACATAAAAACCCGATATAAATCTGGTATCGCTGTAATCGCATCAAGCCGAAGAATAAAGTAGTCTAATCACTTATACCGCACAAGAAATGGAGTAAAAATTAAATAAAACCAATTCTTCACCTGCTGTTGATTTGTTCATTCTGCCTCCCAAAGATTGCGGTAAGGCTCGGCGCACATCTATCCTGTGCTCTGCTCTGATTGCTTGCATTGGGGTTTTAACACACTGTGGACACCATAGGACCTGTGGACACCATCTGGCCTATGTGGTGTCTGTCTTTTTAGGCGTGCTTAAAAACGCAGTCCGCCACAGTTTTGTCCACTTCTGAAAAATAGGACATTTCTGAACAGAGGTAACTCTGCTGGCTCATTATAGTGAATGGATCCTTCGGGGGTTTCATCTGAATAACGTCAGTCGGAGATTTAGATGGAAACCCTAAAGTAAGTGCAAAGCGTTGAGCATAGTATAAATGTGATCCGAAACATTATGTAAAATGTTCCCAATAAAAGCTTCAACTTAATCCACAAAGAATGCCTCCACTCAGGTCCTTCATCTGTCAATGGAAATATAAGGGGCTTCCACATTACTGGTAGCACATAGGCTCTGGAAAAGCAAAATGGCTCCTCGTCCACCCCAAAATAAATTCAGCAAATTTTGCGCTCCCTAATTTACATTCCCCTCTCCCTCCTGAGCCCCACAGTGTGCCTAAACCACATTTAGCATCCACATGTTTGACATTTCTGTAGCAATGAGAGCCCGCCTAATTTACGGGTGTTAGTCTCCAGAAGCAAGAGCTGGGCACAATGTACTGGTCACTACAACGTACTGGTCACTACAACGGCAGTTTGCAATTTTCACTCAACATCCATTACTCTACGTTATAAACTTCTGTGAATCACTTGGAGGTTCAAGGTGCTCAGCATAAATCTAGATAAGTTTCCTGAAGTGTCTAGTTTACAAAATGATGTCACTTATGGATGGTTTCCACTGTTTAGGCACATCAGGGGCTTTCCAAACACTACATGGCATCCTCTAATTATTACAACAAATTTTATATTTAAAAAGTCAAATGGCAATCTCTCCCTTCTGAGCCCTGCCATGCACCCAAACAGTGGTTTTCCCCCACATATGGGTTATCGACATGCTCAGTAGAAATTGCAGAAACATTTTGAGTCCACTTTTTCCTGTTATCTTGTTAAAATAAAAAAATTGGGTCTAAAGTAAAATTTCTGTGATAAAGTTAAATGCTCATTATTTTCTTACACATTTTAAAAATTCCTGTGAAGCACCTGAAGGGTTAATAAACTTCTTGAATGTGGTTTTGAGCACCTTGAGGGGTGCAGTATTTAGAATGGTGTCACTTTTGAATATTTTATGTCATATAGACCCTTCAAAGTCACATGAAATGTAATGTGGTCCCTAAAAAAAATGGTTTTGTAAATGTTGCTGAAAAATGAGAAATCGCTGGTCAACTTTTAACCCTTCTTACTTCCTAACAAAAAAAAACGTATTTAAAAAATTGTGCTGATGTAAAGTAGACATGTGGGAAATTGTATTTATTAGCTACTAGATGGAGGCCCGATGCTATCGCATCGGGAGGGCGGTAATGTTGCGATGGGGGCAGGCTTTGCAGCGTTGAGAATCTCCCCCCCATGTGCTCACCCACCTAACCACTCTCTTTTTCCCCATGTGCTGACCTCCCGTCTGTGCTCTCTTTGACCTGTCTACCCCATGTGCTACCCCGTCTCTCTCCTTCCTGTGCTGTGTTCTCCCCTCAAAGACAATACTGACATTACAGCAGGAGATGTGGTATACTCCGAACATGGTCAGAAACTCTCACCCCTGTGTCTGACCATGTACAGAACATACCACAGCTCTTGGGCAGGGGAGGAAGCAAAAGACAATACTGACATTACAGCAGGAGATCACAGAGGATACATTTTGTGAGGTAAAATATTTTTTAAAAACAGTCAGTGAAATATTTTACCTCACAAAATGAATCCACTGTGACCTCCTGCTGTAATGTCAGTATTGTCTTTTGCTTCCTCCCCTGCCCAGGAGATGTGGTATGCTCCATACACGGTCAGACACAGTAAATTTTTAAAATGAACTTTCGTTCATGGGAAAACCCCTTTAACGTGACCAGCTTCCTCTTCCTGTAGACACGTCGCGCATCTGCCGCCAGGATCAGTCGAATGATTCACTGCACCTGCACGTAATTCGCGCAGGCGCAGGAAATCAGACCCCCGCCATCTTTGTGCAGACCGATAGTGGCGGCCACATTAAAACTCTGCATGCGCTTCTCCTGTACAAAGATGGCGGCAGTCAGTGAATCATTCGGCTGATCCCGGCAGCGGCGTGTTCGCGACGGTGTTCTGCTGGTGGTACCTTGCAAGAGGCTGCATGAGTGTATAAGAGTGTGAGTGTGTTGTGAGTGTGAGTGTGTGAGTGAGTGTGTGAGTATGTGTGTGTATGTGTGTGGTGCGTACGGCTTATAGAGTGTGTGTGTGTAGTGCGATGGTGTTCCGCTGGTGGTACCGCGCAATGGGTTGGTACCAGCAGCAGTTTCCATATTGAGACACCCATCACTTGAATGTCCCAATATGGCAGTCGGTGAACTTCCTTCGCTTGGAATTCTGGGATACGGTGACATCTGGACAGAACAGGAAATGAAAACATTACAAGGCAATTATATAAATAGATTTTGTGTGAAAAAATCTCTGATTTAAAGGCATAAAAATTAAAAGTTTGAAAAATGCAAAATTTTAAAAAATTTGCTAAATTACTGTTTTGTTTTTTTTTCCACAAAGAAATACCAATCATTATTGAATAAAATGTACCACTATCATGAAGTACAATATGTATATAAAAAAAAGCTATCTAAAATTCAGTGGGATCCGTTGAAGCGTTCCAGAGTTATTAATAAAATTACACTGGTCAGAATTGTTAAATTTGGCCTGATCATGAAGGTGAAACCAGGCTTGGGGTCTGAAAGGGGTTAAAAAACAGTAAAAGTTAAGTATTCTGTTATGAGCTGATATTAATCGCCTGAGAAGCTCCATGGGAATTATCCCTTCCCAGGCTAGAAACATCTGCCCCCAGCTGTCCCCTTTCCCTCTACTGGTTACTAAAATTTCAGGGGACCCCACGCCATTATTTTCTTTAAGTTATTTAATTATTAATCTAAATCCATTAACATTAAACTACACATGCACTGCACGAATTATATACCGGTACTTCTCACAAAATATAGAATATCATCAAAAAGTTAATTTATTTCAGTTCTTCAATACAAAAAGCGAAACGCATGTATTACAGTTATATGAAAAAGTTTGGGCACCCCTATTAATCTTAAGCTTAATGTTTTATAAAAATTGTTTTTTTTTGCAACAGCTATTTCAGTTTCATATATCTAATAACTGTTGGACACAGTAATGTTTCTGCCTTGAAATGAGGTTTATTGTACTAACAGAAAATGTGAAATCTGCATTCAAACAAAATTTGACAAGTGCATAAGTATGGGCACCCTTATCATTTTCTTGTTTTAAATACTCCTACCTACTTTTTACTGACTTACTAAAGCACTTTTTTTGGTTTTGTAACCTCATTGAGCTTTGAACTTCATAGCCAGGTGTATGCAATCATGAGAAAAGCTACTTAAAGTGGCCACTTGCAAGTTGTTCTCCTGTTTGAATCTCCTCTGAAGAGTGGCATCATGGGCTCCTCAAAACAACTGTCAAATGATCTGAAAACAAAGATTATTCAACATAGTTGTTCAGGGGAAGGATTCAAAAAGCTGTCTAAGAGATTTAACCTGTCAATTCCCACTGTGAGGAACATAGTAAGGAAATGGAAGAACACAGGTACAGTTCTTGTTAAGGCCAGAAGTGACAGGCCAAGAAAAACATCAGAAAGGCAGAGAAAAAGAATGGTGAGATCAGTCAAGGACAATCCTCCAGAGAGCTGCAGCATCAACTTGCTGCAGATGGTATCACTGTGCATCGGTCAACTATACAACGCACTTTGCACAAGGAGAAGCTGTATGGGAGAGTGATGTGAAAGAAGCCGTTTCTGCAAGCACACCACAAACAGAGTCGGCTGAGGTATGCAAAAGCACATTTGGAGAAGCCAATTTCTTTTTGGAAGAAGGTCCTGTGGACTGATGAAACCAAGATTGAGTTGTTTGGTCATACAAAAAGGCGTTATGCATGGCGGCAAAAAAACACAGCATTCCAAGAAAAACACTTGCTACCCACAGTAAAATTTGGTGGAGGTTCCATCATGCTTTGGGGCTGTGTGGCAAATGCCGGCACCGGGAATCTTGTTAAAGTTGAGGGATGCATGGATTCCTCTCAGTATCAGCAGATTCCTGACAATAATGTTCATGAAACAGTGACAAAGTTGAAGTTATGCAGGGGATGGATCTTTCAGCAAGACAATGATCCAAAACACCACTCCAAATCTACTCAGGCATTCATGCAGAGGAACAATTACACTGTTCTGGAATGGTCATTCCAGTCCCCAGACCTGAATATCATTGAACATCTGTGGGATCATTTGAAGAGGGCTGTCCGTGCTCGGCGATCATCAAACTTAACTGAACTGGAATTGTTTTGTAAAGAGGAATGGTCAAAAATACCTTCATCCAGGATCCAGGAACTCATTAAAAGCTACAGGAAGTGACTAGAGGCTGTTATTTTTGCAAAAGGAGGATCTACTAAATATTAATGTCACTTTTCTGGTGAGGTGCCCATACTTATGCACCTGTCAAATTTTGTTTGAATGCAGATTGCACATTTTCTGTTAGTAATAATAAACCTCATTTCAAGGCATAAACATTACTGTGTCCAACAGTTATTAGATATATGAAACTGAAATAGCTGTTGCAAAAAAAACAATTTTTATAAAACATTAAGCTTAAGATTAATAGGGGTGCCCAAACTTTTTCATATAACTGTGTATAGAGTCATTACAGAGTGATCTATTTCAAGTGTTTATTTCTATTAATGTTGATGATTATGGCTTACAGCCAATGAAGACCCAAAAGTCATCATCTCAGTAAATTAGAATAATTAACAAAAAACACCTGCAAAGGATTCCTAAGCGTTTAAAAAGGTCTCTTAGTCTGTTTCAGTAGGCTCCACAATCATGAGGAAGACTGATGACTTGACAGATGTACAGAAGGCAGTCATTGACACATTCCCCAAGGAGGGTAAGCCACAAATGGTCATTGCTAAAGAAGCTGGATGTTCACAGAGTGTTGTATCCAAGCATATTAATGGAAAGTTGAGTGGAAGGAAAAAGTGCGATAGAAAAAGGTGCACAAGCAACCGGGATAACTGCAGCCTTGAAAGGATTTGTAAGAAAATGCTGTTCAAAATTTTGGGGGAGATTCACAAGGAGTGGACTGCTGCTGGAGTCATTGCTTCAAGAGCCACCACAGACAGACATATCCAGGACATGGGCTACAAGTGTCGCATTCCTTGTGTCAAGCCACTTATGACCAATAGACAACGCCAGAAGCATCTTACCTGGGCCAGGGAGAAAAAGAACTGGACTGTTGCTCACTGGTCCAAGTTGTTGTTTTCAAATGAAAGTAAATTTTGCATTTAATTTGGAAATCAAGGTCCCAGAGTCTGGAGGAAGAATGGAGAGGCACACAATCCACGCTGCTTGAGGTCTAGTGTGAAGTTTCCTCAATCAGTGATGGTTTGGGGAGCCATGTCATCTGCTGGTGTAGGTCCACTGTGTTTTATCAAGACCAAAGTCAGCGCAGCCATCTAACAGGAAATTTTAGAGCACTTCATGCTTCCCTCTGCCTACAAGCTTTTTGGAGATGGAAATTTAATTCTCCAGCAGGACTTGGCACCTGTCCACACTGCCAAAAGTACCAATACCTGGTTTTAAAACAACAGTATCACTGTGTTTGATTGGCCAGCAAACTCACATGAGCTTAGAGAATCTATGGAGTATTGTCAAGAGGAAGATGAGAGACACTAGAACCAACAATGCAGAAGAGCTGCTATCAAAGCAACCTGGACTTCCTTAACTGGAAGGCTGATTGATGCTAAGAAGCCCCGACTAAGTATTGAGTGCATTTACTGAGCATACATTTCAGTAGGCCAACATTTCAGATTGTAAAATCATGTTTCAAGCTGGTGTTATAAAGTATTCTAATTTACTGACATAATGACTTTTGAGGTTTTCATTGGCTGTAAGTCATAATCATCAACATAAACAGAAATAAACATTTGAAGTAGATCACTGTGTTTGTAATAACTCTATATAATATATGTGCAAATAGGGCTGCACTCCAATATTAAGGTGTGCCTTAATACTACTCCAAAATATGCAAAAATAAATACAGCACTCCCAATTCATGTAAGAAAAATTTTATTAGTGTTTTAGCTTCATCCACTGATTGAACACTTGACTTTTCAGCCAAACAATTAGGCCTTCATCAGAACTACAAATGATAAAAAAAATAACCAAAAAATTGTCAAAGTACAGTATACAGCTCTGGGAAAAATTAAGAGACCACCACATCAAAACCCTGTCATGGGCAGCCCAATCTCCAGACCTGAACCCCATATTAGTGTTTTAGGTACATCCACTGATTGAACACTTGACGTTTCAGCCAAACAATTAGGCCTTAATCAGAAATGTTCAGTTTGTCTGATTTTTCTCTTTATAGGTATATTTTTAAGTAAAATATCAGAAGTTTATAGAATAAAAGAACAATTTACAACATGTCTCCGAATTTCCAAGCAATAAATTTAGTATTTTTTTCTGACAAAGAAAAATGGTCAAAAAACAACAACAATGCTTTCAGACCTCAAGCAATGTAAAGAAAACAAGTTCATAATCATTTAGAAACAACAATACTAATGTTTTAACTCAGGAAGAGTTCAGAAATCAATATTTTTTGGAATAACCATGATTTTTAATCACAGCTTTCATGCGTCTTGGCATGCTTTCCACCAGTCTTTCACACTGCTTCTGGCGCAGAAATTTAAGCAATTCTTCTTTGTGTGATGGCTTGTGACTATCCATCATCCTCCTGATTACCTTCCAGAGGTTTTCAATGGGGTTCAGGTCTGGAGATTGGGCTGCCCATGACAGGGTTTTGATGTGGCGGTCTCTTAATTTTTGCCAGAGCTGTATACTGTACTTTGACAATTTTTTGTTTGTTTTTTTACCATTTGTAGTTCTGATGAAGGCCTAATTGTTGGCTGAAACGTCAAGTGTTCAATCAGTGAATGTACCTTAAACACTAATAAAATTGTTTCTATTTTTCTCGCATGAATTGGGAGTGCCGAATTTATTTTTCTATATAATATATGAGTTTCACTTTTTGTATTGAAGAACTGAAATAAATTTACTTTTTGATGATATTCTAATATTGCTGCTTGTGCAAATGTCAGAGTACTGGTAGCATCCTTGGGTGATAAACCTAATTCATCTACTGTATCTTAAAGGTGCTGTCTAAGGGGAAAGGCAGCCGCCATATAAATCGGACGAGGATCACAACTTAATGCTAGGACTGGCTGTCGGACTCTCCTGACAGGAGCGTGAAGGCATGTATTTCTATGTATCTGTCACACTCAGCTCGGGAGAGCCAACGGCCAATCCAAGCATTGCGTTGTGATCCTTATATGGCCATGTGACTCTGCTCTAAGACTGAGATTCACTTCAATGGGAGCTGAACAACAAAACCCAAGAACCAGTGTACAGTGGTACACTGTTGTTTTCCAGCTCCATACGCTCTGTACTTCCATTCAATGGGGCAGCAGTTGTCAGCTGATTGGTGGGGTGTGGCCTGGTGTCAATCAGTCCTGGACAAACCCTGTAATTGTCAGAAAAACTGCCACAAAGAAGGAGGAGATTCTGAGTGAACAATCTCTTTAAGGGGAGATGCTGACAGCCAATTATCGATCCGAGTGCGATCTGACAAAACATTGGATCGCACTCAGACCAATGTTATTTTTTGGTGTTGTGCACATGTCAGAGACTGTTAAGGAAAAAATTGCTTCATACCCGAGTTTGATCCAATAATCGGATCGCACTTGGCCATGCAAGTCAATCAGTGCATGGGAAACATCAGACTGACCTTGGATGACATCTGAGTGCAATTCGATTTCTGCGCACTGACACAATGGAGAAGATGGAAAAATTGTGTTCTCCATCGTCTCCTCTTAGTGTGCTCAGATTCTCTGATCCTAGAGAATTAGATCGCACTATTCCAAGGATCAGAGTTTGATCAGAGTGTCATTTGCATAATTGGCCCGGGTGAGTGAATCTACTTTTGTCTGCACGAGTCCTGGCTCAAAAGATCAATGAGTGAGTTGAACTGAATTATGGATGTAAGACCACAGATCCATCACCAGGTTTCACAAAAACGGCATACATTATTATATACAGTAGCTCTCTAAGACCTGGCATGTATGCTTTGCAAATCCATGCTATAACATCTGTATATGGCCACTTTCAATATTTGGTCAGTATTTTACCTCAGTATTTGTAAGCCAAAATCAGGAGTGGAACAATCAGAGGAAAAGCATAACAGAAATACATCACCACTTCTGTATTTATCACCCACTCCTGGTTTTGGCTTACAAATACTGAGGTAAAAAACTCACCAAATACTGAGCATGTGCATGAAGCCTTTTTACTATCAGGTGGAAAAACGTAATTTATAAATCTGGGAACTAGTGACAGGATTATCGTAGAGCCACTTTAACTCAGCATTATATGCTCATATGTACGTTTTTTTTTGTCTTCCATTTTGACCATTTCTCATATGTGTTTCTAGTGAGAAGAGCGAGTCAACCAACAGTGGATCAACAAGTGAGTAATGGCAGCATCAGTACAGTAGGTCCTTTGTAATGTAAAGAAGAATTACAACTCCACTTATGTTCTAAAAACCTGCATGCTAATTTTCTAGATTTTTTTTTCACAGCTCTTATTAGCAATACGCCAGAAATGAAGCTGTACAAACAGTCAGTGACGGCCAGACATCCAAGAAAAAAAGCAGAGAAAGCTTTAAGTAAATAATTTGGATCTTCCTCCTAGTATACTTAAAGGGTGACTAAATGTTTCAATGTTTTTTTTTACATGTTATAGCCCCCGCTTTGAGGTGTTTTGTTCCCCCGATTACTCACCCAAGAAGCAGGTTGTCCTCAGATCCTGAGCAGAGCGATGTCTGGACTCAACATGAAGTGTATGGGTCGGACACAGTTCGGCCCACGCTCTGAGGATCAGCAGACGGCTTCTTCCCTTCAGTTTGAGCAGTCAGTAGGGGAGGTGGTTCAGGACCACCACTGAAACACTACTAAACAGAGGCTACAACATGTAACAAAATATTTCAACATTTGGTTACCCTTTAATATGACTACCGGTTTGGGACTTTTTATTACAGGGCACTGTTTTCTTCCCCCTGCACATACACTTTGTTGCCACTAGGGGACAGATTTGATTATAACATCTAGAATAGTTACTTCCACGTGTCTGAGTTGCTCACAAAATGAGTAGACATAGGGGAGAACACATGCTATGGGCTTCAGCATGTCACAGGGAATTATTATTAAGGCTTTCTCATATCACTTTTCCTTGTGGCAGCTTTGTAATTTTTTTGCGCCAAATGTATCAAGCTGTCAAACAATGTTGAATAAATTTAAATCTGAGTCTTCTGTCTAAAACTATTTCTCCATTTTTTACTGCATCTTCCTTACTGGAGTCGAATCGCAGCTTTTTTGCAACTTTATAAAAAGTCATATTTCATAATTCATTCTTGTTTACATAGCTAACCATGCCCCCTTTGACACCCACGTAGTGGCATAATTAGCACAAAGTCACAGTTTGTTCCAAAAATGCAGCTTGTGCCAAAATTTGGGACTTTTTGACTGCAAAAAAAAATAAATAAATACTGGCGCAAAAGCCTTAATATATTTTCATCATAATGTCTACTCTGGTTCTTTTTCATTATTTCCTTATTCTAGTTTTCTAGCATAAAAAAAGCCTTCCAAATTATGGCACATTCCATATTTGCGCAATCATTTGCAAGCAACTGATTTTTTTTACATGGCAAGAAAAGTATATTGTAGTGGAAAGCTCATGGCTGGCATACATTTATAATTTCTTGTGCATAGTCAGCCCAGAGATGTGACAAATTTATTCCGATGTTTACATCTTAAAGTTTTGCACACATTGTGCCAGTGTAGGTTCAATACTGGGCCAGTATACTGGAGTATGAACTCCCGTACTAACATATCCCCCCCTCAGTGTATTCGGTGCATGCATATCTGGGCATGACTGACCTCTGGTGGTAAATGGGAGAAGTGCACATTGGAGCAATATGCCTTAATTATGGTATAGAAAGCAGAAAAGTGCACCTAGTCATATTGTACCTATATTAGAGGGGAAATGCCTTGATGGTTTACACCCTACATTCATCACACAAACCATGGAAAATAGAACATTCTGCTGCAGTGGAACATAGATGTTGGTCTGTATGAAGTTTAGTAAATTCTCCTTTGTATTCTGTTTTAGCTGGACCTCAAAATTCTAGCACCCCAATGTCAACCCCTACTCCAGGGTCCACTTCCACCCCCGCTGACCAGAGTAAGGCAATTACTCGCCTGCACATGCAGCTTCATCTTCATGACCTGCAACATAATGCCAGTGAACTAAGGAACCAGCTGCAGCAACTGAAGAAACTTCAGGTACTTATTAATTTGGTAGTAATATGGCCGGCTACAACTCTCAGCACCTTGGTCCGTCCATGTATCACTCTCATTGATGCAATGTTTCTCCTGCAAGTTGTCATTTTTAGGTTAAGTTCTCACAATGAGTTTTTGATGTTGCAGAATGTCTGCACCTGTTAGGAAAATTAGATTACTTGCATTTTTTATTGCGTTTTTATTGCATTTTTTAACTGCGTTTTTTGGGGCATGTCATGTTTTAAACAAAACTGCTTAGTTTATGATACTTCCTGGTGTTTGGCTTTTACAAAACTTTATTGATAGTCATGTGCTGATTACATGAGTTTTTAGTGTGTTTCCGCTGCGTAAACTCACAAAAATGTTTACGATACGATACGATACACTTTATTGATCCTGGGAGGGGGGGGGGGTGAAATTACAGTATTACAGCAGCAATACAAACAGCAGTACATAAAATATCTGGACACAAATCTTGCACAGGTGTACCAACATTACATAACAAATATGTAATGTATGTTTTTTACCTGCAGATTTTCTGCATGTAATGCAAGTCTATGGGAAAAATCCACACATGCAACTCAGCATACCTGCAAGAGAAACTAACATGTTGCTGATTTCAAACACGCACCACAAGTCAATCTACGCTGAGCAAAAAAGAAGCACAGTGGGCATGAAATTTCTATAAATCGTATCCACTTTGCTAGAACTGTGAAACACTGCGTTTTTGATGCAGTGAAAATATGCAGCATTAAAAAGTCACCAGAAACTTATTGTTGGCACGCAGCATTAGGCCTCTTTCCCACGTCAGTGTGTCCTGTATGTGTGGTGACAGTTTTCACATGTACCCGAGACACTTACACATGAGACACTTACACATGTAGACCCATTCAAGTGAATGGGTCTGTGCACTTCGGTGTGTTTCCACTGACTGTGTGTCTGTTGGCAAAACACGCTGACATATCTGTTTTTTAACAGACGCACGGGCTGAAAAATGTGCCGTACATGTGCACACTGATGACATCCATGTGTCATCAGTGTGACACGCATCGGCGCCTGAGAATTTGCGGTACTATTGGCACTGTTCCCCAGCGCCGGGTGCTGAAGACAGCTCTCATTATTCTTCCCTGCTGGGGCTGTGATCAGCACAGGGGACAATGTTAAGAGTTGTATCCAGCTGATAACTCCGAGAGCAGGCAGCAGCTGGTGGGACTACTACTCCCATCAGCCTACACCTGCAGCAGCTAATAACAATGAGAGCAGGTGCCTGCTGTCCTATAAATAAATACTTTTTTTTAAAATGACATGGCATATCCCTGTATTTTTGATAACCAGCCAGGCAAAACTGACAGCTTCGGGCTGCAACCCTCAACTGTCAGCTTCAGCAAGGTTGGTTATCAAGAATAGAGGGATCCCCAAGCGGGATTTCTTAATTATTTAAATAATTTAAAAAAAAAAAAAGGCGTGGGGTCTTTCCTCATTTTTGACAACCAGCCAAGCTAAAGCAGACACTTAGGGACTAGTATTCTCAGGATGGTAAGGGGAAATTTATATTTGCCCCCCAGCCTAAAAATAGCAGACTGCAGCCCCCAGAAGAGGCACATCTATTAGATGCGCCAATTCTGTAGCTTTTCCTGGCCTTCCCCACTTGCCCTGTGGCGGTGGCAAGTGGGGTTCATATTTGTGGGGTTGCTGTCACCTTGGTATTATCTGGTGGCGTCAAACCCATGGCTTAGTAATGGAGAGTTGGCTATAAGACGCCTATCCATTACTAATCTTATAGTTGTATTGTAAATAAACACACATCAAGTATAAAGTATTTCATTTGAAATAAAAACAAAACACACTTATCCTTTTTATTTAAAAATAACAAACACAGTTATACTCACCTAAAGCCCATTCCATTGAAGCCCTCGTCTCCTGTTATAAAACAAAAATAAAAAACAACCATATCTTTCACCTCTCTGTCCACCACCATAATCCATGTCTGGGGATAAATATTTTTCAACCTGGACAGTGCCAAGATGCGACCGTCCAGGCTGAGAACCTCTGATGAATGAGCTGCTGCGAGTGCAGCATCAGTGAGCAGCAGTGACCTCATCGAGGTTATCACGGGTCAGTGAGGCGAGTCACTAAGGCTGCATTCCCAGCTGGGCTGAACTGCGGTGACCTCAGCATCGAGAGAAAAAGTCAGTGAGTTCACTGCAGTTCAGCTCAGTGAGTTCACCGCAGATCACTGTGTATTTTTAATTATTTATTTAAATAATTAAAAAATACGGCGTGGGAACCCCTCTATAACTAGCCTTGCTAAAGCTGACAACTGAGGGTTGCAGCCTGCAGCTGTCAGTTTTGGCTGGCTGGTAATCAAAAATACAGGGGAACCCACGTCATATTTTTAATTATTTATTTATAGCACAGGCAGCGGCTGATGAATACTCCCATCAGCCATCGCCTGCTCTCACTGTTATCCGTTGAATACAAATCTCAACATTCTCCACTGTTAGCGCTGATCGCATCGTAAGCAGGGGCAAACGATGAGAGCTGTCTTCATCACCTGGCGCCGGGGAACAGTGCTAACAGTACCGCTGCTTCCCAGGCACTAGTACATGTGACACAAGCACACGGCTGCCACACATATGCTACACGTATGCCACAAGTATTGCACACACAGACAGGCCGGAGTCACACTACCGTATCATACAGACGAGTGCTATGCTATAAAAAAAATCGCATAGCACTCGGACCAATGTTAATCTATGGGGCCGCTCCCATCATCCGTTTTTTCTCCGCCGCATTATACGTGCGAGACTCACCAATGAAAGTCTATGGGTGCGAGAAAAACTCGCACACCACACGGACCATCAGTATGACTTGCGAGAAATACTCATCGGTGTCCTTTAGAAAAGCTGGCAATTTAGGGCGCTGTAGTGTAAAATCACACTGACAGGTTAAACTAAAATAGATAAAATAAATGTATATGGAGCACCCGCTAGAGCCGTGGGGTACAGTGATCCAGTCCGTGGCCCTGGGCGTCCAATAAAATTAAAATGAAAGGGGACCGTTTGTAGGAGATTTAACGTGATGCCACCTGTGGTGTTCGGCAATGAGTGGCCGATACTGCTTACGGGGACTGCTGGGGCCGATGGCGATGCAGCTGGGATGGTTCTGCTCCCACAGGTGGAGCGGGGCCCCAGGGCTACCGGTATAGTTGGTAAGGGATCATAGATGTTGGGGTGCAGGACTGAGGGTGCAGGAAATGACTGGAGGACACAAGGACTGCAGTTTCCTTTACCTTTACTTGTTAGTTGCAAGTGCAGTCCGGGGCATGGGTAACAGGTGATGATGGGGTCCGGGCAGCCTAGAAGCAACTTAGGATACACCTAGCCAGGTGGGTTTGGAGACCTACCTACTGCGCTGTTCTCTTAGGTCCTTGCTGCTTTAAGCTCTGCTTAAGTTCCTCTCCTGCATGTTGCTTCTAACCTGTATGGCAGACAGCATGTGCCTATCGCAAGCACTGCCTTTTCACTGGCAGCCCTGGACTCTTGGCCTGCTGTGGTGCCTCCGGGTGTTTGGTGTGGCCAAGTAGTTTGCAGTTCCCTGCCCTCCAGATTCGGCTGCCGGGGCGTACAGCACCCACACAGCCAAGGACTCTGGTGTCCTATTTTCTCAGCGCTCCATTCTGGGGTGAGCTTGGTTACAGCTTCACTCCCCAGGTTCTCCTCAACTTCCTTCCTCTCCACTCTCAGACTACTCACTGACTAACTCCTCCTCCAGGACAGAACTTATAGGGAAGCTCCCCTGAAATCGGGTGTTAGAGCTCCCCCTTCTGGTCTGGAGTAGGAAAGGTGTTGGATGCTGGCATTACTTGGTAAGGGGACCCTTCCTTGCTTCCAGGCATGGCATCACCCCCTGTGAGGGAGGCAATGCCACTGTGGCAACTGGACTCCTGGGGTGCCACATTTACACATAGTATAGGTATATATATACTGTATATATATGCATATATATGTCATTGACACATATATATATATATATATATATATATATATATATACATATATATATATATATATATATTTCATAGAGAGTTAGGTATCAGAAAAGCCGATAATTCAATTGTAGGGTTCTGTAAAATCATTGCAGAAGCCTACAGGATATAACACATGGTTTACATACAGTAAACCATTGCATATCAGTTAGATTTTTATATGTCCCTGACTAATAATGTTAGTACTATGTGTGTATTAAATTTTGGAGATGTAGGTGTTAAATTAACAAATTTATTCAGGGAAAAAAATTGTGTGGGCTCTCGCGTAATTTTCTTCACCAGAGAGGGAAAGCCAGTGACTGAGCCCCTTCCTAGGCTATAAATATCAGCCCGCAGCTGTCTGCATATCCTTTCTGGCTATTAACTACAGGGGGACCCCACATCATTTTTTTTGGGGGGTCCCGCTATTAGAATAGTCAGTAAAGGCTAAATATACAGCTGCGGGCTGATATTCATAGCTTGGGAAGATCCATGGGTATTAACCACTTCCCAGGCTACAAATATCGGCCCCGGCCGTCGGCTTTCCCACTCTGGGGAACAAAATTGCTCGGGAGACCACGCAATTATTTTTGCTTGTAGGATGGAACTTGTGGAGCCAATAAATAGATTTCCACATTATTTATTCATGATTTTCTGGTCCGGGATCCATTATATATCCATTTTGCAAGCTGGCGAGAAAATCTCGCCATACGGATGCCATACAGATGTCACGCGGATGTCACACAGATGCTTAGATGCGAGAAAATCGCATCCTCGCATTGCAAACGGATTACATACGGATCACTGTCAGGGAACATTTGTGCGATTCTCGACCATGAAAAACGGACCGATTTTTTTTATAAGTTGTGTCTGACTCCGGCTACACACAGACACTGATATCTCCAATACTGTTTTTTCCAGTACGGCAATATCAGGACATGTGAAAGAACCCTTAGGGTATGTGTCCACATGCAGGAAAAGCTGCATGTTTGACCCTGTGCAGAGCCGCAGCGTCAAACACGCAGCGTCCAGATGTTAGAGCATAGTGGAGGGGATTTTATCAAATCCCGTCTCCACTATACGTGGTAACACGCACCCGGCGGCCCTGCGATTCCGGACATGCTGCGCGTCTTTTAAGATCGCAGCATGTCCTTGTACATTGCGGCGCCGCTGCGCCGCCGCAAGGTAAATCACAGGGCCCTATGTGTGGGGTGCGATGATGTCGGATGTGTGCAATGAACACATCCGGCATCATCGCGTCACAGAAGGGGGCGGGGCTTAGGGCTTAGCGGGTTTGCCGCTCCGTCCAAACCGCCGGCCATCCTGAAGGTGGAAACATACCCTTAGGCCAGTGACACATGAACGTAGATTCTCTCATCCAAAAGGGTCGGGTCAATTATGCTAATGACACTCCGATCAAACTCTGATTAGAGAAGTAGAGAAAGCCGAGCACCACTGGTGATTCATAGAGCCAATACCATCAGCTGATCAAAAATGCTGCAGACATAAACCCCTTAGGGTATGTGTCCACGTTCAGGATTGCATCAGGATTTGGTCAGGATTTTACGCAGGTAAAATCTGCACCTGAGGTCACTGGCAGGTCACCTGCGTTGTTCTTGCGTTGTTTCAGCATTGTAAGGACATGATGCGTTCTTAAAAGACGCGCCGCATGTCCGTTTCCGCGGGTCTGCCGCATGCGTCTTTTAATGCATAGTGGAGACGGGATTTCATGAAATCCCCTCCACTATGCTGTAACATCTGGACGCTGCGTGTTTGACGCTGCGGCTCTACGCAGCGTCAAACACGCAGCGTTTCCTGAACGTGGAAACATAGCCTTTTTTTTTCCTTTTAGGTGCACACAAGGGCAAAGTGCATAATCCAAATGAAATGAAAAGAGGTGGCACTCACCGGATTAAAGTCCAAATGTTATTGGTCCAAAAAATGTTTAAAACATCTCAGGCAGGTGGGGGGCTAGAAAGTGCAAAGACGACGTCCGTTTGGCGCTGCTTTGCGCTTCTGTGGGTTTCTACGGGCCTTCAGTTCAGAGACCCGTAGAAGCGCAACACAGCGCGAAACGGCCGCCGTCTTTGCACTTTCTAGCCCCCCACCTGCCTGAGATGTTTTAAACATTTTATGGACCAATAAAGTTTATTGGACTTTATTCCGGTGAGTGCCACCTCTTTTCATTTCATTTGGATTATAAATTCTGATTAGAGTTTGCTCAGTTTGAGCATAGACCCAATTCTCTCAGATGAGGAGAAGCTGAAGAATAAAACTTCTCCATGTTCTTCATTCTTTGAGTCTGCGGAAATTGGACTGCACTCTGACGTCATCTGAGTGTAGTCCGATGTTTTCCATGCCCCCATAGACTTGAATGCATGAGTGCCTTCTGATTTTAGAATGAAATCGCAGCACGCCGTGATTTTTTTTCACAGACAGATTCTGTCATCTGCACTGCCTCATCAAATAACATTGGTCCGCCGAGTGCTATCCGATATAAAATTGGATAGCACTCGCCCTATTTATATGCATGTGTGACCATGGCCTTAGTGTGTATTTCCATCTTCAAAGGGCAGGGGTATCGAAATAAAACTATGGCCGGTTCATCATTTGCGGGTTTTTTAAGTCACTTAAATGTTCCTTATTTTTGTATTTGTGACTTTTCAGGGCAAAAAGTCACAGGTTCCACTAAAATGTTAAAAATTTCAAGTGTACATAATATCACGCTTGATTAGTGTACATTTATGCAACAATGCTGCGACTTTTTAAGAGTTGCTATTGATGAGTCATTCAAGAACTTCTGAATACCCCAAAGTCTGCCCATACTAAAACACATGAAAAACAAAACAGAACTTTAAAAAAATGCCAAAAATGGTACTTGCAGCGCCCCAGAGTCCTGGTTGCTGCAGTAATGTCGCTCTTCCACCAGGGGGAGTGATATTACGTCTGATGGTACTAAAGGAGTTCATCTTTCCAGGTATCACAAAACAGACACTACACTTCACACTCCAGACCACCAGGGGGAGCCTTATTTCTATCTATTAGGGCACTCCTCACATAAGGGTAAAACTGGTGGGCTCGATAGAAAGTTAGAGAGAAGCTGACTGGGCTCGGCCCAGGCAACACCTGTCAGGCAGACAGGGGGAGAGGAGGAACATCTGAGCTGCAGACAGAGGGTCCCTGTCAGGGGTGGGATCCTGACAGAGGCCTAGCACGAGACAGAAAGACACGGAGCTGCGCCTGCCCCACGTGCGGCAGCATCCTAAGGAAGGACAAGAAAGGAATTGTGTTGCAGGGAGTGAGAAATGAAGTCACAGCACAAGGAGACAACACCAGAAGGAGTTCTGTCCTGTAAGAGGCTGCCTCCTTCTGAGGCGCGTAGCCGGTGGCCAGAACACCGAGGGAGTAATTGACTCTAAGCATTACTTCAAAGACCGGCAGGACAGTCAATTCCAAGTTGGCTGCCCGACCTTAAAACCTAAGAAGACACAGTGGCAAATTGTGGGGGTCGGGGCGTCTCTAGGGTCCCTACAAACAAGCCTCAGGCCATCAGTCATACGGGTTTGTCCTATCCATACCATCTGGGGGACAGAGAGGAAGAGATAACATCTAGAATATCTACGAAAGTTGTGAGGACTATCCCGTGGTGCTCAGCAGGGAGGTACTACAACACACAGGCGCTAGTAGGAAGGCTACTGATTTCCACCTGCAAAGGGAACTCTGGATGTGCCTTCGGACCAGCCGGACTCTGCCTGCCCTGTGATCTGTACTCTGGACTGTGGACTCTGAGGTCTTCAGTAAAAGGTAAAGAGACTGCAACCTTTGTGTCTTCGTTATTCATTGCGCCTTACATCGTCCACCATCACCATCTACACATCTGGGAAGCCCTGGGGACATACTTCACCTGTGAGAAGGTATACCATCTAGCTGCCATTCCATCACCCCAGCGGACCCCTAGCAGCGTCGGTCACCCTGACCGAGTACCACAGGTGGCGTCACGAACACCACACAAACTACACCTTTAATTGGACGCCCCTCAAAAGGGCCACGGACCGGGTCAGGCCACTGTGACATCCCCAGAACCGAGAGAGACCCGGTACTGAGTACCCCATTGCCCTCACGTGGGGGCGCTCCATACTAATGAAAAACTTGCAAAAAAAACATAAAATCTAGATACCAAAGGTGCAAATACAATAATAAGTTGGGGCCAATATATAAGATGCAAAGAAATTAAACTTTACATTTTACGTAGTGCAGAACATATTTCACCATTTGTACCATGTCTCTTTTTTTTCCTATGTACTTTAGCTGCAGAACCAGGAGACGGTGCGGAGCATGTTGAAACGCACAGAGACGGAGATCAGTGTGAGAGTGACTGACACAGTGCGGAAACATGAAGACCCCTTACAGCGGCAGAGAGCCATGGTGGAGGAAGAGAGGCTGAAGTATCTAAATGAGGAGGAGCTCATCACTCAGCAGCTCAAGTGAATATTTGTGTGTGAATAGTCCTTTGGCGGAATTATATAGTCGCGGCAATATGGACACATTGAGGCCTGGGAGTTGGATTGTGTAATGTATGCATGATTTATTTTTATGTATTTACTGTGATTATTATTTATTTTTCCTGCTACAGTGATTTAGAGAAATCAGTGGACAAGATTAAGAAAGATTTAGCGCACAACCACCGTCTGATATCAGTGCAGGAACTGGAGGAGAAGGCTGTAGTGCTCAAACAGCTTGGGGAGACCCTAACAGAGCTGAAAGGTAAGAAGGGTGAAATTCTATACATAAGACAGAAAACAAAAGTTAGGTCATATTCACACAGAGTTAGGCCTCTTTCACTTGTCAGTGTCTCCAGTACGTGTGGTGACAGTTTTCAGTAAAAAAAAACAGCATTGGGACCCCTCTATTCTTGATAGCCAACCTTGCAGAAGCTGGCAGCTGAGGGTTGCAGCCCCCAGCTGTGAGTTTTGTCTGGTTGGTTCAAGAAAATAGGGGGGAACCCACGTTGGGTTTTTCATTCATTTATTTTGTTAGATCACAGGTGATCATCCGCTCCTGCTGTCACTGTTATTAGCGGCAGCAGGTGTCAGATGATAGGGGTAAGAGTCCCAAAAGCCCCCCCTGCTGTCATGGTTCGGACTGTAAGATAACTTTCATCATTCTCCTCTGCTCACGCCGATCGCCGGCAGAGGAGGGGAGAATGATGAAAGCCGTCTTCAGCACCAGCCGCTGGGGAACTGCGCTTACTATAGCGCTTCTTCTCCGGCGGCCGTCCGTGTGGTACTGATGTGGCACACGGGTAGCACACGGTTGCCACATGTGTGCCGTATGTAGTACACACGTGGACATGGATATCTCCGGTACCGTTTTTTCCGGTACTGGAAATATCAGGACGTGTGAAACCGGCCTTATTAGAGGCATTCAAAACATTGAAGTTTACATGCAGAGAAGTCTTCAAGAACTACTCTTTGTGAAACTCAGTGTGAACACAGCCTTAATGTGTAATAGAATGGCATTTGGCTACACTTGCCTGTGTACTGTAGATACTGGGGCAGGCATATCATTGGTGCGGCCCGTGCAGCCATACAGGGGCCCACAAGATAAGAGGGCTCACTACCACCTCCAAAGCATGTGTGCTTGTGCATTATGATGACCTACTGGACTACAAAGATCCCATATATTGTTCTTGCACAGGGGCCCTCTTTTGTCTGTACCTGCTCCTGCGTTGTCTCTACCTGTAATAGAAAAATGACATCCAGTATCCTGTCAGGTGTAGAAGAGGAATAAAACAACTGAAACTTCTTGGATTCTGCTGACAGATCTCAGCAGACCTTTGCAAAAATGTAAAATTTCCCATAATCTTTAAATATATTGTCAGAACAATCCCATCTATAAAGGGGATGATCATAATAGAAAATGTATATTTCTACTGTTTCCTACAGAGTAAATTAGGTTCAGTTGAAGAATGTTAGTAAAACTTTGTCTAAAATATGCATTTATCCGTGGCAGGGACAAGTAATCCAAAAAGCATTTTTTTACATTTCAATAACATGTAAACCCTATTCACTAGAAATGTGGCCATGCATACTTGCACTGCACTAATGTCATGACCTTATTGTACAAGGCTGGCAAAGTATCATATCTTAATGATGTTCTGTCTTTTGCCCTAATTATGTTTTTTGTTTACTTGGAGTAAATGCTGCTGTTCTCCTGAATCTGGCATTGTTTTTCTTTTGATCCTGCGCCTCTTCAATTCTCAGATATGGCCATTTCTTCCTTCTTTTTGTCCAGCTAGGCATGGTCCTAATAAAAACTCCCATATGAAAAATTTAGGATCACTCCCATTTGACTAAAAAGACTAGCTTTATATAACTAGAAAGCCATATCTCGGGAGCAGAGAGACCCAGGAACAAAAGACAAACAATGTCAGATTCAGGAGAACCACAGCATTTACCAGAAACCATGAATTGACGCTCGAGGGATGTAATTTGCATATTCCCGGTGCATTCTGGGAAGAGTAAAGAATTGCCGTGAGTCTGAAAATATTTAGGTGTAGTTGGATCAAGTTGCTTGAAGGAATCTTTACAACACTTCAATAACAATTCATTTTGTTCAACATGGAAGAGATTATCCATATGGTGCGCTGCAGTGTGTGTTATATGCTTACAGACTAGCCAGAGGAAAAGATAAACTTTGCGTGCCAGAAATGCAAGCTTGTGACTCTGTTAGAGGAAAAGGCGCAAACTCTTCAGGAGAGAATAGCTACACTGAAGCTCATCAAAGAACATGAGGATTTCCTTGACAGAGCAGAAGAATATATTCAGAATGTTGCAAGAGAAGAACCTTTCAGTGTTCCTGCAGAAGCTAATGACAGAGTAGAAATAACTATTCAGAATTTTCGAAGAGAAGCACCTTTCAGTGTACCTGCAGAAGAAGAGAAATAGAAGCACGTGACCCAAAGAAGCAGGAAGATGAGGAGGCAATCAGCACCCATACCGCAGGAGAACTGCTACCATGCTCTCACGCAGGACAAGTATGAAGATGTACATCAGAAAAGTGCTTTGTCCACAAAGAACACTCCAGTAAGAAATTAGAAGCCTCTTGAAGGGAGAAAAAGATTCACTTTGGTGATGAAGAAAAGGAGTGTGGTGGTCATGGTGGATTCACAACTGAGAGGAACAGAAGACTCTATCTGCCAACCGGACATCACCTCATGAGAAGTGTGCTGCCTTCAAGGTGCCCAAATCAGAGATGTGTCTGATAAGGCAGCAAGACTCTTCAGTACTACAGGCGACCAACTATTCTACTAATGCACGTAGGAACAAATGACACAGCAAAAAAGTACCTGGAAACTGTTTGCAGAGACTTTGAAGACCTAGGCAAGAAAGTGATGAAACTAGGAGCACAGGTCAATTTCTCATCCAACCACCCAGTGGTCGGACATGGAACAAAGGAGATTGAACAGGATTCTAAAGGTGAATAACTGCTTGAAGAAGGAGCCACTGTGCGCTGAAAGCTTGCAAACATATTCTTTTCTGGTTAGCCAATAAAGGTATCACTCCTAGAATACTTTTGTCGTCATTGGGCAGAAAAGTATTCACATCGATTTTTCTGGCTAACACGGTACCACAATACAATTTGTTATTGTACATCATCCTAGGGTACTGAAAGATATAGCAGAGGAAATTGCAGAACCACTAGCCAAAATCTTTGAAAATTCCTGGAGAACAGGAGCAGTCCCAGAAGATTGAAGAAGGGCAAATTTTGTCCCTATATTCAAAAAAGGAAAGAAGATGGAACCAGGAAATTACAGGCCAGTGAGCCTTACTTCTCTACCAGAAAAGATCTTTGAAGAAATTATTAAACAGCATGTATGTAAGTTCTTGGATAAGAATACAGTATACAGAGCCAGCATGGGTTTGAAGCAAATATGTCATGCCAGACTAATCTAATTTCCTTCTATGATGGAAACACTGACTGGGCGGATCAGGGAAATGTGGTAGGTATAGTATATCTCAACTTCAGCAAAGCACTTGGTAAAGTATCTCATAGTTTGGGCAGCACGGTGGCACAGTGGTTAGCACTGCAGCCTTGCAGCGCTGGGGTCCTGGGTTCTAATCCCACCCAGGACAACATCTGCAAAGAGTTTGTATGTTCTCTCCGTGTTTGCATGGGTTTCCTCCGGGTACTCCGGTTTCCTCCCACATTCCAAAGACATACTGATAGGGAATCTAGATTGTGAGCCTCATCGGGGACAGTGATGATAATGTGTGCAAACTGTAAAGCGCTGCGGAATATAAAAATATAAAAATATGTAAAATAATATAATAATAATAAAATAATAATAAAAATATATCAAAATAAAGATTATAGTATTCTTATTGAAAAAATGACCAAGTATGGATTGACAAGGCTACGGTTAGGTGGACGCAATGACCCTGGAGGTTCCTTCCAACTCTAAGGCTGACCAAATACTGCTAGTGTGACGGCAGCCTTAGAGTTGGAAGGAACCTCCAGGGTCATTGCGTCCACCTAACCGTAGCCTTGTCAATCCATACTTGGTCATTTTTTTTAATCAATGACATATTTATGGCAGGTTACAGGTTCTCTTTAAACTTCATTCACTGTGACTTTGTTACAATTCTGACTGATAATTTTGTTACAGTTACTAATATCTGTGTACCAATCTGTTTTGGGAGTACCTGGTTTTGATTAGATCCTTCTTCAATCTGTAGCTCAGTTTCCCAGCCTGCAAAGTAAAATGCGAATAGTTCTGCGTGTGGAGGTGGAAGCAGTGAAGTTCCTGAAGGAAGAGCCACATCGTTTGGACGGGCTGCTAAAGAGGTGCAAGACGGTTACTGACACACTGGCTCAGATACGCAAGTGAGTAATCTCAAAAACATATGAAATATCAACCTTCCCACTGACCACAGGTGAAAAAAATGTTCTTACAGAAGATCTGGCACTGCTCTTAAAGGGTGTATTTTTGTAGATATTATATTTCCCACAAAATAACAGTTCTGCAGCAACTCTTCTTACAACTCTGCATTGTGCAGTTCCCCTGTTATTCCTCCTAGAAAATATTGACTAAATTTACAACAGGGTGCTTCCTTTCCTCCTTGTCAAAGGGGTGTGTCCCTGCTCGGTTTCCTAAAGGCCACACTGAATCGACATTGTCAATAGGGTCACAGCTCGAGGGGTAACATCCAGGTGTAATTTTATTAGTGTTCTACGAGAAGATGTTTCTGACCTGTTATTTCCTCTAGATTGCAATTACTACATTTCTTTTTTAATCAATCTTTTCATCGAATAGCAGCAATACTATTCTCCCTGTGTCCAAGCATAAAGCAACTCCGAGGACCTAAGCAGTTTGTTAAAAATGTGCCTTAGGCCGGCGTCACACTGGCGAGTTTTACGGACGTATGAGCGCAGAAAATACACCCGTAAAATACGCATAACACACGGCCCAATGATTCCCTATGTCTTAGCTCCTATCAGCCGTATTTTACTGATCCGTATTATACGGTCTTGTACGGCCGTACAAAATCGCAGCATGCTGCGTTTGTCACCGTATTGCGCAAAAAAAATCACCAATGAAAGTCTATGGGGGCGAGAAAAATACGGATTACACACGGACCAGCAGTGTGACTTGCGAGAAATACGCAGCGGTGTTAGAGAGAAAAGTCGGTAATTCAATTGCCGGCTTTTCATTTCTCCTTCCCAAACCCGACATGATATGAGACATGGTTTACATACAGTAAACCATCTCATATCCCTTTTTTTTTTTGCATATTCCACACTACTAATGTTAGTAGTGTGTATGTGCAAAATTTGGGCACTGTAGCTTGTAAAATAAAGGGTTAATTCGCGGAAAAAATTGGCGTGGGCTCCCGCGCAATTTTCTCCACCAGAGTGGGAAAGCCAGTGACTGAGGGCAGATATTAATAGCCTAGAGAGGGTCCATGGTTATTGGCCCCCCCCCCCCGGCTAAAAACATCTGCCCCCAGCCACCCCAGAAAAGGCACATCTGGAAGATGCGCCTATTCTGGCACTTGGCCACTCTCTTCCCATTCCCGTGTAGCGGTGGGATATGGGGTAATGAAGGGTTAATGTCACCTTGCTATTGTAAGGTGACATTAAGCCAGATTAATAATGGAGAGGTGTCAATTATGACACCTATCCATTATTAATCCAATAGTACTAAATGGTTAATAAAACACACACACATTATTGCAAAGTATTTTAATGAAATAAAGACACAGGTTGTTGTAATATTTTATTAGACTCTTAATCCACCTGAAGATCATCGTCCTGAAACAAAGTTAAAAAAACAAACAACAATATTCCATACCTTCCGTCGTTATGTCCCACGATGTAAATCCATCTGAAGGAATTAAATCATTTTACAGCCAGGAGCTGTGCTAATGCACTCGCTCCTGCCTGTAAAACCCCAGGTACTGAATGGAAAGCAGGGTGACCTGTAGTTACCTTGAGTTGGGGTGATGCGCCCTCTGCTGGATGTCCTTATGAACTGGAGCCTTGGAAAAGTTCCCACGCTCGAGTTCATATGAGGACATCCAGCAGAGGGCGCCTCAGTCACTGGCTTTACCACTCTGGCGGAGAAAATTGCGCGGGAGCCTACGCCAATTTTTTCCGCCATTTAACCCTTTATTTTAGCAGCTACAGCGGCCAAATTTTGCACATACACACTACTAACATTAGTAGTGTGGAATATGCAAAAAAATAAGGGATATGAGATGGTTTACTGTATGTAAACCATGTCTCATATCATGTCGGGTTTGCGAAGGAGAAAGAAAAAGCCGGCAATTGAATTTCTGGCTTTTCTGCTATATCGCACTGAAGTAAATCTAAATATATATATATATATATATATATATATATATATACTGTGTATATATATATATATATATATATATATATATATATGTGTCTCAATGACACACATATATATATATATATATATATATACTGTATATATGTTTTAACGAACATTTGAGGCCAAAAAGCCATTAGATGTCGGTTTTGCAAGCCTGCGAGAAAATCTCGCAGTACGGATGCCATACGGATTACATACGGAGGATGCCATGCGCAAAATACGCTGACACACTCTGCCTATGGAGGACATGCGGATCACTATTTTGGGAACATTTCTGCGTATTACGGCCGTAAAAAACGGACCGTATTTACATACGCTGAGTGTGACGCCGGCCTTAGAGGGAGCTGCATGAAATAAGGGGAGATAGCCCGATTCCAGTGACGTATACTGGGCTGCTTGGTGCTGTTTGGATAGAACCCGTTTTCTCTACTGTAGATATACCATTGGTCAGAATATTGAGCTCTGTATATGTATAACCCCTCCCATACCCCCTGATTGGCTGCTTCCTGTGTAAATGTGCATTGTCAGCAAGCTGCCAATCACTGGTGGGGGCGCGGTTACACAGGTTATCCTGATTGGCCTACATGTGAGACTTAGTCCTGCAGTGATAATCTCCTGCTGATAAACACTGATTGTATTGAAATTACAGAAAGCTGATGAGCAAGTGACATTAAGGAGTGCTGGATTTTTTGAATACGTAGATTTAAGACCCCATCTGAGCACCTCAGAATCCCAGGAGTACCATATTTCCAAGTGTATGCTACTTCCCCCTCACCACAAATTGCATGGCTTTGTGCGTAGAGTAGCATTGGGGAACTGATAATTTCATTATGACAATCTGCTAAAGGCAATTGGAGAATTTAGCCACTTCTTGTGAAAATGTATTTTGAAGGCAAAATCCTGTAGCTCACTCCATGTGCAAAGTTCCTTTAGGTTTTTTTCTAAGTGTCACTTTTTTCTATGGTTTAAGGTGTCCTCTTATGTTCTCCAGGCAAGTAGATGAAGGTGTTTGGAACACTCCAGTGAACTTTCATAATCCCTCTCCCAAGCAAATGGCAACTGATGGAGAGTTCTCTAAAAGCACAGATTTTGAGCTTCCCTGTAGCCCCCCAACAAACTTCTCACAGCTTAATGAATCTCAGACACCCAACTGGGAACCTGTCTGTCATAGTGATGCTGCTTCTCACACTAGTACCCCAACACGAGGGGAGATGGTGACCGTGAAGACTCAGACAGTCCCAGAGACACAGAACAAGAAGGTGGGAGCAGAGAAATCGATTTCTGTTGAGGTGCGTACCACTGATGACATGTACAAGGCCAGCTATGATTTTAGCGATCCAGTGAGTTGGGTACATGTGATGCAATGATCTATGTTAATATCTGAAATCTGCTCTCAAAATATTGTCATTCACCAATATTTATGATCTCTGTTGAAATAATGGGCCTAGATGTGATTCCACAAAGAATTAGAAGATCATCGATGGAAATGTACCCAACTCCGTATCTCAGTTTCTTATTTAGTGATTGATCTGCTGTTATAGGCCTTGAAAAGTGTATATACTATCATGATACAGGAAAGATATATATCTTGGTACCGTGTTAGCCAGTAGATAGAAAAATATTTAGAATTGAGAGTCCTCAGTGGTTGATATATTTTAATGGCTAACTGAAAAGATGGTAACAAATTGCAAGCTTTCGAGACTACTCAGGTCTCTTCATCAGGCATAGGCTAAAAGAAATTCTGGAGAATCACATATTTATGCACAACACATCACAGAAAAAAAAAGAAAAAAAAAACATGGATAAGCCAGGTGACATGAAGCAGAATTACCATGAGTGATAAACAGTTATGTCCATAAATATTGGACCAGGAATTAATGTGTCGGATGGATTTATGTCTTTTTACATCAACTAAGGAACTAAGGAATTTGCCCCTCAGACCATGTGGGGTCATCACAACAGAACCAGACCCCAATCAGAGGACAATAAATCATTCCTTATCTAAGAACTGGTCCAATATTTATGGACATAACTGCTTATCACTCATGGTAATTCTGCTTCATGTCACCTGTCTTATCCATGGGGTTTTTTTTTTTTCTGTGATGTGTCGTGCATAAATATTTTATCAAAATGGTGCATAAATATGTGATTCTTCAGAATTTCTTTCACTATGCCTGATGAAGAGACCTGTGTAGTCTTGAAAGCTTGCAATTTGTCACCTTCTTTTCAGTTAGCCATTAAAAGGTATCAGCCACTGAGGACTCTCAATTCTAAATATTTTTCTATACTATCATGTTCATCATTGTATTATGTTACCCATTATTACTTCTCCTGCTACGTGGGTGCTTCCCTTCTTCCTACATTAGGCAGCCGAGCGAGACTGGGAGGAGAAGCGAGCGGCACTGACGCAGTACAGTGCCAAAGACATTAACCGCCTACTGGAGGAGACCCAGGCCGAGCTCATGAAGGCTATTCCAGACTTGGATTTTGCAGCCAAGCATAAATCAAGTGGAAGTGCAGCATCTACCCCAGAGCACCGTGCCAACAAGCCACAGCAAGCACAAAAGCTTAGCACCAAATTAGATCCTAATGGGAGAAGAGGCTCTGGTAAGACACAGGAACACACATGTAGATGGTCAAAGTGATGTATAAAATTGACAAAGTGGTTTTGGTATTGATTCGTTATTTCCTGGCTTATTTACTTACAGATGAACTGACAGTCCCCAGATACAGGACTGAAAAGCCATCTAAGTCTCCTCCTCCACCACCACCTCGCCGCAGCTTTCCATCCTCACATGGGATCACCACAACTCGTACAGGGGAGGTAATTGTCACCAGCAAGAAGGATGCTGCATTCATCAAGGTGAGAAAAGCTATAGCAGAAGCTATGCAATACAGAATATGTTCAAACTGAAGAAGAATTGTCAGAAAAGTGTAATGGTAACCATAAGGCGAATTCTTGTCTTCACATTTATAGGGGATGTCCACTACTTAGCCATCCATTTTTGAATGGCCCCTGGGTGGTAAAAAACACCAATTGAATCAGCTTTTCCGTACTCAGCACTGTGTACCCCGCTGGTCCCCTGGCATTAACGTACTGTAGGGGCATCACATGTTTGGACAAAATGTAAAGACGGCAGCTGATCTGGATGTTGATGTTAGGAGACTGGTGGGTGATACCGTGCTGAGTACAAAAAAGCAGTGTTACTCCAGAAGGTGAGTATCCATTTTTTTTTTCCACCACACTGAGTTGTTAATCACTTATTTACCATAGGAAATCTAAAAGAAATAGTAAAAAAAGTTAATGTTTGATGATGGATGAAGCTGACATGTAAGATTCCTTCATGCTTCTGGTTACGAGTTCTCAGGATCACCGGTTTACATGTATTGTAAAAACAATGTTATAGCATTCTAAATTTGTACATTATCTAAAGATTATTTTCCGCCATATTCCAGAAGTCTGACTCTGAGGAACTGGAAAGCCAGAAACCTCAGGTAAAGCTTCGTCGCACTGTTTCTGAAGTGGTTCGCCCAGCATCCACCCCACCGATCATTGCCTCTGGTATCAAAGACGATGATGACGAAGATCGAATTATTGCAGAGCTAGAGGTGAGAATTGTGTGAACGATCATCCAGATTTCGTACTTTATACTCGCATGCACAATACTTGCTCTAAGGTTTTATTCTATATGTATATTACAGATAAATAGATTTTTGCTTCTCGTCTTTTCTTTTTGCTTTTGTTTTTTTAAATGTAATGTATTTTATTTGACCTGAAATTGACCACTAATCGCCCAATCCTGATTTATGTGGTGACCCCCTGATTGTATCTTGTCCCACTTGCTTCTAAGGCTACGTTCACATTTGCGGTCTGCGCCGCAGCGTCGGGCGCCGCAGCGTCGCCGCATGCGTCATGCACCCCTATATTTAACATGGGGGCGCATGGACATGCGTCGCACTTGCGTTTTGCGCCGCATGCGTCCCTGCGGCGCCCGCGTCCGGGCGCAGAGGACGCAGCAAGTTGCATTTTTGCTGCGTCCAAAATCAATGAAAAAAAGGACGCATGCGGCGCAAAACGCAGCGTTGTGCATGCGTTTTGCTGCGTTTTTGTTTGCGTTGTGCGTTGCGGCGCCGACGCTGCGGCGCACAACGCAAATGTGAACGTAGCCTTACTCCCTGTTCTCAGAATATAACAATTACCAAGGTTAGTCCCCAAATCCTTTTTCTTCTAAGAAATGACAACTCATTCAACAGGCTCCAGCTACGTCTTTAGGACTCTTTTGGTTGTCAGTTGTCAGACTGGCCCCTAACATTAGGTGAGGGCAATGCAGCTTCGGTATACAGAGATATGGTCGAATATTTTCTGATGGTTGTACGGTGGCTTGCAACTTTTTCTTCCCTAGGAAACATTGAAGTTGCAGTAATAATGTGATGTGGCGAGCACTCAGATTTTTTTTTTAAATTTGTAACACTCCGCTGAAAAGGAGAAAACATCCAAATAATTCTTAAATTCTTGTTTTTGGTGTAAGGTAATATTTTTAAGATGGTTAATTTTTTTTACTAACATTAAGGCCACGTTCCCATGATGAGCTTTTGGTTAATTTTTGACGCTGCAGATTTTCGGCACCATTTCTGCACCTATTGTGTAAATTACGACACTTGGGTTTTGTCATTGCATTTTTGAGTAATTTTTTTTCACCTTCTTTTTTTATTGCTTTTTTGACTTTTTTGATTCTTCTTGGTATGTCATGTTTTAAACAAAGCTGCTTTGTTTTTGATGCTTTCTGGTATTTGGCTTTGACAAAACTTTATTGATGCAGTCAAAAACTCATCAAGATCACAAAGCCTACAGTCAGCCCTGCAGATAATAGTAGACACCAGGCACAGCTGTGCAAACTGACCTTTTTTTTTTTTTTTTTTTTTAAACAAACTGCCCCAAGGGGAGAGGGGTTTTCCAAAACCATAAGACTTATTTAATTGTAATAGGCTCTCCTTCTATTATATTTACATATTTCTTTTTAATACCATTGAATGATGTGTTGTAGCCAGTATGAAAATTCATCTCTTTTGCAAAAAATGCAGTATGTGATTAGATGGCCATCAATGGAAGAGTAAGCACAGTTCTGGAAAATAACTGCAACCTGGGGGGAGGTTGGACGACCCCATTTGAAATTGCAGTCCCCCATTGATCTGTATGGCCATTATCTGTGATGGAACCACTGTGTAATGGCTTCTTTTCATTATTGAGGGTAGAATTCTAGTGAGCAAAATGGTATCAGTAAGGGTATGTGTCCACGTTCAGGAAACGCTGCGTGTTTGACGCTGCGTGGGGCCGCAGCGTCAAACACGCAGCGTCCAGATGTTCCAGCATAGTGCAGGGGATTTTTTTGAAATCCCGTGTCCACTATGTGTGGAAACACGCATCCGTCGGCCCTGCGACTCCGGACATGCTGCGCGTCTTTTAAGATCGCAGCATGTCCGTGTTCCTTGCGGCGATTGTACATATCCGGGATCATCGCACCCCTCGCATAGGGCCCTGTGTTATTCCTTGCGGCCACGCAGCGTCGCCGCAAGGAACACGGACATGCTGCGATCTGAAAAGACGCGCAGCATGTCCGGAGTCGCAGGGTCGCCGCGTGCGTGTTTCCACGCATAGTGGACACGGGATTTAAAAAAATCCCCTCCACTATGCTGGAACATCTGGACGCTGCGTGTTTGACGCTGCAGCCCCACGCAGCGTCAAACACGCAGCGTTTCCTGACCGTGGACACGTACCCTTAGATGGTAAAATAAATGCTTACTTGGTCTGTGCACTGATTAGTATTGTACCACTGTATTGTAAACGAGTAATGATTTTTGAGGCAGTGACACTCTATATGACCTGAGATTTTTATTAGGTGAACCTCACCTTTTATTTTTTTCCTTTATTGACAAAGTAGTACAATTAGTACACTACTTGCCTATAAAGTAATGCACAATCTGCTTGTGTCAAATCTGCAATATAAGATACATAATTAATATTAATTGACAACACCATTACTAACATCATATGTTTCTGTTTAATATTCACCATGTTCATACATCAGCAGAGTATATAGCTTTGTGTTTCCTCACACATGACTCTTTGTTCCTGACATTACTTAATCAGTTTGGGTTTTCAACAAAAACAGATATCTATTACCTCTGGGTAACCCTAGACGTTATTATCTGTATATCAGATAATGCATAGAAGTGTCAAGTATTTCTCAGAAGTTCTGCTCCTCATAAACAAATTGTGGGAAACTGAAGAGGAAATTTATGGCCAGGGTCATCTTACTGTGCTTCAAGTCACTCGCATGAGAGAATCGTATCACAGGTGCGGAGAAGATGGAGAACTGAATTTCTCCATCTTCTCCATTGTCTCTGTCCTCAGATGTCAGATTGCACTCCGATGACATCTGAGTGGAGTCTGATGTTTGAGATCTTATCATGAGATACCCCCGCAGCAGATATGCCCTGCCCCATAGTGTAACATTGGTCCGAGTGCCATCTGATAAAACATCGCATATCACTCTGCCATGTAATACGCTCGTGTGAACCAGCCGTTTGACAGAGGAACATGGTAGATCATAGTGGCAGGTTAAAAAATATTTCAATGAGGAGAGGAAGTTAAGTCATTGCCAAACCCAAACAAATGTAAAAGATCAGGCATGATGAGGTCCCCATGCACGAGTCGGGAGGCCCCCATACACATTAGACTGTCACCTGATCCTGACAAAATCGATAGGTTCGACAAAATTTTGTCTTGTGTATATCTAGGTAATACTTATGGTACAAGAGATCTGAAGAGTTCTTCTGCGTCTTGGTAGGAGAGGGGTCCATATAAATATATGCATATACACACTCTCATGTGTGTGAGTCAGCACAGTTTTGGTGTTTGGTTTCTGTCTCCCATCGTGCTGTATTTTGACTTCCCAGGTGTTTCAGAGAAGTTCTGGGTCCCTCTTAATACCTCAGTTCCATTCTGAGCTCTCAGCGGCATCCCATTCGGTGCCACGTCCAGCACATCTGTGGTCTAATGAGGCCACCATAGAACATGGAGGATGGAAGGTAACAGCTTGCGTTCTGGGCACCTTGGCCTGGTCTGCTGTGCACTTCTCACAGTCTAATCCTTCACTCTACCTTCTCTTTAAGTCTTTGTTAACCAACTAATGCCTCACCTCCTCTGTCCCTCACTCCACTGACAGTAACATATTCAGCCTACTAATGCAAGCCGAGCTGCCTGTCACTCATCCGCACATCTCCGGAGCAGGCACAGGGATCACGTTATCTGCATGTCTGTGGCTCCTTAATGGCAACTGGCATAACTGGTGACATCTGGCATGAACAAATTATTACAAAGTTACGTTGGTATCTGCGCTGCTATGTATTTTTTTACATGTTTGACTGAAAGTGTTATTGTATTGTTAATGATGAGGATCTGTGGTCAGTTGTTACATTGATAGATACTTCCGCAATTTAATATATTAGAAATCTGACTGTAGGGTATCCTGACACTGAAAATCAAGTAGAGGACTGCAGCGCTCATCAGGTGCAGTCAGGGGTACAGTGAACACAAATTACTTCAATGACTCATGGTCAATGTATTGATGATTGCTTTCTCAATTTTCAACATTTGGCCAAGAATTTCATGAAGACTTATTATAGCTTAAAAAGAACCAGTCACCAGGTCAAAAGTGGCCAGCGTTTGCTCTAACATTATTCTCGCTGCTCCTCTGAGTATTCACCTTTTTTTTCTTTTTTTTTTAAAATCCGCCATATGGTTACAGAGATATATGGGCCTTTTTATGTAGTTCTGTCTTTTATGATCTATTCCAAAGGGGAGTGGCTTACAGGGTAATTTTGCAAAGCAGCCTAAAGTCACTCCCCTAGGGAATCCTGTGAGCAACCACCCCCTTGTAAAGACCATTAAAATTAGACCTTAACAAAAAGGTCCATATCTCTGGCACTTTATGGTGGATGTGAAAAAAGAAAAAAAGCACCATACTCAGGGGAGAAGCAGGAAGAAACTAAGTGTAAAAACTGGCCAGTTTTGATCTGTTGACAGGTCCTCTTTAAAGAATATGCCACATTGATATCCTTGTTTCCTTTCTTCAGCTGCATATCCATCCCCAAATGACTGAATTACCGACTATACTGTTTTCCCATAGAAATAACAACCACTTGCAGCAGTCAGCCTGCCACGTTCCTCCATGATCAGTGTTTGCAAGGTGTCCCCATATACAGTACATGCCAGAAATCTATACATATACTGTATATAGTGCCTTCGAGACAGTGCCCCTAAATACATGTCCTCACTTGACCCTCATCTCATTCGTAGGAGAACCAAAACTTACTTAAGAGCGTTCTAGTTATATATACATTCCCCATGAAATAGGCATTCTGCAGTATCTTTTCTTGGAATTTTTCACTGTTCCATTCCTCTCTTATTCTTCCCTGAACTATACAAATAAATTGACAATTGGGTATTACCATTTCCTTGACAAAGGGGTGTGTCGCTAGATAGTCTGATACAGTTGGTGCTGATTGGACAGCGCTTGAGTGAAGTGACACCCCCCAACAAGGAGCGCCCAGTTGTCAATCTATTCAGACATGTGTAAGAGGAATGATACACTGTGGCACTATTAGAAAAGAAGCTGCAGAATTGTCATAGTGAGCACAAAGATTTATTAAAATGGAACTGTCGGGAGAATTGACAGATCTTCTTTAAGGTTTAGCTGTTTTTAGTTGATGGGTGGGATTACTATATACCCTCCGAGTCCCAGTTATTACCTATGATTGTCTGAGACATTGATAAGCCATAGAGGACTGTAGTATATCACAGGTGCCACAAATGTTGAGCTCTCATATGACCCATTTGGACTGATGTCCCTGTAATGTAGATTAATGTGTGGGATCTGCATACTTTATTGTGCCATGTAAGCTTTGGAAGTTGGGAAACTGGTAAATATATATTCTTCAATACATGTATAGCAAAAAGTGCCATTTACGTAAAGGGGTTAATAAAGAATACCACAGTGCTGTAGACTCTTTAAATGCCTTGTATGGAGCCAAGTGATGGTGAATGCTGAAGATCAGGTTTCCTGCTCAGCATGGCAACATTGGTACTCCGAGTCGCATGCAGCACATCCAGAGGGATTCCTCTTCCATCATACTGTCTTCTCCACTCCTAGATCTTTGTAAACTAACAATGAAATTCTCCAGAAAGACAAACTCCTATGTTACCTGCCTGGCTTTTTCTCTATCTCTTGGACCTTCTACTTTTTTGGCTGCATTCATCTTGTCTCTTCTCCTTGTCCATTTGTACAATTGTGGACACGAATGCTCTCTACCTCTATAAATTTCAACAACACAAGAAATTTCAAGATTTGCATTTCTTCTGAGTACAGAAAGAACTTCCTCCAGCTTTCAACCTTCAGCCTCCTATCTTGTATTATGAAGCTGTGCTCACCTCCCTTTCCTTTCTTCTTTGCTGGATCTGTCAGCCAATACTCACTTTTTATGCATTTAATAAGAACGATGAGACCCAAGCTGATGATCGCTGAACATTGTCATCATGTCCTGCTAGGCTGGAGATACTTTTCCCAGTGATGACACAGTCAAGCCTCCATCTGTAGACTCCACATTGTCACGGTCAGCTCAGATACAGGTAAGGTGCAGAACTGATAGTGTTTCAATGGATTTAGATCATTTGAAAGAGCAAAAGATAAAGACATTTTGGGCAAAAAAAATGTTGAATCTCTATAATATAACTGTGACTGTAATAAAAATAACATAATTTGCGTATTGAGTATGCTAAAAAATAAATCCTGTATATGCTCTTTACAGCAAGCTTGAATTGTCTGATAGGACAACCTATAACTTTATAAGCTTGACCTGGCCTCACCAGTAGCGCTGGTATCCTACATCAAAAGCATTATGCGATAGCATTAAACTTTTTCTGGTCTGTCCAGTAGGTTAAGAAGTCACTTGTGAGCCACATTCAACCCAGTGATAGTCGGGAGTCATATGCAACGCAGAAATGGCTAGAGAAACATGAACAAATCATGAAATAGTATAATCATTTGCAAATATCGCAACGTAAAATTGAATACTCAGTATGTTGACAAGCCAACAGATGTTTAAGCATTTTAGTCATTATATCTACAATCAAAGATGAAAAGAGTTGTTATCAATGCTGCATGTCTTAAGGCCCCCCCTAAATATTAGTGAAAAGTCTGTGTATAGAGGCCTCCTGACTCACCCCCGCACAGAACGTGTAAGGGTAAGGAGGGGGGGGATGTTCTACTCCCAATCCTTTTGCTTACAGGGAAGATAAGCTGCCCCCGGAGATGTTTAGCAACGGCTTACTTCCTTCTCCCCATTGAAAGCACATGCATGCTCTGCCAAACTGAGTGTGCATGTGCATGGGGAGAAAAATAACTGACAAGTGTTTGACTAATAGCTATTTAATGTGTATAGGCACCTTTAGTTTGTTAAGGTATTTTATTATATGAGTTAACATTAGTTGGGGCTCAGCATATGTCTTCAATGTGGTGTCTTATTTCATTCAGTGCGAACACTGTGTGCAGAACTAGTGTTATGCCCCTGTTATGTACTGTGTAATGGCTATGTCTCACCACACAGCAACATGGTGTGCACATACCACAAAAAAGGAAGCAAAAGAGAGTATACAGACAGGACAACATGGGATCGCAGCTGATTCTTTCTGTGAGGTAAAACATGTTTTCAAACAGACAGGGAAATGTCTTACCTCACAGAAAGCAGCAGCTGTGATCCCCTGCTGTAATGTCTGTATACTCTTTTGTTTCCTCCCCTGGCCAGGAGATGTGGTATGTGCAGACCATGTTCTTGCTTGGTCAGACACAGCTATTACACAGTACACAGCAGGGGCACATTTATAATATTATCTCAGCACAGGAACATTTTAATGTATTTAATTGTAGAACTTATTTTTATTCCAAGATATATTGAATAAAATGTACTTTCTTCTTGGGACAACCCCTTTAAGGCCTTTACTGGCAGCCAAGTAGTTGCGACTTCGATGCTGTCATCACTACGTAATTTGGCACTCTAAATTAATGTTACAGAGTCCAAGTACTTGTACAAGCAAAGAGCCACACTGACACACTAAGTATCAAAACAGACCTCTGTTTATTACATCATGGTCACTCTAATATATAGGCATTTCATGGACATTGAGGAGAAGAAATATAAACCAGCTCACCCGTGATGCACAAGCTGAACTTCGGGAGCACGGACCCGCTGTGTCCAGGCGTGTAGAATCCAAAAGATTTGATTTCTTGGACATACATTGTAGCAATATAATTGTCTCAGCTTATCTTTACATATGTGCTGGCATTAGCATATATCCATCTCATGGGCTAAAGCTGATATTATCTACACCACCTTAAGGGTCTGCGTGTGGTTCTTACTTCTTAACTTTCACTTATATGTTATCTCTTAAGTTTCGTTAGACAAAAAAATTGAAAGTGACTTCTAATCTAAACACACAGGATCAGCCTCCATTTCACAAAACGCAGACACAACTAAAATGGAGTCAGGATGGATAGATAAATCCACAATTCCCTTCTCTTTTGGCAGTGGGTGACTGTTCCAGCTGAAGTACACACCTACAGACTTCCCTAGATACGTTCTGCCCTAATAGAAGAAGAGTCAGCATCCAACAGTTGGTCATAGTACTCACCATCTTTCACTATCACAGGGTGCAGTCCAGCAACAGGTCTTGTCTCTGTGTCCTTGTCAATAGATTTACTTTATACAGTTTCCATTTTTATTCACGGTAACAACGAAGAATAGCAATTCAAACTCCGCTGTTACTTGATCTCTGGCTTTGAACTCATCTGGTACTCCTCTTGTGACATTATCATCGATGTACACATGAGGGTCGAAAGAAGTAGTAATGCTGGTGTCACGCTTATGTCTCTGATTTTCCGTTGCATATTCGTGGAGCTGGTCTGTATTTGTAGCCACAATCTGGAATGGCATCAGGAATTTAACAATAGAACACGTACCCTCTCATCACACTGGCAGTACTGGATACAAGTTACCATATCCATACATCCACCACAAGCCAGCCGTAGCTACCGTCTGATTCAGGAGGTCATGGCCTCATAAGTTAGTGGTGGTGGGACTGCAGTATTAGGAACCTAAATGCTTTAGCTCAATCGTACCCGTTAAATGGAATCTGTCACCCCCTGGGACATATATGACCTAATAATATGGGCATACAGGTAATAGAAATGTTAAACTAGTCCTACCTGTATGCCTCATATTAACGGACTTGTTGTGGAAAAATGTTGTATTCTGTCTTTGTTAATGATTTCTTCCAGGCTTCGGGGCGCGCGGTGCCTGCAAGAAATTTCTGCCTCCAGCCCTCATTACAAAACTACCCACCTCCCATGCACGTCAGTTATGGCCCCTGAATCCTGCGCCCTGCACTTCCACAGAAATGCATACTTCATCCTCCCATCTATGAGCACTGTATTCAGGGATCTTCTGCGCAGTCGCCGGCGAGTCACTGTGACTTCCAGTGTGCGCTCTGATAGTTTATCCTCATAAGTTAGGGGCACTAGGAATGAGTCTTTGGAAGTTTTTGGTTGTGGGGGTCTCAGTTTTATTTAGAATAGGTCTGTCCCTGATATCGTTAAGATAAAAGCGGTCAGTGTCACCCACGGGACATTTATACCCATCATATATAGGCCAGCAACAGTAAAAGAGGGGTTCTCTATCATCAAGTATATGGGAGATAGTTGCCAGGCTTACAAGTAAGACAGGACCCTCATGTGCCGCATTTGGACATGTATTCTGGATGTAACAGAGTCATTCTAGTAAGTAGGCTCCTACCCTTGTTGTCTGTCTTCTCTCTGGCTATGTAAGGTTTGTAGACCCAGTCATTCCCCAGTGTTCAATGCCAACATACTCCAGGACTCACAATCAAGCCCATAGCCAGTGTTGGTGGTGGCATATATGTTTTTGGGTGAGACTATAGCCTTTAGACTTTAGCCAAGCTAAAAACTCCATTCTACAGCAGAAAACCATGTTACACAGGTCAAATTTATAACTGACTACAGGGTCGGAGGTATTAAACCAGAAAGTGATAACTAAGTCCCCATTCTTTCTCTCTTGGGACATAGCCCTCAATGAGCCCCCATTTATCAAGGCAAAAAGGATAAGGCACACGGTGTGCGTCCACATCATTCGGTGGCTTTCCTGGACTTAGCTGTCTTCTTGTAGTGTGAAGTGTGGATCCAGTTGGGTTTTCTCTAGAGCTTTACAGCTATCTCAATTGTCAGCAGAACTTGGAAGGACTCATAAAATCGAGGCTCAAGGGCTCTCCTGACATGTCTTTTGACCAACCCAGTCTCCAGGCTGCAGTGGGTGGCTCCCTTCCACAGAATCTGGATCTGGAAGAGAAGAGTAGACTTGAGAGTTTCTGTAAAACAAAGCGTTTCGTAAGTGCTATAACATGAGAAGACAGCCTATCAGGTTGCATCTGGAGCTTTTATGGGTTGAGGCCTGTTTTTTGTTGGGAGTGTACATGATTGAGAAGAATGCATGGGGCAGGCATTCTGTCCATGGTCTGCCTGTTTCAGCCATGGATTTCTGGATTTTCAGCTAGCTTCTGAATCCCATTCAGTCTCTCTACTCTATCTACTTTGTAGCTGGTACATAGTATTGAACTGCCTGTTCCACTCCCAAGGCGGATATTACTTCCTGCATAACATCTCAGGTGAAGTGGGTGCCTCTGTCACTCTCTATGATCTTGTGCACCCCGAATCTGCAGACAACTTCTGAGATTAGTTTCTTCACTGTAGCCTTGACTGTGGCTACTCGTCTGGCCATCCTGAGAAGAGGTCGGCACAAAAATACATAATCATAGACTACATTCAACTTCTCAAGGTGCAAACCCTATCTGAAGGCGCTGGAACAGGTACAGGGGCCATGGTGGTGCATCCCACGTTGTTGAGCAACCTGCAAAATCTGTAGTTTACCAACCAAGATACAACCCTGCTGGGGTGGCAGCCGCAGAGGTGGCTTCCATTGTGGACCCACCTTTGACCTATGACCTTCTCCAGAAGCTACAAGAACAGACTGATGCTGAAGAATTCGCCAGATGGCAAGAGAAGGGAGATGTGCAGTCACCAGAAATACTGTGGCATGTGGGGGGCAAAGTTTGTCTTCCCCGGATTTTCTATCTCATGATGTCTCAAGCCACTTAAGGCAATATCTACCAATTTAAGATTGCCATGACAGACCTCATCCACCACCATTGGTTTTCTCCTGGGTGTCATTGCAGCCAAATACATTCACGCCTGTCTGACCTGTGCCCTGGTTGCTTTTAGTTGTGGTTGAGTCGTCCTTTGCATGACCTTTGACTTTCACTTTTGCAACTTTCTCAGTTAAAAGTAGGACTTTCATCAGACGTTGAACAGATTTATGATTCTTGATGGGCTTGTCTGCCACTGTGAGGAGAACGAGCTCTCCATATTGTTCTATAATCATGAACTATGCCAAAGGCATAGCAGCTGTCTGTATAAATGGTGGCAGTTTGGTTTTTAGCATGTCTGCATGCTTTTCTAGTGCATGGAGTTCCTGGCGTTTCCTGGGACTTTTTTGTACATAGTCATGTTCGTGTTCTGGCTCAACTAGCCAGCCACTCAGGTTACCACTAACACCCCCACCCCTTCCAGAGGCAACAAGGTAGCTGGATTCAGAGTAGTGCAATGTTGAATGGTGATGTTATCAGGCATCATTGAAGCCTAAAATGGTGAGATGGTTTGGTTGTACTTGAGTAAGAGTGGCAGTAATATCATGGGGGACATAAACAGTGAGGGAGAATGTCACAACAATTTCAGCAGACATATCCAGGAGGAACTGCACAACATTTATGGCTCACAGACAAGAGGGAGCTTCTCTTCCTACGGGATCTAGGTGGGTGGAGTATTAGGCCACTGGTTGTACATAAGAGGGGAACAGGACTGGGTTTTTACCTGGGTATTCAGGGCTTTGATTGCTTCCATGCCCTTGGCTACTTGTAGTATTACAGCCAGGGACATGGTCCGGTACTCCAAGGGGGACACTATTAGTGGCTCTTTAATCATGGGCTTTAAACCTTTATCAAAGTTACAGGACAGTAAACGGGTGTGGTCTTCGGACGTGTTCTCATATCCTAAGTCTTGCCATCTTTGCAAGAGTCAGGTATAATATTTTTATACTGACTCTGTAGCATCTTGTTAGATATCCTGTTGGTGGCTGACTGGGAAGTTAATCTGGCCTGCCCCCACTGAGTAGCTTTCTTAAAATACTGCTTCCCCAAATCTAGTGATGTATCACCCACATGTGGGGCCACAATTGCCCCCGCCGCACGAGGATAGAAGGTATCCCCTGCCCCCTGCCTTTGTTGACACCAAATCCTGTAAATCCAACCAACAGGAAAAGGCCTTTCTAATTTTCTCTACCTCTCTACTAAGGGGCATGGGAAACATTTCGGGGTCTGGCATTCTACTTATCATGGCCAGCATTTCACTAGAATTCCAGGGATACCACACATCCTCCTGGGGCTCTACTGTATCGGGTCCTCTAGACTGGCATGTGAGGTCTAGTGATAACATTCTGGATGAGGTGAGCTGCAGGGGTTGAGGTGAGTTGCCCACCTTGACTGAGTAATTGTCCTAGTGAGTCGTGGATGGCAGCGAAAGACTGATGTATACCTGCTACGTCCATTTTGGTTGTGTCAGGGGAGGAGCTGGAAGGCAGGGCAGGCCCTGAAGGGGTGTTAATCCCATCCAAAGCAGGCATGATATTCATTAGGGGCATGGTCGAGACTTGTGGGGGCGTGGCACTTGGAGTGCTGCCTAGAGGAGCTGCACTGGCTTGACTGGGCTGTCGGGACTCATAGTGTGCAAATAAGTTGTGGAGCAATAACAATGGGTTCAATCCTGGCTTAAGAGTAGGAGGTTTATTAGTTTCTGTGTGCTGACGGGGCACCACATGCACATGAGGTCTCTACCCAATCTGGGTTTCTGATTTCTGCATACACAGCATGTCCATTCTTCAGGGACATTGTAAGGGGGTGGAATCAATCTGGGAGTGGCAAGGAGGTCAGTGCCATCTTTGTAACATACTTTTGCATACAAAAACTTTTCACCATGTTTTTCTTCTTTTAACTTGCTTCTAGTTACACATTTAGAGGTTTTTTCACCATATCTCAGCCTGGTTTAACAAGCCAACAAAATTAAGTAGCACTCTGTAGCTCTACTGCTTGCAAGCATGAAATATATGAAAGTTGAATTGCATTACTGCACTAGAAATTATGAAAAATTGAGAATACTTGGCGCCCAAATTGGTCAGTTCATGTGTACTAGGCAGCTGCGATAAGATGATTCTCGTTTCTGCGACCTATCCTGTAGGTACTCCTCTCATGGGCTGATAGCCTACATTTATATGGGAAGGTAGGATCCTGCTGTAATTAAAACCACCTGAGACTGAGGGGTGGAGTGCTAAAGAGTATACAAATATCAAAAGAATGACCATCACTTCCAAACAGAAATCCATTGTGTATAGGTGCTAAGAGTAGCCATCTCCATATATAACCAACAAAATAAAGTAGAACTCTGTAGCACTATAGCATGCAAAAATGAAATATATGAAATTTGATGGTTATACATAAATTGGCCAATTTATGTGCTAAGTATTCTCAATTTTTCAGATTTTCTAGTGCAGTCATGCAATTCAAATTTTATATATTTCATGTTTTCATGCTATAGCGCTACAGGGTGCTACTTTATTTTGATGGTTATATATGGAGATGGCTATTCTTAGTAAGCACCTGTACACACCTAATTTCTGTTTGGAAGTTACATTCAGTCTTTTGATATTGGTTAACAAGCCAGCATTCTTTAAACATCCTCTCTTCTTTTCTTCAACACACTTATTCAAAAATCCTCATTAAGTCTCCACCCGGTGGACAATCAGATGCTGAACAAAACATTTTCTGGACAAATTTCTTTCCATCTCCACCTCAACAGCAGCCCGACCTTGATTGGTCTGCCCTTTAGTGGACAGATTACCCTTCTTCTGTCTTTTACAACAGGAACACACAACTAGAGGGGTAAACCAGCGGGGACTCTTTCCTTTCGCAATGGTCTTCTTCTCTGTCTCTCCTTGCCTGACTATATAATCAGACAAAAACCTTTGGCCCCTACGTCTAGGATTCGGAACTTAATGGGTTTTCTTTATACTACAGGAGGCTGCTGCCGGTCATAACAAACATCGGCTTCACTGGTTACAATCCACTAATCGTTACTATTTCCCTCCAGATCTACCCAATCCACCTATGCTATAATCTAGCCCCATGGACTGATGACTAGTGAAATGACAAATCCACACTTCCTACACAACTTACAACCTCAACACAGGAATTCAACACAGTACACAAATTCTCCTCAGGGTTCTTTGTCTAACAGTAATGGACCCACTTACTATGAACAAATCAAGTGATCTGGGACACACTTACCCAAACACACCAAAGCCTGGACAGAGGGACAAGTTCAGGTAGTGTAAGTATAAAGCAACTGTCCGGGGGCGGAAAAGCTGTTGGATCAGCGGTCCTCCGGATTAGCAAGTCCCTGTTCGTGGCATCAGATTTCGTTGTCGCCACATAATGTGGGATGTTCTGAGACTTTGGGCCTACTCCAAATTAATGTTAAGTTCAAGTACTTGAACAAGGAAAAGCTACGCTGACAGACTAAGTATCAGAAGAGATCTGCGTTTATTACATCATGGTCACTCTAATATATAGGCATTTCATGGACATACATTGTAGCAAAATTATTGGCTTAACTTATCTTTACATACGTGCTGGCATTAGCATATATCCATCTAATTGGCTAACGTTAATATTATCTACACCCTCCTTAATGGGCTTGTCCAGTCCAAATCAATGTGACCGCAGACTTATGAATCCCCTAGTGCATGCACTGTGCGCTACGAAGATTCGCCAGTTTCTGAGCCGGTACTGAAGAGTATGTATGTGTTATACCTACTGCCATCCAGTGGGGGTCTGCATTGCTATCCATACACTTGTACGGAATGAGGTTGTGCCCTCTTGTCGTCCACACCCTTTAGACAGCCGCGTAACTAGTCAGGGTTCGTCCTTGGCTCAATACAAGTGTATGCAGCGAGGCCACATCTACTGGCCGGGAGTAAGCATAACACAAAAATCTGTATCCTGATATTTCTTGGCCCAGTCTTGACGTTTCACCCTCTATGTCTTGTTCAGTGGTGGTCGGGTTTTCAGCCTTCATTACCTCAGCCATGTCTATGAGCATTGAACACCTTGGACTTCTGGGCCTCCAGGGACGCTGTAGTTCTTCAATATGGCAGCACTGGAGGGTAATGGCTTTCTGGTTGATTCACGTTGATTCTTCTCAAATCATTGGTAGTAAATGTGTGTCTTTTTTTCTCAACACATTTTATACTACCTTGTTAACTATTTGCAACAAAACTTTTGATAGTTCCGTGATTTCACCCCAGTATATCTCAGCCATTTCAAGACTATTGCATCCCTCTGTAAGACTTGTAACAATTTTTTATTTGTTGGAGTCAGTTACATCTCTTTTTTAGGCCCATTTTGTCTGAGGAAAACAAGCTACCTAATAATTCTGCACACCTTGATAAAGGGTGTTGCATCCTTAGGCCGCATCCTCCACATTACACAAATACACATCACCTGATCTTCTTCATCCAATCTTTCAAGTTTATACAGCTTGGAGTTAGAAAATCTGCATAAAAATTATATGTTCAAAATACTGACTTATCTAATAATTCTGCACACAGTGTTAATTCATATCACTAGCAGAATCTTTATCTGTTTTTTGTTCTATTCATATATTAAGAAGAAATTGAAATAAACAGTTTTAAATGACTGCAATGCAGCTATGTTCATCTCCTTATGACTATTTAATGCCATATTCCTAATCTAATTTTCTGTCTCCTTCTTTCAGGAATTGTCTTGCCCTCCGGTGACCAGTAGAAAATTCTCACTGCCACAGATTATTTTGACAGAGTGGTCTTCCAATCCACCATCACCCCCAGATGAAAATTATGAAATTAATTACTGCTGTTTTGCTAATTTTGGTAGTAGCAATGTTTTGCCGGAAAAAGTGACAGATTGGTCGTGCTCAGCCATAGCAAAGGACAAGGTGTCTACCATTGAAGACCCAGGCCTGCCAGAAAATGACAATGTCATCTCCCAGTCTGATTGTACAAATATGGCCGATGAGTGCTTCAAACACACAGAGCATGATAGTGTAGGCTTCATGATAAGTAATAATAGAATAGTCTCATTATCGACAGAGGAGAAGAATAAGTTATTAGAAGTTAAACATTTCTGTGAAATCAAAAAAGAGGTCATAACCACAGAGAATGACAGTGCTCAATCTAAGACCAGTCCTGTCCCCTTTCTGTCTGATGAAGGACAAAGTCCACAGGAAGCCCACAAAGAGTTGTGGAATGTGAAGACTGATGTCATGGAGATGAAAGAACATGGAAAACAAATAAAAAAGCAAATGGGAAATAAAGGTTATAGAGGAAGCACAGAACATAGCCCTTCCTCTAATGATTATGATGGTCAGATAGAAATGGGCACATCCAACAAGCACCCAAACATGCCAAGTCTTCCTGTGCCAAAACCCAGGCATGTACAAGCTAAAGCATCAAAGCCTCAAACAATCAAAAGTTCTGATGTTTCTAAACAGATCAACATGGAGGTTTCTCCTATTCAGTCAGATGGAAACTCCAAACTTAGAGTCATCAATGTTCAAAAAATGTTAAACTCGGCTGCTAACAATGAAAGCAGTGCTCCACATGTCGCTGAGGACAGTGAGGCTGGCAGCCATGAGGCTTGGAAGAGCATGGACATTTGCAAGAACACATACAAAAGGCTGGATAGCCTGGAGGAAAGCATTCGAGAACTGGAGCTCACAATTAATGCAATTGGTGTTCATTCATCAATCAATGAGCAGGACATCCCACCAGAACATCACCTCCATGCAGAGATAAAGTCAAACAAAGAACAGGAAAGATTATCTTGTCACCTGAATAGGGGAAGCTCTAATGTAAAACCTATCACAGGGTTGGACAGCACTTTACTCCAGAAAACGAAACCACCTTTGCTACCAAAGCCTCAGATTGCTAAGGTGTTCTTCATTTTTTTAATCAAGTCTCCCCCAAAGTTTTCATCTTCACAAATAGATTTGTGACTGTTTCTTTATAATAATGAGCCTGACTCCTTATAATGATATAATGATGTTTGTCCTTTTGGTATAAATTGCAATATGTAATTTAAGCTTCCATCATACTTAGCTGTCACATGAACGCTTGTTCCACTGACAGCTATTCTTCCTTACATCTCCGCACACATTGAGCGTGTTTGTGTTTTCAAGGGAAAGAGGAAAATGTGAAGCTGTCAGACATTTGCAGGAAAAAGAATCACGCATGATGAAATGCAACAGGACCAATCCTTTATTTTTCCCGACATTGGGGACAGTCCAGGACCATGCATATTAGATATTTGGCTGCTTTGGGTCTGCTGAAGTATATCTAATTAATAACAGCAGTCTTGATGCTTGTAAAACGTAGATGAGTGGGTAGCATGATGGGTTTTCTTTAAAAAATGTAGATGATGTCCTTATTTTTTATCTGCAGACCAGCACACACTCTTGATGTGCAAACCAATATGTATTGCAGTTAACCCTCTTGACAGAACTGAATTGCTTTAAAAATGGTTCTCATAGAGGTGTGGTCTCCTTAAAAAGGTAACCAGTAAGCATAGTGTATGATGAAATAAAAAAGGATTCTGGTTTACAAAAGTGTTAGATCGGTGTGAATCCCACCACATGGACCCCCACTAATCGCCCGAATAAAGGCACTTGTGTCTCTTATTTTACATTGAACTCAAAGACTTCAGCCAGGATCAGTTGGATGAAGCATAACCAGTAGATAGGTAATCATTTGTATAGATGATAAAACTCTGGCAGTAGGAGAAGTAATGCACCTATGTAGCTACTAGTGAACTCAATAGGATCGGTAACAATCTGTATGCTGTAAGCCCCCACTAGTGCTATGTAAGATATAAGTGCTATGTATCTATGGAAGCAGGAGACCACTCGCTCACCATGCTCCCTGCCTTTGTTAGTACTCTTTGCCTTCCAATCACCAATTCAGATGTGAGACCTAGATAATAGGAACCTTGCCTCCAGAGGTTCTCTTTCAATGTTGTCCTATGTTTTGTCCTAGTGTACAAAATGAAAATATTAAATGACGCTGGGAGAATTTTAAATGGGTTGATCATGTCAGTGACTCTTATATGGAATAGCGGCACTCGACCTTCTTCCACCAATAACAGTATTTTATCAGAACTGATAGGTTGCCGTATGCCAGTTTTCTCTTCCAGTTTTTACATGTCACCCTCATTATTGACACTGTGCACTGGAAATAAGGGAAAGTCAGGATTGGAAAGCGTTCACTTATTGGGCAATTCTTTCAAAGGTGTGTGACCCCATCGGTCAGGATTGGAAAGCGTTCACTTATTGGGCAAGTCTTTCACAGGTGTGTGACCCCATCGGTCACTACATTACATCTCTCTATGACATGCATAGTCTGGGAATGCCAAAAACTGAGCTGTAGGAAGCAGATAAGTAATGGGAAACAGTCACTTTCCTCCCTGACCTTGTCAGTGTGAAATGAATGCAGTCCTACGTTCACACCTGTATCTGTTGGCACTGTCCATGTCCTGACCAAACAGTCATTCAGAAAACAGAGCAACAAAACTCCATCTGGAATATTTTTTTTGCATGCAATGTGCGTGGCCATTTGTTTCGGGTTGCTACATACATGTTCATTGACGGTTGGTTAGAACCAGGGCCTCGGCCTTGACCTGCATTTTGCGGTATTTTCAGATATATTTGGTCTTTTAAGGCTCATGCTATGAGTAGCTTTGTCTTTTTGTTTTAACGTTTTGATCTTTTTATTTGCAGAGTGGAGGTATGTCAATTCCACCCATGAAGATGGTTAATCCAGTTGGCTCACGACTAAAGAGTGTCCAGCAAAGCAGTGGAGACAAGAGCAACAAGCACTCCAAACAAAGGATGGAGTACATGAGGATCCAGGGCCACCAGCAGGTAGTTTATCTCTAGAGAAGATGTGAGCACAAGGTTAGCACACACTGGCTCCCCTCTCCTATCTCATCCTACTCCTGCATCAGTCTGTGTGTTAAACCTTGTCACCAGGGCCATTTTGAGATCAACACCATCTGTGTAATGTAAGACAACTGTTGGGTTTTTGGTATTGTCTCACCAGGCCTAAACTCTTCTCTTGAAGAGCTCAGCTATTCTGCAATGGGCACACTATCTGTATGGCTATCTATATATTTTTTAAATGTCTTGCAATCTTGCAGTTTTAACTCTGACCATGGAGCCGCATAACATACTGACAACTTCAGTCCTGTAGAGATCACTCTTCAGTGGTCCTCTCATTATAATCGCAAGCAGCGTTGGACTGGAACACCTTGGGCCCACAAGAGAAAATCATTCTTGGGGCCCACTATGTAGCTACATAGAAATAAATACAAGACCACCAATTGTGTGGTAAAACATGCTAATATCAGGGTATAATATAAGGTAGTACACGTCTTAATTATGTAGCAGGGATTGGGGAATCCCCCTGATAGAATATAATGTAGCCCCCTTATAGAATATAATGTAGCCTCCCTCATCAAATATAATGCAGCTCCCATCATGGAATATAATGCAGCCCCCCCTCATGGAATATAATGCAGAACCCCTCATGGAATATAATGTAGCCCCTATCACGGAATATTATGTAGCCCCTCTCACAGAATATAATGCAGCCCCTCATAGGGTATAATACAGCACCCCACAAAATATAATGCAACCCCTCATAAGGTATAATGCAGCCCCCCATAGAATATAATGTAGCATCCTCTTATGAAATAATGCAGCCCCCCTCATACAATATAATGCAGCCCCTCCACACAGAATATAATGTAGCCCCTCGGAGTATAATTCAACCCCTTCATAAAGTATAATGCAGCCCCCATACAATAAACTGTGGCCCCCTCATAGGGCTTAATGCAGCCCCCCTGATATAGTATTATGTAGCCCCCCAGAATATAATGTAGCCCCCTGAGAGAATAATGCAGCCCCCACACAGAGTATATTGCAGCCCCCCACAGAATATAATGAGATCCCCTCAAAGTATAAGGCGGCTCCCCTCATAGGGTATAATTCAGTCCACCTCCATTATTGTCCTTATCACCACTTCAATCATTGCCCCCACAACCACCATTGTCCTTTCCACCACTACCATCATTGTCCTTTCCACCACCCCATCATTGCTTTCTCCTCCACCACCCCCATCATTGCCCATTCCAACACCTCCATCATTGCCTCCCCCATCACCACCACCATCATTGTCCTTTCCACCACAACTATCATTGCCTTCTCCCCCACCACCCCATCATTGCCCATTCTACCACCTCCATTATTGCCTCCTCACCCACCACCCCACCATCCTTTCCACCACCACCAACATTGCCTTCTCCCCCACCATTCCCATCACTGCTCTCTCCATCACCCACATCATTACCAATTTCCAATACACATACCGCACCACACACACGCACATATACACGCACACACACAGCACCGCATCACACTCACGCAGGCAGACAAACAGAGACACAGCAACACTCACCTATCCGCATGTTCCCCACAGCCACAGCACATCCAGGAAGCAGCATCTTGGCGCCGGCAGCTTTCTCTCTGAAACAGCCACACTGAATGATGACGTCATCCAGCCACGATGTGTCAGACTGGAAGCGCCGGGCAGCGGACAGAAAGCAGGATGGCATCGGATCCCTGCAGCTCCGCTTCGCTGCCAAGCTGCAGGGATTAGCCGCCCTGCAGGGGCCCACCTCCGGGGCCCAATGCAGCCGCTCCGGATTTACATGCAGGCAGTGTTAGCCTCAGACTGCGGCTACCACTGCCCACCTATGTGAGATGAATGCTCACTCCTCTCCACGCCCATGGGGGTGTGGGGAAGCGTGAATATTCATTTCTCTTTAGCAGCTGACACTGGGCGGGCCCCCCTGACTCAGGGGCCCATAGCTGCTGGGAGTGCCGCTATTAGCGACACACCACTGGCTAGGAGCCCGTGGAGCAGTGGGGGCCCTAGGCAGCTGCTGGCCAATATGCCAGCAGGTGTCAGTGCCTGGGCCCACTGGAAAATCCTCCAGTTCGCCAGTCCAACCCTGATCACAAGTCAGATTACAATGGAAGCAAACACCTATGGATGTGGACAAAATTGTTGGTACAGTTCAGTTAAAATAAGAAAAATCCAGAATGGTCATTGAAATAACTGGAATATGGCAAAAGTCATTTTCAGTTTAAGTTTACTGAATATCAACTAATAAAAATCAGACATTGCTTTTGAATTGTGGTTTAAAAAAAATGGTGGTACCCTTAACTTAATATTTAGTTACAAGACCCAACAGAAGGGTACAAACAATTTTGTCCTCATCTGTCTATATAGATAATACAGGAGCTATTCTACTTTTCACAATAGGTGATGGTCACAGCTCGCCTCCTCACTCTCCTTTCTCAATGACCAATACATGGGCCCATGTGTAATCTCCATGTGTAATCTCCTGATTTCCATTTCCTATGGTCCACATGACTGCTGTAAAGCATGTCTCAAAATTCTAATAAACTGCAAATCATCCAAGATAGATGCCCAAGAATAGAACATTTTACATATTTAGAAAGAATAATCCAAACATGCAAAATAGTCACATTAATACATGTGCATCAGCGCAATGCAACTAGTGAATACAAGAATTCCACTATTGCTATAGACAGAAAAAACGTGAGAAACTTAGTTAACATTTTATGAGCAAAAAACATAAAAGCTATGCAACCACGACAAGGTGACCTCATATGGATGGCCCCTAGCACTAATAGCTCACCTCGCCATGTGCCCAGACAGGCCTCAAGTGAAATGGGGAAGAGATAGGACCTAGGCTTAACTCATAATTAAACTTTTTTTGAGAAAGATGGATGGTTAACAATACAAAATAGGGTGCAGAATGTATCTACTTTATTCTTCCATCAATACTAAAGGTAAAGTTCCATATTGCAGGACTTTATCAAGCAAAAACAAGAAACTTCAGAATTGGAAAATCAAAACAGATTAGAAGAATAATTTGTATCACTAACTGCAAAACTGTAAAGAAAATTAATCTGGGTGATACATTCCCTATGTACAATTGCACTTATCATTCAATAAAAGATCCATGATCCTAAAGTGTAGAGTAAGAATATGAGAGTAACTAAATACTGCTTGTAATCCCCATGAAGTGACAATTTCTGGACCATGTTTTCAAAATACTTTCTGAGTTTGCCATTCCTCTGTTATTCCTCCTGAAAGTGCAGAAATAAATCCACATCTAGCGTGACAGACTGTATAGGGCACTTTCCATTGAAAAGTGGAATGATAACAATGTTCAATGTACAGTACAGACCAAAAGTTTGGACACACCTTCTCATTTAAAGATTTTTCTGTATTTTCATGACTATGAAAATTGTACATTCACACTGAGAGCATCAAAACTATGAATTAACACTTGTGGAATTATATACTTAACAAAAAAGTGTGAAACAACTGAAATTATGTCTTATATTCTAGGTTCTTCTTCAAAGTAGCCACCTTTTGCTTTGATGACTGCTTTGCACACTCTTGGCATTCTCTTGATGAGCTTCAAGAGGTAGTCACCGGGAATGGTTTTCACTTCACAGGTGTGCCCTGTCAGATTTAATAAGTGGGATTTCTTGCATTATAAATGGGGTTGGGACCATCAGTTGTGTTGTGCAGAAGTCTGGTGGATACACAGCTGATAGTCCTACTGAATAGACTGTTAGAATTTGTATTAGGCCGGGGACACACTTAACGTATAAAAAAACGGTCCGTTTATCACGGCCGAGAATCGCACAAATGTTTCAAAAACAGTGATCCGTGTGCAGTGCGAGGATGCGATTTCCTCGCATCAAATGATCCGTGTGACATCCGTGTGACATCCGTATGGCATCCGTATGCCAAGATTTTCGCGCAGGCTTGCAAAACAGACATCTAATGGATTTATGTGCTCAAATGTTCGGGAAAACATATATACAGTATATATATATATATATATATACACTCACCGGCCACTTTATTAGGTACACCATGCTAGTAACGGGTTGGACCCCCTTTTGCCTTCAGAACTGCCTCAATTCTTCGTGGCATAGATTCAACAAGGTGCTGGAAGCATTCCTCAGAGATTTTGGTCCATATTGACATGATGGCATCACACAGTTGCCGCAGATTTGTCGGCTGCACATCCCAAAGATGCTCCATACAAGGCAGGATGGATCCATGCTTTCATGTTGTTTACGCCAAATTCTGACCCTACCATCCGAATGTCGCAGCAGAAATCGAGACTCATCAGACCAAGCAACGTTTTTCCAATCTTCTACTGTACAATTTCGATGAGCTTGTACAAATTGTAGCCTCAGTTTCCTGTTCTTAGCTGAAAGGAGTGGTACCCGGTGTGGTCTTCTGCTGCTGTAGCCCATCTGCCTCAAAGTTCGACGCACTGTGCGTTCAGAGATGCTCTTAGGCCTACCTTGGTTGTAACGGGTGGCGATTTGAGTCACTGTTGCCTTTCTATCAGCTCGAACCAGTCTGCCCATTCTCCTCTGACCTCTGGCATCAACAAGGCATTTCCGCCCTTGTGTTTTTTAACCCTTTCATACAAATGGATTAATAATGGATAGGTGTCATAATTGACGCCTCTCCATTATTAATCTGGCTTAATGTCACCTTCCAATAGCAAGGTGGCATTAACCCTTCATTACCCCATATCCCACCGCTACAGGGAGTGGGAAGAGAGTGGCCAAGTGCCAGAATAGGCGCATCTTCCAGATGTGCCTTTTCTGGGGTGGCTGGGAGCAGATGTTTTTAGCCACGGGGCGGCCAATAACCATGGACCCTCTCCTGGCTATTAATATCTGCCCTCAGTCACTGACTTTACCATTCTGGCGGAGAAAATTGCGCGGGAGCCCACGCCAATTTTTTCCGCCATTTAACCCTTTATTTTAGCAGCTACAGCGGCCAAATTTTGCACATACACACTACTAACGTTAGTAGTGTGGAATATGCAAAAAAAAGGGGGATATGAGATGGTTTACTGTATGTAAACCATGTCTCATATCCTGTCGGGTTTGTGAAGGAGAAATGCAAAGCCGGCAATTGAATTACCGGCTTTTCTATAGAACACCGCTGCGTATTTCTCGCAATGCACACGCATGGTCCGTGTGTAATCCGATTTTTTCTCGCACCCATAGACTTGCATTGGCGAGTCTCGGCCGAGATACGCTGACAATCGCAGCCTGCTGCGAGTTCCCTCGGATCCGAAATACGGTGGAGAAAATATCGGATGATGGGAGCTGAACCATAGATTAACATTGGGCCGAGTGCTATGCGATTTTTTTATCGCATAGCACTCGTCTGTATTACGGTCTAGTGTGACCCCGGCCTTATGGCAAGAAAAAAAAACAGCTAAGTAAAGAAAAACGAGTGGCCATCATTACTTTAAGAAATGAAGGTCAGTCAGTCTGAAAAATTGGGAAAACTTTGAAAGTGTCCCCAAGTGCAGTGGCAAAAACCATCAATCGCTACAAAGAAACTGGCTCACATGAGGACCGCCCCATGAAAGGAAGACCAAGAGTCACCTCTGCTTCTGAGGATAAGTTTATCCGAGTCACCAGCCTCAGAAATCGCAGGTTAACAGCAGCTCAGATTAGAGACCAGGTCAATGCCACACAGAGTTCTAGCAGCAGACACATCTCTATAACAACTGTTAAGGGGTGACTTTGTGCAGCAGGCCTTCATGGTAAAATAGCTGCTAGGAAACCACTGCTAAGGACAGGCAACAAGCAGAAGAGACTTGTTTGGGCTAAAGAACACAAGGAATGGACATTAGACCAGTGGAAATCTGTGCTTTGGTCTGATGAGTCCAAATTTGAGATCTTTGGTTCCAACCACCGTGTCTTTGTGCGACGCAAAAAAGGTGAACAGATGGACTCTACATGCCTGGTTCCCACCGTGAAGCATGGAGGAGGAGGTGTAATGGTGTGGGGGTGCTTTGCTGGTGACACTGTTGGGGATTTATTCAAAATTGAAGGCATACTGAACCAGCATGGCTACCACAGCATCTTGCAGCGGCATGCTATTCCATCCGGTTTGCGTTTAGTTGGATCATCATTTATTTTTCAACAGGACAATGACCCCAAACACACCTCCAGGCTGTGTAAGGGCTATTTGACCAAGAAGGATGGGGTGCTATGCCAGATGACCTGGTCTCCACAGTCACCAGACCTAAACCCAATCGAAATGGTTTGGGGTGAGCTGGACCGCAGAGTGAAGGCAAAAGGGCCAACAAGTGCTAAGCATCTCTGGGAACTCCTTCAAGATTGTTGGAAGACCATTCCCGGTGACTATCTCTTGAAGCTCATCAAGAGAATGCCAAGAGTGTGCAAAGCAGTCATCAAACAAAAGGTGGCTAGTTTGAGGAGCCTAGAATTTAAGAAATAATTTCAGTTGTTTCACACTTTTTTGTTAAGTATATAATTCCACATGTGTTAATTCATAGTTTTGATGCCTTCAGTGTGAATTTACAATTTTCATAGTCATGAAAATACAGGAAAATCTTTAAATGAGAAGGTGTGTCCAAACTTTTGGTCTGTACTGTATGTAATCATTTTCAGGAGGAATAATAGAGTAACAGGAAACCACCGTTCTATAAAGAATTGAGGCATTCGTTTTGTTCTTTTCATTGTAAAATCCAGTGGCATCATTAAAGAGATGTAAATGGCTACTACTTTATATTGGCCATTGGCCACTATGTAGTTTAGGCATCAACACCCAAGGATAGTTCATCAGTAAAAAAGCCCTTTAATAATGTGTCCATTTGAAAGGATAATAATTCAGGCCACAGAATGACTGCCGTGTTTGTTGCCAAGTCTCACATTTTCTATATCGTTTATTTCTTGAGTTTGTCTTATTTTTGTTTTCACTCTTCTTTTGCTTATTGTTCTTTTAATGCCTCATGTTTGCCTGAAATTGCATTTCATCCCCTCCACCTACTCAAATTGCCATATTTCTGATGAGAGGCCATGTGTGCTTTGTTATAATTTTCTGCTATGTGACTTTTCTTTTTCTTTTGTTGTATAAATGGAGTCAATATCGTGTGATAAACTTTCCTGTATTTTATTTATGCCCACCCTTACCCTTATTGGCTTTCCATTACCATCAATCTACCTGTGCCGTCCTAGTCCTGATAACCATCCTGTGATCTTCAACTTTCTCTCATCCTCCATCACTGCCCTGCTATTCCATCTTATTTTTTTTTCATTAGCCCATTGCCTTCTACCATAATCTTTGGTCTATGAACTGTAAATACAAATTTTCCTCCACAAATCCTTTGTATTACAATATATCTTTCCACCATCCTCCATTACTTTAATACTGTTATTTTGTTATATATATATTTTTTTATTTCTTTTGAGTATTTTTTCCTGTGTTATGGTGATGACATTTTACTAGAATTCAGCTTTGAAGGAGAACCCTGATAATTTCTCAGAAAGAAAGCCCCAAGTGTTCTTTCCTGCACATCAGTGCCTGGTCATCCACCATGCATTGAACTGTAGAGCAGACCCATTGGTGTAACCAGAGTCTGATGGCCCCAGGACCAGAGCCTGATGAACCGGGACTAGAGGTGGGCGAACCCGAACAGTAAAGTTCGGGGTCTGTACCAAACACCTACTGTTCAGGCACGGACCCCGAACATGGACTTCAACAGGAAGTCTGTGTTACTGCTTGAGTTCAGCAGCACAAACACCAGGTGTTTCTCAAAATGTCATTTTCATGACAGCGCGGCAAACATTGCCTCTGATCGGCAGTAAAATCATTACCGCCTGTCAGACATCCGCGGTTCCCGCGCTGTCAGATGACAGCGTGATCCCGCAGCTATGATCGGAGTTAAAAAGTTTATTTCCAGTCACTGGCGTTGGTCAGCTTATGGGAATACTATTCCCGTCATCCTAGGTACGTTGTCACTAATAACAGCAAGAACAGGCTGAGGCTAATGGAAGTATTCATCAGCTGGCGCCTGCACTCTAAATAATTTTTTTTTTTTCAAACGGCGTGGGTTCCCTCCCTGCAACCCTCAGCTGTCAGCATTAGCAAGGTTGGTTATCAAGAATAAAGCGGTCCTCACGCCATATTTTTTTTCAATTATTAAAATAAATTATTGAAAAAAAATTCTTCCCCATTTTTGAAAACCAGCCAAGCTACTGCAGACAGCTGGGGGCTGGTATTCTCAGGCTGGTAAGGGGCTATGGATATTGCCTCCCCGTAGCCTAAAAATAGCAGCCCGCAGCCGCTCTTACAATGCACATCTATTGCATGTGCCAGTTTTGGCGATTTGCCCAGCTTTTCACACTTGCCCTGTGGTGGTGGCACGTGGGGTTCAATATTTGTGGGGTTGATGTCACCTTTGTATTGTCAGGTGAGGGATGGATCAATGGATGAGGGATAGATGGATGGATGGATGGATGGCTGGATGAGTGACGGTGGGATGAATGCCTGAGAGATGGATGGATGAGGGATGGCTGGATGGATGGACTCTTGTTACTTCCACAGGGCAAATGGGAAGAGCTGGGCAAAGCGCCAGAATTGGTGCATCTAATAGATGCGCCTTTTCTAGGGCGCCTGCGGACTGCTATTTTTAGGCTGAAGGAGGCCAATATCCATGGTCTCTTATCAGCCTCAGAATACCAGCCCCCAGCTGTCTGCTTTAGCTTGGCTGTTCATCAATATGGGGGGGACCCCACGCTGTTTTTAATGTAAAGAATGTAAGTCCGCAAGGACAGGGTCCTCTCCCCTCTGTACCAGTCTGTCATTGTAAATTTGTTTACTGTTAACGATATCTATAACACTGTAGGTAACCCCTTCTCATGTACAGCACCATGGAACTAAAGGTGCTATATAAATATATAATAATAATAATTTATTTAACTAATTAAAAAAAAACAGCATGGGGACCTCTCTATTCTTGATAACCGACCTTGCTAACGCAGACAGCTGAGGGTTGCAGCCCACAGCTGTCAGTTTTGCCTGGCTGGTTATCAAAATTACAGGGGAGCCCATGCCGTTTAAAAAATATATATATATATATTTATTTAGAGTGCAGGCGCCTGCTGATGAATACTCTCATCAATCACTGCCTGCTCTCACTGTTATTAACGGCAGCAGGTGTAGGATGATCTGAATAGTAGTCGGAAAAACCACAAAAAAGGACTAAAAATACTCCAGAAATTCAATAATTAATACAGCACAAATGGGCTGCAGTGCTTACCTGTCCAGGACTCTGAACTAGTGCACTCCCAGGATGCAGTAAACCCATGTAATAAAGATGGTGGCAATACAGGTGCAAAATACTGATGAGGCAACCACTGACAAACTACCAACTCATGGAGAGGGTGATTGCTTAGTATCTGATTACACAAAAGGGGTTTGTATAGGGAGCTGGTCACACACAAGTAATGCACAGTGTCTGGTTCACAGCCTATTAGTGATGCCCATACTATTAGATCAGGCGGGCTGCCCAGCACTCTCTAAATGCATCCCATGAGCGCAGACACCCTAGTTTACAAGGACAAAAATACTGGGCCTGGCTGCACCCTGAAAAATGAAGTGCACAAAAAATATACAGTGGGTACAGAAAATATTCAGACCCCTTTAAATTTTCCACTGTTTCATTGCAGCCATTTGGTAAATTCAAAAAAGTTAATTTTTTTCTCATTAATGTACACTCTGCATCCCATCTTGACTGAAAAAAAAAAACAGAAATGTAGAATTTTTTGCATATTTATTAAAAATGAAAAACTGAAATATCACATGGTCATAAGTATTCAGGCCCTTTGCTCAGACACTCATATTTAAGGCACATGCTGTCCATTTCCTTGTGATCCTCCTTGAGATGGTTCTACTCCTTCATTGGAGTCCAGCTCTGTTTAATTTAACTGATAGAACTTGATTTGGAAAGGCACACACCTGTCTATATAAGACCTCACAGCTCACAGTGCATGTCAGACTAAATAAGAATTATGAGGTCAAAGGAACTGGCCAAGGAGCTCAGAGACGGAATGTGGCAAGGCACAGATCTGGCCAAGGTTACAAAAGAATTTCTGCAGTACTCAAGGTTCTTAAGAGCCCAGTGGCCTCCATAATTCTTAAATGGAAGAAGTTTGGGACCACCAGAAGACTTCCTAGACCTGGCCGTCCAGCCAAACTGAGCAATCGTGGGAGAAGAGCCTTGGTGAGAGAGGTAAAGAAGAACCCCAAGATCACTGTGGCTGAGCTCCAAAGATGCAGCAGTGAGATGGGAGAAAGTTCCACAAAGTCAACTATCACTGTAGCCCTCCACCAGTTGGGCCTTTATGGCAGAGTGGCCCGACGGAAGCCTCTCCTCAGTGCAAGACATATGAAAGCCCGCATAGAGTTTGCGAAAAAACACATGAAGGACTCCCAGACTATGAAAAATAAGATTCTCTGGTCTGATGAGACGAAGATAGACCTTTTTGGTGATAATTCTAAGTGGTATGTGTGGAGAACACCAGGCACTGCTCATCACCTGCCCAATACAATCCCAACAGTGAATCTTGGTGGTGGCAGCATCATGCTATGGGGGTGTTTTTCAGCTGCAGGGGCAGGACGACTGGTTGTCATTGAAGGAAACATGAATGCGGCCAAGTACAGAGGTATCCTGGATGAAAACCTCTTCTAGAGTGCTCTGGACCTCAGACTTGGCCGAAAGTTCACCTTCCAACAACACAATGACCCTAAGCACACAGCTAAAATAACAAAGGAATTACTTCAGAACAACTCTGTGACCATTCTTGACTGGCCCAGCCAGAGTCCTGACCTAAACCCAATTGAGCATCTCTGGAGAGACCTGAAAATGGCAGTCCACCAACGTTCACCATCCAACCTGATGGAACTGGAAAGGATCTGCAAGGAAGAATGGCAGAGGATCCCCAAATCCAGGTGTGTAAAACTTGTTGCATCATTCCCAAGAAGATTCATGGCTGTACTAGCTCAAAAGGGTGCTTCTACTCAATACTGAGCAAAGGGTCTGAATACTTATGACCATGTGATATTTCAGTTTTTCTTTTTTAATAAATATGCAAAAAATTCTACATTTCTGTTTTTTTTCAGTCAAGATGGGATGCAGAGTGTACATTAATGAGAAAAAAATTAACTTTTTTGAATTTACCAAATGGCTGCAATGAAACAAAGAGTGAAAAATGTAAAGGGGTCTGAATATTTTCCGTACCCACTGTATATAAATAACATATGAGGTATTGGTCGATATTTTGGCCAAGATATGTAAGCTCGAGCTTTCTGACCGATGGTAATATTTTACCGCCAATCAGAGGCAGTGCATGTCACGCTGTTATGCACATGACAGCATGGCAAACAGTGGATGTTCGAGCTCCCATTCAAGTGAATGGGGTCAGAGTTTGGGTCCAGGTACTGTTATGGTACCCGATACTGAACTTTGTTTAACTGTTCGTCCAAACCCACCGGACTCAAACATCCTGGGGTCCGCCGATCTCTAACCAGGATTATAGCAACAACTCATGAAATAATAATTATATATCAATGTGAAATTGATTATATATTAATAATAATTGTGCCTGGTGTTGTAAAAAGAAGTGGTAACCACTTAAAGAACTGAAACACACCCACCACCAAAACTATGGAGTAACCATGGAAGTCCAGACAATTGTATAATACAATAGATATTTCTTTATTTAATATTAGCAATAGTCATACAACAAATAAAGCTAAAACAATTTGATAGAATGTGTGCGCAAATCAGGACAATTAAAATAATTAAAACATAATTATGATAACTATTTTAAGTGGTGGACCAAGATATAATATCTATAGGCCTATACTGTGTTTAGGTCATATAGGTAGGCTCCTAGTAGGAATATTAGGAATCTCCATATAAAAAGTGAAAAAAATGGATACAAACTAATGTTTTATAAAGATAATAAATAACTGTGTGTGTGTATATATATATATATATATATATATATATATATATATATATATATAATATACATCCTTGGTGAGGATAAAGTGCTAAGTGACATAGTTAATTCAATGGCAAGAAACCTCCCGTGCCGAAATCAAAGTGCATAGTGCATCATAATGTGCAATAGATGGAGTTCCATCCTAATAATGCACACACCCCGACGCGCGTTTCGGTACAAAACTTCCTTCGTCAGGGGGTCAGGATCTCTAACCAGGACTAGTGATGAGTGAGCGAGCTTGGATAACATGTTATTCAAGCATGCTCGGGTGTTATCCGAGTATCTCGGGCGTGCTCGAATATTATGTTTATGTCCCTGCAGCTGCAGGTATTGCGGCTGTTAGGAAATCCCTGCATATGTTGAGGCTGTCTAACAAACAGTAAACTCCCAAGATACTCGGATAACACCCTAACAAGGATCACAAATAAATGCACCCCCAAATCGCACATCTCTTCTGCCAGCGTCTGGGCATCTGGCATCTCATGCGGTATAGCACATTTTAGCATTGTTTTAGCCTTCAGAATCTCAGGATCATATAGTAATAGAATATCACAGCAATGTGCCATAAGTTTTTAAGATCGGAATATCCCTTACATGGGGTCGTCTTGACAACTCATAGATGCAGCTTAGAAAGTAACTTGATTGATAGTTCTGGATTTACCGTTGATCAATAGTTAATTCTTATAGAACATGTGCTTCCCTTTCAAGTTTGGATGGGTTCCCTATATTGGAAGAAGCTGGTGCAGCTCTGGCTCAGAGAGGAGATCCCAATACGGGGAGAGATCCCAATAAGGGCACCTATTAGGGCATATGAAAATTGGTTTAGTCAGACAACCCTTTAATGTCCCTTTTGTGCCTCTGTCACTAATCTTTCTTTTTCTATGTCACATCTCTCATTGACTTCATTGGTTCAGAATCCCGATGTCTCTCTTCTATGTCTTGGCTGAAATGTCACCATCCTAATTTCCTCAGTCTACTTCTCACTCTCCTTTCCAGGCAGCTAGACCATCTAAAGAGGCTGGTAGTGTGAATGAGAATAACCCTGGATCGGATAAAAATGCACCTTCTCGAACCTCTATCCCTGTACTGACTTCCTTTGGTTCAAGGAACTCCTCTATTTCCTTCTAAAATTATCTACTTTGCAAGTTTTTATTCAACTGTGCTCTTCTCATCTGAATTCTCCTTCATGCTCCTAGAAGTGTGGACTATTAAGTTGGCCAACTTCTTCTGGCTACGAGCCTCCTCACCGATTTTTCCCCTCTGCGTTTTATCAGCTTTGAGAAACCTGAAACCACAAAGGGCTGAAAACGCGGAGCAGAGGGTGAGACACGATGTACAACAGTCGGCGCATTCCATGGTGCCTCCCACCTCCCCAGGCGTGACTGTTACCACACCTGCAAGCTGCTCATCTTTCCAAATGACGCAGATATGAATATTCGGAAGCCAGGACTTTACCGGACAGTATCTCGGGGTCCCGAGCCTTGTATGTTGCTTTTTGTTTTTATTTTTTTATTTCAATGCTTAATTTATTTGTTGTTCCTGTAGTTTCTGTGGAAGTCTAGAGATGTCAGGATGATCTTTTTTATTTGTGTGTGTTGCGTTGCCAGCAATAAGCAAAGACCCCAACCTCCCCATCCCTTACCCCTCCCGCCCCTAAGAGAGCAGATTGTATTTTTGGGTGTTTGTACAGCACCCACACCTTCACAGTAGCCCAAAAGTATAAAATGAAGGTAAGTCCGGGTTCTGTGCCCCGCCTGGGTTATTGAATAAAAGCACAGATGGAAAAGAAGTGGTGGCTTCCATGTCGCTAGGTGCATGGTATTACATGATCACTCACACAAGAGTGTGAGATGCCGAGACTGGTGACGCCAACACTGTTATTGTTGTCTAGCAATATCTATTTCCTGACCGGTCGTAGGCGAGGGGGCAGAAGGTGGACTTCAGGGCACAATGTAGAGACGCTCCCGGGACTTTCATTATCAATAGGATTGTCAGAAACTCAAAAGGAGTCAAAATCAACACCCTATCGGATTATTCTGGGCGTTCCATATGGGTTGTTAGGGTTTTACTTGTAGGACATTCCTGTGTAACATTGTATAATATAAGCACAGACATTGATAACACTATATGTGAAGTGTGTGTGTTGGTGAATTGTGTGTCTAAGAAAGTGTGTTAAATGGACAGGAGAGAGACCTGAAGAGCAAGTCACACTATTTCATTTGCTTCTGTCTATTCACGCACTGTGCGCTTCGCTTCTGGTTTTTGTAAATTGTTCATTTTTTTGTACAAACAGAGGTGGAGTTTATATAAAGATAATGAACAACCTATACGGTCATATCTCAAAATCTCGGAACCTTTCCATGCAGTGAAAGTGCCCTATTTATTTGTTTTTGATTATTATTATTGTATTACGAACAAACCTAAATATATACATAATATATATAAAATAGATACAGAATATAAATATATATGTACAATTTTAAATATTTCCTTCTATGGTGCGAGAGGGGTCAATTGAACAGGGTAATTCTATAGGGGGGGGGGGGGGGTCATAAATTTATTCCAGACCTATAAAATCTGAAGCAGGGTTTATGGTCCGTACAGGGATTCCATATTTGCCGATCATGTCTTATGGTGCTACGGGTGTCCAGTATCCTTTCTCGGATCATATTTCTGGACATTTCTTGACCTGAATGGATCTATTAGAGGCTGGAGGTTATGTAATATCTGTAGCATACACTGCCCTAAATATTCCCCAGTAATAGTGCAGCACAACTACAAATCAGTAGCACTTTCCAAAGAAATTGCTTCCATCTACGAGAGCATTAAATTATCAACAGATTTATTTATTTTCTTGGATATTCTTGAAGACATTTATTTAATGAAGTATTGTAAAAAGATTATGTCATAAAATAGGAAGTGCACAAAGGCAACAGCATATATCCAAAAGATGGGCTCCCTAACATGTTGCTGGGGGGCAACCCATGTCAGAAAGGCCTTGCTTTGTATTTCTATAACCCTTCAGCTACGCGGAATAACCTAAACCTCGTGGGCCACAATGCAAAGTCTCCATCAGGGCACCTAAATATCACGGTTCTATGATAGTATTAGTCTTTTCATATGAGCCAAAAGGATTTTTGGGCCCCTTTGGGGTCCAGGACCCGGGTGCGACTAGAACCCCCGCACCCACTGTAGTAATGCCCCTGCCTAAGCCAAGTTCACACAACCGTATTTTCGTATCGAGTGCTGTTCATGAAAAAAACGAACAGTGATTTTTTTTTTGCATAAGGATGACAAAGAAGAAAAAAAAATCGTCGGAGTTTCTAGAATGATACTTGGACAATTTTTTATAGACGCGCGTGAACCTGGCCTTAGAAGAAGGATTTGGCCTTGGGTCCTGCACAGGACTTTGCCGCCTAGTAACAAGGGGATGGGACTAAAATGGACTTCAGCTTTAACTCCTTAAGGATCCCATAGTTTGCCTCTATGATTTGTATGCCCCTGAACAACCCCCTAAAGTTCTTATTTTTATGATATGTCTGTTTAAATGATATTGACTCCAATGAGGTTAGTTTTTTTTAACCTAATTGCATGTATTTTTGTCTGTCAGTCATTTTTCTATGAGGGTTTCATAGCAACGTATCACAGCACATAGCAGACTGCAGAAAGAGTTATCAGAAAGTCTGTCAGTGAGCTGATCTGACAGCGTCAGGATCTGTAGCTCATCTCTCTACATTTGAACTATCCTCTAGGTTGCTGTCTGCTGTGTCATATCGGCTGAATAAGCCAAATAGTCCAAAGTTTTCATGAAAGTCTACAGCAAAAATGATTTTCAGGCACAAATACATGTGTTTAAGATACAAGAATGCCCTGAAGGTCTCCGAGGACACAGGAGGTGTTGTTTCAGGGTGGAGACCACCAGCTTTATATGTCATACGTTTTATGTGGAAATAACATGCTCATATAAACATTCTGCACGTTCTCCTCCAGAATTTATCGCTTTACTAATATTTGCAGATCGTTAGGTTTCCTTGGTGAAGACTTTTACAAATATTTCCATTCTTCAGATTCTTTCACAACTTACAATATCAACAGTAAATGCTTAAGTCCTGACTGCGCAGCTAATTTATACACCCCTCCAAAATCCAAATAATGATAATCCACAGCCATACAGGGTACAATAAGGTAAATCTGACAGATCGCAGGAATACTGGCCCCGGTTATCCGTAAGGAGGATCCTGGGCGACCTATTAAGTCATTTCATTTATACGTTTCCCTGTAATATTACAATTCACACCCTAAAGGGTAACACAAAGTATATTATGTATATTGGGACAGGCAATATTTTCACCACATGACCCCGCACCCTACCCTGCATGCACTTCTCTAGATAGCAGTATTTCTCTGGAAACATTAGAGAACAGATGTTTTAGATATATTTTATTTTAAAGCATTTTCCGTGGTTTTCTGTTAATGAGTTATTAATAAGCAGTGGAAAGCCATAAAAATTGATGGTGTTGCTGCTCATATTAGTAGTACAGATATCTCAACGCCAATGTTGACAGCTGCCAAGGAGCATTCACGGTAAGTGACAGGGAGGCTGCCATTTATTGGGCAAAGCAATGGGTTGTCACAATCCCTTTTTTTTTACAAGCCACTTACAATTTAAATAAAATAAAGAAAAAAATAATAATATAGATATATATATATCCCTGTTCCCACAGGGCTGTCGATGACATGATGACATGGGACCCCTGCTTGCAGTTACTGGCTACAGTGATTGCAAGATGGCATGCTACATCATCACTGGGCACATAGGAGCAGTTATAAGTTGAGTTTAAGGAGTTAGTGTCCCTTTTTATTTTTATTTAATTAATCAATAATACATGTGAAAATAAGAACCTTTGTGACCTATTTTATCAGAGAAATCTGCTCCTTTCTCCTTTTGAACGGATCATTCGCTCTCAGAATTCTCAATTTACTTTCCCATTACTGAGATAGAAGCTGACAGTTACAGTTCTCCATAGACATGTATGAGCACCGACTCTCATTTCAGGAGAACTTGTAGCAAAATATATGTCTGTCTACAAGCTCCTCCATCCTCCATAGAATTTTAAAAGCACCAACTGTCTTTTCCTGAGAAGCTCTGGAGAGGGACAGAAGCACACACAAAATAGGGGATAAGTATAAGCGATGCTGCGCAGCACTCACCGAAACGTGTGGTGTGCAGGCACAACACCTATACAAGCGTGGAAAGCCACTACTGCTGCCTCGTGGATGGAGAACTTTCAGATGTATAATAGCAAAAATGGACACTGGCACGTTTAGGCGGGCTGCACTGCGAAAATTAAGAACCTTGGGATTCCACATACAGTGCCTTGCAAAAGTATTCGGCCCCCTGGAACTTTTCAACCTTTTCTCACATATCATGCTTCAAACATAAAGATACCAAATGTAAATTTTTGGTAAAGAATCAACAACAAGTGGAACACAATTTTGAAGTTGAACGAAATTTATTGGTTATTTTAAATTTTTGTGGAAATTCAAAAACTGAAAAGTGGGGCGTGCAATATTTTTCGTCCCTTTAACTTAATACTTTGTTGCACCACCTTTTGCCGCAATTACAGCTGCAAGTCGCTTGGGGTATGTCTATATCAGTTTTGTACATCGAGAGACTGAAATTCTTGCCCATTCTTCCTTGGCAAACAGCTAGAGCTCAGTGAGGTTTGATGGAGATCGTTTGTGAACAGCAGTCTTCAGCTCTTTCCACAGATTCTCGATTGGATTGAGGTCTGGACTGTGACTTGGCCATTCTAACACCTGGATACGTTTATTTGTGAACCATTCCATTGTAGATTTTGCTTTATGTTTGGGATCATTGTCTTGTTGGATAACAAATCTCTGTCCCAGTCTCAGGTCTTTTGCAGACTCCAACAGGTTTTCTTCAAGAATTGTCCTGTATTTGGCTCCATCCATCTTCCCATCAATTTTAACCATCTTCTCTGTCCCTGCTGAAGAAAAGCAGGCCCAAACCATGATGCTGCCACCACGCTTGACAGTGGGGATGGTGTGTTCAGGGTGATGAGCTGTGTTGCCTTTACGCCAAACATATCATTTGGCATTGTTGCCAAAAAGTTTGATTTTGGTTTCATCTGACCAGAGCACCTTCTTCCACATGTTTGGTGTATCTCCCAGGTGGCTTGTTGCAAACGTTAAACACTTTTTATGGATATCTTTGAGAAATAGCTTTCTTCTTGCCACTCTTCCATAAATGCCAGATTTGTGCAATGTATGACTGATTGTTGTCATATGGACAGACTGTCCCACCTCAGCTGTAGATCTCTACAGTTCATCCAGAGTGATCATGGGCCTCTTGGCTGCATCTCTGATCAGTCTTCTCCTTGTTTGAGATGAAAGTTTAGCGGGACGGCCGGGTCTTGGTAGATTTGCAGTGGTATGATACTCCTTCCATTTCAATATGATCGCTTGCACAGTGCTCCTTGGGATGTTTAAAGTTTTGGAAATACCATAATTTTTGTATCCAAATCCAGCTTTAAACGTCTCCACAACAGTATCACAGACCTGCCTGTTGTGTTCCTTGGTCTTCATGATGCTCTCTGTGCTTCAAACAGAACCCTGAGACTATCACAGCCCAGGTGCATTTATACGGAGACTTGATTACACACAGATGGATTATATTTAACATCATTAGGCATTTAGGACAACATTGGATCTTTCAGAGATCCACAATGAACTTCTGGAGTGAGTTTGCTGCACTGAAAGTAAAAGGGCCGAATAATATTGCACGCCCCACTTTTCAGTTTTTGAATTTCCACAAAAATTTAAAATAACCAATAAATTTCGTTCAACTTCACAATTGTGTTCCACTTGTTGATGATTCTTCACTCAAAATTTACATTTGGTATCTTTATGTTTGAAGCATGATATGAGGGAAAAGGTTGAAAAGTTCCAGGGGGCTAAATACTTTTGCAAGGCACTGTAGTTTTTATTAATATTATTAAGTTTCTGCACCGGACCGGTTCCTATTTTTGTTAAAACCAAGGTGAATCCTGTGGATCTTCATTCCCACAGCGCAGCCCTCCCAAACATGCCATTTTCTATTTTTGCCATTAATGGCCTTTTGCTCTTTCACTAATGGGAAAGTGTCTTCACTGAACACAGACTCTACCCATGAATTGAATATGATCAACCGTGGAGGAGAAAGAAGCAAATTTCTCTGATAAGATGCAAAGTTTCTTATTTTCATCACTACTGATTTATGAAATAAAAATTAAAATGACTGCTCTCTAGCCCTCTGGTATTTTAAGCCATCATAAGCTGTTTGTAAAAAAAATTCTTGGGATTGGACAAACCCAGCAAAGGATTAAAATAAGCACAAAATGAGTCAGTTTGCTGGAAAGTAGCCAAGTCACAGGTACATTTTTTAGCCATTCCCTAATTTCGCCTTAGCCTTGTGCAGATGATGGTATCCGTACACAAGACATTTTAAGAAGATTCTTCACTAAAAGGGATTACTAACATGATAAGAGAGTTTATGTCCACACTTGAATATGATAATAACTATGCTGTTAATTAAAGGTAAAGTATGATGCTTAGAGAAAATGAGAAAATGTCCCTCTTAGCTTATTTTGGAAATAAATATATACACTGAGGCTGAGCACCAATACCAGTCATGGCCAATGAGAGGGGTGCTGTGTTTTGTTTTTGGAGGGGGAAATAAAAATCAGACCTTTTTGTTGTATTCCAAAAGGAGATGGCAGTATTGTCCATGGTGCACTTAATCACTAATCCTCTCCTGCCTAACAATAACTGAGCTGCTCTTGTTTGTATTGATATTTTTGTGAATGACATATGAACTGTGGGTATAGAAAGCGCTTTATTGTTAAGTCCAAAAATATTACACAAGTTTTCAGCTGCTATACATATCAAGTCTATCATCAGATGTGCGAACCAATGACACAAACGCTTGGATGACGGACCCTGCATAACTTACCTTGCAAACGTGAAGCACAGGCCACCCATGGAAAATGAACAAGTGCATTATTATTTTTGCATGGCTTATTCCCATTTTGACCTTATCCATAGTGAAGTGTTTTGTGTTGTGCTGAGAAACCCACGACAATGGCCGATGGTTCTAGTCGCAGAAATAGTACAATTTGGTAGAATGGATACATCCGTATCCGAAGTGCTGTGACTTCCATTCATGGAGGTGTGGGCGCTAACCATACACTGTCATGGCATATCGAGAACTATGGGTAAGCCACAAAGTGGGGATAAGCCATCAATGAATGAAGGACCCATATCAGACGAGGGTGATCATGAGCGAGGAAGCATGCGGACACTGGGATTTTGCATGATAAATTTAGCAATATTGTCTCTATGTTGTAAAAATTAAAAAATAAAAAAGGAAATGTTTGGGACATAGAATTGACTTGAGGGGGGAAATATACATTTGTTTTTTTGTTTTATTCCTTAAAAAAATTGAAAATCTGTCTATCTGAGCATGGTTAATATTTGTGAAATGTTCAAGGCCTCTCAACGCGTCTCTCTTCGCAGTGATTCTGGGTAATGATGTCATTTTGTACAGTCGATGCTACAATTGTAGAATATAGCTCTATGTATAAATATATGGATGCCATAAATATTCAGTGAAAAAAAAAAATCATGTGTTTTTCTTTCGTGTGGAAATTAATTGTTGTGTTTGGTTTTCTTTTAACAGTGTAAAAGGCTGAATGTTAATTTCTTTGCTGAATTCTGACACTTTACATATTGATTTTAAAGATTATTACAGAAATGTATGTTCAGCCAGGAAAGCCCTGTAACAAAAACTAAATTTTACCTGAGCTCATAAAAGTTCACACGAGCAATATCTCCATATCTGAGAAAAACGCTCCGAATATTCTGATTAGGCCGGGGTCACACTTGCGAGTGCAATGTGAGAAACTCGCACATCAATACCCGGCACTGCCGCCGGCACTCAGGACCAGAGCATGCAGCTGCATGTATTTCTATGTAGCCGCACGCTCCGCTCCCGAGTGCCAGCGGCAATGCCAGGTATTCATGCGAGAGACTCGCACGAGTTTCTCGCATTGAACACGCAAGTGTGACCCCGGCCTTAGAGTGGCTTCAGTTTTTCTCAGAGGTGGAGGGGGAAAAAAAAGGGCTGGCCACTTTCTCCATTCTTTCAGTCTGTGAAAATTGGACTGCACTCTGATGTCATTGCCGATTTTATTCTAACACCCGGATCAAAATCAGACATGTCTCCGATTTTGTACGTGGACCGCTTGGTCAAAGAAAAAAAATTGGATATGTGCAGAGCCCCACAGAATATCATAGGTATGAGTGCCATCTGTGATAAACACGGATAACATTCGTACGAGAAAATCGGTGGTGTGCACGAGCCCATAGAAGATCAACTCTGCATTAATAAGTGAATCACAGTAAGACCTAAGTCCTGACATAGATAATTTGTGCTGCAGAATCAACAGCCAGTCCACATCAATTTACAGTAAGAAGAGGATGGTGTGGATTTGGATCACATTGTGGATTTCACATAGAATCTGCTCCAACATCAAATCCACCTTCGATACAAGCAAATGTGTTAATCACAATTTTATTCATAATCTATAACTTTTGTGTGTATCCACGGCAGAATCTAAATGTCGGCCTTGGGTTTCTGCCATGGATCCTCTGGTACAGTAATATGGAAATTACCATAGCAAAGGTTCAGCCATAGGGAAGGATTTGGGGGCTATGAAGAGCTGTCTTTAATTAGCAGGTCACAGAATCTGCATCCAAAGTCTTGTGATTTTCTGAGGTATTAATACACGAGGAATGCAGGAACATCCACATGATAGGCAGCAAGCTACCAGGAACTCGGGATCACAAACTTCCATTCATTTTAATCAAAAGCTGCTGTTAGAGAGATCTATTGTAATAGTAAAATATGCAATTTTATACTAGTGTGAGGTCCATGAAACAGAATCAGAGTACGGACCGTTTCTGAAGGACTGTGATATCCAGGCCAGCCGAAATACTGACCAGAACTGAACAGCCTCATATTTACCGTATATACTCGAGTATAAGCCGAGATTTTCAGCCCAAATTTTTGGGCTGAAAGTGCCCCCTCGGCTTATACTCGAGTCACGGTCGGCGGGTGAGGGGGAGAGGGCGCTGAGGCATACTTACCTGCTCCCGGGGCTCCTGGCGCTCCCCCTGCCCGTCCCACGGTCTTCGGTGCCGCAGCTCTTCCCTTGTTCAGCGGTCACATGGGACCGCTCATTAGAGAAATGAATAGGCTGCTCCACCTCCCATAGGGGCGGAGCCGCATAATTCATTTCTCTAATCAGCGGTGCCGGTGACCGCTGACAGAGGAAGAGGCTGCGGCCCCGAAGACCAGCTGTCCGGGGGAAGGAGCGGGACGCCGGGAGCAGGTAAGTATCGCATATTTACCTTCCCTCGTTCCACCCGCCGGGCGCCGCTCAGTCTTCGCGTCCTCTTGTTCTGACTGTTCAGGTCAGAGGGCGCGATGACGCATATAGTGTGCGCGTCGCCCTCTGCCTGATCAGTCAGTGCGGAGAGACGCCGGGACGGGACGCTGAGGAGCTGCAAGCAAGAGAGGGGAGTATGTGTTTTGTTTTTTTTATTGCAGCAGCAGCAATGGCACAGCTTTATGTGGAGCATCTATGGGGCAACGGTGCAGAGCACTATATACAAGGCACAGCTTTATGTGGAGCATCTATGGGGCAACGGTGCAGAGCACTATATACAAGGCACAGCTTTATGTGGAGCATCTATGGGGCAACGGTGCAGAGCACTATATATAAGGCACAGCTTTATGTGGAGCATCTATGGGGCCATAATCAAAGGTCAAAGGTGCAGAGCATTATATATAGCACAGCTATCTATGGGGCCATAATCAAAGGTGCAGAGGTAATATATAGCACAGCTATCTATGGGGCCATAATCAAAGGTGCAGAGCATTGTATATAGCACAGCTATCTATGGGGCCATAATGAACTGTGCAGAGCATTATATATGGCACAGCTTTATGTGGAGCATCTATGGGGCCATAATGAACTGTGCAGAGCATTATATATGGCACAGCTTTATGTCGAGCATCTATGGGGCCATAATGAACGGTGCAGAGCATTATATGTGGCACAGCTTTATGTGGAGCATCTATGGGGCCATAATGAACGGTGCAGAGCATTATATGTGGCACAGCTTTATGTCGAGCATCTATGGGGCCATAATGAACGGTATGGAGCATCTATTTTTAATTTTGAAATTCACCGGTAGCTGCTGCATTTTCCACCCTAGGCTTATACTCGAGTCAATAAGTTTTCCCAGTTTTTTGTGGCAAAATTAGGGGGGTCGGCTTATACTCGGGTCGGCTTATACTCGAGTATATACGGTACCTTTCTCAGAAGCCCGCCCCCGTCCATTTTGGAGTTTGTGGTCTATACAGAGTGTGGTTCATAGACGTCTTAATTCTGTTTTAGGATGTGTCACTTTTTTATTTAATTTAAACTATAAGGACTCGTTCACACACAGAATTTTTATGCATTTCCTTTCTGTGCATTTTGTCGTGGGGAAAATAACAAGTGTTTTCCAGTAGCACAAACTGTGATTTCTAAAGTCTCATTCACACTGATTCATTAAGACTAGCATTGTGCACGCCAGTCTTAATGAAGGGCTCTATCACGGATCCTTTCTCCGTGGTGTCACTAATTCGTCACGTGACCGCTCTCAGCACGTGACTTGGGGTTGTGCCTGCAAGGGTTAATCTATCTCCCCACTCTCAGTCCAGCATTCAACCTCTGTCTTATGCTGTGATGGGAGCATAAATCCCACACCGACCCAGGCCACACACCCGCTCATATACGCTGCCACCACTCATCGAACACACGGGCGATGAGTCCCGGAAATATTAATACTAATAATGTCTATTCAGTCAAATATCAATAGGTTGGTATAGTGATCAATATAACTCATACAAAAACAACTAATACCTAAAATAATTAAATTTTAATAGATTATACATTAAAAAATCTTGTTTTAGACAAAACCCGCTAGACTACAAACATGTATCACCAATAAACGCGGCTATAAATTCCCTATATACCCGTACCACCAATTTCAACAATACCCCAAACAGTAGTTCATATGATAAATCTGGTTTATAACGTTTATCCAAGTCGGTCACAGTTCCCCCAAGGGCTGCTCCATATACCAATATCCCTAGCAGGCGTGCCGTCTAATGGATAAGAACAACTGGGGATGGTGGTTATAAACCTGGTACCTATTTTGATAATAACGGGAATTTACTAGCCTGTATTAACCTAATGTTGTCAGGACACCACCAGTAGTCACTCAGGGTATAATATACAAATCAAGGTGCCAATATTTAAACCTAATGATCCCTATACGGGCTGTCCCTACCTAGCATGCGGAGGTTGGCACCCCTGAATAAACACGCAATTGGCGCCCCCGGTCTCGTCGACTAGCCCTCGATAACCCTATCTCCTTCACCTGTCTCATATATAACCACGGGCACCCAGACGGTAAAACCCAACGGGAAGGGGCAAGGAGAGGGATACTATCACCGGGTGGGCCAATAAAATCAGTCTGCACAGGTCGGTGTGGGAGGTAGTTAGATACTTATACAGTTCAAATGACATGTTAGCATATATATCATCTTATCGTGTCACATGTGTGCTGCTTATACATATGACAAACCCTAGGTATTCACTCAATTACTTATATATATTTAGATACCTTCAAAGGGATAAGTAGCTGGATAATGACCCATTCAGCAGATTATTGCACATATGCCCTAGCAAAATATCTCTATATAATTATTATCCACAGTCCTACAGAAATAATAACTCATATAATAGAGGACATATTTTTCTGTATAAGATACTTCAGATACCCATACTCCAAGAGTTGTGTTTAGCCATCAAAACATATCTCCCCTTATTGCAAACCACCCAGCAGTCCTTATAGCGTGCTGCCCTGAAAAAACTGCATAACTTATCTGGTGTCCAGACGATCATCTAGTGCCATTGTTCAGACGATCTTTTAGTGCCTCAACGCGTTTCCCTGCCAAGATGCCAGTTCGTCAGGAGGCTACTGGTAGGACCGTTGTGCAGGGATACAGCATACGGCCGTCATGCTACAATGTCCTCTATTATATGAGTTATTATTTCTGTAGGACTGTGGATAATAATTATATAGAGATATTTTGCTAGGGCATATGTGCAATAATCTGCTGAATGGGTCATTATCCAGCTACTTATCCCTTTGAAGGTATCTAAATATATATAAGTAATTGAGTGAATACCTAGGGTTTGTCATATGTATAAGCAGCACACATGTGACACGATAAGATGATATATATGCTAACATGTCATTTGAACTGTATAAGTATCTAACTACCTCCCACACCGACCTGTGCAGACTGATTTTATTGGCCCACCCGGTGATAGTATCCCTCTCCTTGCCCCTTCCCGTTGGGTTTTACCGTCTGGGTGCCCGTGGTTATATATGAGACAGGTGAAGGAGATAGGGTTATCGAGGGCTAGTCGACGAGACCGGGGGCGCCAATTGCGTGTTTATTCAGGGGTGCCAACCTCCGCATGCTAGGTAGGGACAGCCCGTATAGGGATCATTAGGTTTAAATATTGGCACCTTGATTTGTATATTATACCCTGAGTGACTACTGGTGGTGTCCTGACAACATTAGGTTAATACAGGCTAGTAAATTCCCGTTATTATCAAAATAGGTACCAGGTTTATAACCACCATCCCCAGTTGTTCTTATCCATTAGACGGCACGCCTGCTAGGGATATTGGTATATGGAGCAGCCCTTGGGGGAACTGTGACCGACTTGGATAAACGTTATAAACCAGATTTATCATATGAACTACTGTTTGGGGTATTGTTGAAATTGGTGGTACGGGTATATAGGGAATTTATAGCCGCGTTTATTGGTGATACATGTTTGTAGTCTAGCGGGTTTTGTCTAAAACAAGATTTTTTAATGTATAATCTATTAAAATTTAATTATTTTAGGTATTAGTTGTTTTTGTATGAGTTATACTAATAATGTCTACCACTCATAAGGCTCACTGTTGTGAATTCTGCTCTTGGGCTCCCTCCGGTGGTTGTTGGTGGTAGTGCAGTTGTCTTGGGGTTGTAATCCAGGGCAGGTGTTTCTGCTGATTGCAGCTCTACTAGGTATTTAGGTGTGCAGGATCCATGAGTCCTTGCCAGTTGTCCATTGTTCTTGGAGGGATTGCATCTCTCTCTGGCTCCTCATGCCCTGCTGCCAATTCAGCTAAGATAAGTGTCTGGTTTTTTGTCTCTGTGCACACATGCAGTGTGCTTTGCAATTCAGTGCAATTCATTGTGTTTTTGTCCAGCTTAGACTTTGTTTGGATTTTTCAGTCATGCTGGATTCTCAGGAGATGCAGATTTACTTTCTATGTCTTTAGTTGGATGTAGAATATTTGTATTATCTGCTGTGGATATTTTTAGGATTTTAATACTGACCGCTTAGAATTCTGTCCTATCCTTTTCTATTTAGCTAGAAGTGCCTCTTTTGCTAAATCCTGTTTTTCTGCCTGCGTGTGTCTTTCCTCTTATACTCACAGTCAATATTTGTGGGGGGCTGCCTATCCTTTGGGGTTCTGCTCTGAGGCAAGATAGAATTCCCATTTCTATCCATAGGGGTATTTAGTCCTCCGGCTGTGTCGAGGTGTCTAGGACATGTTAGGTACATCCCACGGCTACTTCTAGTTGCGGTGTTAGTTTAGGGTTTGCGGTCAGTACAGGTACCACCTACTCCTGAGAAAGTCGCTCATGCGGCTCCAAGGTCACCGGATCATAACAGCTCACACACCTTAGGCTATGGATTCTTTTAGAACATTCAAGGTTCAACTTGTTAAATTTGTATACTCTAATATAAAAAGGTTCAGTGCTTACAGTAAGAAAAGGTATAAAAATATGATAATAAAAAGACATACAACTTATGCAAAACAGTATAAAAATAAACAGGAGAAAACTTACAGAAATCATCTAACTGGTAGTTTACTTTCTGCTCTTGGGGGGGGGTGAATGGAGTTGGTGGAACACATTAGCGTCTCACATGTAAACAAGTTTTTAGGTATACAGGTCTAAAGGTACCTTCACACGAAGCGACGCTGCAGCGATAGCGACAACGATGTCGATCGCTGCAGCGTCGCTGTTTGGTCGCTGGAGAGCTGTCACACAGACCGCTCTCCAGCGATCAACTATGCCGAGGTCCCCTGGTAACCAGGGTAAACATCGGGTAACTAAGCGCAGGGCCGCGCTTAGTAACCCGATGTTTACCCTGGTTACCAGCGTAAAATCTAAAAAAAACAAACAGCACATACTTACATTCACGTCCCCCTGCGTCCACTTCCTGACTGACTGAGCGCCGTACAGTGAGAGCAGAGCGGTGACGTCACCGCTGTGCTGCTTTCACTTTCACTTTGCGGCGCTGAGTCAGAGGAGGAAGCAGACTGCAGGGGACGCAATGTGAGTATGTGCTGTTTGTTTTTTTTACATTTTACGCTAGTAACAGGGTAAACATCGGGTAACTAAGCGCGGCCCTGCGCTTAGTAACCCGATGTTTACCCTGGTTACCAGTGTAAAATATCGCTGGTATCGTTGCTTTTGCTTTCAAACACAACGATACACAGCGATCGGACGACCAAATAAAGTTCTGGACTTTATTCAGCGACCAGCGACATCACAGCAGGATCCTGATCGCTGCTGCGTGTCAAACGAAACGATATCGCTAGCGAGGACGCTGCAACGTCACGGATTGCTAGCGATATCGTTATAATGTCGTTTCGTGTGAAGGTACCTTAACAGGTTAGGTTTCTAGACTAGACCCTCAGGTTAATATCATAATTGCTTGTTTTTTGATTGGACCACGGCCACGCCCCCCAATGAATATATACTATTTTCTCTTGAGATCCTTTGTGTAAACGTTCTCACAGAGATACTATCAGGCCGTAATTAACATCTCTCTTCCAAGAGCTAGGAGGTGTCAAATGTTACCTTTCTTCTTGGCTTCCAGCAGGACCCCCTGGTGAGATTGGAGACAGAAGTCTACCTGTCTCAGGAAATTCATATTAAAGGCCCCGTCTCACATAGCGATTTACCAGCGATCACGACCAGCGATACGACCTGGCCGTGATCGTTGGTAAGTCGTTGTGTGGTCGCTGGGGAGCTGTCACACAGACCGCTCTCTCCAGCGACCAACTATCAGGGGAACGACTTCGGCATCGTTGAAACTGTCTTCAACGATGCCGAAGTCCCCCTGCAGCACCCGGGTAACCAGGGTAAACATCGGGTTACTAAGCGCAGGGCCGCGCTTAGTAACCCGATATTCACCCTGGTTACCACAAATAACAAACAGTACATACTCGCCTTTCGGTGTCCCTTGCCGTCTGCTTCCTGCTCTGAGCCGCCGTACACTGAGAGCAGAGCGCAGTGGTGACGTCACCGCTGTGATCTGCTTTCACTTTCACTTTGCGGCGCTCAGTCAGAGCAGGAAGCAGACAGCAAGGGACCTGACGGACATCAGATGGTGAGTATGTAGTGTTTGTTTTTTTTTACATTTACGCTGGTAACCAGGGTAAACATCGGGTTACTAAGCGCGGCCCTGCGCTTAGTAACCCGATGTTTACCCTGGTTACCAGTGAAGACATCGCTGGATCGGTGTCACACACACCGATTCAGCGATGTCAGCGGGGCCTCAATGACCAAAAAAAGGTCCAGGCCATTCTGACACGACCAGCGATCTCGCAGCAGGGGCCTGATCGCTGGTACGTGTCACACATAGCGAGATCGCTACTGAGGTCGCTGTTGCGTCACAAAACTAGTGACTCAGCAGCGATCTCGCTAGCGATCTCGCTATGTGAGACGGGGCCTTAACACCTGGGTACGACATGCAGCTTTTCAAGACAGATGTTACATTATTGCCAGTGACACAATAAATCTATACATAGTCCACTGCCCACACATATATACACTGTGTTCCAAATTATTATGCACAAAGAGTTTAGGAGTGATAAGGTTAGAATTTTTTTGTTTGTCATTTAAACTCATTGATGGTGATGTGTGTCAGGGCTCTTTATATCACTGAAAGCAATTGCAGATACCTGTACAAATTCGTTTGGCATGTGTGCCCAAATAAAGGCAAGACTACTTAAGAAGGCTGTTCCACATTATTAAGCAGCTTACATTTTTTGCCAAAATGGAAAAGAAAAAGGATGTGTCGGCTGCTGAGAAGCAACAAATTGTGGAGTATTTAGGTCAAGGCATGACTACAATCAACATTGCCAAGACACTTCATCGTGATCATCGCACAATCAAGAAGTATGTAGCTGATTCCCAGCACACACGTGTGCGTGCTGATAAGGAAAAATTGAGGACTCTTTCCAACAGGCAATTGCGTAAGGTTAAAAGAGCAAGCTGCTGGTGCCTCCAACGTCCCCAGAACAAGATGCAGGGTCCTTCAGAGGTTTGCAGCTGTGCATAAGCCATCCTTTCGACCACCTCTATCCACTGCACACAAGCAGAAACGGCTCCAGTGGGCCAAACAATACATGAAGACTGACTTCCAAACTGTTTTGTTCACCGATGAGTGCCGTGCAACGCTCGATGGTCCAGATGGATGGAGTGGAGGATGGCTGGTTGATGGACACCCCATGAAAACACGGCTAAGGCGCCAACAAGGAGGAGGTGGAGTAATGTTTTGGGCTGGAATCATGGGGAGAGAGATTGTCGGCCCCTTTATGATCCCTGAAGGGGTAAAGATGAACTCCATAATCTATGGAGTTACACTGTGTTCCAAATTATTATGCAAATAATATTTCCTCATATTTTCTCTAAATTACCTATCTGAATTGCAGTCATTGTTATTTTCCAGTCATCTACTATTGTAGTATAATTGCAATGTTTTGGAACAAACTGCCTATGAAAACAGTATCTTTTTTTTAAAAAAATAAACACTCAAAATGCATGTTCCAAATTATTATGCACAGCAGAGTTTTCAACCTTTTTTTTATTTTGAACAAAAAAATGGTCAATTGTGAAGTTATAAGCATTATCAGCTTATTACAAAATGAAATCAAACAGTTTTCAAGTGAAAACTTTATTCTAGGTGATGTTACATTTGCATTTAGGACCCCTTGTTCGAAAGAAGCTTCTGAACTCTCTCGCCCATTGAATGTCAGTTTTTGGATGGTTTCTGCTTCAATTGTTTTGCATGTGGACAGAATACCCTCCCAGAGCTGTTGCTTAGATTTGAACTGCCTCCCGCCATCATAGACACTCCTTTTGATGATGCTCCAGAGGTTCTCAATGGGGTTGAGGTCAGGGGAAGATGATGGCCACACCATAAGTTTGTCCTCTTTTATGCTCATAGCAGCCAGAGATGCAGATGTGTTTTTTGCAGCATGAGACGGTGCATTATCATGCATGAAAATGATCTTGCTGCGGAAAGTACGGTTCTTCCTCTTGAACCATTGCAGGAAGTGTTGTTTTAGAAACTCCACATAGATTATGGAGTTCATCTTTACCCCTTCAGGGATCATAAAGGGGCCGACAATCTCTCTCCCCATGATTCCAGCCCAAAACATTACTCCACCTCCTCCTTGTTGATGCCTTAGCCGTGTTTTCATGGGGTGTCCATCACCCAGCCATCCTCCACTCCATCTATCTGGACCATCGAGCGTTGCACGTCACTCATCGGTGAACAAAACAGTTTGGAAGTCAGTCTTCATGTATCGTTTGGCCCACTGGAGCCATTTCTGCTTGTGTGCAGTGGATAGAGGTGGTCGACAGGATGGCTTATGCACAGCTGCAAACCTCTGAAGGACCCTGCATCTTGTTCTGGGGACATTGGAGGCACCAGCAGCTTGCTCTTTTAACCTTACGCAATTGCCTGTTGGAAAGAGTCCTCAATTTTTCCTTATCAGCACGCACACGTGTGTGCTGGGAATCAGCTACATACTTCTTGATTGTGCGATGATCACGATGAAGTGTCTTGGCAATGTTGATTGTAGTCATGCCTTGACCTAAATACTCCACAATTTGTTGCTTCTCAGCAGCCGACACATCCTTTTTCTTTCCCATTTTGGCCAAAAATGTAGGCTGCTTAATAATGTGGAACAGCCTTCTTAAAGGGAACCTGTCACCTGAATTTGGCGGGACCAGTTTTGGGTCATATGGGCGGGGTTTTTGGGTGTTTGATTCACCCTTTCCTTACCCGCTGGCTGCATGCTGGCCACAATATTGGATTGAAATTCATTCTCTGTCCTCCAGAGTACACGCCAGCGCAAGGCAATATTGCCTTGCGCTGGCGTGTACTCCGGAGGACAGAGAATGAACTTCAATTCAATATTGTGGCCAGCATGCAGCCAGCGGGTAAGGAAAGGGTGAATCAAACACTCAAAAACCCCGCCCATATGACCCAAAACTGGTCCCGCCAAATTCAGGTGACAGAGTCCCTTTAAGTAGTCTTGCCTTTATTTGGACACACCTGCCAAACTAATTTGCACAGGTATCTGCAATTGCTTTCAGTGATATAAAGAGCCCTGACACACATCACCATCAATGAGTTCAAATGACAAACAAAAAAATTCTAACCTTATCACTCCTAAACTCTTTGTGCATAATAATTTGGAACACAGTGTATGTGGAGTTTCTAAAACAACACTTCCTGCCATGGTTCAAGAGGAAGAACCATGCTTTCCGCAGCAAGATCATTTTCATGCATGATAATGCACCGTCTCATGCTGCAAAAAACACATCTGCATCTCTGGCTGCTATGGGCATAAAAGAGGACAAACTTATGGTGTAGCCACCATCTTCCCCTGACCTCAACCCCATTGAGAACCTCTGGAGCATCATCAAAAGGAGTGTCTATGATGGCGGGAGGCAGTTCACATCTTAAGGTACCGTTACACTAAACGACTTACCAACGATCACGACCAGCGATACGACCTGGCCGTGATCGTTGGTAAGTCGTTGTGTGGTCGCTGGGGAGCTGTCACACAGACAGCTCTCTCCAGCGACCAACGATCAGGGGAACGACTTCGGCATCGTTGAAACTGTCTTCAACGATGCCGAAGTCCCCCTGCAGCACCCGGGTAACCAGGGTAAACATCGGGTTACTAAGGGCAGGGCTGCGCTTAGTAACCTGATATTTACCCTGGTTACCATTGTAAAAGTTAAAAAAAAAACCACTACATACTCACATTCCGATGTCTGTCACGTCCCCCGCCGTCAGCTTCCCGCACTGACTGTGTCAGCGCCGGCTGTAAAGCAAAGCACAGCGGTGACGTCACCGCTGTGCTCTTCTTTACGGCCGGCACTGACAGTCAGTGCGGGAAGCTGACGGCGGGGGACGTGACAGACATCGGAATGTGAGTATGTAGTGTTTTGTTTTTTTAACTTTTACAATGGTAACCAGGGTAAATATCGGGTTACTATGCGTGGCCCTGCGCTTAGTAACCCGATATTTACCCTGGTTACAAGTGAACACATCGCTGGATCGGCGTCACACACGCCAATCCAGCAATGACAGCGGGTGATCAGCGACCAAATAAAGGTCCTGATCATTCCCTACGACCAACGATCTCCGAGCAGGGGCCTGATCCTTGGTCGCTGTCACACATAACGAGATCGTTAGCGGGATCGTTGCTACGTCACAAAAAAGCGTAACGTTGCAACGATATCGTTAACGAAATCGTTATGTGTGAAGGTACCTTAAGCAACAGCTCTGGGAGGGTATTCTGTCCACATGCAAAACAATTGAAGCAGAAACCATCTAAAAACTGACAAATTCAATGGACGAGAGAGTTCAGAAGCTTCTTTCGAACAAGGGGTCCTATGTGCAAATGTAACATCACCTAGAATAAAGTTTTCACTTGAAAACTGATTTCATTTTGTAATAAGCTGATAATGCTTATAACTTCAAAATTGACCTTTTTTTTGTTCAAAATAAAAAAAAAAGGTTGAAAACTCTGCTGTGCATAATAATTTGGAACATGCATTTTGAGTGTTTATTTTTTTTTAAAAAGATACTGTTTTCATAGGTAGTTGGTTCCAAAACATTGCAATTATACTAGAATAGTAGATGACTGGAAAATAACAATGACTGCAATTCAGATAGGTAATTTAGAGAAAATATGAGGAAATATTATTTACATAATAATTTGGAACACAGTATATTTTCACATATTCGCTTGAGTATTATGTGCCAAATATATAAAGCATCACTCTAGCGTTATTTTTCGTTTTTTATTTCACCGCCGGTGTGATATCACTGATTACGTGTAGTAATATATTCACCAGTCGCAGTGTTCTTCTGTTTTTGATGCTGCCCTGGTTGGTCTTCAGTTTGTGACCTGGCGGATCGCTCCAGTGTTTGCTGGGTGGACCGGTAGTCACAATTCAATTTAAGTCTATGAGAGCCAGAACGAGGGCAGAACGAGTCTCTCATAGACTTACACTGAGAGCTCGTGACCATTACCTCGGATTTCCAGTCAGTTGGGATCAGTAGTCAAAACATGGCAGAAAGGGACCAGAGCAGTGCTCGGAAGAGCAGAAGACGGCGGTTGGTATTTTAATAGGTGAAGGGAACTGTATAGTAGTGGTGCATTAAGATCTTCCATATACCTTGCCAGAAAAACTACTCGTCAGGGACCATTAGGGTACGTGTCCACGATCAGGATGGCCGGCGGTATCGTCGGAGCGGCAAAGCCGCTCGGCGCTAAGCCCCGCCCCCTTCTAGGATGCGATGATGCCGGATGTGTTCATTGTACACATCCGGGATCATCGCACCCCTCGCATAGCGCCCTGTGTTATTCCTTGCGGCGACGCAGCGTTGCCGCAAGGAACACGGACATGCTGCGATCTGAAAAGACGCGCAGCATGTCCGGAGTCGCAGGGCCGCCGCGTGCGTGTTTCCATGCATAGTAGACACGGGATTTCAAAAAATCCCCTCCACTATGCTGGAACATCTGGACAATGCGTGTTTGACGCTGCGGCCCCACGCAGCGTCAAACACGCAGCGTTTCCTGACCGTGGACACGTACCCTTAGAAACGCCATCACTCTTGCTGAATGTGACGAGCAGACGCAGCAATACCCAGTACTGACTCTTCCCCAGTTCAAACCATTTTGCCCGCTGCACAACTTTTCAAAGCGTTTTACGCCAATCTTCTGACATGCAAGCTTTGATGAAACGGCCCCTGACTTTTTTTCCTTGCATTTTTTTTTTTTTTTTTTTAAGTGGAGCACAAAATTTTTTCAAACCATGCTCCCACATAGTGTATATCGCTTTTTTTTCCCACTGACGTTTTTGAGCAGGTGTCTTCTCCAATATTCCCAATAGATCTGTTCTCATTATTCCATTTTTGCTTATGTTTTCAGTATAGAAACACTGGTATTTTTCACTCAAAATCTCAACTACATTTTTAATTTTTTTTCCGGCTCCCCCAAATTCAACATCTATAAAGGCAAATTGGGCATCAGTTTTCATAAATTCATATCCATTTTGCGTGAACTGTTGAATGCAGATTTTCTGCACACACAAAAAAAAACGCATTTACACGAAGTGGGAACATAGTTTTAGCGGTTTTTACTGCAGTTTTTCCCCATTTCCAACATTTGACAAAAAGTGTGTAATTTATGCTGCATTTTTCTGTTCATCACCTGTATTTTTCACACAGAAAGACACATAAAAAAGGCTGTGTGAACATTCCCTAAATGGATTCGATCTAGAATGTAGTCTCCTGACAGTGGATGACATTTAAATATAACTTAAAAGGAATCTGTCAATAACAAAACCGCTGAAATATAAATACGTTGACACCTTAATATCTTTGATCTGCTGCATTCCCTGAGAAATTAGTGTTAATATGCAAATTAGGCGGTAAGTGCTCTGGAAGTGACAAAGCACCTAACTAGTCTCTGGTTTTTCAGGTTGTTTTCTGAGCTAACATTGGTCTCTTTAGCTTGATAGCTCACTGTTTGAATTCTCTGCCACCTTCCCGGGGAGGAGGGGGCGTAGTTTCTGCCGTGCATGCGCGGTCAAAAATGGCGGACACGACGCGCAAAAAAGTTACATGTAACTTTTTTTGTGCCGACGGTCTGCCAAAACATGACGCAACCGTCACACGACGGTTGCGACGTGTGGCCATACGTCGCAATGCGTCGCTAATGTAAGTCTATGGGGAAAAAACGCATCCTGCAGACAACTTTGCAGGATGCGTTTTTTCTCCTAAACTACGCTTGGCGACGTATTCAAAACGACGTGTGTGGAAGTAGCCTTACACTGCAGACTTGTGCATCCTCACATCGTGTGCACTGCATATGGTGAGGATTCTCCGGAGAGCGGCCACATGACTGCAGGTATCCAATTTGGATACGTGGTCACGTGCCGACTAGACATGCAAGTGTATGCAATGCAAGTGTATTGAGTCCAGACATGTCTAGTCGGAATGTGGCCTAAAGCATATAAATCACATAATTGTTGTCACATGACCGCTAGTTCCTGGCACCGGAGAATCCTATCCGCACGCAGTGGCTTATAGTGTAAGGCTGGAAAACCTCTTCAATGATTTGTTTAGACCGTCTCACAGCAGTTCCATGCATATAGAAGGATTGTTCATAGGATCAGCGTACATGGAATATTACTGTTGTAAGTAGCACCAGTCCTGTTTTACACAGGACAGTGTGCTGAAGATAATGATACTATGCTCATTCTCCAGGTGGAATATTTGGAAACAAGTACTGTATGTCTATGAACGCTTGTTCCCCAATTAACTGCCTGTGTAAAAGCAGACACAGTATCAGGCCGGTTTCACACGTCAGTGGCTCCGGTACGTGAGGTGACAGTTTCCTCACGTACCGGAGCCACTGACACACGTAGACCCATAAAAATCAATGCATCTGTGCAGATGTCATTGATTTTTTGCAGACCGTGTCTCCGTGTGCCAAACACGGAGACATGTCAGTGTTCGTGGGAGCGCACGTATTACACGGACCCATTAAAGTCAATGGGTCCTTGTAAAACACGAACCACACGGACCTTCTCCGTGTGCAGTCCGTGTGGCGTGCAGGAGACAGCGCTACAGTAAGCGCTGTCCCCCCACATGGTGCTGAAGCCGCGATTCATATCTTCTGTGCAGCAGCGTTTGCTGCATAGAAGATATGAATAATAGTGTTTAAAATAAAAATCTATCTGTCCGCCGCCCTCCCACCCCCTGTGCGCCCCCCCCCGCTGTTCTGAAAATACTCACCCGCTCCCTCGTTGGCTGTCGCTGCTTCCTGGTCTGGCCCCATCTTCTCCTGTATGCGGTCACGTGGGGCTGCTCATTTACAGTCATGAATAGGCGGCTCCGCCCCTATGGGAGGTGAAGCCACATATTCATGACTCTAATCGGCGGCCCCACGTGACCGCAACCAACGAGGGAGCGGGTATTTTCAGAACAGCGGGGGGGGGGGGGGGGGGGCGCACAGGGGGCGGGAGGGCGGCGGACAGATAGATCTTTATTTTAAACACTATTATTCATATCTTCTATGCACCAAACACAGAAGATATGAATCGCGGCTTCAGCACGATGCAGTGTACCACACGCGTGGGTACCACACGCTCCGTGTGGTACCCACTCGGCACACGGGCGGCACACGTGTGCCGCACGTATGGCCTACGTGAGCTCACGGGCACACGGACACGGATAACTCCGGTACCGATTTTTTCCGGTACCGGAATTATCTGGACGTGTGGGACAGCCCTCAGGTTAATTTTATAGAATGTTCCTTTAATGCTACATTCCCACAATGAGTATTTGCTGATTTTTTTAATGTTGCAGATGTTCTGAACCTATTATGTAGTTTTTGATGTTGCGGTTTTTGTCTCTTGTTGATATGGCGTATTTCTACAGTCACCTTCCATGACAGCAGTATCGGAGGATGTCTCCCCGCCCTAATAGGGGACAGGAAACAAAGAGGTTAAAGGGAACCTGTCACCTGAATTTGGCGGGACCAGTTTTGGGTCATATGGGCGGGGTTTTCGGGTGTTTGATTCACCCTTTCCTTACCCGCTGGCTGCATGCTGGCCGCAATATTGAAGTTCATTCTCTGTCCTCCGGACTACATGCCAGCGCAAGGCAATATTGCCTTGCGCAGGCGTGTACTCCAGAGGACAGAGAATGAACTTCAATCCAATATTGCGGCCAGCATGCAGCCAGCGGGTAAGGAAAGGGTGAATCGAACACCCGAAAACCCCGCCCATATGACCCAAAACTGGTCCCACCAAATTCAGGTGACAGGTTCCCTTTAAATATCCCTCCCCTTCCTGCAACCACCAGTGTTTTTCCTGTCCCCTATGGGGCATGAAGAGGTTCTCTGATAGTGCTGCCGTGGCCGGCGATCGGGAGCGCTGTTACCTTGAAGCTCCCATCTCCGCGTCCACCGCGCGACTTGGGACCTTCACCCACCCTACCTGCGACTTTTTCGGGAGGCAAAGCAGGGCGGTGTAGTGCTCCGGGGTCCTCCTGCAGCTCCCCGGCTTTCTCCTTCCTCCACGCAGCTGCTGGTGGTGGCGCGCACGCACCGGAAGTGACGCGCACCCGAACTTCCGGTTTCCTCGGCCCCATACGCTGCAGCTCCCGCGCGCGCTGGCCGGTGTCCCTGCCCCTAGGACATCCAGCGGCAGCCATGACGGGCGTCTCTGACCCCCCACGGACCCTAACGAGGAAGAGGAGCACCAAATTCGCTGGGAGCCTCGGTAAAGTATTTATTCCTGGCTGGGGAAGCCTCCAGGTAAGACCTTCTGTCTGTGACCCTCTCTATCTGGACCACTGACCATATGGACGGTGACAAACCCCTACATTCTGCTCCTGCGGAGCCCAGCGTGCACCCCCCTACTGTAAGTACTGGGATGATGTCCCTTGCTGTCCATTTAAATTTAAGTGACTTAGTCCGCCTTTCTCTCTCGTTTTAGGGAGACAAGGTCCCTTGTTATGATCCGGTAACCTTGGAGCCGCATGAGAGACTTTCTCAGGAGTAGGTGGTACCTGTACTGACCGCAAACCCTAAACTAACACCGCAACTAGAAGTAGTCGTGGGATGTACCTAACAGGTCCTAGACACCTCGACACAGTCGGAGGACTAAATATCCCTATAGATGGAAATGGGAATTCTATCTTGCCTCAGAGCAGAACCCCAAAGGATAGGCAGCCCCCCACAAATATTGACTGTGAGTATAAGAGGAAAGACACACGCAGGCAGAAAAACAGGATTTAGCAAAAGAGGCACTTCTAGCTAAATAGAAAAGGATAGGACAGAATTCTAAGCGGTCAGTATTAAAATCCTAAAAATATCCACAGCAGATAATACAAATATACTACATCTAACTAAAGACATAGAAAGTATATCTGCATCTCCTGAGAATCCAGCATGACTGAAAAATCCAAACAAAGTCTAAGCTGGACAAAAACACAATGAATTGCACTGAATTGCAAAGCACACAGCATGTGTGCACAGAGACAAAAAAACAGACACTTATCTTAGCTGAATTGGCAGCAGGGCATGAGGAACCAGAGAGTGATGCAATCCCTCCAAAAACAAAGGACAACTGGCAAGGACTCATGGATCCTGCACAGCTAAATACCTAATAGAGCTGCAATCAGCAGAAACACCTGCCCTGGATTACAACCCCAAGACAACTGCACTACCACCACCAACCACCGGAGGGAGCCCAAGAGCAGAATTCACAACAGTACCCCCCCCTTGAAGGGGGTCACCGAACCCTCACCAGAGCCCCCAGGCCGATCAGGACGAGCCAGATGAAAGGCACGGACCAAATCAGCAGCATGGACATCAGAGGCAAAAACCCAAGAATTATCCTCCTGGCCATAACCCTTCCATTTGACAAGGTACTGAAGCCTCCGCCTCGAAAAGCGAGAATCCAAAATCTTCTCAACCACATACTCCAACTCCCCATCAACCAACACAGGAGCAGGAGGATCAACAGAGGGAACAACGGGCACCACATATTTCCACAATAAAGATCTATGGAAAACATTATGGATGGCAAAAGAGGCCGGAAGGGCCAAACGAAAAGACACCGGATTGATAATCTCAGAAATCCTATAAGGACCAATAAACCGAGGCTTAAACTTAGGGGAAGAAACCTTCATAGGAACATGACGGGAAGACAACCAGACCAAATCCCCAACCCGAAGCCGGGAACCAACACACCGACGACGGTTAGCAAAACGCTGAGCCTCCTCCTGAGACAACACCAAATTGTCCACCACATGAGCTCAAATCTGCTGCAACCAGTCAACCACAGAATCCACACCGGGACAATCAGAAGGTTCAACTTGCCCCGAAGAAAAACGAGGATGAAAACCAAAATTACAAAAGAAGGGCGAAACCAAGGTAGCCGAACTAGCCCGATTATTAAGGGCAAACTCGGCCAATGGCAAGAAAGCCACCCAATCATCCTGATCAGCAGACACAAAGCATCTCAAATAAGTTTCCAAAGTCTGATTAGTTCGCTCGGTCTGGCCATTTGTCTGAGGATGAAATGCGGAAGAAAAAGACAAATCAATGCCCAGCCTAGCACAAAAGGCCCGCCAAAACCTAGAAACAAACTGGGAACCTCTGTCGGACACAATATTCTCCGGAATACCATGCAAACGAACCACATGCTGAAAAAACAACGGAACCAAATCAGAAGAGGAAGGCAATTTAGGCAAAGGCACCAAATGAACCATCTTAGAAAACTGGTCACAAACCACCCAGATAACCGACATCCTCTGGGAAACCGGAAGATCTGAAATAAAATCCATAGAAATATGCGTCCAGGGCCTCTCAGGGACCGGCAAAGGCAAAAGTAACCCACTAGCACGGGAACAACAAGGCTTGGCCCGCGCACAAGTCCCACAGGACTGCACAAAAGAACGCAGATCACGCGACAAAGAAGGCCACCAAAAGGACCTACCAACCAAATCTCTGGTACCAAAAATACCAGGATGGCCAGCCAACACAGAACAATGAACCTCAGAAATCACTCTACTAGTCCATCTATCAGGAACAAACAGTTTCCCCACAGCGGTCAGGTTTATCAGCCTGAAATTCCTGCAGAACCCGTCGCAAATCAGGGGAAATGGCAGAAAGGACCACTCCTTCCTTCAGAATGCCGACCGGCTCAAATACCTCAGGAGAATCAGGCAAAAAACTCCTAGAGAGGGCATCAGCCTTAACATTCTTAGAACCCGGAAGATACGAGACCACGAAATCAAAACGGGAGAAAAACAGGGACCATCGAGCCTGTCTAGGATTCAGCCGTTTGGCAGATTCGAGGTAAATCAGATTTTTATGATCGGTCAAGACCACAATACGGTGCTTGGCTCCCTCAAGCCAATGTCGCCATTCCTCAAACGCCCACTTCATAGCCAACAACTCCCGATTGCCGACATCATAATTGCGTTCAGCAGGCGAAAACTTACGGGAAAAGAAGGCACACGGTTTCATCAAGGAACCATCAGAATTCCTCTGAGACAAAACGGCCCCTGCCCCAATCTCAGAAGCGTCAACCTCAACCTGAAACGGAAGAGAAACATCTGGCTGACGCAATACCGGGGCAGAAGTAAATCGGCGTTTAAGCTCCTGAAAGGCAGAGACAGCCACAGGGGACCAATTCGTTACATCAGCGCCTTTCTTCATCAAATCGGTCAGGGGTTTAACCACACTGGAGAAGTTAGCAATGAAACGGCGATAGAAATTAGCAAAGCCCAAAAATTTCTGAAGGCTCTTCACGGATGTGGGCTGAATCCAAACATGAATGGCCTGAACCTTAACCGGATCCATCTCTATAGATGAGGGAGAAAAAATGAAGCCCAAAAAAGAAACCTTCTGCACTCCAAAGAAACACTTAGACCCCTTCACAAATAAAGCATTATCACGAAGGATCTGAAATACCATCCTGACCTGTTTCACATGAGACTCCCAATCATCAAAAAAAATTAAGATGTCACCCAAATATACAATCATGAATTTATCAAGATAATTCCGGAAGATATCATGCATGAAGGACTGAAAGACAGATGGAGCATTAGAGAGCCCGAATGGCATCACAAGGTATTCAAAATGGCCTTCGGGCGTATTAAACGCAGTTTTCCATTCGTCACCCTGCTTAATACGAACAAGATTATATGCCCCCCGAAGGTCAATTTTAGTAAACCAACTAGCCCCCTTAATCCTGGCAAACAAATCGGAAAGCAAAGGTAAAGGGTATTGAAACTTGACCGTGATCTTATTCAAGAGGCGATAATCAATACAGGGTCTCAAGGAGCCATCCTTCTTAGCAACAAAAAAAAATCCCGCTCCCAACGGTGAAGAAGATGGCCGAATATGCCCTTTCTCCAAAGACTCCTTAACATAACTCCGCATGGCAGTATGTTCCGGTACAGACAGGTTGAAAAGTCGGCCCTTAGGAAACTTACAGCCTGGAATCAAGTCAATAGCACAATCACAGTCCCTATGCGGTGGAAGGGAACTGGACTTGGGCTCATCGAATACATCCTGAAAATCAGACAAAAACTCTGGAACTTCAGAAGAGGAGGAAAAGGAGATTGGCATCACAGGAACGTCATTATGAACCCCCTGACAACCCCAACTAGTCACAGACATAGACTTCCAATCCAACACAGGATTATGTATCTGCAACCATGGAAAACCCAGCACAATAGCATCATGCAAATTATGCAACACCAGAAAACGACAATCTTCCTGATGGGCTGGCGCCATGCACATGGTCACCTGTGTCCAAAACTGGGGTTTATTTTTAGCCAAAGGTGTAGCATCAATGCCCCTCAAAGGAATAGGGTTCTGCAAAGACTGCAAGGGGAAACCACAATGCCTGGCAAATTCAAAGTCCATTAAGTTCAAAGCGGCGCCTGAATCCACAAACGCCATGACAGAAAATGACGACAATGAGCAGATCAAGGTCACAGATAACAGAAATTTAGGTTGTACAGTTCCGATGGTAACTGAACTAGCGATTCTCTTTGTACGCTTTGGGCAGACTGAAATGACATGAGAAGCATCGCCACAATAAAAACACAACCTATTCTGACGTCTGAATCCTTGTTGTTCCGTTCTAGACAGAATCCTATCACACTGCATAGGCTCAGGCATCTGCTCTGAGAACGCCACAGCGCGCACAGTTCTGCGCTCCCGCAAGCGCCGATCAATCTGAATGGCCAGAGACATAGAATCACTCAGACCAACAGTCGTGGGAAACCCCACCATAACATCTTTAACAGATTCAGAAAGACCCTTTCTGAAAATTGCCGCCAAAGCATCCTCATTCCATTTAGTCAGCACAGACCATTTTCTAAATTTCTGACAATACAATTCTGCCGCTTCTTGACCCTGAGACAGGGCCAACAAGGTCTTCTCCGCTTGATCCACAGAATTTGGTTCATCATATAATAATCCTAGAGCCTGAAAAAAGGCATCTACATTAAGCAAGGCTGGATTCCCAGATTCCAGGGAAAATGCCCAATCCTGAGGGTCGCCACGCAGCAGGGAGATGACAATTTTAACCTGCTGAATGGGATCACCAGAGGAACGAGGCTTCAGAGCAAAAAACAGTTTACAATTGTTTTTAAAACTCAAAAATTTGGACCTGTCCCCAAAAAACAAATCAGGAGTAGGAATCCTAGGCTCTAAAAGCGGAGTCTGAACAATATAATCAGAAATACTCTGTACCCTAGCAGCAAGCTGGTCTACACGAGAAACTAATCCCTGAACATCCATGCTAGCACAAGACTCCTCAGTCACCCAGAGGAAAAGAGGGAAGAAAAGACAAAGCAGGCTACAGAAAAAAAAATGTCTCTTTCTTCCCTTCTTCTGAGATGCATTTAACTCATTGTTGGCCAGTTGTACTGTTACTGTTATGATCCAGTAACCTTGGAGCCGCATGAGAGACTTTCTCAGGAGTAGGTGGTACCTGTACTGACCGCAAACCCTAAACTAACACCGCAACTAGAAGTAGCCGTGGGATGTACCTAACAGGTCCTAGACACCTCGACACAGCCGGAGGACTAAATACCCCTATAGATGGAAATGGGAATTCTATCTTGCCTCAGAGCAGAACCCCAAAGGATGGGCAGCCCCCCACAAATATTGACTGTGAGTATAAGAGGAAAGACACACGCAGGCAGAAAAACAGGATTTAGCAAAAGAGGCACTTCTAGCTAAATAGAAAAGGATAGGACAGAATTCTAAGCGGTCAGTATTAAAATCCTAAAAATATCCACAGCAGATAATACAAATATACTACATCTAACTAAAGACATAGAAAGTATATCTGCATCTCCTGAGAATCCAGCATGACTGAAAAATCCAAACAAAGTCTAAGCTGGACAAAAACACAATGAATTGCACTGAATTGCAAAGCACACAGCATGTGTGCACAGAGACAAAAAAACAGACACTTATCTTAGCTGAATTGGCAGCAGGGCATGAGGAACCAGAGAGAGATGCAATCCCTCCAAAAACAATGGACAACTGGCAAGGACTCATGGATCCTGCACAGCTAAATACCTAATAGAGCTGCAATCAGCAGAAACACCTGCCCTGGATTACAACCCCAAGACAACTGCACTACCACCACCAACCACCGGAGGGAGCCCAAGAGCAGAATTCACAACAGTCCATGCCACTAGGAAAGATAAGATGCCCAGCCGCAAGTCTGCTGCATGTGAGTCCAAGCTTCCCTCCGCATATAAAAAGAAGCTCTGCCAACCATGCACAGACGAAGTTCTGCATAGTGAACAACCCTCACTCATGGACAGCATCAGAACCCTCATCAGACAAGAGGTTCAGTCCTCCATGGCGGCCTTTTCTCAGACCCCAACACCACAGCCTCCCCCTCCTAAGAAAAGGAAGATGGCCCGGTAGTTTCTGACTCTAACTCAGGCGAGATACATACCTCGGGTTCAGAGGACATTTGGGAGAATGAAGGTTCTACTTCTGCTCCCAAATCTGACAATAAAAAATATCTCTTCTCCGACGAGGATATGGAAGAGTTAGTTTCCATGGTGAGGGGCACCATGGGGGTAGAAGAGGAGGTAGAGGGCCATTCTGTACAGGATGACATGTTTGGGGGTTTGAAACCTAAGACTGTGAAGGGATTCCCCATACACAAAAATATCGAAAACTTTATCCTCCATGAGTGGGGCCTACCGGAAAAGGGGTTAAATGTCCCATCGGAGTTTAAGAATCGTTTCCCCCTTGAGGGAGACTGTTCTCTATTGGAAATGCCCAAAGTAGATGTACAAGTGTCAAGGATAACAAAAAAAAAACGGCCCTACCCTTTGAAGATTCCTCTCAGCTGAAAGATCCCATGGATCAGAAAACTGAGAGCTTATTGAGGAAATCTTGGGACACTTCAACTAATTTACTGAGATCTAATGTGGCCTCAACATGTGTAGCCAGATCCTTGTTTCTCTGGCTGCGTACCTTAGAGAATCACCTTGTACAAGGTACGTCTAGGGAAGAGATTCTTAATTCTCTCCCACTGCTTCAGAAGGCGACTGGATTCCTCGCGGACGCCTCCGCAGAATCAGTACGAGTAGCTGCTAGATCCGCTGTCCTCACTAATTCGGATAGAAGGGCATTGTGGCTTAAATCCTGGGGAGGCGATATTACATCAAAGTCCAAGATTTGTGGTATTCCCTTCCAAGGTGATTATGTATTTGGGCCAGTCCTGGATGAAATCTTGGCAAAGCCTCAGATAAAAAGAAAGTCCTTCCGGAACAAAAGAGCCCTAGGAAGCGGTTTTTTCGTTCCCCTCGTGACCAAGCTCGCCAACAAAACAGTGGTAAGGGCAAATCGGGACGGTGGAGTTATCCCAAGAGAGGGAAAACCAGAAATATTCTGGTCCCCCAACCTCAGCAGACCTCTGAGAAGCAAGGACTGCTCTCCGGTCGGAGGTCGACTCTCGGGTTTCCTCTCCCAATGGCAGACGATCACCATGGATCAGTGGGTCCTGCGTACCATACGGGAGGGACTAAGATTAGAATTCGAGAGTCCTCCTCCTCACAGTCTAACCATCACTTCTTTACAGTCTCCAGGACTTCGAGAATCTCTGATGCCGGATATTCTAAGCCTGCTTCAAGCAGAGGTGATTTCCAATGTACCACATCGGGAAATAGGAGGTCACTATTCCCACCTTTTTCTGGTGAAAAAACCCTCTGGAAAACACCGTATCATCATAAACCTGAAACCTCTAAATCAGGTAATAAAATACCGAAGATTCAAAATGGAATCGATCAGATCAGCAATCCCGCTGATTGGTCAGGACTGGGTAATAGCGACGTTGGATCTGAGGGACGCATACTACCATGTGCCAATACATCCAGACCACAGGAGATTCCTCAGGTTCGCAATTTCCCAAAACAAGCAGGTCAGCCATTACCAATTCAATGTCCTTCCTTTCGGAGTCTCGTTTGCTCCACGAGTCTTCACCAAGATCATGTCAGAAGCGGTAATCTTCATCTGACAACAGGGGGTCTGTGTCATTGCATACTTGGATGACTTTCTCTTCATCGCCCCATCCGCTTCGTGCCTCAATCAGGACGTGACGAAGGTCCTCCATATCCTAAGGTCACTCGGGTGGATCCCGAATTTGGCAAAATCAGATCTCCGGCCATCTCCACGGAAGAAATTCCTAGGGGTTCTTCTGGACTCGGAGAAGAGGATGTCCTTTCTACCCAAGGACGGTCGGGTTGATCTTGTCCACAGGAACTCCAGGTTCAGAAGCCAAAAAACCCCGACTCTAAGACTCTATGTCAATCCTGTGTTCATTAACATCATGCATCCAGGCAGTCTCCTGGGCCCAAGCCCATACAAAAATCCTTCAATCTCACATCCTGACGTATTCAAGAGGACGCCAGATTGCTTTATCCAGGAAGATTCCCCTTCCCACTCGTGTGAGATCCTCCCTCTCATGGTGGCTGAACTCCCAAAACCTACATCGGGGAGTTAGCTGGGATCAGACTCCTCTCAGAGTACTCACAACAGACGCAAGCCAGAGAGGTTGGGGCGCCGTGATCGAAGGCTCCCACTTTCAGGGGTTGTGGCCCCCAGATGTAAGACACAGCTCCTCAAATCTGGGGGAATTGAAAGCAGTGGAGGAGGCGCTAAGAGCCGCATCTGTCCTCATTCAAGGTCACCATGTACGGGTGATGTCTGACAACATGACCACTGTGGCCTATCTCCGGCACCAAGGGGGCACAAGACACTCGAGCCTAAAGCTAACTGCTGGAAGGATTTTTTCCTGGGCGGAGAATCACCTTCTGTCCATCTCCGCAGTACATATAAAGGGATTGGACAATTCCCAGGCTGATTACCTCAGCAGGAGGGACTTCCATCCAGGAGAGTGGTCTCTAAACCAGGATGTATTCCTATCCTTGGTCCGGATGTGGGGAACTCCCAATGTAGACCTGTTCGCCAACAATCGGAATACAAAATCAAACACCTTCTTCTCCCTGACCTCCTCAAACGAGGCGCAGGGACTGGACGCTTTCTCCCACCCCTGGGAATTTGCCCTGGCACATGCCTTCCCGCCAATCCCATTGCTACCCAGAACACTACAGAAGATCCGGATAGATCAAGTTACAACGATTCTGGTAGCCCCATTGTGGCCAGGGAGAAGCTGGTTCAGTGCATTAACAGGCATGTGTCTAGAAGGCCCGATTCTGCTTCCCCAAAGACGCGACCTTCTTCAACAAGGTCCCCTGCTTCATCCAGACCTACACAAGCTGAAGCTGGCAGCCTGGTTACTGAAACCGAGATCCTGAAAGCCAGAGGACTCTCACAAGAAGTGATTGAAACCCTACAAAAGAGTAGGAAGCCAATAACTAACGCCATTTATGGCAAAATATGGAAAAAATTCTCATCATGGTGTTCCCCGAACAAACCGGATCCATTCAACCCAAATATTGCACAGATCCTTCAATTCCTCCAGAAGGGCTTGGAACTGGGGCTTTCACCTAGTACCCTAAAGGTTCAGGTGTCAGCTCTTGGGTCTTTCTTCGACCAAGATCTAGCAAACCACCGGTGGATCAAACGATTCATAACATCGGCAACTAGAATCCGTCCGAGACTTCACGTCCACACCCCTCCTTGGGACTTGAACCTTGTTTTAAAAGGTCTGACCGGTGACCCCTTTGAACCCCTTTCAGCCTCCAGCTTAAAAATACTGACCCTTAAAACCGTCTTCCTGGTAGCTATCACTACCACCAGGCGTATAGGAGAACTACAGGCCTTGTCAGTCCAGGAGCCATTCCTGACCATAACCATGGATAGTATAATCCTCAAATTAGACCCTTCCTTTATGCCTAAGGTAGTTTCAGACTTCCACAGAAATCAAGACATCATTTTACCCTCATTCTGTCCAAATCCCTCTAATCCAAAAGAAGAGGCCTTTCACACCCTGGACGTCCGCAGAGTGGTCCTGTTCTACCTCCAACAGACAGAAAGTTGGAGGTTGGACCAAAACCTGTTCGTCCAGTGGTCAGGACGAAATAAGGGCAAGAAAGCAGCCAAAAGCACGATCGCTAATTGGATTAAACAAGCCATTAGTCTTGCATACTCATCCCAGAAGCTTGCACCTCCAGCTTCACTAAAAGCCCACTCCACCAATTCAGTCTCGACTTCCTGGGCAGAGAGGGGAAACGCATCATCGGAGCAGATATGCAGAGCCGCCACCTGGTCGTCAGTCCATACATTCACTAGACACTACAGGCTCAACTTCAATAGGGACCTATCGTTTGGCAGACGCATTCTCCAAGCGGTTGTCCCTCCCTAAAGAAATTAGCGGTTGGTATCACTCCGATACTGCTGTCGTGGAAGGTGACTGGAGAAAATAGAATTAGACTTATCGGTAATTCGGTTTCTAGGAACCTTCCACGACAGCACTAATTTCCCTCCCTGATTTATCTATTAGATAATTCCTGCACTTAAGTGGCAACATGCTACTGTGTCCAGAAAAAACACTGGTGGTTGCAGGAAGGGGAGGGATATTTAACCTCTTTATTTCCTGTCCCCTATTATGGCGGGGAGACATCCTCCGATACTGCTGTCGTGGAAGGTTCCTAGAAACTGAATTACCGGTAAGTCTAATTCTATTTTTATACCAGGCTGCTGTTTTTGATGCTTCCTGGTATTGGGCTTTGGCAAAACTTTATCGATACAGTCATATGTGGATTAAAATAGTTTTTATTGTGTTTCTGCAGCAGAAAAAGCACTAAAACCGCACGTACATTTTCTACCTGCTGATTTTCCACATGTACGGTAATACAATTCTATGGGGAAAAATCTGCACATAAAACTGGAAATTGATATGTTGCTGATTTCAGACACGCACTGCATGTCAGTTTATGCTGTGTTAACCCCTTCATGACCGTGGGATTTTCTGTTTTTCCGTATTCGTTTTTCACTCCCCTCCTTCCCAGAGCCATAACTTTTTTATTTTTCGGTCAATTTGGCCATGTGAGGGCTAATTTTTTGCGGGACGAGTTGTACTTTTGAACGACATCATTGGTTTTACCATGTCGTGTACTAGAAAACGGGAAAAAAATTCCAAGTGCGGTGAAATTGCAAAAAAAGTGCAACCCCACACTTGTTTTTTGCTTGGCTTTTTTGCTAGGTTCACTAAATGCTAAAACTGACCTGCCATTATGATTCTCCAGGTCATTATGAGTTCATAGACACCTAACATAACTAGGTTATTTTTTACCTAAGTGGTGAAAATAAAAACCAAACTTTGCTTAAAAAAAAAAAAAAAAAAAAATTGCGCCATTTTCCGATACTCGTAGCATCTACATTTTTCATGATCTGGGGTCGGTTGAGGGCTTATTTTTTGCGTGCCGAGCTGGCATTTTTAATGATACCATTTTGGTGCAGATACGTTCTTTTGATCGCCCGTTATTGCATTTTAATGCAATGTCACGGTGACCAAAAAAACGTAATTCTAGCGTTTCCAATTTTTTTCTCATTACGCCGTTTAGGGATCAGGTTAATGCTTTTTTTTATTGATAGATCGGGCGATTCTGAACGCGGAGATACCAAATATGTGTAGGTTTGATTTTTTTTTTACTGATTTATTTTGATTGGGGCGAAAGGGGGGTGATTTAAACTTTTATGTTTTTTTTATTTTTTTCACATTTTTTTTTTTTTACTTTTGCCATGCTTCAATAGCCTCCATGGGAGGCTAGAGGTAGGCACAACTCGATCGCCTCTGCTACATAACAGCGATCATCAGATCGCTGCTATGCAGCAGAAAATCAGGTGTGCTGTGAGCGCCGACCACAGGGTGGCGCTCACAGCTACCGGCGATCAGTAACCATAGAGGTCTCAAGGACCTCTATGGTTACAATACTGAAGCATCGCCGACCCCCAATCTTGTGACGGGGGTCGGCGATGACGTCATTTCCGGCCGCCCGGCCGGATGCGGTAGTTAAATGCCGCTGTCTGCGTTTGACAGCGGCATTTAACTAGTTAATAGCGGCGGGTGAATCGCGATTTCACCCGCCGCTATTGCGGGCACATGTCAGCTGTTCAAAACAGCTGACATGTCCCGGCTTTGATGCGGGCTCACTGCGGAGCCCTGCATCAAAGCAGGGGAGCTGACGTCGGACGTACTATCCCGTCCGACATCAGGAAGGGGTTAAAAAAAAGCACAGTAGGCAGATTTCTATAAATCCCATCCACTTTGCTTGAACTGTAAAAGGCTGTGTTTTGGGAGGTAGATAAAAATATACAACTCATTGTGGGAACGCAACTTAACTTTGGGTCTTTCTCTTTTAAAGTCAGTCCTTAATAAGACCACTAGAGTTTGTCCATTTATGACCAGTCCATATAAACCGCTCCAGATATAGGTTATCTATTGGGAGTAATGTACAGATTCTGTCCCATATTGTCCACAATGGATGGGTAATCTAATCTGTGTAATCCAGGAGGATATCGGGGTCAATAAAACATGCAAGAAGCTTTATTCAGCAGAATCTCCATTAAAAAGAAAAGAAAAAAAAAAGCTGGAGAATAAAACAAACATTAAAAATTTGTATACATTTTATATTATGTTACACATGTAGAGACCATATTTACAGAACAGAGTAATAATACTTTACATTATATGCAGTACAGGATTATACATTAGTCACAATACTCCTCTGGAATGGCGGCAGTTTTTATACAAAACACTTTTACGAAGGATCCTGGGTCATATTATCATCTTTGTTGCCGAGAAGGCTTGTAATGCACAATGTTACCGTATAGACCTCATTAGAGCCGCCCCAGACACTTTTTTTTTTGGGGAGCATATTTAAACCTTTTCGCTGCCAATAACATCCCGCAGCACAATCATGATGAATGATCTAGCATTGCAGGATTCCATCGGTAAGAGCAACATACATTGCAGCAACGAGTTATGAACAGTTTGTTAGCAGCACCAAGTCCATATATATAAATATATATATTTACAATGTAATGGAAGGTGTGGGCTTGGAATCTGAGGTCAGTCGAGATAATAAAAAAAGGTTTAAAAGCATAGGGAACGGGAGACCTTATTATTGGGAAGGGGCTGGTTATGTACAGAGCTATATATTAGCGGCTGACTGCACATGCAGAGCCATAGTCTGCTGCCTCCGTCATACACCAGAGGCTATATGTAAAGCTGGAGGAACACTTTATACCGATGGGTAAGGGAAGAGGTTTGGAGGCACTGATCAGGCATTTAGAGGGATATAATAGAAAGGCATAGGCGGTGCAGGGTACAGGCGGTAGGAGAAAGGGCACCAGGACGGGTACAGAGGCAGCACTTATGTTTAGTACACATCACAAGTAACAGTCAATATAATTGCCAAAACGCCAGGAGAAAAGATCCTTCATTTCAGGGCAGTGAAAGGTCCATTTGTAAACTAGCGGTAAGGGAGCAGGGAAGCAATGCTTTGTGGGTAACATGCCAGAAGTCACTTTAGATTATAAGGGTTCATTAAAAAAATAAAATTAAAAAACAGGTGTAAAACAACCAAACAAGCTATACTCATGTCTCGTCTCTGACCCAGGACTGATGCTCTGGTGGTCCTCCAGGTCTTCGGCTACAGTAGTCACACCCCTTTAAGTAACCAGTGGCGTTAATGGTCTCGTGTAGTACTACTGGCATTGTGGCTCCCATAACTAGGAGGTGCTGGCTGTAGCATGGCACGTGATCGCTGGTTAGCCAAAACCGGGAGGGCCACTGGCGAGTCAGTGCTGGATCGATAGTGGAAACAAAGCGATGAGAAGTGTAGACAGTTTGCTATTTATGCCGTGCACCTATGGACCACAGTATTGTTACCTGTCTGGTGTCTTGTCATTCGCATTTGCAGGAGCAAGACATGGCCACTTTTCACCAACACAACCCAATCATACACCACCTTACTCCTCAGCTTTCTGACTACACTTCAGTGGTCTGCAACGTCTGGTTGAGACGACATCTCCCAGCATGCCTTGGCGCCCACCACACATCCAGCACTGTACTTCACATATTATCCCTCATATACATTGCCTACATATAGAACAGCTTTCTAGTCAACCTCACATACAGATTTCTAACAGTGTATGAACAAGACAGATAAAGCTCAGGGCCTGGTCTGCATCCACCGCAAGGACTTCCTTCCCATTTATACAACTTCATGTGTCCAGGCCTCTGGGGGATCATGTGCCTTATTAATCCCAGGTCAGATGGATAAACCGGGTTTAATCCTTTAATTCGTACACATCACTACTACCCAGTCCATAGCGGACATCACCCTGCTCTGAGCCTTAAGCCAATAACCATTTCATTGCCGTCTACCTGTGTGTTACACATATTATCAGAAGTTACAGCTACAGACCGGCTGTCATGTGACAAGGGCAGGAATGGGGTTTACAGCTTTAGCGCATAGTCATACCGCAGTGCTGACATCCATGTGCTGACCCTTAGAACTATATGAAACTATAGCACGCCTTATTTTAATGGATTAGTGTGTCTGTTCGCATAGGAGAGACCAAACTTTTGAATTTTTTAATATTTATTTTTTAAAGCCCTTTAATTCAGCTCAGGAGATAGAAGCGCACAGCTCCTCTCTAGGCAACTAAATTGGACGAATGGAATCCCTTTTTTTGGTTATCAGTTGTGGTCTCAGAACTTGGACCTGAACCAATATGTAAGCGATTAGACCTGAAAAATATATAAAAAAAATATTGCCTAAACTTTAGTAACTCAATGAAAGTCCTATTCTCATCTGTTTCTGAATCTGCCACTGTAGGATGCTTGCTTACAACCAGAAAGGACACAGGAGGCATCTGCAAATAGTGGACGCAGTCATCTAAAGCTATGTTCACACGCTGCGTTTTTTACTACTACTACTACTACTACTACTACTACTACTACAAGCAGGTTTTGTTGCGTCTTTGTTGTCTCATGTGATAAAGTTTAGTGCTAAAAAAAAAAAAAAAAGATGCAACTTATTTATTGCTTTCTATGGTTGAAAAAAATGTTGCAAAAACACTGAAAGAAGTGACATGCTGCAGTTTGCAAAACCAGAAATTTTTCAATTCAGGCAGGAAAAAAAACAGTTTGTGAATGAGATGTCTGAAATCTCATAGCTTTTGCTGGTACTGTAAAACGCAGCTTAAAAGTTGCAGAAAAAAGTTGCAGAAAACCGCAACATGTCAACATAGCCTTAATGTGCCGTTCTTCTCACAACGTTCTTTCCTCAGTATACGCCATGAAGTGCAGCTGTCACATGACAAAACAATCTGTAGCTCAGCTCCAGATGCCCCCAGCACCAGTCCAGTCCTCAAAACGCTTCTGCAGTCCTATGAAGCAGGACCCTCCTTAATGGGTCCCCAGGACATCTCAAAACAGCTAAAATTGTTGCATCACTCACTTTTCCCCTTGGTTTCTTTGTCTGCCAAATTGGGCCACTCTTATTCAGTGGACCTGGGCTACATCAAATAGGTTGTGTACCTACGTCAGCCAGGGTCAATATGTCCTCCTACATTACAAAGAAGTGTAGACATCTTGAAAGGCTGGAGCCACACTAGGGCATGGCATCAGATGCGAGAGCATCGGATGCGATATGCTAATGATCCTCAGCTCCTGCTCTGCTGCGAGTGGGAGCCGAGTGTCATGTGTCTGTGCTCTGAGCCTCTCGCATGACAGGATCGGAGCACAGCTGCGGAGGAGATGGAGAAAAGTAATTTCTCCATCTCCTCTGCTGCCGGCGTATATCACACAGCACTCGGATGACACCCGAGTTATGTGCGTTGTGTCACTCGCATCCATAGACTTATATGGGTGCGAGGGAGCCGAGACTCGGCCGAATGTTGGTGCCACTCGCAGCATGCTACAATTGTTCTCACATGCCGATTCGGCATGAGAAAATAATCGCTGATGTGAGCTTCCCCATAGATGTTATATCGCACAGCACTCGACCGTGTTATGTGGTAGGGCTCATACTCACTGGCGAGAAACTCAGATGAGTCTTGCACATCAATACCCGGCACTCAGGAGCGGAGCGTGCGGCTCCATGTATTCCTATGCGGCCGCACTCTCCGCTCCTGAGGGCTGGCAGCAGCGCCAGGTCTGCAACCTGTGGTACTACAACTCCCAGCATGTTGATTCACACCAACGAACAGCCACAGACCTTTGCTCCATAATGTACACATCTAGTAATGTATAGCATGCTGCAGATAGATCAGCATGGTACCAGCAGAGTTAACAAAAGCTTCTTGTCGGTATGAGGTAAATCTGTGTGGATAATGGCACTTAGATGATTTACTGGGTCTCATACTGGGACGGACAGAGGGCTATCTGCAGCACGACATCTGCCACTAGGTGGGCACCCAGCAGGGGCCTCTGGGGCATATATTTCCCCCATATGGAGAGGAATATTATTTGCTGCAGTTTAAAAGCGTTCTATAAAATCATTTATATTTCATAGACAAGATTCTGGAAGCAGAAAGAAAAGCAACGAAACCTAGAGGCCAGATTCTTAGACTGCGCCACAGCTCAGCGTGGACTGCAACCACCGAGTGATGTGTGCACTTCTTTGTAGCCACCGAGTAGTTCAGACTGGTAAGGGTATGTTTCCACGTTCAGGAAACGCTGCGTTTTTGACGCTGCGTTGCGCCGCGTCGTCAAAAATGCAGCTTCCAGATGTTACAGCATAGTGGAGGGGATTTCATGAAATCCCGTCTCCACTATGCAGTAAAAGACGCATGCGGCAGACCCGCGGAAACGGACATGCGGTGCGTCATTTAAGAACGCAGCATGTCCTTGCATTGCTGAAACAACGCAAGGACAACGCATGTGACCTGCCAGTGACCTCAGGTGCAGATTTGGTCAGGATTTTACCTGCATAAAATCCTGACCAAATCCTGACCAAATCCTGAACGTGGACACATACCCTAACACATGGTGTCACCCATCTGCCATAGCAAGTGTACCTCCAACCATGGGCCGTAGGGCCAGTCAGTCCGATACCTCTCCAACCAGAGGCCGAGTGTGGAAATGGGTTGTCTGGCTTGGACAATCTCAGTTTGGTAGAAGGGTCACCTGATCAGACGATTAAATGGTTAATCTGTGTTGGGACTGGTCAGCAAGTGTCCAAAGCACTGAACAGAGACCCTGTTGATACAAGTGTGCTAACCTGGCAATACACAGACATGCTGGCTTCTCCAGATTAAGGCTTGTTTCACACCTCCTACATTCATGGCCTGAGTCTGGACCGGCTGTGGGTTTTTTGACCCGAACTCAACAGCCGCCTAAGCATATACGAAGCATGTGGAGTTCGATTCAGGAGACACATGGCATCCCATACACGGTGGCTTGTACTCAGACCATAAATTTTGGATATGTGAAAAATGACCCGTGATTCAGTAGGTGGGCAGTTATTTCAGTCATCTGTAGCTATCCCTAAGCTCATGTAATAACACACTTACTATAGTACTGACTAAAGTGGTGCATTGGCGCACAGCGTAAGAGCAGACTAATAGCGGGGAACAGGACATTCTGAAATGAGTGCAGGCTTAACCAGAGGAGAAGTCTAAAGAGAAAGCAAATATGGGTAGACACTTAGAACTTGGGCCCCTCAGCCTCTGCCCACGCCGCCGGCTCCTCAGCAGCCCCTCCTGGCACCAATACATCAAAGCTAGCTCAGGTCAATAGATGCATGCTTGTTACAGGATGGAGGCAGTTTCCTTCTTTTATATTTTACAACCATATGACCAGAAAAATTGGATTTGTTGCAGAAACATCTGAAAATTCACTCCTGTTTATCTGAACCTGGTTGTTTCAGTAGCCGATATTTTGGCAATTAATCTGATGTGTGTGAATATACCGTAAAGGGGAACCTGTCATCAGATTTATGCTGCCTGATCCACTGGCAGCATGAATCAGATAATGGCCGCACAATTGCAGACAGGTATGTTTTACTCTGAAATGCTGTGTACACATACTTTGAAAAATTATGTGCCGTCATCCTCTCCAATGAGAATCCTCCACTCCTAACAGGCCATGGTCAAGGTCCAGGAGGACCAAAACTTGTCCGTCTTGTAAAGTGTGGCACGTTTAACAGGACACGTGGACCGATCAATAACATTTTCTTCTGTGCAACTAAGGAATGCCGCGGTGTTTTATACACCATAGTTTGAAAAGCTGACGGGGGTGACTATGTATGTTCCCTGACTAGTCGGAGGTGGTCTCCTGCCATGGATCGGTCAGCATGAAGCTGATGACAGGTTCCCTTTAAGGTACCTCGAATACTGTATCTGTTGCAAAATTAACCTTCAGCTAGCTGGACTGCAAAAAGTAGTATACGGTGTGCATAGTAATGTATACATACTTGTATCATGTAAGTGCATATAGTATGTATTATTTTACATACATACAGATGACCACAAATTAAGAAACTGTACAGTAAAATTCCTTACATCTATAACTCCAAGATAAGCCAAAATTGCACAATGAGCCAGGCTAAAGCCATAAAAGCCTACAGCCAAGTCACAAGCACGCTGGTCCATCAGATGCTGAAATAATGAAATTTTACTGTACATCTGTACACTATATATACTACTCACAGTGTACTTTACATCTATACAGACCAATACACATGCACTCATGTATTGTACACATGCCCCGGTTCACCTTCAGCAGGAAAAGGGGTTAACAATGTAAAAAAATGGATTAAGGCACCATAGTTTGAATCTATATTTGGGAAACGTGTTGCAGAGTTGGGAGTGACCCGCTCACATCCGCAGCAGTCTGCTAGGAGATGCATTGTAGAAGTGTGGTGACTCCATGTGTGCACCCTCCGATGTACAGACACCAGTCATGAACGCCTGGTGGTGGCTCCCATTTCTGTAAGGGGAACTTAAAGACACTTTCCAAACTTCATCATTAAGTCCTGCAAAGTATCCTCCCTGTATCTGGTCTGTGGCTGCAATTGTGAGAAGATGGCACCAGAGAAGAACAAAAAAAGGACAATGAAAAAATGGGAAAAAAAAATCCTTTTTCTCCCACCGCAAATAGCTGAAACCATGGGGAAAAAGTTTGTATGCTTAAAATGTGAAGTGAGACCATCACATGGTAACGGCGGAGTGTTTACAGATAATGGCGGAGTCCAGGAAGAGAAGGATTCTGGGATTTGGACCCTTTGTTGGCTACAGGTTCTTGAACTGCTGGGGTTTTGGCCTTCTGAGATTCCAGGCTACTCAGTCCTGAGTCCCTTGCCTCTGCCCAGGCACCTCCACTTAAGCGGGGACTGGGTTCAGAAGCTGATGTTGCTCCAAGAACTGGCTCTTTCCAGTCATTGAAATTAAGGTCAGTAAGCTGCCCGGGGAGCACCACAGTGTGTCGTCGCCAAGCACTTTTCCTACGTCGGGTTTCTGGGGATCCAGGTTTCCGCATTGCTGCCATACAAAGATCATCTGCTGCTGGCCTAATGCGCTGAGGTGTGCGAGGGTTTGAGGACACTGGATCCTCAGAGCCTTCAAGTTTACCCTTACCAAATTTCTTCCGAGCTAGTGTATCTCCAGGAATTAGCCTTTGAGAAGTGAAAGAGTCTTGTGAGCGTGGTCGCTCCGTCTCTCTTCCTCCACCAACCTCAGTGTCTGTTTCCATGTGGCTGAACTCACTGCGTTCATCATCAGCGTCATCACCACCACGAACACTGGAGGCTGGCTCTGAGCACAGTGTAGAGAGAGTGGAGTACCCCGACACAATGGAACGGGCATCGGCAGGGATCCTTTCTTCTACAGGGGCTTGCCACCTGCTTTCAGAGGTTTTAGTTTGTGCGTCAATGTCTCCTTCATCCAATAACTTTCGTTCTTGGGACTTTGAAGTCAACGATTCTTGGGGTTCTTCAGCTTTTTCTTGCTTTTCTATGACCTCCACCTCCTGCTCAGGCTGCCCTAAACGTGCTACCTCATGCTCAGAGTCGTCTTCCTCTGTGCTGCTCCCGAAGCGCTTCTCATCTCTTCGCTTCCTGCGCTTGCGGTTCACTGCTGAAATGAAGGGAATGGACAGGATATCACGGGCATACAACTCCTTTCGAGATGCCTTCAAGAAAAAGAAAATGCAAAATATTTATCCATAATGCTTTATTAGTAACTTAAAAAGGAAGAATCTAAGACAGATCAGATGGGAATAAAATTGATGCAAATTTCTGACAGGTCAGAGCATACAGGGAACTACAATGTTAAAACTCTAAGGGGTTTACCAAGACTACAAAATTGATGGCGTCCTCTTAAGATAAATCATCAATATCGGTGTGATCCAACTATAAGCACATAAGAATAACTCAGGAATAACTCTGCCCAGGTTCTGATTACTTGAGATGGAGCTACAGAAGATGCAAGGAGCAGTAACATTCATAGAAACTAATGGGAGTTATGAAAACAGCATGGCACAGCCGTTTCTGTAGCTACACCTCCAATGGTCGGAGTTATTCCTGTTTCCGCCATGGAAATGCCATGTCCATCATATCTATAAAGGCGATTCTTTTTTCCCGGCATCCTTTCCTCCTAGCAGTCGAGTTACCAGTGTGCTATGATTTATTTATTGTAGGCCATACTTTCGGCAAAAGACTTGTGAGAGTACAGCCTTCTTCACAGTGTAAAATTAGGAAACAAATTCATACCTTTTTGACAGAACTTTTTCTTTAAAGTGGTTGTTCAGAGCCACTCGCTCCCACATTGGAGGTGAGTAACATCTATGATGTTACGACCCCACATGTCTGCCAAGTCGTGTCCATAATCAGCAGATATCTTGCACGCATCCCGTTTATTACACTGGGATACGGGCATGATACCTACCAATCGTGGATGTGTCTTGGCAGGTGTGCGGGGTCATAATGTCATCAGCACGTCTAAATGTGTAATTGAGCGGCACCGATTAACCTGCTTCCTTGTATAATTATTATTTTGTCTACTATATGTAAGACAGGTTACTGCTTCCTGTCAGGGGCTCAGTCCACATTTCCAGGCCTAGGAGCTGAGAACTTCAGTGTTTCTTACCTTCGCTTTGGCTGAATCACTATTCGTTGAATCTAAAGTGAAAGCAGACAAAAGTGAGCTGAGAATGAAGTATTAATGAAGAATTATAGAAGCTCGGGCCTCACACCAAATATATCACGGAGCTCGGGATTAGTCCAGTCTTTTGCCTCCACCTTCTCTACTCCATTCACTTTGACACATATAGAGCACAAATGGGCCACCAATAACCCACAGACATATGGTTAACACACAGTACATGATGGACACAACACCAAGAGTGCAGCCTTTGTCATCAGTTACAAGATTGTTCTTATAGTCTCCTTATTCTCTTTTATTTCGCAATTTCTGTATTTGAAAGAATCAAACGTTACCTTTGAAGTAAAAGCTATTTTGCCTCCAGGCTAGAACCATTACTACACTAGACGTGGACTGATCCCGTCGTTTGCCCTAAGCCTCATCCATCACTAGCTGGTATTAAGGGAGCCATTGGCATTGCACATTTCAATCAGATTCTAAAGGACATGGTAATTGTAAGGGCAAAAAAAAAAGAAGTGTGTGTGAACTGGCAAAAAGATGAGAGAAAGCCGTCACTAATAAGAAATAAATGCTTTCTTCATCCCTGCACACAACACATAAGACTACACACAAGGGAACATTGCAGACCCCTCCAGCACAGCAGAGAATAATGGCAGAACACACAATGGGATGAAGGAAATGTCAACAGATAAAAAAGTATGATACGAGAAATGCTAAAAATGTGTTGAGAGAATGTCACGGAGGATTTCTTGCTTTTAACAGATCTGAAGAGGTAGTCAGCGAAAGCTTGCTCTTAGGGCAATCCCCAGCAGAGACCCCTTCTACGATGTCCACATGCCCTGTAGTGCAACACAAACATGTACTGGCTGTAGAAAAGATTTCCAATTCTTAAGCTGACACATGATATTTACAGAAGGATAAAACCCAAAGAGGAATGAAATGTATTACAGTACAGAAGTGTTCAAAATAGGAGAAATGGATAACGTGGGAAAGAATGAGAGTGCGGAAAATTGGGGCAAGGTACATTAACAAATGGGGCAATGTGGGGGAGGAAAGCTGTGAGATTTTAAAGGTCCAAGTCTCACTCATAAAGTTGAACTGCACCCACTAAACAGCCAATAAAGTGCTGATGATGATCCCAAATGCTTGTCAACTATTCTAATGAGCGTGTATAGTAGTTTTTCTACTCCAAGTCCACAGGATGTGCCAGAAATGAGTGCCATCTCTGGGACCCACATCTATATCCAAATGAGGGTCCTCCGTAACGTCTGTAGAAATAAATTGAGAGAGACCTGTACACGCGACCTCTCCATTTTTTCTGCCACTGTATTGAGAGATGGAGGTAAATGAACTCCAATTCTCAACACAGGTACGGGCACCACCACATTTAGAAATATATGGCATAACCTTTGGCTAGACCATAAAGGTCTAACATGAGAATATATCACTTTCAGACAGAAAAGGCTGAAATAACTGGTTACAAGCTAATTGATAGCCAAGCTTCAGTGTTTTAGGAGTTCCCTAAGCTAAACAGTGCCTGCCTTCATAAAAGGTGCCCCTTAAGAAGAAAAAAGTATGATGTCGTAGAAGAAAAACTATTACAGGTGAAAAACAATGATGGTTGCAATGGAGGTTATTTTAGTGCATATTTAGGAGACACTGTATATCTGGGAGGTGGGGGAGCCTGCAGACTCCTTGCTGGGGCCGCTCTGTAAGTATGTGAGAGCAGCATTAAGGCTACGTTCACATTAGCGTTAAGCTAATTTGCGTCGGGTTTGCGTCGGCGACGCAGCGGCGACGCATGCGTCATGCGCCCCTATACTTAACATGGGGGACGCATGCGTTTTTTTGTGTTGCGTTGTGCGACACTTGCGTCTTTTTTGCCGCAAGCGTCGGACCAAGAAAACGCAGCAAGTTGCATTTTTCTTGCGTCCGATTTTCGGCAAAAACCGACGCATGCGTCGCAAAACGCAGCGTTTTTGCGTGCGTTTTGCCGCGTTTTTGCGTGCGTTGTGCGTTGCGTCGCCGACGCAGCGGCGCACAACGCTAGTGTGAACTTAGCCTAACACAGGACATTAGCGTGACACACCGCCACACAGTAACAGCCATCAAATGTGTTAATCCCCGGGCGGGCGATGGGTGGAGACAAGAGAGATGAACAGCTGGTCTTTTCCTCCACTGTCACTGCAGTAAATAGCAAAGTGACAGCGCTTGATCTTTTCCAGGGATTCAGTTGGGTTGTCCCTGACTGAGACAGGTAAACTTTTGCCAATGAATCAGTGTCATCCTTTGCTATCATCTTTATGGATCTACATTGTATATGTAATATAGGAGGCATCTCTCTTGCAACCAACCAAGTGATTAGGAGGGAAAGCGGCAGAAACCAACCATACCCGTTCACGGCTGCTGAAGATCCGCTGAGAGAAGAGAAAGGAGGAGGAGAAGGGACAGATATTGGGAGAAGGAGGAAAGGAAAAAAGGCTGGGAATTATTACAAGTCACAACATGCCAGGGTGGATCAGGCCTCTGTCTCCACCTTAAGATGATGTGTGATGTGTCTAGAACACAGCCTAAAATTGTCACGTGTGTGTAACCGACAGTGGGAGGAACATCTGAACATTTCTACATAAAGAAAATATTCTAAGACTACCGTGTTTCCCCAGAAGATGATTACTCGCAATGATGGCTGCAGAAGTTACCTGAGGTGTCTCCTGGTGCTATTGTCCGTCCTATGTTTGGCAGAAGGTGTTCGATATTTGGTACAGATTGTGCATCAAACTCATCCACAGGAGTCTAAAATACAAACCACGGATCAAACATGGAGGTGCAAAATACATGTACAGACCTAAACCCAGGACACCCAAGGGTATCTGCCCACTAGCATTTATTCATATATCTATGGCCTGGAAGGGAGAAAAAAAGTTCAGATCCAGTCTACATTCTATGTGTTTGTTCTCGGGTGGGAGCCAATTTACACATAGAAATTGCATGATTTATACAGAATGAAAAATGTCCAGAAAATGGGCATGTACTGTAAACCTATGAGACAGAAGACACAGCATGCCATTAACAATCTCAGCAAGGCTCAACATTACTGAGTGCACTTACCTTTTCAGCTTTTTCATGCTCATCACTAAAGAACCAGTCAGACTAGAAAAGAAAAAGAAAGAAAGTGTTAACTGCAAAATGTAAGCAGGAGAGATGGATAAACATAATATAATATATATATATATATATATATATATATATATATATATATATATATATACACATATATATATATATATATATATATATATATATATATATATATATATTTTTTGTCCTTTCTCATTCTCGGGTCCTCTACCAGAGGCCTGGAAGTTTGAGGGTTCTGCGCAGGATCTTAGTTGTTCCCAGATATTGCTCCTGGGATCTGTTGTAGCCATTCTTCCAACTTAGGGGTCACTGCTCCAAGTGCTCCTATTACCACTGGAATCACTGTTGCCTTCACCTTCCACATCTTCTCTGGTTCTCCTTTGAGGCCCTGGTATTTCTCCAGCTTCTCATATTCCTTCTTTCTGATGTTGCAGTCACTTGGCACTGCCACATCTATTATGGTTGCTGTCTTCTGATCCTTGTCTACTATCACAATGTCTGGCTGGTCGGCCAACACCTGCTTATCTGTCTGGATCTTGAAGTCCCACAGGATTTTAGCCCTTTTATTCTCCACCACTTTTTCTGGGGTCTCCCACCTGGACTTAGGGGGGACTTAGCCCATATGTTGTGCAGATGCTCCTGTATACAATTCCCACTACTTTGTTGTGGTGTTCGGTATATGCTGTTCCTGCTTGCATTTTGCATCCTGCCACTATATGTTGGACGGTTTCTGAGGTTTCTTTGCATAGTCTGAACCTAGGGTCTCGTCTTGTGTGGCAGATATACACTGTGTGCAGAATTATTAGGCAAGTTGTATTTTGATCACATGATACTTTTTATACATGTTGTCCTACTCCAAGCTGTTCAGGCTTGAGAGCCAACTACCAATTAAGTAAATCAGGTGATGTGCATCTCTGTAATGAGGAGGGGTGTGTTAGGGGTAAAGTTCCCGCCTCTGCACAGGGGGAATCTCGGGCCATCTCCGCTGCGGTCTCCCATTCTTCTCCTGCTGCAGTGGAGTCTGCTCAGCGGAGATGTCGGTCCCAGCGTCTCGCTCAGTCTGCAAAGGGTTACTGCTGCCTTTCCAGCTTCTGCCATTGTAGCCAGTACTGGGCAGCGGCGAGCAGACGTTTTTGGGACTAAGTCCTGCTTTTCCCCTTCTGAGCATGCCCAGGGTAAGATCTCTCGTTGGAAATCAAGGGTCACATGCTTAGATACTGCAGTTAATCCCATTGGTCCTCTAGGAAGGTCCTGAAGGTGCTCAACTTCTGTGGTAGCCTTCCATTGGTCCTTCTGGGAAGGTCCTGTACTTGCTGCAGCTATAAAAGGTTCACATGACCGCACGGCCATGCGTTAGTATCAATCCAAGTTATGTGCTTTGCGCCAGTGTGGTTATGTGTGATTGTATTCAGGGACCCAGCTGAAATAAGCCCCTAGAATACCGGCACCTCCGGTGAGGAGATTGTGTGATTGTATTCAGGGACCTGGCTGAAATAAGCCCCTAGAATACCGGCACCTTCGGTGAAGAGATTGTATGTTTGCATGACCACTGACTGCTATCAGTTCGGCAGTAAGCCTGTGCTCCTGTGAGTCTAACAGGGCGCAGTGCTTTCCTTTCACGGCTACTCTGTGAAGTAACAGAGCTAGCCTTTACCGCCAAATAGTGCCACCATTCACTAGCAGCAGGTTCCTCCTGCACGGTGGACCCCGGGCTGCGAACGCACCAATAATAATAAACATCTATATTTACTCGGTGTGTTCCGCTAGCCCTAACAGGGTGTTGTCTAATGACATCAAAACCCTATATAAGGTGTGCTTAATTATTAGGCAACTTCCTTTCCTTTGGCAAAATGGGTCAGAAGAGAGATTTGACGGGCTCTGAAAAGTCCAAAATTGTGAGATGTATTGCAGAGGGATGCAGCAGTCTTCAAATTGCCAAACTTTTGAAGCGTGATCACTGAACAATCAAGCGTTTCCTGGCAAATAGCCAACAGGATAGCAAGAAGCGTGTTGGGCAAAAAAGGCGCAAAACAACTGCTCATGAATTGAGGAAAATCAAGCGTGAAGCTGCCAAGATGCCATTTGCCACCAGTTTTGCCATATTTCAGAGCAGCAACGTTACCGGAGTAACAAAAAGCACAAGGTGTGTGATACTCAGGGACATGGCCAAGGTAAGGAAGGCTGAAAAATGACCACCTTTGAACAAGAAACATAAGATAAAACGTCAAGACTGGGTCAAGAAATATCTTAAGACTGACTTTTCAAAGGTTTTATGGACTGATGAAATGAGAGTGACTCTTGATGGGCCAGATGGATGGGCCAGAGGCTGGATCAGTAAAGGGCAGAGAGCTCCACTCCGACTCAGATGCCAGCAAGGTGGAGGTGGGGTACTGGTATGGGCTGGTATCATCAAAGATGAACTTGTGGGACCTTTTCAGGTTGAGGATGGGGTGAAGCTCAACTCCCAGACCTACTGCCAGTTTCTGGAAGACAACTTCTTCAAGCAGTGGTACAGGAAGAAGTCGGTATCGTTCAAGAAAAACATGATATTCATGCAGGACAATGCTCCATCACATGCCTCCAACTACTCCACAGAGTGGGTGGCCAGTAAAGGTCTCAAAGAAGAAAAAATAATGACATGGCCCCCTTGTTCACCTGATCTGAACCCCATAGAGAACCTGTGGTCACTCATAAAATGTGAGATCTACAGGGAGGGAAAACAGTACACCTCTCGGAACAGTGTCTGGGAGGGCTGTGGTGGCTGCTGCACAAAAATATTAAGCTTTGATATTTATGAGTCTTTTGGGTTGATTGAGAACATAGTTGTTGATCAATAATAAAAAAAATCCTCTAAAATACAACTTGCCTAATAATTCTGCACACAGTGTATACACTGCTCAAAAAAATAAAGGGAACACTTAAACAACAGAATATAACTCCATGTAAATCAAACTTCTGTGAAATCAAACTGTCCACTTAGGAAGCAACACTGTTTGACAATCAATTTCACATGCTGTTGTGCAAATGGAATAGACAACAGATGGAAATTATTGGCAATTATCAAGACACACTCAATAAAGGAGTGGTTCTGCAGGTGGGGACCTCAGACCACATCTCCGTACCAATGCTTTCTGGCTGATGTTTTCGTCACTTTTGAATGTTGGTGTGCTTTCACACTCGTGGTAGCATGAGACGGACTCTACAACCCACACAAGTGGCTCAGGTAGTGCAGCTCATCCAGGATGGCACATCAATGCGAGCTGTGGCAAGAAGGTTTTCTGTGTCTGTCAGCGTAGTGTCCAGAGGCTGGAGGCACTACCAGGAGACAGGCCAGTACACCAGGAGACGTGGAGGGGGTCGTAGGAGGGCAACAACCCAGCAGCAGGACCGCTACCTCAGCCTTTGTGCACGGAGGAACAGAAGGAGCACTGCCAGAGCCCTGAAAATGACCTCCAGCAGGCCACAAATGTGCATGTGTCTGCACGAACGGTTAGAAACCGACTCCATGAGGATGGTCTGAGATCCTGACCTCCACAAATGGAGGTTGTGCTCACAGCCCAACATCCTGCAGGATGCTTGGCATTTGCCACAGAACACCAGGATTGGCAAATTCGCCACTGGTGCCCTGTGCTCTTCACAGATGAAAGCAGGTTCACACTGAGCACATGTGACAGACGTGACAGAGTTTGGAGATGCCGTGGAGAGTGATCTGCTGCCTGCGACATCCTTCAGCATGACCGGTTTGGCAGTAGGTCAGTAATGGTGTGGGGTGGCATTTCTGTGGAGGGTCACACAGCCCTCCATGTCCTCTCCATAGGTAGCCTGACTGCCATTAGGTACCAAGATGAGATCCTCAGACCTCTTGTGAGACCATATGCTGGTGCGGTTGGCCCTGAGTTCCTCCTAATGCAGGACAATGCCAGACCTCATGTGACTGGAGTCATGTGACTGGAGTGTGTCAGCAGTTCCTGCAAGATGAAGGCATTGAAGCTATGGACTGGCCCGCCCGTTCCCCAGACCTGAATCCGATTGAACACATCTGGGACATCATGTCTCTTACCATCCACCAACGTCACGTTGCACCACAGACTGTCCAGGAGTTGGCGGACACTTTAGTCGAGGTCTGGGAGGAGATCCCTCAGGAGACCATCCGCTGCCTCATCAGGAGCATGCCCAGGCGTTGTAGGGAGGTCATACAGGCACATGGAGGCCTCACACACTACTGAGAATCATTTCCTTGTCTTGAGGCATTTCCACTGAAGTTGGATCAGCCTGTAACTTTATTTTCCACTTTGATTTTGAGCATCATTCAGACTCCAGACTTCCGTGGGATATTAGTTGTGATTTACGTTGATCATTTTTAGGTTTTATTATTCTCAACACATTCCACTATGCAATGAATAAAAATTTACAACTGGAAATTTTCATTCAGTGATATCTAGGATGTGGGATTTTAGTGTTCCCTTTATTTTTTTGAGCATTGTATAATTCTATGATACTTAGTTTTGATGCCCTAGATACTTAGATTTCCATAGGCCCTAATTTGATCCTAATATTCAGCAATAGAGCGTGTTATGTGTTGCCAGCAATACGGGCAAAGCAGGTGTTCTGCGCCTCCCAACCAGTGGACTGTTAGCACTCTCCGAGACCCTTTCTCTAGTAAAGTATGGAACTATTTATCCCCCCAAGTACATGTATTGTATTTAAAGAGCACTTTTCATAAAATTTTTCATGTGGAATTGGACACAGGTTGTAATGTTACCTGCACGGCAGAATAAAACTTTTTTTTTTTATCTCGCCTCTCTGTTGCAGAGATATTGGCTAGCAAAGGATTTGGCACCTACCGGTAATGAATTAATTTTCATTAAGTCCAAGTGGGTTTTATCAGATAGTTTTCACTGGGGGTGTGAACGTCTTCTCTCTCTATAGTGCTAACCAATCATTAGCAGGCGGTACTACACAGCAGAAAGAAGAACCTGTCCCCACTATAGCGTATGTCTCTCAGTGTGTGATATCTAATTATATAGCCCTCATCTCCTAGTCTAACCTCCTGCAGTCAGTGTGGGGAGGGGTAGTGCAGCTTGGTTTAGCTGTGTCACATTACAAAGCCTTATATCAGCGCTCCTCCTCCCCTACCACTGTCACTTCTGCTGTAGTCATCTCCAGAGCAGAGAGCTCACTGCTATATCTATTGTGCTCAACTTGTAATCGCTCTACAGTGAGACGAGAGCACGGTGTCATTCTATCTCACACAAGAGTAGCCTAAAACAGGCAGATTACTCCTGTGTGACATGTAGTGCCTTAAGCTACATGTCGAGCGAGTACAAGTTGCCTGAACACAGCAAACATGATTGTGGTTATTCACACATCTCAGGATATGTATTGTGAGGGAAAAGATAGTACAGCAGAGGTGACAGCGCTGTGAAAGAGGAGCTGAAGGCTTTGTAATGTTACACCACTAAATTCAGCTGCACTGCTCTTCCTCCCACACGGACTCATGCAGGTGGACAGACCAGGAGATCAGGCTATATGACATTATACATCTCACACTGAGAAACCAGCACTAAGCTATGGTCGGGGTGTGTTCTTCTTACCTTTGAGTGTTGCTGTCTGCTTATGATTGGTCAGCATCATGCTCCGAGTGAAAACTGATAACACCCACTTGGACTTAATTTTTACTTATTAAGGGGTCAAATATTTGGATTTCTAACCTCTCCACAACAGAGAGTGAAATTGGAAAAAAAAACACAGCAGTCACTAGTGCATTGTGTGTCCAGTTTGGTGAAAGGTCCTGTTTAAGAAAATACTGATGGAATTATAGCTTGCCATTTGGCCCTTTACTCTTTTTTAAATCTGACGTAATTTTTTTAAAAAAATGCATTCTAATAATACAGTGGGAACGGAACGTATTCATACCCCTTTAAATTTTTCACTCTTTGTTTCATTGCAGCCATTTGGTAAATTCAAAAAATGGCAGAGTGGCCTGACGGAAGCCTCTTCTCAGTGCAAGACATATGAAAGCCCGCATAGAGTTTGCTAAAAAAAAACACATGAAGGACTCCCAGACTATGAGAAATAAGATTCTCTGGTCTGATGAGACGAAGATAGACCTTTTTGGTGACCATTCTTGACTGGCCCAGCCAGAGCCCTGACCTAAACCCAATTGAGCATCTCTGGAGAGACCTGAAAATGGCTGTCCACCAACGTTCACCATCCAACCTGACGGAACTAGAGAGGACCTGCAAGGAAGAATGGCAGAGGATCCCCAAATCCAGGTGTGAAAAACTTGTTGCATCATTCCCAAGAAGACTCATGGCTGTACTAGCTCAAAAGGGTGTTTCTACTCAATACTGAGCAAAGGGTCTGAATACTTATGACCATGTGATATTTCAGTTTCTCTTTTTAATAAATATGCAAAACGTTCTACTTTTATATTTTTTTTTCAGTCATGATGGGGTGCAGAGTGTACATTTATGAGAAAAATATGAACTTTTTAGAATTTACCAAATGGCTGCAATGAAATACTTACCATAGCCAAAAAAATTAAAATAAGAGTATATATATATATATGTGTATATATATATATATATATATATATATATATATATATATATATATATATATATATATATATATATATATATTTCAAAGGCAAGTTTATTAGAATCCATTAAAAGGCAAAAATAGAGCATTCAAAATAGAAACGGAGAAATACATAAAGGTAAACACGTTATACATTTCAGATGCAAGTCCTTACAACTACACATGGGTATACTATAATGAATCTGGTATGGTGGTAGGGCTAGCTTACATTACCCTTACTTTGTTGGGAGGTCCAATACTCTACTCAAGTATTTGCTATAAATGGGAACAATATGGGGAATGTAAATGTCTATACTTACATGCTGGATAAGCGTTTCTACAATCTTATAGCGGTCTGGCATGTGTGTCACCATATCGGTCATGTTGTCCTCAGAGGTGCGAACAAGTGTGGGACCAAAAACTAAGGCCAGATTTCTGGGCTCCATCTGCAGAAGACCATTTAAGGTTACAAATTACAGTTTTAGCAAGATGTGGCGAAGTAGTAAACTGCCATAATCATAGTTGCTAGATACCATAGTGAAACACAAGCTGTATCTAACAGCTAATATATTAAACCATCATCAGATCACTTTAATAGAGGCATCAGGAAGATGCTTATCACCCCTGATGTATTATATAACATGTATATAAGTGCCCAATACTATACAACGGGGGAAAAGAGGGGCAATAGCTGGAGACAGAAAACTATTGAGCAGACAGATGTCAGCCGTGACCGGCTTTACCCAGAAGGTTCTACAATTGCTGGTTCCATCAGCCAATCTATCCTGACAACCTGCTCGGGTTTATTATTTTCAACCTTTTTTTTATACTATAGTTATCCTGATCTCTTCTAGATCATTAAGCATATGCACAACCAACAACCTCACTGTTAAAAAGAAAAGAAAAGAAAAAAGGAATCATCACCTTGTTTTTCTCGGAGTGATCAGCCACAGTCTTCAGGTGACGAACCAGGAATCGCAGAGTTTCATAATAGTATGAGGGGAGTTCTTTAATCTGTCAGATCAGATATTTCAATATAATTAAGAAGGAAGATCAAAAGTACCTTACCCATAATCCATTTGCAGGATAAGCCAGTACCAAACTGGTGGGAAACAATATGGACACCCAATTGTATTGTGACTAAGGCCGGTCTTGCAGAACCACTGGGAGATTGGATTTGCCACTAAAATCTAGCTATTGAAAATAAAAGGGTATGCCATCGCTCAACACTCTTATATAGTTTACCTGTGGATATAATCTACATTGAACTGAATTTGTCTTCAAAGTTTTCAGGGCTCGACTCTCCCAGAATTGAAAGCGCATTGTGATTTTACATTGGATTAAGTGTAAAAAAAAATCAGCAGAAATTGTTACCAGTTTACGGAGTCTTTTCATTCTCTCCTTGGAATCTTCTAAACGGTTTGCTTCAATAAACTCATTGTATTTGTCTTAAAAGAAATCAATGAAAGACGTAGTGGTCATAACCATTGTTCGTGGACACAGCAGATGAATAATTACCAACTACATGGAATTTGAGAATTTCATGCATTATATTCATATATTATATCTGAGGATACTGATGGTCTTGAATGGGCTATTTTAAAAATATAAAAATATATTTGACAATTTCCGACGATGCAATTTTGTCATGTGGTTTTTGTCAAGAGAATAACAGACCTGAAGATATTATTGGCAAATTCAGGGGGGGGGGGGGGGTTTGAGGGGAAGGGACATGGCATTGTCTAAACTGAAAGTGCAGAAAAACACTTATTATTTTATTCAGGTATTTCGTTGGGGCATGAACAGTCCACGAGCAATGGATGTACAGTAACTGGCTCTACTGATGCCCACAGTAATGAACAGCACCAGCTGCAGAAGTGCAAACACTGGTCATACTCACCATCAGTGAAGAGGGGCTCAGGCAGCTTTCTGAAGAACGATTTGAGCAAACTGCTGACCACGTTCAGGTCCTGCCAGCGCTGAAACCACAATATAATGAGGTCAGGAACTGAACAGTGAAAGAGAATTTCCGCCTTTAGAAGTTCTCACACATAGGTGCTAACTTTTCTGGGATAGCTGCTAACTTGCTGATCATTGGGGGTCCAGCCACTGGGACCTTCACAATCCTGAGAATTGGGTTCTGAAGGAGAGCCCATCTCAAATGAAGTGGTGGCCAGACATGAACTCCCCTGGATCAATCATTCTATGTGGGATTGGCAATGATAACCAATACAGCGCTTGGCTTTCTTGGCAGCCCCATAGAGAATAAAGGGAGCAGTGAAAAGCATGTCTGGCTCTGACTTATTAAATGAGTAAAAAGAAGCTATCCAAACCACACAACGTATTCTTATACAAAATGTGATATAAAAGCAACATGGCTGCTTATTTTAGAACATAAAAAATACCAACATTTTTGAGCGTGAATATTGATAATGTCGTCTCCCCATAAACTGGAATTAAAGTTACACGGTACATGCAAGACATAGCTACATTCATCCATCCCAGTTTCTCTTACCTGGTCCTGTATGTTGGTATCAATCAGCCCCTTGTTCAGCTGTTCTTGCAGACTGCTCACCACAGCATTATTTCCAGGAACACGGTATATTCCTAAATACTCCAGACCCTTCTGTTCAACCAACGTACAGCACAACTCCACAATCAGAGGAACCCCCTGCGGGTGACATGAGAGATAAAAAGAGAATGTGAATATTCCATTTATACAGGTCTTATAATGGCAGTCTATTCTTCATTACACCAATAATTCCCTTTATGTGACCTGTAAATGTAATCCCTTTACATTCACATTCAGATGTATACGTCACATGCAAGATTTCTCTGTATGTGCAGAACTATAGAGCAATATGGAGCATACAGATACATTACATCTACATCATCACACATCCTCACCTTGTTCTCCACTGCAGGCTGGCAATCCTCTAGTCTCACTCCAAAAGCCCTTGGTGCACACTTTTTGTTTTTCTTCATAAGGTTGATTCCCCAAGGAACTTTGGAAGAAGGTCCTTCCTCTGCTAGGGAAAACATACCCAAGAGACATATGATTTCTCATGTGTTTTACAATCAATACTGTATTATTGTGGATCTATATAAAACATCGTGCTGGGACTAGTATACAAGATTGCCTTTTAATCACTAATAAAAGGGAAGAGCCAAATGTATAGGATTTTCTGTACAAGTTACATCAGGTGAAACAGAAGTTGTCAGACATGCAGAGGAGCAGACAGACACACAGACATTACACAATGCTACCCAAAGACTATATTCCATTATGATCTCCAGAAGAGCCCCTGCTTATCTTAGGTCTCGTTCAGACGAGCATATTAAATGTCAGTGTGCTGTCCAAATGCAAAACCGGTGACAGCGCACGGACTAATGCAAGCCAATGTGGCAGTTCACATGAACATTTTTACGCAAGAACAGAAAATTGCAGCATGCGCTACTTTAATCCGTTTTTCAGATCCAACTGGGCAATTATTAATGTGTGCGTAAAAAAAAAATCACTTATGGGTTACCATTAGTGATGAGTGAGTATACTCGTTGCTCGGGTTTGTTTTCCTGAGCATGCTTGGGTGATCTCCCGAGTATTTCGGCGTGCTGGGGGATTTAGTTTATGTCAACGCAACTGCATGATTTGCGGCTGCTAGACATCTTGAATACATGTGGGGATTCCCTAACAAGCAGGCAACCCCTACATGTACTCAGGCTGGCTAACAAATCATGCAGCTGCGTTGACATAAACTAAATCCCCCAGCACTCACAAATACTTAGAGACCACCCGAGCTTGCTCAGGAAAACCCGTGCAACGAGTATATTTGCTCATCACTAGTTACCATCCATACATCATCCGATTTTCATGGATCCATTGCAACTATTAACACAGAAAACTGTATTTCAATTATTATATTTTAAGTTGTTGATGTTTAAAATGCATACAATATGGATTCCATACAGTACTGAAAATCAGACACAAGTATGACATACTGTTCATATATGGGTGAAGAATCAGCTGTTGAAGAACTGATGATTTTGAAAATGCCCATCTATACCTGGCCTTACCTTTTACAGCAGTGTCCTGCTTGGGTGAGCGAGGGGCGGCCAGCCCTGTTGCCCATAACAGCTCTGAGCGAATGCCTAAACTTCGTGTCCCCTTAGGGGACATGTCAGGCTTGGCCCCAGTAATACTAAAATAAAAATAGGAGAATAGAAATATTAACCTTAAAGTGAATTTCCACTCATTAGTTATTTATTTAAAAAAAAATTAAGTGACACTCTAGTATACCCTTTCACAGAAGCATGCCCAGGACCTGTGTCTGCTCCATGCACAGCTGATATTGGCACTTTCATCCTGCAGCAGTTCTGCTGCTTTTTACCACTTCAGCACCACCACATCAATCTCTGACTGTGACATTTAAAGGGAACCTGTCAGCAGGATTGTGCACAATATCCTACACACAGTGTCAGGTGGGCGCCGTTATACTGATTACAATGATACCTTGGTTGATGAAATCCGTCTTGTGGTTGTTGTGTAATCTTTATTTTCAGTTTTGAGTTAATGATATGCTCGTGCTCTGGGGCGGCCTGTGGGGGGTTCCTCATGTGGGGCTCTGATTAGGTATTCATAATGCAGATTGCTGACCAGTCACTGATCCCTCACTGACCTGCCCCCTAGTTTACATAACACTGTGTGTAGGTTACTGTGCACAATCCTGCTGACAGGCTCCCTTTAAGTGGTGCAACAATCTGAGTTAGGAGGCCAACTGACCTTCATTGAAACACGTTAATAAAGTTCCTCACATTTTTTAGGCCGGCGGCAATAATGGAATTTATGTTTTCATGTTTGCACAACCCGGGATGGTGAGCGATAACGCATGCGCCAGAGAAAGTGTATTTGCAACCCTACTGTTATCTTACCTTACTTTGCGATAGTCATTAAGCTTCTTGTTAATCAAAGCATGACTGGCAAAGCCTGGGTCCTGGAATGGAGGGAGAGAAATTGGGACTTTTAGTATGATCACCAACATGTCGGTAAGATGCTTTACAAATTGCTATACATTGTATTCATTTTCCAAAATTCAGATGCTTCTTAGCCCTTTGTATATAACTTATTTATAAAAATGATCAAAATTACTTCAAATATAAATGTGAAGTAGAGAATGGCATTGTTGCAACAGAAGAATCTCCTGCGGCGGTGGTCATCTTATGATATAAAACCCTCTTCTCTTAGTGACTAATGCACAGATTAGTGGTCCACAAACTTCTTACTTTAATCCCTAGCTTTTTACCGTTTTATATCCTAAAAATCCGTCAAAAAGCAGATAAAAGCCTCCTTACCTCACCCTCATCCCGACTGTTTTCTCTGATGGCTTTTACCCAGCCCAACATATCATCCCGATCCTCTGCCTGAAAGAGATATTCACAGAAGTCAGGTGTCGTCAGCCGGAAGACGTGCTTCCTCTTGGTCTCGCTGTAAGAGATGTCCACCAGGCTTCCAAGGATGCTGATTGGCTGCTCCTCCTCACCTGGCCCCGGACCCCTTGTATCTGGGCGCTCCTTGTGCAAGAAGAGGAGGTGAGGGCGCAGGATGGAGTACACGCGTTTCCACTGACGGAGCCCGCCGCCAACCTTCTACAGGGAGACAAGAGAAGAATCACCATGATACAGAAGAACACACGAGGACAGTCACTGAGTGGCCACAAGACACGGAAAATGTGGAGAAGGAAAAAAAGCCTCCATATAAAACAGAGCAAGCAGTCACAATAAGTCTCCATGTACACTCCACAACAGACCCGCAGCCATACCTTGCCCTTATTGGTGAGAATCTGCTTATAGAGCAGCCAGCCTTCCCTGTGCACATCACTGAGCTCTGTATCTGAAATTTCAGAAGCTGAGTGCCGTTTTGACCGTCCATCCTCAGACGCAACCAAGCTATCCAAAGACTGCAAAGAATGAGAGAGATACAAGTTTATGGCACATTTTCGGCTCCAGCTCCAAATAAGTGACACTAGAAGAATAGTAATAAAGTTATAACAAAGCGGAAATTCCTGCAACAGGGACATTGGACAAATAGTTTTACAACTGCTTGTGGCCACTAGGTGGCAATCTGCTCTTCCTGGCCATGTGATGTCAGGACAACAGGACAGTTCTCTGGCCATCTACAAAGATAATGCAGGACATGTTCTTTTATAGGTTAGCAAGTGTCAAATAGGAAATTATACTGCTTACTGCGGAGCGATTGCTGAAACTTCTAAGAGACGGTGAACCGTGCTGAAATTTGAACTTTGCACTCTCACTTCTCAGGAACCAAAGTACCGTATATACTCGAGTATAAGCCGACCCGAGTATAAGCCGACCCCCCTAATTTTGCCACAAAAAACTGGGAAAACTTATTGACTCGAGTATAAGCCTAGGGTGGAAAATGCAGCAGCTACCGGTGAATTTCAAAAATACAAATAGATGCTCCATACCGTTCATTATGGCCCCATAGCTGTGCCATATAGTGCTCTGCACCATTATTGCCCCATAGCTGTGCCATACAGTGCTCTGCACCATTATTGCCCCATAGCTGTGCCATATAGTGCTCCGCACCGTCCATTATTGCCCCATAGCTGTGCCATACAGTGCTCTGCACCATTATTGCCCCATAGCTGTGCCATATAGTGCTCTGCACCGTCCATTATTGCCCCATATCTGTGCCATATAGTGCTCTGCACCGTTCATTATTGCCCCATAGCTGTGCCATATAGTGCTCCGCACCATTATTGCCCCATAGCTGTGCCATACAGTGCTCTGCACCATTATTGCCCCATAGCTGTGCCATATAGTGCTCTGCACCGTCCATTATTGCCCCATAGCTGTGCCATATAGTGCTCTGCACCGTTCATTATTGCCCCATAGCTGTGCCATATAGTGCTCCGCACCATTATTGCCCCATAGCTGTGCCATACAGTGCTCTGCACCATTATTGCCCCATAGCTGTGCCATATAGTGCTCCGCACCGTCCATTATTGCCCCATAGCTGTGCCATACAGTGCTCTGCACCATTATTGCCCCATAGCTGTGCCATATAGTGCTCTGCACCGTTCATTATTGCCCCATAGCTGTGCCATACAGTGCTCTGCACCATTATTGCCCCATAGCTGTGCCATACAGTGCTCTGCACCATTGCCCCATAGCTGTGCCATATAGTGCTCTGCACCGTCCATTATTGCCCCATAGCTGTGCTGCTGCTGCTGCAATAAAAATAATAAACCACATACTCACCTGTCTTGCTTGCAGCTACTCGGCGCCATCTTCCCGGCGTCTCTCCGCACTGACTGATCAGGCAGAGGGCGGGGCGCACACTATATGCGTCATCGCACCCTCTGACCTGCACAGTCAGTGAGGAGAGACGCCGGGAAGATGGAGACAGCGCCCGGCGTGTGGAACGAGGACAGGTGACTATGCGATACTTACCTGCTCCCGGCGTCCCGCTCCTTCCCCCGGACAGCTGGTCTTCGGTACCGCAGCCTCTTCCTCTGTCAGCGGTCACCGGCACCGCTGATTAGAGAAATGAATTATGCGGCTCCGCCCCTATGGGAGGTGGAGCAGCCTATTCATTTCTCTAATGAGCGGTCCCACGTGACCGCTGAACAGGGGAAGAGCTGCGGCACCCGGAGACCGTGGGACGGGCAGGGGGAGCGTCAGGATCGCCGGGACTAGGTAAGTATGCCTCAGCGCCCTCTTCCCCTCACCCGCCGACCGTGACTCGAGTATAAGCCGAGGGGGCACTTTCAGCCCAAAAATTTGGGCTGAAAATCTCGGCTTATACTCGAGTATATACGGTATGTAATGAACCTCAGCGACGAGAGACATCCTCACGATGCTGGTCGTCTCCACGCCTTTCTGCATGTCAGTAGTATCTGTGGTGCTTGCCTTTCATTCCTGCAGAATTCCTTCTTCATTTGTTGCCAATGTACAGATATAGTTTGGAGGAAAGTGTTTTCATTGTGAAATCTTATTGGAAAACTGAGTCCATAAAGACGTGTCAAAGTGAGTTTCTAAAGAGGAGGTCGAAATCAACTGTCCAAACTGTGCACTGAAGCCTTCTTTGAAGGCAGTGTAGTCTCCAAGGGACTGAGGCCACCAAAATCAGCCGATTTAAAGAGAACCCGTCACCAGGTTTGGCCGATATGAGGTAAGGCCACCACCTTTCAGGCCTGATATAAATTCTACAATGCTGTATATCTGCCCCCAACCCAACAGGCAAGACAAGAAAAAGATCTTTTATTATACTCACCTACGGGGCGTTCCGGTCCAAGGGATGTCACTAGTCTTGGTCTGGCGCCTCCCATCTTCTTGCAATACCGTCTTCCTTCTTGCTTCGTGTGGATGATGCGTCCCTGTGTCATCCACACAAGTCTCCGCGGCATCGCTCTCCTGCGCAGGCGTACTTCTCTGCCCTGACTAAGGTAAAGTACTGCAGTGCGCTTGCGCCGTGGCTCTTTGACCTTTCCCATTGCCTGGGCACTGCAGTACTTTACTTTGCCTTCAACAGAGCAGAGAAATACGCCTTTGCGATGCCGGTGAGACTGTGTGGATGACGTAGGGATGCATCATCCACACAAAGAAAGAAGGCGGATGGCATCGCAAGAAGAAGGGAGGCGCTTGACCTAGACCAGCGATGCCCACTGAACCAGACCGCCCCGCAGGTGAGTATAATAAAAGCTCCTTTTCTTCTCTTGCAGGTCGGGTTGGGGGCTTATATATAGCATTATAGAATACTGTATATCAGGCCTGAAAGGTGGTGGTAGAGTTATCTCCAGGCAGCATCCTCCCCAGAGCCTGGACGTGGTCATTTAAATAAAAGAAAGGCATGGATTTCTCTGGAATAAGACATCAGATTGCAGATATCAAGGTATCATGTTATTCAGCTCCCTATTACCTACATGCCCATTTAAAAGGCTTAGAAGGGTTGAAACTACGGACAGATTTTTAACACCGCCAAATTTTTCTCTTTGGGGCCATTTGAAAGGTCGAGTATACAGTAACAAGCCAAGAATACAGGCACTCCCGGAGAATATACAGCGATAAATTCAGGCTATGACCCCAAGACGTCCTGCAGAATACATTCAACAATATGAAACGCCGCTTGCATGTGTGCTTGGATAGAATGATGGACATTTTAAACACCTGCTTTAAAACATCAGTTTGTCAAGAACCAAAGGTCTGTACAATCCTAATTTCAGTCCGATAGATCGTCTCTTTTAGAAGTTACAGCAATTTTTCCAGGTAAAGCAGCAAGTGAATCACCCTGTATTATTACGGGTGACCCGGTCCATTTCTATTCCCTGTGTTCAGCTTGTGCTGGACACGGCAGAACATTTTTTGTGTCAGCACAAGACCACTAATTTCAGAGAAGGAGGCTGGCTAACTTTTCATTTCAATAGTTATGTCAGATCTCTTCTTTATCTTTGCTTAACCCGTGAGAAATGGTGGCTGGCCCAAATACTGAAATGGGCAAAGCCTAGTCTGTGTAGAGCACAAGCAGAATTTCAGTTGGGGATAGAAAGTAAGTTCTGCAGATTTTACACACATTTATTAATAACTTTTAGAGGGTAACACTGCTGGCAGACTCCCTTTCAATAAACTGATCGTTAACGCTGGACATTTACTAAAGGAGTCTTGACAGTGTAATAGAAATGTAGGGAATATAAAGAAATGCAGCAAGAGTAAATTCAGTAAATGATATCCTTGACACTAGCAGTGGGATATGGATAAAGAGAAAGCTAAGAAACTCCGTCAGATGATGTGTGGCTACCAAACTACATTGCAAGGTAGAGGACTTTAAAGTATTATTCCCAAGAAAACACGTTATCCCCTATGGAATAGGGGATACCGTAACTTGCTGATTGCAAGAGATCCAGAGTTTCATCTGCCAGGACACGCCCGGCAGTTCTGAATTAGAGGTTTTATAATCCCAAGAACCCCCTGCAGCCCCATCCTCAATGGAGCACAGGTGCATATGTGAGGCCACCTCTAAATTCATGTCTATGGGACTAGCTAAATCTTGCCCTTTTTAATTCTCATAGACAAAAAATGGAGCAGAGGTGAGCATGCGTGGCTTCTGCTCCATTTTTTGTCTATGGGATTGTTAAGTGCAGTGCTCAGCTAGTCCCATAGACAATGTATTTAGTGGAGGCCTCACATGTGCACCTCAGCTCCATTCAGGACAAGGCTGTGAGGCACCAATCTAGGGACAGCTTGGGGTCCCATGGAAAGAGGATAACTCGATTTTTTGGCAATAACCCTTTAAGACCTTTATAAAACATGTGGCTACAACTCAATTTTTACAATGTAGAGGAATTAGGCTTGATCCATTATGTAAATGTGCTATGGGTAGTCCCAGCCCCTGTAAGCGCTCCTGCTCCTCTTACTAAACCATTCTACTCCCTCTCCTTGACGTGTTACTACAGCTCACCCAACCATCAAGGTCAAAGGGTCCTATGAGGCAGGGTTCAGTAAGGAGAGCTGGCGGGCTTGCAGGGAGTGGGACCACCCTCAGGGCTCTTGTCAGCTCGCTTACATAATTATTAAACTAGTCTGCAGACAGGTGTGTGAGCATGTCCTCTACCCAGTGCTGTAGTCCCTTTAATAAATCATCTGATAGACTGCCTTTAAATCTCCCAGCATCGCTTGATAGCTCACTGTCCTGAAAGAGCGTCCTCTGGCAATGTCTATAATGGAAGATGTTCTTTCTACTGGAAAATCTAAAGGAATGAGTTTGAGGTATGACTACTTATAAATATATATGATCCATGACTAGCTATAAATTATGTATTTGTGAATATTAAGTGACACTCAACATCAGGGCCTCATATTAATAAATATGTAGTGTGAATGCAGCACATAACAGCGTCCACACGCAGATATTAACAGTAATTACAGCTACAAAATGCACGCTCACCCCATCAGTGAAGAAGCTCCGCAGCATCCGCAGACTCGGCACCCGGCCCACAACTCTCCTACGGTTGGAGAAGGAGACAATTATCAGATTACATGTCTAGCAGAGACATTACCAGCTTCCATCTCCTCTGTGTCTTGAGTGCATCTGCACTGCTGCTCACCTTCCTCACAACTGATGCACCCTCATACCATGTGCCGCAGGTCCTCAGACAAGAAGCAGTGCCACCGCTGACAATTCTACATCCGCCATCTAAAATCAGTCTACAAGATACTGCCCATCTAGGAGCTCCTCACAGAACTACTGAATCCTCACAGAACTACCGGATTCAGACCTCAACAAAATTATTTTCTTTTGTTTGCAATTGTCTTGTTTTTGGCACAGCCAGAAATATATATAGGAAGAGAGATGAATGCCATACAAAATACACTTTACTCTATTACACAGAATAGTTTATTGCATGACGCGATAATAACATAAAGTCAATGGTTAACACCTTGTTGGTGGAAAAGTTCTATTCAAAGGGTTTCTCTGGGTACATGATGTCCATGTCCTACCCTTTGGAGAGGTCCATTGGTGGTCCAATGCCAGGCAACCCCTCTAATCAGCAGTTATTAGTTCTACCTGAGGCCACATGTAATCACTGGACAGAGCTGCAATGCATATGCTCCATTCAACATGTAGCAGCCGCTGCCGGGTACTGCAGATCAGCTCTTAAATAGGAGCAGGTAATATGTAGGAAAAATGTAGAACTACAGCAAAGGGGTATTCCCATCTCCAAGATCCTATCCCAATATGTAGTAGGTGTAATAATAATAATAATATTAGAAAATACCTCCAATTAGAAACGTAGTATAGTTTTTCTAATTCGCTATGTCTCTTTCCTCATGTGCAGGCATTGCAGGACCTTAGGTATCTATGGTTATGACCACTGATATAGTGACAGCTATTTGGTATTGGTCGTAACCATGCATACCCAAGGTCCTGCAATAGCTGCACATGAAGAAAGAGACATAGCAAATCAGAAAAACTGTACTACATTTCTAATTGGAGGTAGTTGATAATATTATTATCACACCTACTACATTTTGGGATAGGATCTTGGAGATGGGAATACCCCTTTAAGAGAATATTTTTATTGAAAATCCATTAAAAATTCAATGTGGAATAGCATAGACATTTCTGACATAACGTTCTTAATTATTGCAATGATTAAGGACATTGTATGCTTTCCTTTGTATGTATGCTTTCCTTTGCTGCATTTCTACATGTGAATTCTTGTGGTACTACATGACTTTATCTGCGCATCAGGGATCCTTGTTCCATGAGTGAGCTAATTTTTTTTTTTATTGGACCTCAGAGAAATCCAGTTATCAATATGACTTTTCTGAGTCCATTCAATCAGACTGCTAAAGGGTTTTACTCATGAAGACCCTTACTTATGGTTGAAGGACAGCCACTCATTGGAAAATATTTGCCATAAAAACGACATTTCGCCTCTAGCAGCAGAAAAAGCGTCTGGCTACCTGCAGCTTAACTGACAAAATAAGCTGATTCTCATGGGTAGAAGAGCAGGACCAGGAACAATGAGGTTTCTAAATGGGTTATCCCCAAATAGACACCATGTTTGACAAACAAGACTTTAATAAAAAATAACCGGTTGCTCCAAGCCTAAAAGTACATTCTTCTTAGTGAACAGAAGACTGCACCATTTTCATGAATGGCAGATCTATGGTGGAAGGGGGTAGGAGGGATTGGCACTACATGCTATTGGTTTAGATTTATATGGCATTCATTGTCCAAAGGTTTACATTTTTTACTGGATACTGTTGTACTGAATTGTTGCGGTATCCTAACCTACACTGGCCAAACGTGTCCTATGACCTCTGTTGGGCTTATGTATCCCTATAGACATATTTATTGCATATGTGAATATGATGTCAACATCTAACTTGGCTGCTTGCTTATCCACCATAGAGTAAGATAAATGGTGTGCTGCAAACAAAATTGGCACGGGGCGCCGAATCAATCAAATACGCTCATCTGTGGTGAGAGTAGCCCACGCTTACCTTGGTAATCTCCCTTCATCACGGAATGTGTTGAGTCCATCATCACAAGATTTTGAGCGCTCAGTGGTGATGGCCAGAAGATAAGACGAACGCCGACTGGACTTAATGCTACCTAAATAAAACAGCAGAGAGAAGACATATGGGACTATACATGCACCACTGCAGAATGAACAATTAGATTTCACATTCACAGTACTTCTATGTATGTTCAAGTATTAAACTGTTAAACTGTAAAGCGCTGCGGAATATGTTGGCGTTATATAAATAAAGATTATTATTATTATTAGCATGAAGGAATCCTTTATGTACGAAAGGTGCCTCCTATGTATGAAAGGATAGGTTGATGTCTTCTATGTACCAAAGGTGGCTTCCTTCAATGTACGAAAGGTGGCTTCCTTCAGTGTATGAAAGATGGCTTCCTTCAATGTATGAAAGGTGGCTTCCTTCAATGTATGAAAGGTGGCTTCCTTCAATGTATGAAAGGTGGCTTCCTTCAATGTATGAAAGGTGGCTTCAATGTATGAATGGTGGCTTCAGTGTATGAACGGTGGCTTCCTTCAATGTATGAACGATGGCTTCAATGAATGAATGGTGGCTTCAGTGTATGAACGGTGGCTACCTTCAATGTTTGAACGGTGGCTTCAATGTATGAATGGTGGCTTCAGTGTATGAACGGTGGCTACCTTCAATGTATGAACAGTGGCTTCAATGTATGAATGGTGGCTTCAGTGTATGAACGGTGGCTACCTTCAATGTATGAACGGTGGCTTCGATGTATGAAAAGTTGCTACCTTCAATGTACGTAAGGTAGTTTCCATGTATGAAAGGTGGCTACCTTCAATATATGAAAGGTGGCTTCCTTCAATGTATGAAAGGTGGCTTCCTTCAGTGTATGAAAGGTGGCTTCCTTCAGTGTATGAAAGGTGGCTTCCTTCAGTGTATGAAAGGTGGCTTCCTTCAGTGTATGAAAGGTGGCTTCCTTCAGTGTATGAAAGGTGGCTTCCTTCAATATATGAAAGGTGGCTTCCTTCAATGTATGAAAGGTGGCTTCCTTCAGTATACGAAAGGTGGCTTCCTTCAGTGTACGAAAGGTGGCTTCCTTCAGTGTACGAAAGGTGGCTTCCTTCAGTGTACGAAAGGTGGCTTCCTTCAGTGTATGAAAGGTGGCTTCCTTCAGTGTATGAAAGGTGGCTTCCTTCAGTGTACGAAAGGTGGCTTCCTTCAATGTATGAAAGGTGGCTTCCTTCAGTGTATGAAAGGTGGCTTCCTTCAGTGTACGAAAGGTGGCTTCCTTCAGTGTATGAAAGGTGGCTTCCTTCAGTGTACGAAAGGTGGCTTCCTTCAATGTATGAAAGGTGGCTTCCTTCAGTGTATGAAAGGTGGCTTCCTTCAGTGTACGAAAGGTGGCTTCCTTCAGTGTATGAAAGGTGGCTTCCTTCAGTGTACGAAAGGTGGCTTCCTTCAGTGTATGAAAGGTGGTTTTTATGTCCTTTATTTCTCATATTTGACACAATTTTACACAAGGATTTATATAATTTATTTATGTTGGAATGTCTGATTGTGCCAGGTAAGGGCATCAAATAGCCAAGTCTAATCTGAGCCGCTTGCATCCTTAAATGATGTGGTGTCAATCCAAGGAGCACAAGCCTATTATTTCTAATGATGTATCTGGACATGCTGATAAAATGATAGCACTAGCAGCCAGAGCGTCGGTGGTATTCTGGGGATGCACTAATTTGAAGATTATCGGCGGAATGGACTCCCTAGAGATCTGCCCACTGTTCTCTCTAACCAGCTCAGATTTCAGCTTCTTAGTAGCCAGAAATTGCTGGGGAAATATGTTGGTTCGATGACATTCTCAGGAATTACACTTGTGTGTGCTTTTTCAACAACTCTTTAACAAATAAAAGAAAGACTCTACTGCTTTGCTATCATTTAGATAATTTCTGTGATAAAGCTAAGCAATATCATGACAAAATTGTCTCAAGTCAATGCACCCTTAAAGGAACAGTAAACCTGGAAATGAATGATAAAACTAAACAGGACATAATCTAGTTTCTGGTCAGTCTGCAGGATTTTCTGCATGTTCTTGAAGCCTTCTTGCGTAAATCCTGCAGAGCACAAATTTCAATAGTTCCAATTTATGCTGGGATATAGCTATTTAATGTGTATGGGGCCTTTAGTTATCAGCAGAACTATGTTCTTTCGAGTCCCCCATAAATAGTAAAGCTCAGCTCAGTTGAGCGCTCCTGTGTTCTCTATGACAGAGACGCTGTCAGATTCCCCCAAGAATTGGCTGTTGGAAATCTAACATGCCCCTAAGCACATGTAACAGTCGGATATCGACTGCTTCAGGAGACTTTAGTCCAATGTGTACAGGAGTCTTAAGAGCTAGGTCTTAGATGAGGGTGTGTCTTAGACAAGAGGCGTGGTTTACCAATCTTTAGGACCTACTGACATGCGCAGAGGGGAGAGGATCCTGCTGCAGGTTAATTGTGCTACAGTAAAAGGAGCAATATTTATTCCTTTGATCCAGACTCCACATCCCATACGTGTCCACAACACTGGGCACCTCAGGCAATGCACAACACCAATACTAAAATACAGCCCTGACTTCATGCACAATTTAAATATACTGTACTTTTAATACTTGTTTAACCATTTTTGTTCTTATGATTAATTTTCCCATATTGTAAAAACTTCAATAAAATAGCCAGTGAACCAGCATTCAAATAAACAATCAGGGCACTTACTGCAATCTTGTGAGTAATGGCGACCGATGGAAAAGCTAAATGTTGGGGAGGAAGGACTGTCGGAGATCACAGGGGCAGAGTTGATGGCGCTGGATACCACGCAAGAGGCAGGGACATGTTTGGCTCGTAGGTCAATGCTTGGACTTGTTGGCTCATCTGTAAAGAATTAAAATTAGAATGATGTAGATTTACTACCATACTGGATGTGTGAGAAATCCTATAACAAAAAATCTCATATGTAAGCCGACATAAGTCAAATGTTAACAGAGAGGTGTCCATGCAGGAGTGCTCATCCTCCTGCTATAATCAGATGGACCTGCTCATTGAAGAAAGGTCTATTATTGGAAAACTCCTTGAAGATTCACTGTCAGATAAACGCATTAGTAACAAACAAATCAATTAATGCAGTCTTACCAATAAAAGGGATCGATGCCAGAGGCTCCTCCGAAAATGGTAAGGGGGGTATCCTTTGCAATGGTTGTTCACTGTGTGTCTCCTCACTGCCAGCAGGAGAAGTTGAGTACTCCAAGTCTTTGCCTTCCTCAGGAAAGAGAACATTGACTTGGCGAGCAGCTGCCGGTGGCTTGCGACCTGATGGAGGCTTTTGCCTCAATACTACCTCCTCTCTTCTCTCCTCTGTGGCACTACTGTCATCTGTGGAGCTGACACTTACAGATGGCTCTCTCCTTTCTGTTGGGGATGGGGGAGAACTTGGATATTGAGCTGTCCGAAATGTAGGGAAGCCACTAAATGCAGTCTCCCTAAAGGAAAAAGCATGGAGCAGTTCAGTCCGACGCTGAAAAGATGGACTATAACTCCGATACCCAATGTACCCTGAATCCCCAGAATTAGAGTGCTGGGTTGGAGGCTTGGCTACATCTCTAGGGACAGATGGCACAGTCTGACTTACAGGTACACGTGACACTGCTTGTGTTGTCCGTGGGGGTCTGTCTGAAGTCCAAACATGGCGTTCATAGGGAGGAGATATTAAAGCATCCAACTCTAGTTTCTCCATAGATCTTCCATACTGAGCCAGAAAATTATCTGACTGCGCCCGATGACCCCAAGAATCATTATCAGGAGGATGGTGGAGAGTATCTTGTGACACACTATGAGGCCAGTTATTAGGATGGGAGAGTTCTCCTAGGCGATCTTGTGAGGCACTACGTCTTCTTGGGGGTAAAGCTGAACCCCTCCTACGAGGGGTCTGCTGGGACATCCAGTTGCACAGTGCTTGCTGTCTCTCCCAATGACTCACCCAGCGGGGGTTAGCTGTCTGCTCCCAAGAGTCTACAGGAGCTTTAATTGGAGGCTCTGGCTGATAGCGAGAAGTCCAACCATATGCAGAATTACACGGAGGGCCTGGTCCTCTGAATCTGTCAGATGAGGATGGTGACCCCATGTAGGGTCTGTGGGGAGGGAGAGGATTAGGAAGCGGTCTGGAATAACTGTCATGATGAGTAGGGCTGCTCCTCGGTACATCCCCATGTATGGGGCTTCTAATGGAAGGGAAGTCCTCATAGTTTGAGCGCTGTACTCTGGAGCTTACAGGATACCCAGGAGAACATTCAGGTGGCTGACTCCGCCATGGATAAAACACAGGTGGTGGCTCGGGGATACTATGTGCTCCTCCACGGTATGGCTCATTCCCTTTCAGATATGCATCTTGCGAGTACGCCTGAAGATGAAAATGGAAGTAAAAATATATTAGAAACTTGGTATGACTCCACGTAAAGCGGTAATGGTGTATTAAAAAATACATTTTAACAGGGTTGTCCACTATTAGACAGCCCCTATTAATGTAACCAAGGAGGCAAGAAAAAGAACAAAAATTGGTGCTCACCTTCTGGACTAGTGCCACTCCTCTGTAGTCAGTGCTGACTATGCAGAAGAGAGGCCAGTCCTTGAGGGGAATTATTTTTTTTATGTTGCCATTTCCTTGGGCCCATTAATAGCCACACATTTAAACTCACTCCTAGAACTGGTGGTGGAGCAGGAAACAAGGCAATAAATTGGATTTAGGACTCAAAATAATAGCCAGTGCACACCCCAACCGCAATGCACATAGGAATGCTATTATAGCGAATAGTGTCCTATGGATAGTGGTTATATACAGTGCCTTGCGAAAGTATTCGGCCCCCCCTGAAACTTTTCAACCTTTTCCCACATATCATGCTTCAAACAAAGATACCAAATGTACATTTTTGGAGAAGAATCAACGAGTGGAACACAATTGTGAAGTTGAACGAAATTTATTGGTTATTTTAAATTTTTGTGCAAATTCAAAAACAGAAAAACTCACTCCAGAATTTCATTGTGGATCTCTGAATGATCCAATGCGGTCTTAAATGCCTAATGATGATAAATATAATCCACCTGTGTGTAATCAAGTCTCCGTATAAATGCACCTGCTCTGTGACAGTCTCAGGGTTCTGTTTGAAGCACAGAGAGCATCATGAAGTCCAAGGAACACAACAGGCAGGTCCGTGATACTGTTGTGGAGATGTTTAAAGCCGGATTTGGATACAAAATGATTTCCAAAACTTTAAACATCCCAAGGAGCACAGTGCAAGCGATCATATTGAAATGGAAGGAGTATCATACCACTGCAAATCTACCAAGACCCGGCAGTCCCTCTAGCCTTTTATCTCAAACAAGGAGAAGACTGATCAGAGATGCAGCCAAGAGGACCATGATCACTCTGGATGAACTGCAGAGATCTACAGCTGAGGTGGGACAGTCTGTCCATAGGACAACAATCAGTCGTACACTGCACAAATCTGGCCTTTATGGAAGAGTGGCAAGAAGAAAGCCATTTCTCAAAGATATCCATAAAAAGTGTTGTTTAAAGTTTGCAACAAGCCACCTGGGAGACACCAAACATGTGGAAGAAGGTGCTCTGGTCAGATGAAACCAAAATCGAACTTTCTGGCAAGAATGCCAAACGATATGTTTGGCGTAAGAGGCAACACAGCTCATCACCCTGAACATACCATCCCTACTGTCAAACATGGTGGTGGCAGCATCATGGTTTGGGACAGCTTTTCTTCAGCAGGGACAGGGAAGATGGTTAAAATTGATGGTAAGATGAATGGAGCCAAATACAGGACCATTCTTGAAGAAAACCGTTTGGAGTCTGCAAAAGACCTGAGAATGGGACGGAAATTTGTCTTCCAACAAGAAAATGATACCAAACAAAGCAAAATCTGCAATGGAATGGTTCACAAATAAACGTATCCAGGTGTTAGAATGGCCAAGTCAAAGTCCAGACCTCAATCCAATCGAGAAACTGTGGAAAGAGCTGAAAACTGCTGTTCACAAACGATCTCCATCAAACCTCACTGAACTTGAGCTGTTTGCCAAGGAAGAATGGGCAAGAATTGCAGTCTCTCGATGGACAAAACTGATAGAGACATACCCCAAGCGACTTGCAGCTGTAATCGCAGCAAAAGGTGGCGCAACAAAGTATTAAGTTAAAGGGGCCGAATAATATTGCACGCCCAACTTTTAAGTTTTTGAATTTCCACAAAAATTTAAAATAACCAATGAATTTTGTTCAACTTCACAATTGTGTTCCACTTGTTGTTGATTCTTCACCAAAAATGTACATTTGGTATCTTTATGTTTGAAGCATGATATGTGGGAAAAGGTTGAAAAGTTCCAGGGGGCCGAATACTTTCGCATGGCACTGTATTTATCAAGACATTGAATAGATAGTATACATATATATATCATATTCCTCTATTTCTGAATATTGCTACGGCCTGGTCCACAGCACATTATATGCCCTCTATTTATCAAATACATATATAAGCTGTAAGCAACATATATGTTAGAGGTTATGATGGATGCATAACAGTGACATAAGGTGGCCATATGTAGCACTTACCAGCTGTAGTATGTCTTCATCCCGTGGCATAATAGAAAGCTCCAGCACATCATCACTGGGTGAAAAAAAATTACATAAAAATTTAATATATAAAACTGCAGTCAGAATTTGCCACAGTCATGCCCTTTCCGCCCACACCCTTCAATATGCCACACTTCACACCTGTTTTGTATCAGGGCAATGACTTGTGAATACGTTTTCCCGATTATGCTCTCTCCATTAACCTTTACAAGTCGGTCACCTGAAAAACAAACAGCTTGTCAACCAGGAAGCACAGATACAGGCTTAGGCCTAAAAATCTAAGGCCTCATTCAGATGTCTGTTTCTTACTTCTGTGTTCTACCCTTGATTTTCACAGATAGAGCAGGTACCCATAAGCCTATGGGGCTCTTAACAGGTCTGTGTTCCTGTGCATACTGTGCATCCATGCAAAAATCACGGAGACAGATCTCGCTTTCTACCGGTATCACGGATGAAAATTACCCATACAAGTGTGAAAATCACAGACAGCACATGGATGGCAGCAGTGGGCTCTCAGTAAGTAACCTTGTAGTGGGTAAGAGAAGATTGGTAGTTTCTTTATCTATATGCAGTAACCACTGATGACAAAAACTGTCACACGGACCCAACAGTGATGACACTCAGATCCAATGCTCTGATGACACCTGTACCATTTTGTTTGTTGTGAACAAACATGGATGTCTGAATGAGGCCGAAAACATGTTTTGTGTGTGGGGGGCACTGCAAGACCTTTATAGAGAGGTAATAGAATAGATTCATAGAATATATGGCGTGCCAAGAGATCCCAAGTTAGGTTGTTGGATATATTGGGGAATTAACAGGTACAGATGCAAAACCATTGGCTATTACTAAAATACCTTATCCCATCAAGGAAATGATTTGGGAATGTTGGTAACGGGGGGAAGGAAGATATATATGAAGGAAAAAGCCCTTAGTGAGTTCGAAAAACAGTGGAATAAATAGAAACACCTGGCATCATCATTTCAGAGAATCTGACAAGACTAAGAAGGCTGAAATGGGCAATTACGATAGATGGAGCAATACACGACTGAGGTACTACAGGTGTGAGGACAAGGGAAAAAATGCTCTAGAGCAGAGCTAGGCAAAGTGCTGCCGGATGAAGGGCTGAAAACAGTGGCTCACGGGCCGCACTACGCCCTGTCACCGCTATCCGCATCCTTGGGACACAGACAGCGGTGAATACATTGGTGGAGGACTGCATCACTGGCTCTTTCTTCCACCAATCAGCGTGCGATACAGCGGACGGGATGGTGTCACTTCATCACGCTGCTGCTGCGTCAGTGCACAGGAGACAGGAGCAGAGCGCCGGAGGAACGGGAACGAGGCAAGTATGTGGTGTTTTTTCTGTCTTTCATATGTGTATGGGATGTTTACATGTATATAGGAGGCTATGTGTGGGCTCATGCTGTATACAGGAAGGCTGTGTGTAGGGGCTCATGCTATACATAGAGAGGCTATGTGGGGGCACATGTCGTATATTGAGAGGCTATGTGGGGGCTCATACCATATATAAGGAGGCTGTGTGGGGCCCATGCCGTATATAGGGAGGTTATGTGACGGCTCATGCTGTATATAGGGAGGTTATGTGGGGGATCATGATGTCATGTATATAGGGAAGCTGTGTGGAGGCTCCTGCTGTATATATTGGGGCTGTGTGGAGGCTCATGCTATACAAGGGAGGCTATGTGGGGGCTCGTGCTGTATATATTGGGGGTGTGTGGGGGCTCATGCTGTATATAGTGAGGCATCAGCCTACATTAATTGTGCTCATTATTAAATGATAATATAAAATAATCCTAATTAATATATTAATATTGAGCAGAATAAATTTCAGATTACTGGTTCGGCCCTCCACAACAGTCACGGTCTCTCATGAGGCTCCTCTGGAAAATGTATTGCCCTCCCTTGCTCTAGAGGTTTAAAAAAAAAAAAATTTAAGAAAATAGGTAGATAAGAAGAAGACAAATTGGGGAGTTATAGGGGTAAAAGTGTGCTGATTATTGTTTTTCATATATGATTGTGATGTGTAAAGGAATAGATAACTTAGGACAAATGGAAGTTTACTGAATCTCAATGAAAAAAGATCTGATAAAAAAAACAAAGTAATTGCGGAAAAATTGAAAAGCGACAAAACACTAGTCAACCCTGAGGCAGTGTCTATATGAGTGTACAACATTGTGTCTATATAACATGGAGAACATCTATCCCTTGCTGCATACAACATTTAAAGACAACTCTCTAAGACTAGAATCACTTTCAACTCTTATCCCATCACCCACCAGTGCACAATCCAGCCTGCTGGGCAGGTCCACCTTCCTTCACCTGCTTGACAAAGATGGTGTCCATTGGTTCCAGACGGCCAGATGCAGAGGGATACTCTAAAATGCAGCACAAGAACATAGATTTGTAGATGGAGAAGGGTTAAACTGCTCAAGGAGAAAGAAAACATTTTGAAGATAGCAAAATCCTATAACTAATCCAATCTAATGCACAGAAGCAGGAGTGCAGCCAATACAAAGTTACATACAGGCGTCATAGACAGTCTATCCAGCCAATAAAACTGAAGTTGAACTCTCCTCGGCCTTAGGCCGGCGTCACACTCAGCGTATGTAAATACGGTCCGTTTTTTACGGCCATAATACGCAGAAAAGTCCCCAAAATAGTGATCCGTATGTCATCCGTAGGCAGGGTGTGTCAGCGTATTTTGCGCATGGCATCCTCCGTATGTAATCCGTATGGCATCCGTACTGCGATATTTTCTCGCAGGCTTGCAAAACCGACAGCTAATGGATTTATGTGCTCAAATGTTCGTTAAAACATATATACAGTATATATATATATATATATATATATATATATATATATATATATATATATATATATATATGTCATTGAGACACATATATATATATTCTGTATTTATATTTAATTCAGCGCGATATATGTGAGAAGCCGGTAATTCAATTGCCGGCTTTTCATTTCTCCTTCCCAAACCCGACATGATATGAGACATGGTTTACATACAGTAAACCATCTCATATCCCTTTTTTTGGCATATTCCACACTACTAATGTTAGTAGTGTGTATGTGCAAAATTTGGGCACTGTAGCTTGTAAAATAAAGGGTTAAATGGCGGAAACAATTGGCGTGGGCACCCGCGCAATTTTCTCCGCCAGAGTGGTAAAGCCAGTGACTGAGGGCAGATATTAATAGCCTAGAGAGGGTCCATGGTTATTGGCCCCCCCTGGCTACAAACATCTGCCCCCAGCCACCGCAGAAAAGGCACATCTGGAAGATGCGCCTATTCTGGCACTTGGCCTCTCTCTTCCCACTCCCGTGTAGCGGTGGGATATGGGGTAATGAAGGGTTAATGCCACCTTGCTATTGTAAGGTGACATTAAGCCAGATTAATAATGGAGAGGCGTCAATTATGACACCTATCCATTATTAATCCAAAAGTACGAAATAGTTAATAAAACACACACACATTATTACAAAGTACTTTAATGAAATAAAGACACATGTAATATTTTATTAGACTCTTAATCCACCTGAAGATCATCGTCCTGAAACAAAGTTAAAAAAACAAACAACAATATTCCATACCTTCCGTCGTTATGTCCCACGATGTAAATCCATCTGAAGGGGTTAAATCATTTTACAGCCAGGAGCTGTGCTAAAGCACTCGCTCCTGCCTGTAAAACCCCGGGTACTGAATGAAAAGCAGTTTGATCTGTAGTTACCTTGAGTCGCGGTGATGCGCCCTCTGCTGGATGTCCTCATATGAACTCGAGCGTGGGAACTTTTCCAAGGCTCCAGTTCATGAGGACATCCAGCAGAGGGCGCATCACCGCAACTCAAGGTAACTACAGATCACCCTGCTTTCCATTCAGTACCCGGGGTTTTACAGGCAGGCGCGAGTGCCTTAGCACAGCTCCTGGCTGTAAAATGATTTAACCCCTTCAGATGGATTTACTTCGTGGGACGTGACTGATCATCTGAAGGTATGAGATATTGTTGATTTGTTATTTTTACTTTGTTACAGAACGAGGGTCTTCAGCTGGATTAAGAGAATAATAAAGTATTACAACAACCTGTGTCTTTATTTCATTAAAGGACTTTGTAATTATGTGTGTGTGTTTTATTAACTATTTCGTACTATTTGATTAATAATGGATAGGTGTCATGATTGATGCCTCTCCATTATTAATCTGGCTTTATGTCACCTTACAATAGCAAGGTGACATTAACCCTTCATTACCCCATATCCCACCGCTACACGGGAGTGGGAAGAGAGTGGCCAAGTGCCAGAATAGGCGCATCTTCCAGATGTGCCTTTTCTGGGGTGGCTAGGGGCAGATGTTTGTAGCCAGGGGGGGGGGCAATAACCATGGACCCTCTCTAGGCTATTAATATCTGCCCTCAGTCACTGGCTTTACCACTCTGGCGGAGAAAATTGCGCGGGAGCCCACACCAATTTTTTCTGCCATTTAACCCTTTATTTTAGCAGCTACAGTGCCAAAATTTTGCACATACACACTACTAACATTAGTAGTGTGGAATATGCAAAAAAAAAAGGGATATGAGATGGTTTACTGTATGTAAACCATGTCTCATATCCTGTCGGGTTTGGGAAGGAGAAATGAAAAGCCGGCAATTGAATTACCGGCTTTTCTCTCTAACACCAGTGCGTATTTCTCGCAGGTCACACTGCTGGTCTGTGAGTAATTCGTATTTTTCTAGCCCCCATAGACTTTCATTGGCGATTTTTTTGCGCAATACGGTGACAAACGCAGCATGCTGCGATTTTGTACGGCCATACAAGACCGTATAATACGGATCAGTAAAATACGGCTGATAGGAGCTGGGACATAGGGAATTATTGGGCCGTGTGTTATGCGTATTTTACGGACGTAGTTTATGCGCTCATACGTCCGTAAAACTCGCTAGTGTGAGGCCGGCCTTATACTTCATGGTTAGTTTGGACACATCTGAAGTGTAAAGCTGGCCATACACTTGGGACAACTCCCGCATGTACATGGACAATTGACTCAGCTGAGAGTTCATGTGTTATCAACTTTTGTAGAGGAGAAAGCCACTGCCAGACAGCTCTGGCAGAGGTGTATCCCCCTGAAAACTAAAAGATCAGGTTTGAAATTCCAATTACTTGATTCTTTTTTCCACAACCTCATCTGTTGGGTGGAAATTGTGAGGCCCCCCCATACACATCAGTAGGATTGCTGGTCCCACCAAAATCAGCAGGTTCAGACTACTTTTGTCTAATGGGTTTAGAGCCCTTAGGAACTTTGCCAACCAAATATTTACCAGATTAGAGACTATATAATGTATATACACCATCTGGGACACGTACCTGCACTGCCATTTTCTTCCTGTAAGAAATGGAGAGAATGTAAGCACCAAGTACAATGAATGCAAAGCAAGCATACTTAAATAGTATCTGTCAGTAGGATCGACCCTCCTAAGCTATTTATATGGGCTTGCAGGTCATAGAAAGCGGAAGAAAATGTTACCATGATATCTGTTATCTGATGTCTTATTCCAGAGAAATCCATGTTTTCTTAATGTGTAAATGAGATGTTAAGATCTATGGGCGGGACATAGATCTCACTGAGATTCTGCCCCCAGAGCTTATTTTAAATGAAAGGGGGCATTACCATTTATTTAAAATAAACTCTGGAAGGAGATTGTCCTGCCTGTAGATCATAAAAGCTCATTACATACTAAGAAAAATGTGGATTTCTCTGGAATAAAACAAATTGCAGATATCAAGCTATCATTTTATTCAGCTTCTTGTGACCTGCATGACCGAATACATGCCTTAGTAAAGTTCCCTTTAACAATCTAGTCATGTGTCACTCTGCAGAGTCACTTAGATATACTCATACAGTTTCAAAATGTAACCTACAGAAAAGAAAAAGCCTTGATTCTGGGGAATAGTAGGATTTCTGGCACCAAGATTCATACCAATACTTCTGACATGTCTTCATGAGTACAAATATCCTTAAAATAATGACTTTGTTCTGATGGGGAAAGGACAGTTCAGTAATGAATGCAATTTCATTTTTCCTATTAATAAAGGGGTATACCCATCTTGGCATGTTGCCAGGATATGCCATCATTTTATGATCATTCTGCTCCTCCACGGGTCCTGGGAACCAAGAGGCTGCAGCCCTGATACGGTCCTGCAGCCCCTTCACCGGTTTCCCCCTACACAGTGACACTTGCCAACCGCTCAAATGTGAAGGAAACTGGAGATAGAGCTGGGCTGCAGTACCACTCTTATCACCAGTACCATTGGTTGTGCAGGAAAAACCACGTGTTTAATTAGGACCTCTTATTGTCAGGACCTAATATGTAATGTGAATGTAGTTTGGGTTGTACCTGTTGTGAGGCATGTACTGCAGATTCGGGGGGATATACAATAAAATGGCGCAGAGTGAAGCCAAATCCTTGCCGGGTCTTCCTGATGATCAATGTCCTGGGTCCAACCCATGTAAAGGGCTCTTCAGGAGGTGGGGAACTGCTGAGTCGACCCCCATCTCGTGGGGTTAAGGGGGCCTGCAAACACCACAAGAAGGAAAAGATGAGGAGACGGCACACTCAGATACAACAGTATGTTCCCACCTTCAGGTATTGGCCTTTTAATTTCCATTACAGTTTCCTACTCTTACATCTAATACTTGGAATTTACATATCTGACAAGACACACTCGAGCTGAAACCAAGAAGAAGTGGGCATTCTACAAGTGGCTAATCATCACTACTTACAATTTCACTCCTCGTTACATTACACATGGCTGCTATTCTTTCACAGACCGCCCATTCAATTATTGGGCGTTAATGTGAATCTGTCACAAGGTTTTTGCTATCTATCCCATCTGAGAGCAGCATGATATAGGGGCAGAGACCCTGATTCCAGCAATTTGTCACTTAGTGGGCTGCTTGTTGCAGGTTTGATAAAATCACTCAGCTGCAGATCTCTCAGTACTCGGAATGCTGAGCTCTGTATAACCCTACTCATACTATTGAATGGCAGATTTCTGTATACACTGTGCATATGCAGAAAGCTGCCAGTCAGTGGTAGGGAATAGGTGGGACTATATTGCATCATGTTTATTAGTCCTCTAGTGATAATCTTTCTGATAAAGCAGGAATTTTATCAAAACTACAGCAAGCAGCTGAGTAAGTGATATATCACTGGAATCAGGATCTCTATCTCTACCTTATGCTGCTCTCAGATTAGGTGCAAAAATTGGTGACAGATTCCCTAGAAGAGGTCTGGACAAGCGACAGCTCATTGCCAGAATAAGTCGTCACTAACTGACTGCCAAGAACGCACCATCCATTTTCTCACTTCCACCCAGAAGCCATGTAATGAATTGCATCTCAGCCTCAATCAAGAAGGTGGCACTTAACTGTGGTAATGGTTAAGGTACCTTCACACGAAGCGACGCTGCAGCGATAGCGACAACGATGCCGATCGCTGCAGCGTCGCTGTTTGATCGCTGGAGAGCTGTCACACAGACCGCTCTCCAGCGACCAACGATGCCGAGGTCCCCGGGTAACCAGGGTAAACATCGGGTTGCTAAGCGCAGGGCCGCGCTTAGTAACCCGATGTTTACCCTGGTTACCAGCGTAAAAGTAAAAAAAACAAACAGTACATGCTCACCTGCGCGTCCCCCAGCGTCTGCTTCCTGACACTGACTGAGCTCCGGCCCTAACAGCACAGCGGTGACGTCACCGCTGTGCTTTCACTTTCACTTTAGGGCCGGCGCTCAGTAAGTGTCAGGAAGCAGATGCTGGGGGACACGCAGGTGAGTATGTACTGTTTGTTTTTTTTACTTTTACGCTGGTAACCAGGGTAAACATCGGGTTACTAAGCGCGGCCCTGCGCTTGGTAACCCGATGTTTACCCTGGTTACCAGTGTAAAACATCGCTGGTATCGTTGCTTTTGCTTTCAAACACAACGATACACAGCGATCGGACGACCAAATAAAGTTCTGGACTTTATTCAGCGACCAGCGACATCACAGCAGGATCCTGATCGCTGCTGCGTGTCAAACGAAACGATATCGCTAGCGAGGACGCTGCAACGTCACGGATCGCTAGCGATGTCGTTTCGTGTGAAGGTACCTTTAGGCTATGTTCACATGTTGCGTTTTTGCAGCACTTTTTTCGCAAGGCAAAACCTGCTCTCTTGGCAGCAAAGAAGTTGCTTACAAAAAACAGGTTTTACTGCGTTTTTGTTGTCTCTTGTGTATCTTGATAAAGTTTAGTGGCCCAAAAAAACCCATGATGTAACTTCCTTAGGTTTTTACACCAAAAACGCAGCAAAACCTGATACCAGCATTTTTGCACTTACTCAGTGCTTTCAATGGGTGAAAAAACGCTGCAAAAATGCTGAAAGAAGTGACATGCTGCAGGTTTCCAATTCAGTAAGGAAAAAAAAAACCAATGTATGTGCATGAGATTTCTGAAATCCCACAGCTTTTGCTGGTACTGCAAAGTGCAGCTTTTAATTTGCACTAAAAAATAAATGGAAGAAAAATGCAAAGTGTGAATATGGCAGATCCAGGAAAAAACTTCTTATAAACTGATTTTCCGCTGATCATCAAGTAATGGCGTGTCCTTGTGATATTACATTTCTTCCTCAGGCTTTAACAACCCCTTTAATTGTTAATCTCACTGTCATAGCAATTTTCTATAGAAACATTGCTTTGATCACAGCAACAAGTCTTAATGTATTTGGGGTTACCATATTGTCTTATAAGTGTATGGCATGATCGGCTGAATCAGACTGATCTTTCAGCATTTTGTGCAAGTGAATGACCCTGTGGAATTTTTTTTTCATTTTTTAATGACGTGTTTGAGTCACCGGTTTATTCTGGTGTGTTGCTAGCGGGATGGCTCGTACAAATAATTCCAGGTATTCTGGCAGCTCATAATCTCTTTGAGTGTGGATCCACTGCTGTGCAATAAGAACCTAATGGTTTGTCTCAGTTCTGCCAGAAAACATCTTGATAATCCCCAAGACTTGGTAGAATACTCTGTGGACTGACGAGTCAAAAGTTGAGCTTTTTGGAAGGTGTATGTATTATATCTGGCGTTGAAGTAACACAGCATTTCAGAAAAGGAACATCATACCAACAGTAAAATATGGTGGTGGTGGTGGTAGTAGTGTGATGGTTCGGGGCTGCTTTGCTGGTTCAGGACCTGGAAACCTTACTGTGGTAAATGGAACCATGAATTCTGCTGTCTACCAAAAAATCCTGAAGGAGACTGTCCGGCCATCTGTTCGTCACTTCAAGCTGAAGCACACTTGGATGTGCAGCAGGACAATGATCCAAAACACACCTGCAAGTCCACCACTGAATGGCTTAAGAAAAATTAAATTAATACTTTGGAGCGGCCTAGTAAAAGTACTGACCATAATCCGATTGAGATGCTGTGGCATGACAAAGAAAGAGGTTCATGCTCACAAACTCTCTAATGTGGATGAATTACAAACAATAATTTTGCAAAGATGAGTGCACCAAAATTCCTCCAGAGCATTGTAAAAGACTCATTGCAAGTTATCACAAACGAATGAAGGGTTAGGGGGCAATCAATTTTTCACACAGGGCCCTGTAGGTTTGGATTTCTTTTCCCGTTAATAATAAAGAGCTTAATTTATAAACTGCTTTTTGTGTTTACTTGTGTTATCTTTGTCTAATATTTAAATTTGTTTGGTAATCTGAAATATTTAAATGTGACAAACATGCAAAAGAATAGGAAACCAGGAAGGGGGCAAACACTTATTCACACAACTGTACACCCATGACACCAGATCTCATCTGTATATACACAGAGAACATAAAATCTAGACTTGTACGCATCACTGCCGTGTTTGGCAGAGCATCAGCTGATGTTCACAGCTTATTTTTTTTTTCCATAAATTGTGTTGCTCCTTCTAAACCGATTTACCTTCACCCTGCGGACATATTGCTGGGATGATGACATGATTGGGGGGCTGGGGTCGTGACAGACAGAGACATCCTGGAAATGAGTCAATTCCACATACAGCTGATCTATATGGGAGGGGTAATGAAAGAGAGAGGGCCCAAAGGACACAGCTGCAAACAATGCCCGACTGGCACAGACATTGAGGGGAGAGGAGGGTGGGGGTAGAGCTCGACTCCAGGCTTTCACCACACCCCTAGTAAATTATGTCACTACACATGGATGCTCTGTCTTTCCTGCATTTTAATCATCAAACATTAAATGATACCTAGCCTCAGCCGTACGGCCCTGTCTCCCGAGATGTGGAGGCCTTAGACACAATACTAGCAGTGATCACACCCTGACATCCAGCACATTTATGAAAGGAAAGCTCAGCCGGTCCTATTCTTGTCCTATTTATCACATTACATGGGGTGTGGTGTATACAGAGCTTCCTGTGATCAGATACATGCTGCTTAGTATACACAGCTTCATGCTATAGAGGGCCGCGATTACACCAGATTGCTGGGCCCCCGATAATAAAACGGCATGCACAAGCTCAGCTCCTGAGTGCTCAGACAATCGTCGCCTTCAGCACCCAACCATCTACAGGAAAGCTCCTTCATCACTCCGGCCCTGGCTCTGTCTATTGTCCTGGTGATTTCATGGTCGCTGGCTTCGCTCCTTCATCCCTCACATTTGTGTACGGCATTGTTTCTGTAAGGCTGCGTGCACAAGGTGCGCTTTTGCTGCGGTTTTTCCGTGCAGAAATGGGCCAAAGGCGCTAAGTAATCCTAATGTCAGCTAATTCAATGAGAATCCTGAAGACCTGTGTACATGATCAGTTATTTTCCTTAGAGTATTTGCAGTGCATTTTTTTCAGCAGCAAGTCAATTCTTTGTGCAGATTTTCAGCGTTTTTCACCCATTGACTTCAATGGAGTCAGTCAAATCCACAGCAAAAATGCAGGTATAAAAATGTTTGCGGATTTGCTGCAGATCTACAAAGCTTTTATGGACTTACTATAGGGTTTCCCACGCTGTCATCTGTGTGACAGTGTGGGAAACACCGACGTTTCGGTTCTGATCGGCGGTAAAGTTACCGTTGGAAACAGTTACCGCCGTCAGAGTAATGTGGGGTTACTGTCAGAATGACCCCACAGCTGTGACTGTGACTCGTGGCAAAAAGCTTACCGCAGGTCACCAGGCATAGGCTGATAAGACTATTACACCCCAACAGGCTACGTCTGCTGTCACTGATGGGAGTAGTCTCTTGTCAGCCGCTGCCTGTGCGCAAACGTAAAAAACAAATAGTAAAAAAATAAAACCTGTAAAATATTTAAATACATATTCAAATTAAAAAAAAAAACAAAACATTAAACTCACCTATTACCAAATCCCTTATTCTCTTGCCTCCTATAAAAACTCAAAAACAATAAAACAACCATATACTCTCCTGTCAGCCGTAGTCCATGTAATCCAGAGTGTCCCACAGCGATCTCACTTGAAGAACAGTCACATCGGGAGATGTGACCGCTCTACTCGGCAGTCAGCGACACACTTACAGGAGCGTCATCGCTCCCACAGTGTATACTGCTGAGCTGCCGTGACAGAGGTCACACGAGTTCATCAGCTGATAAGCACCGGTGATCTCACATTCGGCACCACTGCTGTATGAAAACATTCTCACACAGCGGCGGTGCCATGAGTAAGATGACAGGGGCTCATCAGCTGATGAACTCCTGTGAAGTGTGTAGCTGGCTGTCCTTGAGAGCAGTCACATCAGTGACAATTTCTTAAATCTTTATATGTTCCAGTTCCTCTATTATTCCCCCTAGAGATACATAAACTGACAACTGGACTGAGGGAGTATCTGACACTGCCCAGTCACTGCTGAATTAAAGGAGAATACAAGTATATGCTAACAGAGAAATGTAACAAGGGAGGTTTAAAGAGGACCTGAGGACCTTTCAGCAGATTTTGTTACAACTGTTCACATCATGGAATAGTGGCTGCAGAACTGAGTGAAACACATGTTTTTATTTTTGTTTTTAATACATTGGTTGCAGAGATATTAGTGAAAATTTATCATATAAACTTTACAAGCTAAAACCAAGGAGAGCGTTATCCGAGAATCATCTCTGGAGGAATTTTTTTTCACCCTGCGTGATGTTGACCAATCATAAGCAGGCAGTGACATGCAGTAGAAAAAAAACCCAAAACAAAAACACACTCCTTGAAAATGTCAGACCCGCCTTTATTTGTGTGATATGGAAAAACATGTAATGACACACAATCCTGCTCTCTTCCCTCATCTAATGGCGTGCGATTACTGTGCAGGGAGGGGAAAGCAGAGCTGTGTGTCATTACAAACACCTCTTACAGCTCTCCTCTCACAGCTAGCTCTGTTCTACTACTCTCACTTCACATGTTAACTGAGAGAGAAGTTGAAAAAAGGAGAATTGGTTTATAACCCCCTTTTTTTGGAACATCTTTATATGTTTGATGTTCCAATTGCTGTTAATGTTGTTACTGACCTTCAAACCTTAAAATGATTTACCATAAGTTAAAAAAAGAGAAGGTGAGAACAGAGCTGCAGAGGGGATTATGAGGACACACATCTCTACTCCCCTCACAACACTTTAAGGCTATGTGCACACGATGCGGATTTTGATGCGTTTCCGCAGTGTTTTTTGACGCGCGGAATTGCATCAAATCTGCAGTGTAGTGCACAACCAATGTTAGCCAATGGGATATCCAGAATTGGTGTGCACATGCTGTGGAAAAATCCACACGGATTTGCAGCATTTTATTTTCCGCAGCATGTCAATTCTTTTTGCGGATCTGCAGTGTTTCTGCACCCATTGACTTCCAATGAGTCAGTCAAATCCGCAGCAAAACCACAGGTGTAAAAAATTTGCGGATTTGCTGCAGAGCTGTGTGCAAAAAACACTGCAGATAGGGAGGAAAAGTGTGTGGGCGGAGACTGTGTGTGTGGACGGAGACTGTGTGTGCGGGTGCCTGGGTGTGTATCTCTGTGTGTGTGCGGGGGTCTGCGGGTATGTGCACTGTGTGTGTGTGTGTCTGTGTGTAGGCAGGCATCGTCAGATGGGACTACTAGTACCATCCGGCTAGGTCTGCTACAGTGACAGCATAGCCGATGATGGGACAGTAGTCCCATCATCCGGCTACTGTGTTGAATAGTAAAAAAAAAAACACAAATATACACATACAGTACATACTCACCAAACAGCTAATCCCCGACGCCCTCTATCGCCTACAAATTGCATCATTACAAACAACGTTTGCAGCTCTCTTCTCATGTCAGTCAGTGTTGGGGTAGAGCAAAGCTGACAGTAATGTGAGATGGGAGCCGCGAGAGGTGTTTGTACCCAGGGCTGTGGAGTCAGTAAGCCCAACCTCAGACTCCACAGCACTGGTCACTACTGAGCATGTGCATAAAGTGCAGCACAGGTTCATCTCAACTAAAAGCCCAGATCCTTAGATCATGAATAGAACAGGTATAACTTTCCAATATTCTTATGAAAACATTTACAGCACATCATGCATTTTACTACTGTACCAAATTTACTATATATTTTAGGAGTTAGTCCATTTTATATCGACTCCACCAAAATGAACACAGACTCAGACTCCATGACTCAAGACTCCACAGCCCTGTTTGTACCAACACACAGCCTATCCTCTGCACAGTAATCTCTGGCACATAGATCTGTCAGACCTAGGTAGTCACTTCAATCTCCCCATATCACACAGAGAAAGCCAAGTCTGATCTTCTCTGTAGATGTGATCTTTTTCATCCTCTATATGACACCTCTTGCTTACAATTGGTCAAACTCATACAGGAGAAAAATTAACCACACCCAGAGACAAACCTATGTTAACACCCTCAAGATTGAAGGGAAAATTATCATATACCATTTTACTAGCTGATATTTCCACAGCGGATAGGAGAAATTCCAAAATAAAAACTGTGCTTTATGCAGCTCTGCAGCCACTATGCCATGATGTGGCCAGTTTAACATGCTAAAGTGTCCTCTTTATCAGCTATGTGCTCCTTTGTAATCCAATGTTTATTTTTATTGCTCAAAATCATCTACGGTAAAATTAAAAACAAAAGGAACTTTGCTAATAAGTTTCCATCAAAATTAGTGTTTGCAGTGCTTATGCAGACCTAAGCATCTCCATGGTAACAGACAACAAACAAGGCCTGTGTAGTCTTATCCAGCAGTCATACTCCTTTCTAGCTATCCTCTTTCTTGTTAACATACCAAATGTATGTTTCTGTCTATTACAATGTACACACATGGGGGAGTTTTGCTGCTTAATACACCATGGTAGGAAATTGTTAATTAGGACTATTTGCAAAGTTGCCTATTTTTTCATTTTGGGTACATTGGTGCTAGTAGTCTTTTACCATCTTTCCATATGTTGCCCAGGCCTAGGCTTCTTCTCAGTGCAAATAACTTGACCAGGGAATACTGTTTATTTCAGTCTGTGGGCTCAGAATAGGGCACGGAGTCCATATTGCAGCGCAATGCCGTGTTTGTGACCAGGGCAGACGGTATGTCACACGGCTCTGTTCTGTCTGCGGTGTCTCACTCTGTGCCAGGGACGGACTCTGTGGCTCAGAAATTCATAGAAAGATTAGATGATTAGGATCTGCACAGCACTGTGTCAGCCGCTGAAGGGATATATCGGGAAAGAAAGCAGCATGCAGCAGGAGATTACTGGAGGTTACACAGGCCACGCACACACCACGGCCCAAGCCAGATATACACACACAACAGTTACACATTATCTGCACCACAGGAGACTGGTAAATTATAGGACAAGCGTCCAGAGGCCTGCCACGAAGCCCACTCAATGTAACCTACCCCATGTACACAGAGATTCACAGAAATCACTGTGCACACCGAGGTATTACCGGCGGACGGACACATACATAATCCCCACACAAAAACCTAAACAGCCAACACTACAACGTAACACAAAAACACCACAACCAAACCGAGAAGACCTTCAAAATCGAGCAGCACTGAGCACCCAAAAACTGCACTGGGGCCCCTGTCAGCAATTTAATGGTCCCTTGGACTGTCAAAGTGGTGTCAAAAAATAGCACCATCAAGAATTCCTTAGGCTTCTTTCACACTAGCGTCGGGCTCGGCCCGTCGCCGTGCGTCGGGCCGAGGTCCCCGACGCTAGCGTTGTCCCCGCCGCACAACGGGGGCAGCGGATGCATTTTTCCAGCGCATCCGCTGCCCCATTGTGAGGTGCGGGGAAGTGCGGGGAGGTGGGGGCGGAGTTCCGGCGGAGTTCCGGCCGCGCATGCGCGGTCGGAAAAAGCGGACCGTCGTGAGCAAAAAACGTTACATGTAGCGTTTTTTGCTCCCGACGGTCCGCCACTGCACGACGCATTCGTCGCACGACGGGTGCGACGTGTAGCAATCCGTCACAATGCGTCGCTTCATGTTAATCAATGGCGAAAAAACGCATCCTGCAAACACTTTTGGCAAAACGACGCATTGTGACGGAATGCAGTTAACGCTAGTGTGAAAGTAGCCTTAGCCAAACATATTCATTAGGATAATGATGTCTGAAACTGCCGATTTGGAGGAGACTGGCCGACCATCTAATTTGTAGATGAAAACTGAGAACAGAAAGATTGGCCATGTTGAATATCAGGGCCACAGCTTTGTTTTCAAGTGAAATAAGCCACCACCATAGGTGTTATATATACAGTATATATATGTGTGTGTGTGTGTACGTATGTATATATACAGTATATAATGTATGTATGTATATATACACTCACCGGCCACTTTATTAGGTACACCATGCTAGTAACGGGTTGGACCCCCTTTTGCCTTCAGAACTGCCTCAATTCTTCGTGGCATAGATTCAACAAGGTGCTGGAAGCATTCCTCAGAGATTTTGGTCCATATTGACATGATGGCATCACACAGTTGCCGCAGATTTGTCGGCTGCACATCCCAAAGATGCTCCATACAAGGCAGGATGGATCCATGCTTTCATGTTGTTTACGCCAAATTCTGACCCTACCATCCGAATGTCGCAGCAGAAATCGAGACTCATCAGACCAAGCAACGTTTTTCCAATCTTCTACTGTCCAATTTCGATGAGCTTGTACAAATTGTAGCCTCAGTTTCCTGTTCTTAGCTGAAAGGAGTGGTACCCGGTGTGGTCTTCTGCTGCTGTAGCCCATCTGCCTCAAAGTTCGACGCACTGTGCGTTCAGAGATGCTCTTAGGCCTACCTTGGTTGTAACGGGTGGCGATTTGAGTCACTGTTGCCTTTCTATCAGCTCGAACCAGTCTGCCTATTCTCCTCTGACCTCTGGCATCAACAAGGCATTTCCGCCCACAGAACTGCCGCTCACTGGATTTTTTTTCTTTTTCGGACCATTCTCTGTAAACCCTAGAGATGGTTGTGCGTGAAAATCCCAGTAGATCAGCAGTTTCTGAAATACTCAGACCAGCCCTTCTGGCACCAACAATCATGCCACGTTCAAAGGCACTCAAATCACCTTTCTTCCCCATACTGATGCTCGGTTTGAACTGCAGGAGATTGTCTTGACCATGTCTACATGCCTAAATGCACTGAGTTGCCGCCATGTGATTGGCTGATTAGAAATTAAGTGTTAACAAGAAGTTGGACAGGTGTACCTAATAAAGTGGCCGGTGAGTGTATACGGTATATATATATGTATGTATATGTATATATATATATATATATACAGTGGGGCAAAAAAGTATTTAGTCAGTCAGCAATAGTGCAAGTTCCACCACTTAAAAAGATGAGAGGCGTCTGTAATTTACATCATAGTTAGACCTCAACTATGGGAGACAAACTGAGAAAAAAAAATCCAGAAAATCACATTGTCTGTTTTTTTAACATTTTATTTGCATATTATGGTGGAAAATAAGTATTTGGTCAGAAACAAACAATCAAGATTTCTGGCTCTCACAGACCTGTAACTTCTTCTTTAAGAGTCTCCTCTTTCCTCCACTCATTACCTGTAGTAATGGCACCTGTTTAAACTTGTTATCAGTATAAAAAGACACCTGTGCACACCCTCAAACAGTCTGACTCCAAACTCCACTATGGTGAAGACCAAAGAGCTGTCAAAGGACACCAGAAACAAAATTGTAGCCCTGCACCAGGTTGGGAAGACTGAATCAGCAATAGCCAACCAGCTTGGAGTGAAGAAATCAACAGTGGGAGCGATAATTAGAAAATGGAAGACATTCAAGACCACTGATAATCTCCCTCGATCTGGGGCTCCACGCAAAATCCCACCCCGTGGGGTCAGAATGATCACAAGAACGGTGAGCAAAAATCCCAGAACCACGCGGGGGGACCTAGTGAATGAACTGCAGAGAGCTGGGACCAATGTAACAAGGCCTACCATAAGTAACACACTACGCCACCATGGACTCAGATCCTGCAGTGCCAGACGTGTCCCACTGCTTAAGCCAGTACATGTCCGGGCCTGTCTGAAGTTTGCTAGAGAGCATTTGGATGATCCAGAGGAGTTTTGGGAGAATGTCCTATGGTCTGATGAAACCAAACTGGAACTGTTTGGTAGAAACACAACTTGTCGTGTTTGGAGGAAAAAGAATACTGAGTTGCATCCATCAAACAGCATACCTACTGTAAAGCATGGTGGTGGAAACATCATGCTTTGGGGCTGTTTCTCTGCAAAGGGGCCAGGACGACTGATCCGGGTACATGAAAGAATGAATGGGGCCATGTAACGTGAGATTTTGAGTGCAAACCTCCTTCCATCAGCAAGGGCATTGAAGATGAAACGTGGCTGGGTCTTTCAACATGACAATGATCCAAAGCACACCGCCAGGGCAACGAAGGAGTGGCTTCGTAAGAAGCATTTCAAGGTCCTGGAGTGGCCTAGCCAGTCTCCAGATCTCAACCCTATAGAAAACCTTTGGAGGGAGTTGAAAGTCCGTGTTGCCAAGCGAAAAGCCAAAAACATCACTGCTCTAGAGGAGATCTGCATGGAGGAATGGGCCAACATACCAACAACAGTGTGTGGCAACCTTGTGAAGACTTACAGAAAACGTTTGACCTCTGTCATTGCCAACAAAGGATATATTACAAAGTATTGAGATTAAATTTTGTTTCTGACCAAATACTTATTTTCCACCATAATATGCAAATAAAATGTTAAAAAAACAGACAATGTGATTTTCTGGATTTTTTTTTCTCAGTTTGTCTCCCATAGTTGAGGTCTACCTATGATGTAAATTACAGACGCCTCTCATCTTTTTAAGTGGTGGAACTTGCACTATTGCTGAATGACTAAATACTTTTTTGCCCCACTGTATATATATATATATATATATATATATATATATATATATATATGTATATATAGGTGAGGAGAGAGTGTTAGGAGAGCAATCTGCTATCTACCGGTAATGTGCATGGCCAGCCTAAGACTGGTTTCAAAACTGAAACCAGGCTGAATTACGGACCACGCTCGGACCACATACCCCACCAGACCACCAGGTGTCCTGACCTCAACTAACTGCCTCATATACAGTGCTCAGCATAAATGAGTACACCCCTTTTGACAAGATTTAATCAATATCTATCTAACCACAAAAACAACTTCCACAATTTTGACAAGACGGAGTTTCAGAGAACATTTTTAAACCCATAACATGAAAGTAAGGTTAATAACTTTCATTACAAAATCTCAAGTGTTACTCAAATCATTTGATGCTAAAATGAATTCACCCCACATGACAAACGACTACATGTAGTATTGTGTATCACCTCCATGATTTTAATGACAGCACCAAGTCTTCTAGGCATGGAATGAATAAGTTGGCGACATATTCACCTATCTTTTTTCATTCTTCAAGGGGTTATTTTGTAGTATGGTAGCCAATAGAGAATGTGGATTCTAAAAAGAAAATAAAGTTTTCTGACAAAATCTGTTGGGGTGTACTCATTTATGGTGAGCACTGCATGGCTACAGTTAGGTAACTCAGATTAGGAGACCTGGCGGTTGGGTTGGATACTGTGATCCCAGCAGTACAGATGTACGGTATGTAGGAAACTAACAAATGGAGGGTTCAGGGAATTTCAAGGAATTAGGGCAGCAGAGGAGCGTGACTTGTGACCGCTTTTACCAGTTCTGGGTGAATGTGAAGGAAGAGGCCCTGACTGACACTTTTGGGGGCAGACTAGTAGGCACAAGGCTTGAGTGCGGAGAGATGAAAGATGACAAGAATGTATAGAGGTCAGTCCCTGCCTCATTATTTAAGGGGTTGTCTCGTAACTACATCCCCTGCTGAAAAGGGTGTTCATCTCGGACATGCTATAAATTTCTGATAGACATGGATCGCAGAGGTGGAACTTTTATTTAGTCAAAGAATAGGGCCCACACAGGAGTGGAGGGCAGCTATGCATCTGCGGCTCTCCATTCACCTCTATGGGAGTTCTGAAAATTCTAGATTGCAGATTATATCACACAAAGAATATAGCAACATTAAGCGTTATTCTTCCTGACAAAATGATAGGCACTAGGATGAAATCTGACTGACCTAATAATAAATCAATGGGGGGTGTCAGATGCCAGTGGTGGCCAACAAGTGACAGATATGGCACTCCTTCATTTCCATTTTCTCATCCTATGAAGCAGTGCAGCTTTTGGGGAAAGGGGGAGCTGGCTTTCATTAGTGAGACTAGTTGTGTATTGATATTTTGGGAAGAAAAAAAAACTCTCTCACTAGCGCCACCTCCTGTTGGCAGTAGCTGCCCGATAAGTCAATGTCTTATCTCGGCTTGGCTAATATTCCTAGTTATGTTACAAGTGTAGAAACTGAAAAAGGAAAGTGCTTCAGGTGTGGATCGATACAACCAACCAGAGAAGAAACACGGGAAGTAATGCAAGAATCTCCACTAGATTACTACTGCTCTGACAGCAAGCATCTAGATGTCCTCGGCAGGGAGCTGATCACAGAATGGGATAAATAGGAAAAATGGATGCTCCTGGATGACACCGCATACGGTACATTTGTTCTGTTTTATCAAATTCTCGTCAACTGGTCAGACTATACCTAACAGGGTAGTTATCGCCAACAGGTGGCACTAGCGAGAATTCTGCCCTATGACAGAAGACAAAACAAAAAGACAGTGTAGGTATGAACCCAGCCATACACCCCTCTGACCCCAACAAGGATCTCCGTACATGAAACTGTGAAGTCTGCCGGGAGTCTCAGAACATTCTTCATCTTTACCCTAAAGCCAAGCAACGCTGGGAGACATAAAACTGATTGTAAAGAAGAACTATTTCAACCAAGCAGTCTGTAGAAGGAAACTAACAGGTTGTTAATGCCCCGGATGCCATATTTACACCCATGACCACCCCTCTTTGTAGATTCTCAGTGTAATGTATATGTAGAAATCTATATGGAGACACAGAGCTGAACACATCGTATTTACTAATCCCAACATTTACAGAATGGTCTCTGCACCAGACAGATAAAGGCAATATTATGTCTCCAGAAAACAGCATCTAATCACATCTTACTATGGGACATGGCTGTTCGACTGTGAACTGGAATTTCAAGGCCAATCAAGTGAGTAATGCACCGTCCTCGAGGACGAGAAATGATCAGCTGCCATCAGCAGGAGGCCGGTATACATATTCAATCAGCCTGTAGCACTGGAGAAATAACGCACGACATAATGGATTATCAATAGAATGCTGAAAAGTACAACGTCCTCTGCAGTGAAGAACGTTCTTACTAGTGGCTCAGTGCCGTGGCTAACAGATGAGGAGAATGAATGGGTCAGCTAATAGGGGGCCATACAACTGACAGAGGTGCGGTGGTGTAAGCCAACACGTCTCTCTTCTAAATTTCATCTAATGTGCATCAACAACTTAAGAAAGGAAAAAACAGATAATTCACAGGCAAGGAAGGGCCCATATATGAGCATCATAGAATAAAATGACTGTACATCACCATAGATTGCATAGAATATATTAATTTCCTGGATTATATTGAGCACATACCTCTTCCACGTCATACAGTGCACCGTGACCTACAACAGAGTGTGGAAATTATAATCTCCAAAATATATACAATACAGTGAAGCGTGAGCTCAAGGGCAGGGTATCATCTGCCCAGGATTACAGAATACAGTGAACATTATAATCTCCTACAGGCTGTTGTATTCTGACTGCAGATGAATAGGTGCCAAGTGTATGCATTACAGTTCCCCATCAGACTCCACGAATCGCTCCCCCATCATTTCATATTCTCGGTATACACTCCTTGAGTAATACACGGCCTTCCAAGGAGGTGACAACTGTTCATTGCAACTTTTCTGGCCCAATGTGTGAAAATCTAATAGATCCTATTAATTAGACACAAGGTAATTGGTAGAGGTTTGCTCCCTACATACAATAATGTGGAGCTAAACAGAGTTTTCTGGAATTGCTCATTTTCACATTGGCATGCCTGCAAGACTCCTTGTTACAAGCGCTGTGTACGAACATGTGCTGCCCATGTCCGCAGCTATAGGAATTCACCACGTCGGTACTTTAATGTGGTTTCCAGACCAAGTTTCCAGGCCGAAATTCTCCAACTAATGAAAAACAAGTCACAAATGTAGAAGAAATGAAAAGTTTCTCAATTGTGAGCGGAGTTCGAGTACATTCTAGTAGGATCTGAGCACATTTTGTAACATCCCAAATGATTTTCGGAGTTTATTACCAGCATGTGCGGCTACCAGCCAAAGTCACCTTAGTAGGAACGGAGGAGATATCATTATGGGTATAGAGAAAATAGGACCCATGCTTTTAAAGTGGCCTGCTTTGTTTCAGAGGGTAGTATGGAGCAGGGTCGCCGAGCAGGGGTCTTTGTGGATTGCATTCATATGTTTCAATGCAAAATCAAAGCAGATGAGAAGTGGAGGGAAGGGGGGTCTTCATTTGCCATGAATAGACCCACATAAATGTCATCATGTGAAATGAACAGAACCAAATGATTCATTCAATTCTTGTGGGGCTTATCATAAAATTATGCTTGATTGCTGGAGACAGGGTACACATATGGGGACAGTGTGTTATATCTTGTGGTCTTACACTGAGATTCAGATGTTTGCACCCATCATTGACTATTACACATTTCTATGTTTTCCCTACGTCCATCTGGCTCTGCGGTTTGTAGACATTCATACTTGCCCTCCCAAATGAAGGCCCATAATGGGGTAGAAACACTTGACCACCAAACTAGTACTCAGAAGACACTGGAAATCACCAGACCCTCCATGTCTGTCTGTAGTGACCTCGGCCTTGGCTACCACTTGCACCTATGAGGCGCTCCTTCACTCTTGCTGAGTTTCTGAGAACCTTGGTCCATTTATTCTATTTCCCTCTTGGATGCTACATGAGTACACTAACTTATGGACTGCTTATTGTCTAATAATATTGGGATGTACAAACCCTGTACAGGTCTCCACAATGACCAAACATTTAAAAAAATGTTCTTCTTTTAATTTAGGGGGCGTGTTGTCTTGTTACCTTTTTGGATATTTAACTTATTTAACTTGTATTTTACTGAAAACCTATTAATTATTGAATAGAAATGTATGTTTGATTGATGATTCCAAAAGTTACCCATAAACGTTGGTGAAAAGTTGGCCAAATATTGTATGGGGGAGCCTCCTGATTCTAAACCAACAGATGAGTGCGAAAAAAGGGATCGGACATGCTGAATTTGGTACCTTATATTAATTGTTTACAGGTTTATTTTATTTTAAGCTTTTATTTCGCTTTCTCCTCTCTCCCCATTGAAAACACATGTACAGTATGTCCGTCCAAACAAGCACTAATATGTGTGAGGGGGTTGGGAGGTACAGCCATCTGCCATTTGGACATTCACCTGACAACTATTACATGTACAGTGGATATAAAAAGTATACACATAGTTTTAAAAATATGCCAGATTTTGTTATGTGAAAAAGAAAAAAAAAATCATGCCACGAAGAATCTATACAGAACTTTTCCCATGTTTATTGTCATCCACAATCTGTAAAAATCCATTCTGAAACAAACTGGAATCATTAGGAGGGGGAAATCAAACTTAATAAAACAGAAATAATGTGGTTGCATAAGTGTGAACACCCTCTTATAATTGGGGATGAGACTGTGTTCAGAATTAGTCAATTCCCTTTAGACTCATGTTATATAATAGTCATGTTATATAATAGTCAGTACACAGTTGCCATCATTTACAGTGGTTAACCCCATATAATGTTTAGATGTTCTAGTAAGATCTTCCTGATATTTTCTTAGTTGCATTTTACAGCGAAAGCCATGGCCCATAAACAGCTTACAACACAGCAAAGGGATTTCATTGTTAAAAGTTATCAGTCAGGAGAAAAGTGCAAATAATTTTTACAAGCCATTTGATATACCATGGAACATTATGAAAAAGGTCATCAAGAAGTGGCTTAAATTCTGTACAATAGTAACATCACCTAGAACTAGGCGTTTCTTAATAATTGACGCAAACACAAAACCAAAATTAGCCTCATACCCTGCCGAGAAACCTAAAGCAACATTAAAGGAGATGCACAAATTTCTGGCAAGTACTGGCTGTGTACTGCATGTGACAATAATCTCCCATGTTCTCCATATATCTGGCTTGTGGGATAGTGTGGCAAGATGGAAACCTTTTCTTTCAAAGAAAAGCATTCAAGCACGGCTATGTTTTACCAAACCTAAATCAAGTCTGCAAAAACTGTGGGAAAATGTGTTTTTGTCTGATGAGCCCAAAATTGAAGTTTTCTGCAAAAATCACAAAAGATATGTTTTGAAAAAAGCCAACACTGCGCATTACCAAAAGAATACCATACCTACAGTGAAGCAAGATATAGGCAGCATTATGTTTTAAGGCTGTCTTTCAGCAGCTGGAACTGTGGCTTTAGTCAAGGTCAATGGAATTCCAAACAGTTCCAAATATCAGTCAATTTTGCACCAAACATTCAGGCCTTTGTTAAAAAGATGAAGAGGAATTTCCCTTTTCAGAATGGCAACAACTCTAAGCAAAACTCCAAATCAACAATCAGCAGAAGTTTGGGAATGGCCTAGACAGAGCCCTAACCTGAATCCAATAGAAAATACTTTTGTTGACCAGAAGAGTGCTCTGTATACAGGAGATGCTCTAACAATATGACATATGTGGAGCACTACTTCTAGGAAGGGTGAGCAAAAATTGCCAAATCTAGATATGCCATGCTGATCGACTCCTATCCAGAAAGATTGAATCCTATCAAAAATGCAAAGTGTACTTCAACAAGCATTAGTTTAGTATGTGCACATTTCTGCAACCACAATATTTTAGTTTATTTATTTGTTTTCAACCCCAAAAGATTTCAGTTTGTTTTTCAATTGAATTGTACAGATTATGGGCAACATTAAATATGGAAAAAGTTCTGAAATAATTCTTCTTGGCATAATTTTTTTATCAAGTATTTTAACAGGGATGTGTAGACTTTCTATATACACTGTATATGGAGTGCTTTACTCTCCACTCTCAATTGGAAGTGACCTGGGCGTACATGTGTATGGTGGAGTGGGGATCTGTCGCCAATTAGGGGAATGTAGGGCCCTAAGTTCCTCACTGTACAATACAAGGCAGCTGCAATGAGTAGAGGGCAAGGACAGCTGGCCGCACGCATGTTCACACTTGAAGTATGCTTGAGCTACAGAGATCTTTCAAGGGCATTCGAGTGTGTACTTTTCTTTCCTTTTCGGGAATATTCATAATTTGCGCTAACCGAACTATATTCTGTTACTTTTCCATTTTAATAAAATTAATGAACATCCCTAACATAAAAGAGTAATTGTAATATCACACAGTCGCCTGCTATTGTCTACTACAAATGCTCGGCTCGCATGTTCACTGTACGTCACGGTGAATTATCATGGGTGTCATTACCAAACATGTCATTATCTGGCAATGATTTACATGATAAACAAGAAGATTTCATTTAAGCATCAATTACCTTGTCATGTCAGGTAGGAAGCCATTACACCTATGCGTATAGCTACATACAGATACTGGCAGAGGAGCCGCACACTATGACATCCCATGAATGGCACTGTGCAACGATCAGCAGTTCCCAAACTTAATCTCCCTGAACTATGCCGTTTTCATCCAAGCGGAAGCCGCTGCAGCAGAGGGAAAAACATAGCTAGCCGTCATAAAACTAAGGAAACTATAGACCCTGAAATTCACAAATACCCAATGCTGAAAGATGGCCACTGCCCTGGACACATGCAGTCACACATATCCAGAGACCAAATATCCTGCATTGCTAGGGACGGTCTATAAGTAGCACCGTGCCGCTCTGCATACTACACATTGCACGGAGAGGATATATATATATATATATATATATATATATATATATATAGTTAGACATTGTCTGCATACTTCAGTCCAGCATTAGACCATGTAAACACACGGCCGCACATACTTCTGCTATTAAGGAGTTAATAGGCCATGCATCTTACCCCTTGCTGTACACCCCAATGGGAACCACTTGTCCTGGTTGGAAGGGTTGCTGACTTTCGTTGCCCATTTCTTGAGCTTGCGAGCCAAATACAACATGGTTCAGGAGTGCTGCAGTCCACTCCTACTACCTTCTCCCAGCACCAGTTTGGCCCCTCAGGGCCCGACATGCTTCTCTGCATGACTGGCATAGTCTGATGAAACGTAAAATCCGCTTGAAAGGGACGAGAGAGTGTCCCATTATCCCAAACTTGTCATTCTTAAGGAAGAGGGTAGACTTTAGGCAATAGTTGACAAAGGGAGAGAGGTGACGGAGGGGAGAGCTGACACATTTGGACACAAAGCGAAACGTGAGTGTCAAGGATCTGTATGACAGATCTGCTGCAAACCAGAAGTTCACAACAGACGGGCAGTCATGGGCCACTGAATGGAAGGAAAACAGACAGACGGGGAGAAAATGGAAAGATGGATGAAAGAAAAGCAAGAAAGAAGAGAGCCCAACCGAAAAGCACAATTCAGGGGAGGGAAGGTCTTCGGCACACAAAGAAGCAGTCACAGCCAGCCATCCACATACACAGGGGAAAACTCCTGGTCGCCTGCGAGGCAGCTGCCACGGGCTCTTACCCCACCCTGCCTGTGCCTCTCCCTCTCTACCCTGTCCTCTCCAGCCCCAAAGCTGACAGCAGCACAAGTGGGGGCTGGCAGTGAGGGGAGAGGGGTGAACTGAAGCTTAACCTGCCATCAGCACTACCCAGACTGTCTGCCTAGGACACGGTCTGTGGGAGCACACAACATGTTTATCCATGGGTGCCAGGCTATGTATTTGTTGGTGCCAAGATGCCATTCTGACTCACTCAGAGTTGGACAAGCTATGCCAGGTTTTGTTTAAGGAAAGTATGCCAGAAGTGCACCTTACAATGGGTCAGCCAAACTGTGTGCCTGACTGCTAGGAATGCCATGATGGGCAACAGCCAGAGAAGTGTCACAATATGCCAGTCTGTGTCAGATAAGGGCACAGCTGGTGCGGAGATCATTACAATCAGTAAAGGGCAGGCAGAAAGTTTACAGAATCACTGTCACTTCCCTTGTCACTCTTCTGTCCCTGTGTGAGATAGCCCTCGCTGTTCTATGGCTTTCCGTCTTTTTCACGTTTCCTTCCTTCCTAAACATGTTCTCAGTGAAATCAGATCTCAGGGACATTGGAAAAGCAGAAGAGAGGCTAGCCTAAAAAACACGGGGAGGGGTACCAGGGCAGAATGGATCAAAAATAAGTCAGAGAAATCCAAGGCCTGAAAGACACCTTCAAACTAGATGTTTTTCTTAAAGACAGTTATTTGGTCCAGGGGCTTAAGATTAGTATTGCAGCTCCATTCACTTCAATAGGGATGAGATGTTGAGATTTTTTTCGTTTGAACCCTGGACAACCCTTTAAGACACAGAAGAGAAATGTCACCTAACATAAAAAAACCCTGAGCTTAGGAATACCAGTGTGACCAATGAGACTATAGTATGCTGTTGTGAACCACATTTTGGGTTGTTTTGTTCTAGTGATTGTGGAAGGTTTTAATACTGATGCAAAATAATACCTGGAGATTGCGAATAGCTCCTACCACACACAGCAAGGCTCCAACCCCTACAATATGATATATTACGAGTATACATTTTGAGGGATCGTGACATTAGCTGTCCTGGTGTCACTAAGGCCTGGTCTATGTTTCCATGAAGTCAATGAGAATCAATGGGATGGTTCTTCTATCAAAATGGTTGTGACTACCAAGTGTGAATAATGGGTCCATGTAGAGCGCTTCATAGTGGCCTGCCATTCCCGACACGTAAAATAGCCTTTGAAGAATTGCATTCTCCGGCCCCTGTGTACCACTACTCCATACAAAGTCTTTCATAGTGGTCCACCAGCCCCGACAAGTAAAATAACGCTGGCACTAAACACTCAAACCCTTTGAAGTGCATTCTCCGGCCCTCTTGTACCAGCACTCCGTACAAGCTGTCAATTGTCCAGCACTCCTTTAAGAAACACTGTAAAACTAGTTCACAAGGACCAAGACACAAGTCCTCAACCTCCAGAATGGAGTCTACCGGGAGAGCACTGCAAACACAACACAAAGCCACTGACAGAAGTGGGAGTCTGAAATTAATTATTCATACAGATCCAGGACAAAGACCATTGAGGGGGAGTGGGCGAGGTGGGCCGGGACTGTTAACCCATCAGTGGAACTATGCACGATATCACAACCCTTCTCATGGTGAACATCAGGAATATAAGACAAGAGTTTATCTGATTCTTGTGGTTCTTATGCTGGGCTTCCATCGCACAAGATCTGACCCACATATTGATTATTGTGCCAATTATGGACCATTGGGCACAGCAGAATATTTTACCTGAGATCAGACTATTTTATACAGCTATGAAGTTATTTTCTGACCCATACGAAAATGTGGTAACGTCACCTAAGCAGTCAGCAACCGGCTGGCACTGATGGATCGAGACGGGCAGAGAAGCCTGGCATCAGCATCGCAGGAACGGTGTCAAAGTTAGATGGTAATTAAATTGCTGTTTGAGAAGACAGGATAGAATATAGCCAAAATTTCTGTACGGATTAGAAAACATCTTTTATTATAATCTGGCATTCATGTGTCAATCATACTAATTAAAGAAGCCTCCTGGTCACCAGCCATAGCCACCACAGGAAGGACCGAGCACACAAATCGATGATGATGTGCATGGGCAGTGCGGATGCTCAGCAGGTACCACTGGGGTCGAGGAGTTTGTATGTTTTTAGAATTTTGGATATTTTTTTAACTTTTTTTTTAGCTACTTTCCCAAAAGGACAAACGACTGGGCCAGGATCAGATACATGTGTATTTGTACTGATATATTATTTCCTTATTACAGGAAACACCAGTCCGACTTACCGTTTATTCTGTGAAATAGTCACTGCCTAGATATGTTCTGCTTTTCTAGATTTCCATTGAAGTCTATGGAATACAATGGCTTTTGGGGTGGTTTAACTAGACCCCAAAGTCCACAGTAATCTCTCTTTTCAAGTCTATTCACATTTAGAATAACTATGATCAGCCAACTACAGTGCTTGGTCATTTACAAGTCTCCTCACTCTGACACGCCAGACTTGGCTTGTCAGTCTCCACAAGGAGAAACGTTACCCCTTAGATCCCAGTTTTTAGATTCTCACCCAGTCAAATCAGATCTCATACTTTGTACTGATCAGGGGCAATACCCCCAAAACACTATCTGCAAATTGAGATTCTGGTTTGGCTTTTACCCCAAGTCATGTGTTCGGATTGCTACTTCCTATAGGTAGCACTAGAGTTCTAGTCCTCTTCCTCTCTGAAGAGACAATTTGCATATTTAATTTCCCAAAGGAGCATGTATAGCTTATGTAAGTCTCCTCACTCTGACATGCCAGGCCTGGCTTGTAACTCTCCACAAGGCAAAACATTACCCCTTAGATCCACATCTGCTCCATTCAAACTTTTCTTCACCATTGCTGCACAGTGAGAAGGCCTGGGGGTTCAGGACCTCTGTTCTAGTGACCAGTGCAGGCTCCATTGGATGGATCCCTAGCAATCAGATATTTACCGCCGGTCCTGTGGATAAGTGACAAATCCCTGTATCACGACCCCTTTACTGGTGCGAATCCACAACACCAGACAAAACATATGCATCAGACTGGTGAATTAATTACATTGCTCTATAGTGATCACCAAACACCAGGTATACTAGAGCAAGAGAATAAAACATATACAACTCAAACAAATGCATCCCATTTTCAATCTATCATAAAAATAATATACACATTCAAAATAATCCGTAATATTAGTAAAATGTACTGTACCTTTGAGCAGACTGACCCTGTTCTGCTTAGCACAGTCTGGAGGGCCGCCACCTACCGCTGCAGCTCATCAGTAGGCACAGAACTACTGCTCCTATCCAGAACTCTCACTGTATATTTATTACTTAGTCTTCTCTGTATGCAGAATGACTCATAATAGAAATATAATGCAAACAGAGGTGGCATGAAAGTAACCTGTACTGGGGCATTACTAACACAAATACTGCTACACTCATCAGTACCTTCCTAAGTACTGGCCACGTACTGACAAAATAGACTGAGACTTGTAGTTATTAGTTATTATTATTATTTATTTACTAGCTGTACTACCCGGCTTCACCCGGGTTAATGACTGCTGTTAGCAAAATAGAATGTGTTAACAAAAATTTATTCTGCACACAAAAACCACAAAACAAATAGATAGAAATGTAATTATTAAAAGGCAAAAACTAAGCTAATAGAAGCATTTCACAACATATATTAGCTTTGTTATACTGAGAATGTCTTTGTTGCCTATATTAACCAATCAGAGCTCAGGTTAATTAACTGTAGCAAAATAGAAGCTGAGCTGTGATTGGTTGCTATTGGCAGCCTGATAAATCTCCAGCCAACAGGAAGCCCTCCCCCCTGGCAGTATATATTAGCTCACACATACACATAATAGACAGGTCATGTGACTGACAGTTGCCGTATTTCCTATATGGTACATTTGTTGCTCTTGTAGTTTGTCTGCTTATTAATCAGATTTTTATTTTTGAAGGACAATACCAGACTTGTGTGTGTTTTAGGGCGAGTTTCATGTGTCAAGTTGTGTGTGTTGAGTTGCGTGTGGCGACATGCATGTAGCGACTTTTGTGAGATGAGTTTTGTGTGGTGACATGCGTGTAGCAACATTTTGTGTGTCGAGTTGCATGTGACAGGTTAGTGTAACAAGTTGTGTGCAGCAACATTTGTGCATGGCGAGTTTTGCGCGTGGCGAGTTTTATGTGTGGTGCGTTTTGACTATGTGCAAGTTTTGTGTGAGGCAACTTTTGCATGTGGTACAACTTTTGTACATGTGGCAATTTTTCTGTGTGTGCAAGTTTTGCATGAGGTGAGTTTTCCATGAGGTGAGTTTTGCACGTGTGGCGAGTTTTGCGTGAGCCTAGTTTTGCACGTGTGGCGAGTTTTGCATGTAGCGAGTTTTGCGCGTTGCGAGTTTTGAGTGGTGACTTTTGTGTTTCGACTTTTATGTGGCGAGGTTGGTGTGTGTGTGGTGAAATGTGTGCTGAGGGTCGTATATGTGTTCAAGCACGTGGTAGTGTGTGGCGCATTTTGTGTTTGTGTTCATATCCCCGTGTGTGGTGAGTATCCCATGTCGGGGCCCCACCTTAGCAACTGTACGGTATATACTCTTTGGCGCCATCGCTGTCATTCTTTAAGTCCTCATTGTTCACATCTGGCAGCTGTCAATTTTCGTCCAACACTTTTCCCTTCACTTTTTCCCCATTATGTAGATAGGGGCAAAATTGTTTGGTGAATTGGAACGCGCGGGGTTAAAATTTCACCTCACAACATAGCCTATGACGCTCTCGGGGTCCAGACGTGTGACTGTGCAAAATTTTGTGGCTGTAGCTGCGACGGTGCAGATGCCAATCCCGGACATACACACATACATACACACATTCAGCTTTATATATTAGATATACCTGTATGTAATCTCCTGTATATAGTATATACCTGTGTCATCTCACCTATAGATAGTATATATCTGTGTGTCATCTCCTCCTGTATATAGTATATACCTGTATGTCATCTCCTCCTATACATAGCATATACCTGTATGTCATCTCCTCCTGTATATACTATATACCTGTAGGTAATCTGCTCCTGTATATAGTATATACCTGTGTGTCATCTCCTCCTGTATATAGTATATACCTGTATGTCATCTCTTCCTGTATGTAGTATGTACCTGTATGTCATCTCCTCCTCTATATAGTATATACCTGTGTGTCATCTCTCCTGTATATAGTATATATCTGTGTGTCATCTCCTCCTGTATATAGTATATACCTGTGTGTCATCTCCCCTGTAAATAGTATATACCTGTGTGTCATCTCAGAAGCAAAAAGAAGAGAAGCCAGCACTGCTGAAGGTCAAAACGCAATATCCAAAGTGCACATGCACATAATAAATTCTGACTGTATTTCAAATATGAGATATTTAGCAAATAATTGATCAATTCTTTGCGCTACCCCGCCACTTCACGGCAATCTCATAATGGGGCAGTCCTAACTCTACGTTTTTTATTACATTGTGCCATTACGGCCTCCTAAATGTATTGAGAGTGAGAAAAAAAAAAAAAAAGGACAGACCACATTAAATAACATTACATGACAAACTGTACCTGGAGCATTGACAGAATCACTCCCTTAGTGCCAGGAAGGCGAGCGCAGCTCTTTTTATACATCTAGGAGGCCGTAATGGCACAACGTTAATAAAAAACGTAGCATAGGATTGCCCCATTATGAGATTGCCGTGAAGTGGCGGGGTAGCTCAAAAAATTGATCAATTATTTGCTAAATGTCTCATATTTGAACTACAGTTAGAATTCAGTAGGTGCATGTGCACCATTTGTATTGCGTTCTGACCATTAGCAGTGCTGGCTTCTCTTTTTTCTTTTCTTTTTTTTTTTCTTTTGTGTGTCATCTCCTCCTGTATATAGTATATAGCTGTATGTCATCTCCTCCTGTATTAGCCCTCGTTCACACGTTATTTGGTCAGTATTTTTACCTCAGTATTTGTAAGCTAAAATGGCAGCCTGATAAATCCCCAGCCAACAGTAAGCCCACCCCCTGGCAGTATATATTAGCTCACACATACACATAATAGACTGGTCATGTGACTGACAGCTGCCGGATTCCTATATGGTACATTTGTTGCTCTTGTAGTTTGTCTGCTTATTAATCAGATTTTTATTTTTGAAGGATAATACCAGACTTGTGTGTGTTTTAGGGCGAGTTTCGTGTGTCAAGTTGTGTGTGTTGAGTTGCGTGTGGCGACATGCATGTAGGGACTTTTGTGAGATGAGTTTTGTGTGGCAACATGCGTGTAGCAACTTTTTGTGTGTCGAGTTGCATGTGACAGGTCAGTGTAGCAAGTTGTGTGCAGCAAGTTTTGCGCATGGCGAGTTTTGCGCGTGGCGAGTTTTATGTGTGGTGCCTTTTGAGTATGTGCACGTTTTGTGTGAGGCAACTTTTGCATGTGTTGCAACTTTTGTGCATGTGGCAATTTTTCTGCGTGTGGCAATTTTTCTGCGTGTGCAAGTTTTGCGTGTGGCGAGTTTTCCATGAGGTGAGTTTTGCACGTGTGGCGAGTTTTGCATGTGGAGAGTTTTGCGCGTGGCGAGTTTTGAGCAGCGACTTTTGTGTTTCTACTTTTATGTGGCGAGGTTGGTGTATGTGTGGTGAAATGTGCGCTGAGGGTGGTATATGTGTTCGAGCACGTGGTAGTGTGTGGCGCATTTTGTGTGTGTGTTCATATCCCCGTGGTGGTGTGGTGATTATCCCATGTTGGGGCCCCACCTTAGCAACTGTACAGTATATACTCTTTGGCGCCATCGCTGTCATTCTTTAAGTCCCCCTTGTTCACATCTGGCAGCTGTTAATTTGCCTCCAACACTTTTCCTTTCATTTTTTCCCCATTATGTAGATAGGGGCAAAATTGTTTGGTGAATTGGAAAGCGCGGGGTTAAAATTTCACCTCACAACATAGCTTTGACGCTCTCAGGGTCCAGACGTGTGACTGTGCAAAATTTTGTGGCTGTAGCTGCGACGGTTCAGATGCCAATCCCGGACATACACACATACACACACACATACACACATTCAGCTTTATATATTAGATATAGCACCATTGATTCCATGGTGCTGTACATGAGAATTCCAGCTCCGTTTTACGTCTTCTATGAAGCATAAGACTATTATTTACCGCTCTGTTGTTACCCAAGAGCTGCAAAAATGTATAAAAATACATTAAAAATTGCAGCAATTAGTTTTCCAATGACTGCTTTTTATTGTTTGTGATTTGCATTTTCGACACCCTTTAAGTGACAGCATAATAATATGTATTTTCTGGAATATTCGCTCCCTTCCAGCAGGATAAAAGCATGTTGCACACACACACAGGAATAGATCATTATCTCCACAGTGACCTGGGATTAGCGGACATGTTTAGGTGGGCCACACAGGAGCGCATTATTTGGGGTGAGCAGGCACAGACAATGATGGCGAGGTAGGAATGAAGCCAGGCAGGGCGTGTGGTGTGTAGGACGAGGTAGGTGCACCTGTTACACCCATCGGCTCACTCTCACCGGCCTCACAATGGGATCGCACAGGACGCAGCGAGGCGGGAGCACGATGGGAAGCTGCATGTGTACAAACTGCCGGCAATGAATCATATCAACCCATCCCCGTGTATGAAGAGGAAATATTTCCAGAACATTTTGGATACTTCTTCTAAAAGAATTCCAAATATTTCATATTACAAAAAAATGTGTGACCAAGGTTTATACCCCAAGGGGACGTTTCCAGTAGGATATCTGGGCAAGAGTGCGGCACAATTCAAGTTTTATTGTGCAACTGCCCCATATAATAGGACCAGGCAGTCAGATTTTATTTAAAGGGAACCTGTCCCAGTAAACATGCAGTCCAATCAGCAGACAGCGTGGTATATAGCAGGAGAAGCTGGGAAGGACTGTGGAAAAGATTCCGTATAACTTGCACTATACTCATAGAAATGCCAGCTCATTCTGTGCTTAGGAGTCCAGTGGGCGGTCCTAACCAGCAATTGTCAGGCTTCCCTGTTTCAGTGTGTATACAAAGATGTCTGTCAATCACTAACTAGGACCGCCCACTGGACTCCCAAGCCCATACTGAGGATGGATTAAAATAAGCATAAGAATCAAGTGGAGGGTCCTAATTTGTGATTGACAAACTGTATGTACACAGACACAAGGAAGTCTGTCAATCACTGATTAGGACTGCCCACTTGACTTGTAAGCTTATTTATCCTTGCTCATTCTGGGCTTAGGCTGCTAGCAATTAGCTATAGTTATCACAAGGACAACTGTCAATCACTCATTAGGACCACCTACTGGACTCCTAAGCCCAGAATGAGCAAAACTTCAATGAATAAAGTGCAAAGCGCACTGAATCCTGAAAGCTTCACTTTAAATAGATTTTCAGGTCTGCCTACATATCTAATATTTTTGCCTTATTTGCATTTTCTTGTTATATCTGCATCCTCGGTTCTAGCCAGATATGAATTGTACAGATCTGATTGCTCCATGTATAGTCAACATAATATTGCATAAATAAATATATATTTATTAACCTCTTGTGGCGATGCTGGGAGCATGTGGGTAACTGGCGGTCATCCCTGGCTAAAGTGAATGAAATTCCTGTGTCAGGGCTGTGTGAGCAGGAAGGGGCAGTGCAGGCGGCAGGTTCCTGTGGAGTCAGCACAGGATATTACTAGCAGGTTTAGCACCTTCCTCTCTGCTGTCCCGTCTGCCTATGTCAGGGGACATGCTTACTACAAACATCCCACACTGTGTGGTCACGGCCCCAGCACATTGTGTGTATTACCATAGTCACTATTATCTTCTGCATCATGTATAAATGGATGTAGTATATCAGTAATGGAGAACTATGTATCACGCGGCGACTATCAACATGCCTTTATAATATTATTATTATTATTATTATAGCGCCATTTATTCCATGGCGCTTTACATGTGAGGAGGGGTATACATAATAAAAACAATTACAATAATCTAAAACAATACAAGTCATAACTGGTACAGGAGGAGAGAGGACCCTGCCCTTTATATGCCACAAAAACAGCTCACTTATTCCTAAAGTAGCGGACACTTGCAAACAAAGTCAATGGAGATTCGCACTACTGTGGTATGAAACACAAAAGCACAAAACAAACATGCCCTGCCTGGAAGAACTAGGCAATAGCATATGTCTAGATGTAAAGGTTACGTGGATTCATAAAGCTCGATTATAAAAGTGATGCCTATAAGAAAGAACGTATGTATGTGAAGTTACACCCAAACATCTTCCATGAAGCTCCAGGACCACGGCAGAACAGGGCTCTGCCAACGTTATGGCTATGTTCACATGTTGCGTTTTTGCTGCGTTTTCTATGCAAATTAAAAGATGCATTTTACAACAAAAGCTATGAGATTTCAGAAAGCTCATGCACACACATACGGTTTTTTCTTTACTGCTTATGTGACTGCTGAATCGTGACAGCTGTCGTGATTTCCCAATGCAAGTGGGCTGTCACGAGTCTGCAGTCACATAGAGCAACTGCAGATTTTGTCTCAAGCCTGGACAACCCCTTTAAAAAGAGGCATATCTGGCACCACTCATGTCAGACGGACAATCTAAGGCTCAGGTAAACCATCAGCATCAGGGTCAGTTGAGATGTCCCCTCGCACATCAATGACATACATCAGCTGAATGTGTCTACAAAACCTAGTCCCCAATGTTTCGCTACCAAAGATCATTATTATAACTTGCGGCCGAAGTCTTGGGCAGAAACGGTGGACGCAAATCTGTCCTTTGTGTAAACTACAGTCCCAGAGCTTCCATCAGCTTCAGGCATTGTGTATGTTTGTTCCTATGAATGTAAATGGTGAAGATTAAGAGCGGACATCTGGAAAAGCAGGAAAAGTGCAATCCAATGAGACAGGAAATAAGAACAGAGGGCTGCTGACCTGACTTCTCCCATTTGGATCCCACGCACAATACAGGAGGAAGATCCTCTCACATGGAATTCTGTGTAACGGCTTCTCGGCATCAGCCAGTCAGAAGTCACTGCTACATTTTATATTAGTAGGAGATGGCAAAGTTGTAATAATGTAAAAAAAAAATAATTAGAATAAGCAGAAGAAGTAATAACAATACAAAGTAATCTATGGGGTGGCTGGGGCAGTGGTGTGCCTTGAAGTTCTATACGGGGTGTGACCTATGTTGTCTAGGTTATTTGAGGACTAATATGTATGCATCATTAATAATAGTGGTCTTCTCAGATGTGCCAAAAGGACATTTAGGGCCCCTCTAGGCACCAGTGCCAAGGAGTTACTGCCAAGGAGTTACTGCAACCTCTGCACCCTCCATATGCCCGTAAGGTGGGAGAAGAAAACTAACATTGTTGACCTGAAATGTCAGATAGTCGGGATTCCCACCTCTGGGACCCTTAATCTTATGAGAGTCAGTTCCATTTTACAGCAGATGCGTGAAGTGACTGCAAAAGGGACTAAACATAGGTGAGAGCCTCTAGCACATATGGGCGTCTATCAGCATTATAGTAGATAGTATTCCTTTCTACCACACCCGTGAGTAATGGAACTCTATAGATGCTTAAATCCGTGACCCCAGGAGATGCAGACACCCACTATTCCAACAGGTCTGCTGACCTTATGGTGTTAGGTTCAGAAAGACACATAAAAAGGGCACCAGGCCCTAAATCGTAACCAACCTTCTAGGTGCTTCTCTTGGCCAATCTTTGTAATTGCAGCAATGTTAAGTATCATAAAACTTAACTTAATATTCATGGATAAAAAAAAATAGTATCACATTCCAAAATTAAAATCCCCTTATGTTCCCATATAACGGGTATCAACTCTAGAACCACAGTGGTGGACAGGGAGTCAAATGAAATAAAGTCTCAATCACTTAAGACCAGAACTAATGTTCATACATAGCCTATATGACAGAAGTCATCAAAAATTCATGTGCAAAATACATACAGAAGAATTTAAACAGCTATAGAATAATACCAAATGTACAAGTAGGTGAGAAAATCAATAGTGAGTTTTTTAATAAATGGAACTCTCTCACCCATCTACTTCACCCATGAGACAAATGAGGTCCTTCCTTTATATACTAGTTTTAAAGGAACCCATCTGGTCAGAAGCAGGCAGAGCCTGGAGCTGGCCATATTATTCCCTATTTGGCCTTATTGTAGCCCTATGACCCCATAAGATTCCCTCCCATACTGAGATCTGACAATTAGGGTCACTATTAGACAGGTGGACACTATGATACCTGCATACGCTATCCCTATAAGATCTATTACAGGAGAAACAAGTTGGGTGGCACATAGGACAACTTTAGGTCAGACCAAGCAAGGCTCGCTGTGGACCCCCCTTGAAAGGGTGAGAATCTTGCGGGGTGATAGGGCTACAATATGGCCAAATAGGGCATAGCAGGGCCAGCTCCAGGCTCTGCCTCCTTCTGACCAGATGGGGTTCCTTTAAAACTACGACATAAAGGAAGGACCACATTTCTGTCACATGGGTGAAGCAGATGGGTGAGAAAGTTCCATTTATCAAACACTCACTATTGATTTGCTCGCCCACATGTATATTTGGTATTATACTATAGCCATAAAAATTATTTTATATGTATTTTGCGCATTAAGTTTTGATGACTTCTGTCATAGGCTATGTATGAATATTAGTTCTGGTCTTAAGTGACTCCGTGTCCACCACCGATGTTCTAGCGTTGATACCTGTTATATGGGAACATAAGGGTATTTTAAATTTGGTATGTGATATTATGTTTTGTTTTTTTATCCATGAATATTAAAAGTTAGGTTTTATGATACTCACCATTGCTGCAATCACACGTTATGTTTAGAACACAACATCTCAGACTTCATAGGTTTATACTCTTTCACTTCTGAGTTGACAACGCGTTTCAGGATGCGGATGATCACTTTGTCAGGACAGTACTGCCTGGAAACAAGTCTTCATTTTCCTGTGGTCCTTTCTCTACAAACATGAGCATGCACACAGCTTTCCCAATGTACAGCATATTCGTTTTAATAAAGAAGCATTTATAAGGCACCTCTGATGCCACTTAGCTCACTACGCTTCAGTACTCCAAAGGCAACATAGACAAGTTAGCAAGATCAAATAAGCAAAATATTAAGACAAAAAATGAAATTGGGTGGCACTTACATGCAGTGACTATCAGTGCAAACAGGCACAATAATCCCCATGTATAACTCTGCCTAACATGAACTGAGAGATCAGCTGCCGGTAAATGCAGCTTGTGCTTTGTAAACCACTACAGGTATTTATAGGGAAGTCGTGGCTATAAAAGTTTACCTTGTACTTTATAAATGGGACGGAAATTGTGTCAAGTGGTTCCCAGATTTCATGAACGCAACACAATACAGCCTCCGAGTGTAAGAAACACATGTAAGAATGCGAGAGCACACATCAAAGAATAGAGGGAAAGAAATTATGCATTGGGGAAAGGTAATCAGCGGGAACATATACAATCACTGAGAAAACAAGTAAAACAAACAGGAACAAACTGCCGATTTACATAGCGGTGGAAATGGTTTGCATATGATGTGCTGTATCGCAGATGGTGCTTCTAGGGACGTGGCTTCAGTGATCACTAGATGCAGCTTCCATGGTGAGTTTTCTTTCCAGTGTTGATCAATAACTCCGGCCATTCATGGGAGGAGGTCTCATCTATACACTATCTCTAATAGACTTTCTACAATGCAAGATAAACTAGCAAAAATGGCGATGTCTGGCGATATAGCAAAGGCTGAAATGATAAGTCTGCAATCACCCTGACTGCAGACTGCACAATTGTGACAGCACGACCTGTATTTTCCCAGCGAGTTAGTGGTCATGCAACTGCTTGTATGCAATTAGCAAACTTGAGGTCAATTGCCGACTAGTCTATCAATACAAGAGAATTGAGAGAAGTCGGATAAGACACTAGTTCACATGACTGCAAGTATGACAATTCACATACATATAGCCATGTGACCACCCTCTTTCTCAGGGCATACGGGGCAGTTCCGATTCCAGTCTGCAGTACGGTGCAGTTACGATTAGACTGTCTGCAGTCACAAAAGGTGACTTCAGAATTTTCATTTGTCCCTGGCAGCATGGCGGCTCAGTGGTTAGCACTTTACTGGCTATTAAAATGGGGGACCCCTCAAAAAAGTGAAGTGGGGTCCCCTTATAATAACCAGCAAAGGCTACGCAGACAGCTGCGGGCAGATATTAATAGCCTAGGAAGGGGCCATGGATACTGCCCCCCCAGGCTAAAAACATCAGCTCTCCGCCGCCCCAGAAAAGGCACATCATGATGTCACCACTGTGGCCAAAGAACTGAGACTCGAGGAGTGTCATGGAGCCAGCTCTGGACCTGGGGAGGGAAGGTACCTGCTCTGTTAATTTAGGTATTTTTAGAGCGTTTTGGATTTTAGAGCATTTAGGCCACACATTAGGGATCTTTTTGGGCTGTTTTCTGTCTAATTTCTCTTTCATGGTGGGTCTGTGAAAGTTGTCACCTGGGGTCTAGTTTTCTATTGATGGGTTACAGATCTGTCTTTCAGCACAAACAAATACTTTTCAATGACACTACTTGCCAAACAGTAAAAATTTCCAATGCAACAGATGATCTTTTTGACAGATTTGTGTGGATCGGCTGTGGCCATGCCTAGGAACCTCACTCTATTACGTCCATATTGCCCACTCATGGGTGGCAGTGAAACCTTTACCCTATGTCCTCAGCACTATTGATTTCTGGATGTGAGTATTTGTTTTTTTCTGAATACACGTCCTCATCTATATTGACCGCTTCAGGACAAAGCATTTTGGCTAGGTCTGGCTCCAATATATGTGAAATTTGTATTCGTGGACACAGTTGTGCCAGATGTGTCAGGTTTTTTCCAGGTCCAAATTCCTTTGCCGTAAGGACAGTTTGCTTCTAATGAATCTTCAGAGTTGGTAAGCTAACACTTGTACATTTTCATTGCTGAAAACACTGATAAGGAGACCAACAGAATACGTTCCTTAGTTGCTTACTTTCAACCCCCTTTATAATGTCTTTCAGTTGGTTAGTTTTATGTTGACTCGTTATGACTTGAGTGTTGATAGGAGAAAATCTATGGGCAAATTATCAAAGAAGTCACTGGACAAAGTCTTCAAATGAGGAACATTTCACTGGAAACAAACAAGCGGCTCGTACATAGTCTGTTTTTTTTCTGTAGTAGCATATGGATGCAAAACCTGGACAATAAAGAAAACAAGGCAGAAGAAGAATCGAAGGCATTCAAATGTGATGCTGGAGAAGGATGCTATCAATACAATGGATGGCAAGAAGAACAAACAAATCAATATTGGAACAAATCAAGCCAGACATGTCACTAGAGGCAAGGATCACCAAGTTACAACTTGCCTACTTTGGACACATTATACATAGAGAGCCTTCACTGGAGAAGGACTTAATGCTCGGAAGAATAGAAGGTACAAGGCAAAGAGAAAGACCAGCAAGCCAATATCTTGATACAATTGACATAACGGCCGAGAAGACCCTGGTGGACCTATCTAGACTCGCACAAGATCGATCTTCCTTACAGATAGTTCATCCATTAAGTCACCATGGCTCGAGATTGAGCTGAAGGCCATTAAATAATAATAATATTAAGTAGAAATATCCAGGCACATGCACGGCCATCTCACTGTTCAGTCCACTCTGGTGAAATGGAGGACCCATGCATATACTATAAATGCTTCGGGAAACTCCTTATAAGTACTTTTTTTTCTTTTGCATAGAAAAGTGATGAAGAGGGAGTATACAAATTAAAATATATAGTAATGTAAAACACACCCCAATATGTAAAATTATAAAGATCGATGTAGGGCGAAGTTCAGAAAAGCGGCCCAAATCACTTCAACAACCAAAGGGACAAATAAACTTTACCAGGTCCAGGATCTTTAAGGCACATCCAAAAATTCTCCTTTGTTTTCAGATGGGAAAAAACAGTACCTGCGTTTTTAGGTAGTGAACATTTTCGTCCTCTCAAAGTTCATGATGTGAACCACCTCAAAACACAACTGAGGAAAGAGCAGCACAGCCAGGGGTACACTTATCCAAGAAATAGGGTTTATTACTGTATACTGAGATAATCAACTTAAAATATAGACATCGATATAAAATCAATAAAAAGACACTCGACATGCCAGTCCATGTGGGTACAACATATTTTATTTCTTGGATAGGTGTACCTGGCTGGGCTGCCCTATGTTCATTTGTGTTTTGAGGCAGTTCACATCATGAACATTGAAAGGAGGAAGATTGTGCCGGACCACTCTATTCCATATGCATACCAACACTGCAACTGTGGGGAAGAGGAGGAATCCATGGGCTTTATTGGACTTACAAATTAGTCAAAGTCACCCACTGATGTCTGTAGAACCAGCTGACCACCTAAATGTTGTGTCAAGGATCGTTCTGCATGTCAGAGGAATATAAATTGGGCATGTTTTTAAGGGGTTGTCCAGGTAATCTATATTATTTGTGTGAGTGCTTTTAACTAATTAAAAATAAAGACTAACTGATAAAATTCTCTATCTTTCGAGCCCCACAAATATGGCATAAAAATTATATTATAAACGTACAATTTGTAGAAGTATGTTCACACTGTGGCCATTTCACAGACAAAACCCAAGGAAAAAACAAAATGAGCATATACCCTGTAGTAAGCAAATAGTAATAGTACATGTAAATAACAGGATACTTAGTTAATACTATTTTGATCAGGACAGCGTAAAAGCCATCCCGCTGTGACAAGGTGTACCCAATCGGGACGGTCCTATCCTGTCTCTAGTATTAACCTTACCTTGTATCAGCCGACCCCAATAGAGCTAAGGCCCGACTGTTCAATCACCTGCCCATGGGAAGCTATGTAGATGAAATGCCTAGCCCCAAAAAAGGGAGCCACACCCCTGTAGTACAGAGTACAAGAAACTACAGCAAAACCAAAGAAATGAGCCGGAACATAAGTTAATAATAATAATAATAATCTTTATTTTTATATAGCGCTAACATATTACGCAGCGCTTTACAGTTTGCACACATTGTCATCGCTGTCCCCGATGGGGCTCACAATCTAAATTACCTATCAGTATGTCTTTGAAATGTGGGAGGAAACCGGAGTGCCCGGAGGAAACCCACGCAAACACGGAGAGAACATACAAACTCTTTGCAGATGTTGTCCAAGGTGGGATTAGAACCCAGGACTCCAGCGCTGCAAGGCTGCTGTGCTAACCACTGCGCCACCGTAAGTTGGTGTACATGCAATGTGTTTGGGTTTTTTCCTTGAGTTTTTGCATGTATTTTTCAGCCACATCAATCCATGTCACGAAATTCCATTTGAACATACACTGACTTGTCTGAGACTCTTAAATAATAGTGTACATCCCTGGATAACCTTTATGAGGCTGGATAGCGATTTTAAAATTGGTCCGATTTTGATGCAGGAGAGTCGGATGAGTTTAGCCAATCACTGAGCTTAGCAGCTCTGCCGAGGCAAACGGCACGAGCATTGGTGGGGAACATTACAAAATAGTTATAAACAGACATCCGAAATTTCAACCATTACGAGCAATAGTCTGTTTTCTTGGTGAAAAGTTTGTTTTAACTGATAGACAAACATTCAATACATTTGTCAGGCATGCCTTATTTTCTCTCGATGATAAGCACCGTCTGCATCATTAGCTGAAAAAAATCTAACACGGCCAAAATGGTCTGTGAGATATATACTTTTTTTCTGCTGACGAACAACTGTTCGAGGGCCAATTTTTGTCAAATGCGTATAGGGGACATAAGCAAAAAGTTGTAGACTAATGAACCATTTCAAAAACTGCATCTCACTACACAACACACAAAATAGATAAGACCTCAGCACTACTTGTGCATTAGATTGTTCCTAGACATTTACATAATCAGGGGATGTGGGTTGTAGGGTCAGGTCAGAAAAGGGAGATAACAGTCCGCTGCTACCCAGGAGGCAGAAATCGCCATATAATGTAGTAGAGGTACAAATGAGAACTTCTCTGTGGCAGAATTAAAAAAAGCCGCTAAATAAGATTACACCACCCCCTTCTACCAGTGTTCTCTTCTTCAATTTCTTTTCTATAGCATCATCTTTCTCACTGCTCATTAGAGACTATTTTATTCTACATCGTCAAAGAAGCATACAATGACATGTCATTCTCATTATAATTCGATGTAAAACTATGTTACCACTGTTGTTACTGTTCAACTCTTGCTTTGTGATTATGCGGTTCTTAAAAATGTACGGTACAAAATCAGTAAAAAAAAAAAAAATCTGTTAACGGAAAAAAAAAAAAGGTAAACTTCATGTAAATGTTTTGATTTCCTTAGGAAAAGCTCACAATGTTGCAATTCATTCATTAACATGCATCGTAGATAAACATAAAAAGAGTGTTGAAACGGACGGCATCAGAGGTAAATACATAGTAAGACATAGTCATGCAAATAAGACTGGGTCCTAAAGGATTAAAAGACCCTAAAACACAGGACCAAAATCTCCTAAACGACCTAGCCTGGTATTTGGCACACCCTTGGGCACGCTGTACATAGGCTGGGTGCCAGCGTCAATGATCAAGCCTGTATACAGAGACTCTAGAGAAGCTTTTGAGGGGGGGAGCTTTCCTTTGAGGGGTTTATACATTTATGGCAGATCCAATTATTCTATCACTTTCCTGTTTGAAGAAAACATTAAAGACCCCCTGTATCATACATACTCAAAATACCCAAGGCTGCTTAAACCCTGAGGCAAATGGCGCAGCTGTACTAGCATAGTGATGAGGGCATATCCTGCCCAGGAGGCAAGAACTCTGGGGGTCATGTGTGGGGGGAAAGGCCTTTTTCCATTTTCAGATGGTTATAGTAATCAATTCAGAGATCAGGAACGTCAGTTTGCAGAGCCAAGTAAGGAAAGAGGAGTGACAACCACTATGGACATATTGCTGGCTCAGTGCAGCAGTTGTCACTCTGCCAGCCCAAAACTATGCTGAAGCTGGAAAACTTCTGGCAGGAGCGCTATATTACAGCAATCTATGATCCATGTAGTCAAATTCATAAAACCACATGCAATTAAAAATATAAGCCCTAAAGTCAAATGCTAGTGGCCATTTTCTAGTTGCTGGGGACACTTCTAGTTTGCCGCATCAGAACAATATACAATAGCACAGGGCTGTATAGTGCACGGCCCCCGCTCAGTAGGGCATGTCTGAGAGCTGTGGTGTGCAGATGACATTCCTCCTCGGCATACTTGCATGTATATACATGTACACATGCCTGGCGCTGGCTGCCACATGGGGATTAGCTTGGGTTTATAAATATTATCAGGAACAAGTCACAAGAACAACAGAAACTCGCGGCTTTTCATATCAATTCCAATTCTATGTAACTAATTGTGAAATGGAAAGTAAAGCAAATATCCTCCCGTATATACAGATATGCAAGCACTAACCCCCTACTGCTAAACTCACTGCCATGTACTGTACCCATTTACTATTATTATTATTATTATTATTTATTGTTATAGCGCCATTTATTCCATGGCGCTTTACAAGTGAGGAGGGGTATACATAATAAAAACAAGTACAATAATCTTGAACAATACAAGTCATAACTGGTACAGTAGGAGAGAGGACCCTGCCCGCGAAGGCTCACAATCTACAAGGGATGGGTGAGAATACAGTAGGTGAGGGTAGAGCTGGTCATGCAGCGGTTTGGTCGATTGGTGGTCACTGCAGGTTGTAGGCTTGTCGGAAGACAAGCCTACGGCCGTACAAAATCGCAGCATGCTGCGTTTGTCAGCGTATTGCGCAAAAAAATCGCCAATGAAAGTCTATGGGGGCGAGAAAAATACGGATTCCACACGGACCAGCAGTGTGACTTGCGAGAAATACGCAGCGGTGTTAGTGAAAAGTCGGTAATTCAATTGCCGGCTTTTCATTTCTCCTGCACAAACCCGACAGGATATGAGACATGGTTTACATACAGTAAACCATCTCGTATCCCATTTTTTTTTGCATATTCCACACTACTAATGTTAGTAGTGTGTATGTGCAAAATTTCAGCGCTGTAGCTGCTAAAATAAAGGGTTAAATGGCGGAAAAAATTGGCGTGGGCGCCCGCGCAATTTTTTCCGCCAGAATGGTAAAGCCAGTGACTGAGGGCAGATATTAATAGCCAGGAGAGGGTCCATGGTTATTGGCCCCCCCGTGGCTAAAAACATCTGCCCCCAGCTACCCCAGAAAAGGCACATCTGGAAGATGCGCCTATTCTGGCACTTGGCCACTCTCTTCCCACTCCCTGTAGCGGTGGGATATGGGGTAATGAAGGGTTAATGCCACCTTGCTATTGTAAGGTGACATTAAGCCAGGTTAATAATGGAGAGGCGTCAATTATGACACCTATCCATTATTAACATTATTAATCCAATTGTATGAAAGGGTTAAAAAACACACAGACACATGATTTAACCCCTTAATGACCGCCAATACGTCTTTTAACTGACCTGAGATATTAGGAAATAGCGTCCCCATACAGGTGACAATCCAACAGCTGTCCACTGTTCACTATAGCTGACAAATTGCTGTATAAGCCATGATCAGTGTTTGCACCATCCAAATCTGTTTAACCCCTTAGATGCTGCTGTCAATAGTGACTACTTCATTATAAATGGTTAACAGAGTGTGGGGGATTCCTCTTTATCCCAATTGGTGCCCTCAGATCATGATTTTGTGGTCCTGATGTTTGCCATGGCAATTCATGACCAAATAGCGGCCTTACAGTCTGCCGGCTGTTGTAACCTGTTCATGAAGTTAGAGGCATTTAGGTGGCAAAAATGCACATTTTCATTTCTGTCATGCCACTTTGCATTAATTCCTGAAAAGCACCTGAAGGGTTAATAAACTACCTGACAGCAGTTTTCAATATGTCAGGGGGTGCTGTTTCTAAAATGGTATCACTTTTGGGGGTTTCCCAATATGTGGGACCCCTAAAGGCACTTCAAACATGGACAGGTTCCTAAAAAAATAAATTTTGTAAATTTCCTTGAAAAAATGAAAAATTACTGCTACATTTTTAAACCTCCTAAAATGCTAACAAAATAAAAGAATATCTTATAAATGGTGCTGATGTAAAGCCGACATGTGGGAAATGTTATTTAGTAATGTTTTGCTATGGTATGACTATCTTGATTAAAGGGATAATCATTCAAAGTTTGAAAATTGCTAATTTTTTAACATTTTTCTCAAATTTCTGATATTTTTTATAAATAAACACAAAACATATCAACCTAAATTTACCATTATCATAAAGTATAATGTGTCATGAAAAAACAATCTCAAAATCACTGGGATTTGTTGAAATGTTCCAGAGTTATTACCACATAAATTGATACTGGTCAGATTTCAAAAATTTGGCTCCGTCACTAAGGGGTTAAAACTATTTTAATGAAATAAACACAGCGGTTGTTTTAATAATTTATTGCTCTCTCAATCCATTTGCAGGCCCTCGCTTGGCAAAATAATAAACGCACAAGATACATACCCTCAGCTGAACCGTCACGTCCCACGAGGAAATCCATCTTAAGGGGTTAAAATATTTTACAGGCAGGAGCCCTGCAAATGCAGCTGTGCTCCGTGCCTGTAATCCCCGGCGAATGAATGAAATGTAGGTCATTGACCTACATTTCCTTTAGTCACGGTGATGCGCCCCCTGGTGGATGTCCTCATATGACCTGGAGCGTGGGAAAAAGTTCCCAGGCTGCAGTTCATGAGAACATCCAGCAGGGGCGCATCACCACGACTGAATGTAAGTATAGATCACTCTGCTTTCCTTTCAGCACCCGGGGATTACAGGCACGAGCGAGTGGTTTATCGCAGCTCGTGCCTGTAATATTAGTTAACCCCTTCAGATGGATTACCTCGTTGGACGTGATAGGACATCAGAAGGTATGTATCTTGTGCGTTTATTATTTTGCCAAGCGAGGGTATTGCTGATGGATAGAGAGAGCAATAAATTATTAAAACAACCGCTGTGTTTATTTCATTAAAATACTTTTAAATCATGTGTGTGTGTTTTTTAACCCTTTCATACAATTGGATTAATAATGGATAGGTGTCATAATTGACGCCTCTCCATTATTAATCTGGCTTAATGTCACCTTACAATAGCAAGGTGGCATTAACCCTTCATTACCCCATATCCCACCGCTACACGGGAGTGGGAAGAGAGTGGCCAAGTGCCAGAATAGGCGCATCTTCCAGATGTGCCTTTTCTGGGGTGGCTGGGGGCAGATGTTTTTAGCCACGGGGGGGCCAATAACCATGGACCCTCTCCTGGCTATTAATATCTGCCGTCAGTCACTGGCTTTACCATTCTGGCGGAGAAAATTGCGCGGGAGCCCACGCCAATTTTTTCTGCCATTTAACCCTTTATTTTAGCAGTTACAGCGCCCAAATTTTGCATACACACACTACTAACATTAGTAGTGTGGAATATGCAAAAAAAATGGGGATATGAGATGGTTTACTGTATATAAACCATGTCTCATATCCTGTCGGGTTTGTGCAGGAGAAATGAAAAGCCGGCAATTGAATTACCGACTTTTCACAGATATCGCGCTGAATGAAATCTAAATACAAAATATATATATATGTGTCTCAATGACATATATATATATATATATATATATATATATATATATATACTGTATATATGTTTTAATGAACATTTGAGCACATAAATCCATTAGATGTCGGTTTTGCAAGCCTGCGCGAAAATCTCGCAGTACGGATGCCATACGGATTACATACGGAGGATGCCATGCGCAAAATACGCTGACACACCCTGACTACGGATCAATATTTTGGGAACATTTCTCCGTATTACGGCCGTAGTACGGACGTATAATACGTGGCGTATTGTCTTACGCCAAGTGTGACCCCAGCCTAAGACTGATCCGACATAGGGTCAAGACTTACACAAAAGCTACAATGCTGATGTCAATACTAACCTACACTGTGAACCCCCGTACACTCCAACTCAAGGCCACCTCCACTTCATCTCCTATATGTGGTGTAGTGCAGTGCGACAGACAGGCAGGGACCACAGAAAGTTCAACATAAACAGGGTCTTTACTCTCAGAAATACATAACAGGAGTGATATCATCCGGATCGCAGCTGGGTCTCCACAAATACAATCCGTGTTTAAAACCTGTTTTCGTGGAGTCTCTTGGGTGTATCAGCGGTCTTGAAGTCCCTGACTTTGTGTTAGCACCACACAGTCCTGGGTTGCACAGAGCCTCCTGCTCTGCAGCTTGCAAAATCCAAAACTGACACACCTAAGGCCAAACAGAGATTTAAATGGAATCGTGGCCATAGAGCCACTTCCAAAACCCCAAGTGGAGAGAGAGATTTGCCCCACTACTAAACCTGCAAATCCCTCTAAAAATAAAAGACCTCGCTGAGATTTCCTAAAAATCTGACTACTTGGACCCAATCCACAGTTCCTTTTACCTTGTGACTCACAGGCGTTCTGTTGTAAACACAAGGCGCTCCAGCAGGTTTAATAAGACTCCGTCCGCATCTTGTGGGACACATATCGACCTTCGCATATGATCCCCCTCACTGCCTCACAGCGGACACCGTCATTTGCCAGACAGGGGATTCATATTCTGTGGTTACATCATAACTGTATTAAGTAGTAAGGTCTGTCTAACGCATGGGTCTCAAACAAGCGGTCCGGGGGCTGCATCATGCGGCCGCAGGCCCCGAAGACGCACATTTAACTGAAATAAAACGCTGAAGTCTGCGGACCCCTGGACTGGGCCATGATCGTCAAGGAGTCTACAGTGCCTGCTGCCGCGTGTGCAGAAAAGATGGCACCAAGGGAACAGAGGACAGGTGAGAAGATGGGGACCTGAACTTTACTATAATATGGGGACCAGGGTGGGACATTAGTACAAGATGAGGACTAGGATGGGCACATTACTACAAGATGTTTGCCAGAATTACGGTACTACTGTATATGGGGCTAATTGTAAGACAATATTACTGTATGTAGCCAAGTAGGGGAAACAATTGTAAAATTAAAAAAAAAATAAAGCATTAAAAAAATATTTTGCCACTAAAAATGCTGGTTTATATATAAACTAAAGCAAACCAAAAAAGTGCATGTTTGTTATCGCTACATCCATAACGACCCAAGTTATAAAACTGTACCGTAACCCATACCATGAATGCCATTTAAAAAAATAAAATAAAGACGGCAAAAAAGTTTTTTTTAAAAATGGTATCACTAAAAATGTCACCTTGTCCTGCAAAGAATGTGGCCCCCAAAATTCAATTTTTTTTCTATGTGCGGCCTATATACTTAGCCGAGTTTGTGACCCCTGGTCTAATGCTTTCTACAGATATAGCAAGCCATAAAGTGGAAAAACACCTTCACAAAACTTCTGGCATGTCATAGAGATGGTGGGGTTCCAGGTAACGAGACCCTCACAATCACTGAAATAACAGGCAGAAGCCAGAGGCAAGTGCTGCTCTCCACTGAGACTAAGATGCACTCGGTAGAAAGTCTGTACACGGCCTTTCAGTCTTCAAGGAAAGCAGAGACAAGCTCAGAGCTTCGTTTTAGCGACTGACGTGTCTCTACCACATGTTAAAAGTTTGGTGTAAGTGCAGTTACATTTTAAAGGGAACCTGTCACCTTATTCATGTTGACCAAACCACAAACAGCATAAATTACTGCACGACTACAAATTTGCCACCTAATCTGAGAGCAGCAAAATGCGACAAAGATCCTGATGCCAGAGATGTGTACACAGAAAGCTGCCAATCAGTGGTGTGGGCATGGTTATACAGAGCTCAGCATTCAGAGTACTGATAGATCTGCAGCAGAAAAACCAGGAATTTTTGCAAAACTGCAAGAAGCAACCAAGTAAGTGAGACATCACAGGAATCAGGGTCTCTGTCCCCGCACCATGCTGCTCTCAGATGGGGTAGCAAAAAAGCTGGTGACAGAAACGTCAAAATGTCTATATTACGGGGAAAAAATGGACCAACTGATAATACAAGACATATAAAAAGTGTTATCAGCATAAGGTACAAAATCAGAAAGAAAATCTAGAAATTAAAATAAATATATTATTGTATAAATCAGGTGTTAACTGCACAGCTTGCTGCATATTAGGAATAATGATGATAATGATGACACCCAGTAGCACCAATTTGGAATTTCGATGTGTGCGAGTTTTCCTCGTACAGCTGTCTACCTGCACATAGATGTCAAATTCACACTCGCTGAAAGAATGTCAACTCTCCCCCTCCAGCGAGGCCTCGCACCCAATAAACACTGGTTTTCAAGGGAGGCATGTCATTTCTGAGACACACATGTCATTTTTGAAAAGGACTCCACAAAAATGCAAGTTTGACACTATAACCCTTCGAAAGCCGGCTGGGGCACATTCTTCGCACAGCGCCATACAGTGCTGGACACGAACAGACATAAGATTATTATATGGGTGAATTCTCACTAGCTCATTATTCTAAAACTAGATGGTGGCCCAAGGCCCCTGACATTATTTCATGAGTACTTGTCCTGATTAATTGGACTTTTCCAAAATTAACACACAGAATAGAAATCTTTTCAATTGATCGTCTCACCATACAACAGGAGCCCAGGCCAGCCCACCGGAGCAAGAGCCACTCTATAAGTAGCCCTGCCAAATCGACTAGGGTCCTGAAATGGCTACTCCAATTTACACACCATTCATGTTCTCTAATAAGATCTAAAAAGATTATGGTCTTCCTAACAAAGCAAAAATACAGATTGGATTTGATTTTTATAGTTTTACCTCCTAGAAATCTATTCCCATCTTTATGAAAAAAAACAAAAACAAACAAAAACACATCAAATCAGAACTATGCTGCCAACGTGGCCAGTACAGGTGTGATGCAAAGCCTCAGAAACACTCACAAGGAGATGTATGATGGTGGAAAGATTATGTACCCAACTATATCATAACTAAGCACGCAGACCCATGTCCTGTGACGTCATCAAAATCAAATTAATATATGTAAATCTGTTGCAGAACGGAAGTAATTTCTATGAAATAAATATGTAATACCACACACACACAAGCCGCACAAATGCCCTGGAAAATGCACAGGGTATAGAAAGATAGACACATGCAGCAGAGCTGAGCTGTCAGTGTAGCTCCACATGATCAGAACACAGAAGATGACATTTGGGAAGCAGCCCATCAAGGATCAACTGTGACTCACATTAAATCAGGGAGACGTTGAGGGGCTGAAGCAGGGGGTCCCATCTATGAGCTCTACATGACCTCGTCCAGCATCACTGGTCAATAGAAGATCCGAATTTCAGGGTCTATTAGAAGTCACGCTTCCACCATTCTTCCCAGCTCCATAAGGATTGATTTATCAGCCCTGTCTAGTATTACAGGACACATGAGAATTCAGTGCCACACGGGCGCTGCCAGTTACAGAGTGCATGACATGGGGATGTTAGAACATGGATGTTTGTCCACACCAGCAGAATGGTGCTGTACTCTCCGCAGTGGCCACAGTATGAAGCTCTGCCACATGCACAGCGCTGCAACACCCATCTCTTACATTTTAGGATTTGCGCACAGGGAGGTTGTTTATCTCATTCGCCCCAATTGGAGTGATAACATGAGCCGAAGCAATTAGAACACTAGTCACATTGGCCTATTGTATCATCCGAATAAGGCCGTTCAATGACAAAATTTGGGCTTGTTGCTAATAGAAACCATATGTTCAATTAATACAACGCACTGCAGGTTGCTATGGGCAACAAGGAATTTTAACTGATACAGTAAGATTCTCCGGATTCTCCCGCTACCCCCTGTGAGCTGACCTCCAACCCATATGTTTATACATATATCCTTACGGCTGGGGGTCACATAACATGAAAGGGTGGCCGAACATCACAGATTTAGATCCTAACCCCCTCACACATATACGCTCGGCTTGGCTGTGTTCTCACCAGGAAGAGGGGGATAAGCCAATTCCTCTGCGACAGCGTATATCCCCTTGAGAACGAATGTTGAAATCCCACATGCCCCATTCTTTATTTTTTCCATCCAATACACCAATGAGCAGCGTAGCATGGCAACGAGTTCACGTACACAACAAGCGCACAAAGATAGTACAAAGCAGCCACCAAAGACGTTTATAGGCCAAGACAACTGCTTCTCATGGAGATGTACAGAAAAAAAAACATTGCTTGTCTGTTCAGAAGCCATATTTTGGAGGGATTCTCCAACAGAACTATCTGATTGATTCGTAAGGTATAAAGGTAGAAGGTAGTTGCCTTGTTAGGGGTGAATACAACTTTTTCCTATAGGATAAATAAGAGTCACCGGCATAATCCCCGTGGTAGTAATGGCGACTGGGTATCCCTCAGGCTGCTCCGGCACGGCACTGGAATAAGTGAGATTGGAGCCAGGTATTCGTGGTTTACTTTTATCTCATTCATGTACGAGATTGCAGCTTGTTGCCCCAAAAGTATCAGCTAAGACTGAACATGAAACACTCAGGACAAGTGACTTGAGCTGCTGTAGAACCACAACTCTCAGCTTGCTCTGGAGGAAGCCCCAGACTCTGGAGAGTCCCAATGACTACATGTGGGGGCAGATCATATCTTCAATCTTTAGGACACCTGTCAAGTCTTCATCTCTTTCTCATGGACGTGACATGCCTGCTCAAACACTTCTGGCCAAAAAGCAGCATCCATCCCTGTACCCTGCAAATATGTGAATGGAATTACCCATACTGTCAAACAGCGCCACCCACAGGCCACATTATCATGAAATATTGAAGAATGCTCAGAACACATTGCTCAGAATGCTCAGAACACAAGACCAGCGACCTTTGAATAAAAGCCAGATGCAGCACATGGGACTCACAAAGACTAGATTGTATGAAGAAAAATAATTGTTCTCATTAATACCCTATTCAGTGGGACTGACATATATCTTGTGCAAATTGCACATTGTCATGAGGCATCATAATGCTCCTGGCTGGTGATTATCTGAGCTCCCATTGTAAGACAGGGCAGGGAACGGCAGCGTGCAGGAAGCCGGTCTGCACTGGGCCCCAATGGTCTGGCAGGAATCAGGCCACATTATTGGGGGGAGGGCGGTGCACACTACTACTCCACTTATGCCCTACTACAACTGCCTATACCTGGAAAGGAGGGAGCTGTTACCATGGCAACCACAGACCGTGCAAGCCAAAGATGACATCTTTAATGCAAACCACAAAAATGCACAAGAAACCATAAGAATGATAGAGGCCGGGAACATGCATGTTACAGCAAGCAGATCAAAACATGATCTTTATTTGTCAGCGTTGCTGCCACTACAGGGAAGTGTAACAGGCCTACTCATCACTCACTATGAATGGAGCCACTTACTCACAGACACGTCCTGGGAAAATACTGAACCAGTGCAAAAAAAAAAGGATAAATATATATATTTATTTATATATATAAAAATCACATGCCGAGTTGAGTAAGACTGGCAGAAAATTCATTGTGTATTGGATTTATGCCTCTTGAGTTTCATCCTGTCCAATCCAATTTAGATAAGTGGTGCCAGATGTATCTGGCAGCTGCTGATCCCCCTCCCTCTATGTAAATTACATACCAAGCAGATGTTTACGTGGGAGTCTGGGAACACAGAATTCAACCAAACTGCCCGGTCTATGGACAAGTAATGACAGCAGAAAGATGGCCAGTGTTACTGTTCTCTGAATAATAACAATTGTTAAAGTACTCTTATAATGGCCAGTAAATCTAGACTTATGGCTAGCATAACTGCGGGACACAGTGGTTCCTTGTTCCAGCTGTAGAATCGCGTACTCTAATGATGGTGTGAACAGGACACACGTCTACAGCAGATCACAATAAATGCTACACTAGCACTACCATCCACTGTAAAGATAGTGGCCACCTGTGTGTACAGTAAATAAGGGGCATGAGGACTGGTATTTTAATGACGAGAATGTAGTGGGTACATTTGCCCCCATCCTTCCCCCCACAGAGGGGCTTGCTGATCGGGCAAAGCATTTCTTGTCCTCCACATAAGTTAAAAGGGTGTTCCAGGTTATTCTGCTGATGCCAGTGATTGTCTGCAGCGTTCGTGTGGAGTATATGCTACATTATAACTGTAGACTGGCAAGGAGGACTGGTGATGTGATGCTGGATCGCCTTCATAGCTATATATGAGGCTGAAAAACAACTTTTAACAAGGCTGTCCTGGATTTCTAATAGGCATCTTCAGTACTGATGGTGCCGGAAGCTCTTTGTTTACTCGCTTGCAGTGATGCATGTAACCGCTGCAGTCAATCACTAGTCTCAGAGGTGATGTCTACATGACAGCATGGTGGCTCAGTGGTTAGTACTTTGCAGAGCTGGGATCCTGAATTCTAATCCCACCAAGGACAACATCTGCAAAGATTTTGTATGTTCCCCTCGTATTTGCGTGGGTTTTCTCCAGTTTCCTCCCACACTCCAAAGACAGATCGGGAATTAAATTGTGAGCCCCAATGGGGACAGCAATGATGGTGTCTATAAAGCATTGTGGAATTAATGCCGCTATATAAGAAGGTAAAAAATAAATGTACAGTAAGGCTACATTCCCACAATTCGGTACTAGCAGCTCTTTGGACACAGTGTATGTTCGCTGAGTCCAAAGCGCTGCCTTCTGTTGAACGCTGGTGAATCCGCATGTGTTCACATTCAATACATTCTATTGGTGGCATTTCTGTAGAGACTCGCGTCTCCATAAGAGAAATTGACATGCTGCGGTATGGAGAGACGCATCACATGTCCGTCTCCGCAGGTGAGCCGCGGGCGTCTGTGCACGCATAGTGGACATGGGGTTTCTTGAAATCCCATCCACTATGCAGTAACATCTGGCCGCTGCATAAATACACAGCATCAAACCCACAGCAGTTTCTGATCGTGGGCACATACCCTACAAGTCCACTGATTCATACATGTGACGTCATTGCTACAGGGAAGAAAAACAAAACTGACGAGACACTGCGAGCATTAGCATTGGAACTGAAGAAACTGAAAAGCTAATTACTGCATTTTATCAGTTTTCCAGCTGTTATCCAAATATGATTTTACATTCCGTATATCCTCTTTAGTGTCCCTTAGCCAATCAAACATCAGTCATTTCTTTCTGACTGTGCAGACTTGTTCATATTTTAATAAGTCTGTGCAGCTGGGTGGGGGGGCATATATGTCGTCTTCTGATGGGTTGAGATGTCTATGGGACATCCGTTCACATAGAATGTGGGCTAGGACTGGGATATTTCCATGTGTACACACAAGGCTCCTTTATATAGAGAACTAGCTAGCCCCATCAGAGGTCATAGAAGGCTAATATATATATTATATCCATCCATAAAGAAATATAAAGCAACCACCCATCTGTTATGTGGCGTCTCCATATGTAATAAATGAGTCCTGATCTGTGAACCAAATCTTCAACACGGATTCTGTCTTGTTAGAAGGGAAAACCAGCATCACTATCACATCCATCAGTACTAAAAGACCCGCTTATAAGTCAATAAATAGGGTCTGACAAGCACCACTGGTGTAAAAACGTGCAACATCCATGGGATCACCAAGGCTCGGATCACAACGGCGAAAATATTTCCATTATTATATTCTGCTATCGATTTCCCAAACTGTCGCTGGTAATGTTACCATTGACGTCAATGGAGAAGTGTATTGTAACGGAAGATATCCATTGCCCTCTGTACGGATCAATTAAACACGGATGGGGGATGCTAAGGTTAACTCAGCGGCAGTACTATGTATACAGCTAGATGAGTGAGTAGAGAGAGCGGTTCTCAATGTATACGCCTCCTGTACCCAATATATACACCTCCTGTAAGTCCTGTATATAGATGAGTACGGAGAGCGGTACCCAATGTATACACCTCCTTTAAGTCTTGTATATAGATGAATACGAGAGCGGTACCCAATGTATACGGCTCCTGTAAGTCCTGTATATAGATGAGTACGGAGAGCGGTACCAATGTATACACCTCCTGTAAGTCCTGTATATAGATGAGTACGGAAAGTGCTACCCAATGTATACGGCTCCTGTAAGTCCTGTATATAGATGAGTACGGACAGCGGTACTCAATGTATACACCTCCTGTAAGTCCTGTATATAGATGAGTAAGGAGAGCGGTACCCAATGTATACACCTCCTGTAAGTCCTGTATATAGATGAGTAAGGAGAGCGGTACCCAATGTATACACCTCCTGTAAGTCCTGTATATAGATGAGTACGGAGAGTGGTACCCAATGTATACACCTCCTGTAAGTCCTGTATATAGATGAGTACGGAGAGCGGTAGCCAATGTATACACCTCCTGTAAGTCCTGTATATAGAGGAGTACGGAGAGCGGTACCCAATGTATAGACCTCCTGTAAGTACTGTATATAGATGAGTACGGAGAGCGGTACCCAATGTATACGGCTCCTGTAAGTCCTGTATATAGAGGAGTACGGAGAGCGGTACCCAATGTATACGGCTCCTGTAAGTCCTGTATATAGAGGAGTACGGAGAGCGGTACCCAATGTATACGGCTCCTGTAAGTCCTGTATATAGATGAGTACGGAGAGCGGTACCCAGTGTATACGGCTCCTGTAAGTCCTGTATATAGATGAGTACGGAGAGTGGTACCCAATGTATACACCTCCTGTAAGTCCATACTGCCCTCTGTATATAGATGAGTACGGAGAGCGGTACCCAATGTATACGGGTCCTGTAAGTCCTGTAAATAGATGAGTACGGAGAACGGTACCCAATGTATACACCTCCTGTAAGTCCATACTGCCCTCTGTATATAGATGAGTACGGAGAGCGGTACCCAATGTATACGGCTCCTGTAAGTCCTGCATATAGATGAGTACGGAGAGCAGTACCCAATGTATAGACCTCCTGTAAGTCCTGTATATAGATGAGTACGGAGAGCGGTACCCAATGTATACGGCTCCTGTAAGTCCTGTATATAGATGAGTACAGAGAGCGGTACCCAATGTATACGGCTCCTGTAAGTCCTGTATATAGATGAGTACGGAGAGCGGTACCCAATGTATACGGCTCCTGTAAGTCCTGTATATAGATGAGTACGGAGAGCGGTACCCAATGTATACGGCTCCTGTAAGTCCTGTATATAGATGAGTACGGAGAGCGGTACCCAATGTATACGGCTCCTGTAAGTCCTGTATATAGATGAGTACGGAGAGTGGTACCCAATGTATACACCTCCTGTAAGTCCATACTGCCCTCTGTATATAGATGAGTACGGAGAGCGGTACCCAATGTATACGGCTCCTGTAAGTCCTGTAAATAGATGAGTACGGAGAATGGTACCCAATGTATACGGGTCCTGTAAGTCCTGTATATAGATGAGTACGGAGAGTGGTACCCAATGTATACGGCTCCTGTAAGTCCTGTATATAGATGAGTACGGAGAGTGGTACCCAATGTATACACCTCCTGTAAGTCCATACTGCCCTCTGTATATAGATGAGTACGGAGAGCGGTACCAAATGTATACGGGTCCTGTAAGTCCTGTATATAGATGAGTACGGAGAGTGGTACCCAATGTATACGGGTCCTGTAAGTCCTGTATATAGATGAGTACGGAGAGTGGTACCCAATGTATACAGCTCCTGTAAGTCCTGTATATAGATGAGTACGGAGAGCGGTACCCAATGTATACGGCTCCTGTAAGTCCTGTATATAGATGAGTACGGAGAGCGGTACCCAATGTATACGGGGCCTGTATATAGATAAGTACGGAGAGTGGTACCCAATGTATACGGCTCCTGTAAGTCCTGTATATAGATGAGTACGGAGAGTGGTACCCAATGTATACGGGTCCTGTAAGTCCTGTATATAGATGAGTAAGGAGAGTGGTACCCAATGTATACAGCTCCTGTAAGTCCTGTATATAGATGAGTACAGAGAGCGGTACCCAATGTATACGGGGCCTGTATATAGATAAGTACGGAGAGCGGTACCCAATGTATACACCTCCTGTAAGTCCTGTATATAGATGAGTACGGAGAGCGGTAGCCAATGTATACACCTCCTGTAAGTCCTGTATATAGATGAGTACGGAGAGCGGTACCCAATGTATACGGGGCCTGTATATAGATAAGTACGGAGAGCGGTACCCAATGTATACGGCTCCTGTAAGTCCATACTGCCCTCTGTATATAGATGAGTACGGAGAGCGGTACCAAATGTATACGGGTCCTGTAAGTCCTGTATATAGATGAGTACGGAGAGTGGTACCCAATGTATACGGGTCCTGTAAGTCCTGTATATAGATGAGTACGGAGAGTGGTACCCAATGTATACAGCTCCTGTAAGTCCTGTATATAGATGAGTACGGAGAGCGGTACCCAATGTATACGGCTCCTGTAAGTCCTGTATATAGATGAGTACGGAGAGCGGTACCCAATGTATACGGGGCCTGTATATAGATAAGTACGGAGAGTGGTACCCAATGTATACGGCTCCTGTAAGTCCTGTATATAGATGAGTACGGAGAGTGGTACCCAATGTATACGGGTCCTGTAAGTCCTGTATATAGATGAGTAAGGAGAGTGGTACCCAATGTATACAGCTCCTGTAAGTCCTGTATATAGATGAGTACAGAGAGCGGTACCCAATGTATACGGGGCCTGTATATAGATAAGTACGGAGAGCGGTACCCAATGTATACACCTCCTGTAAGTCCTGTATATAGATGAGTACGGAGAGCGGTAGCCAATGTATACACCTCCTGTAAGTCCTGTATATAGATGAGTACGGAGAGCGGTACCCAATGTATACGGGGCCTGTATATAGATAAGTACGGAGAGCGGTACCCAATGTATACGGCTCCTGTAAGTCCTGTATATAGATGAGTATGGAGAGTGGTACCCAATGTATACGGCTCCTGTAAGTCCTGTATATAGATGAGTATGGAGAGTGGTACCCAATGTATACACCTCCTGTAAGTCCTGTATATAGATGAGTAAGGAGAGCGGTACCCAATGTATACACCTCCTGTAAGTCCTGTATATAGATGAGTAAGGAGAGCGGTACCCAATGTATACACCTCCTGTAAGTCCTGTATATAGATGAGTAAGGAGAGCGGTACCCAATGTATACACCTCCTGTAAGTCCTGTATATAGATAAGTACGGAGAGCGGTACCCAATGTATACACCTCCTGTAAGTCCTGTATATAGATGAGTACGGAGAGCGGTACCCAATGTATACGGGGCCTGTATATAGATAAGTACGGAGAGTGGTACCCAATGTATACGGCTCCTGTAAGTCCTGTATATAGATGAGTACGGAGAGTGGTACCCAATGTATACGGGTCCTGTAAGTCCTGTATATAGATGAGTAAGGAGAGTGGTACCCAATGTATACAGCTCCTGTAAGTCCTGTATATAGATGAGTACAGAGAGCGCAGAGCGGTACCCAATGTATACGGGGCCTGTATATAGATAAGTACGGAGAGCGGTACCCAATGTATACACCTCCTGTAAGTCCTGTATATAGATGAGTACGGAGAGCGGTAGCCAATGTATACACCTCCTGTAAGTCCTGTATATAGATGAGTACGGAGAGCGGTACCCAATGTATACGGGGCCTGTATATAGATAAGTACGGAGAGCGGTACCCAATGTATACGGCTCCTGTAAGTCCTGTATATAGATGAGTATGGAGAGTGGTACCCAATGTATACGGCTCCTGTAAGTCCTGTATATAGATGAGTATGGAGAGTGGTACCCAATGTATACACCTCCTGTAAGTCCTGTATATAGATGAGTAAGGAGAGCGGTACCCAATGTATACACCTCCTGTAAGTCCTGTATATAGATGAGTAAGGAGAGCGGTACCCAATGTATACACCTCCTGTAAGTCCTGTATATAGATGAGTAAGGAGAGCGGTACCCAATGTATACACCTCCTGTAAGTCCTGTATATAGATGAGTACGGAGAGCGGTACCCAATGTATACACCTCCTGTAAGTCCTGTATATAGATGAGTACGGAGAGCGGTACCCAATGTATACACCTCCTGTAAGTCCATACTGCCCTGTGTATATAGATGGGTGCCCGCTGTATATACAGGGCAATGGGGGGATACGGGGTGGGCCAGCACAGATGGACCTATATAGCGGACATATTGTACAGACCCAGCAGAGGAGGCCCCTCACACAGCACGGGCTCCATCTACTTGTGGGATCCGCTCCCACCCCACCCAGCCCGTCCGGGCGCACTGAAGGGTCACTCGGTACCGGGCGTCTCTTACCTGCGCGGCGGGGGAAGACGGGGATCCCACCAGGCAGAAAGCCACGCCATTCATTTAGGTGGAGGGGCCGGGAATCCCTGGCAATGGCCGGAGCCTTCCTCCTGTGTCTCTCTCCGGCTCGCACTGTGTATTAGTCTCTCCCTCCTCACAGGATGACAGAGGAGCTCCCCTCCCCCTCCTCCTGCTGCTGGAGGCGAGGGGGAGATACAGGGCAGAGCCGCTGCTGGGAGGGGGCGACGAGCTGTCACACTGGGGGCACTGACGGAGAGAGGACATAGGGAAGAGGAAGGAGACGGAGAGATACACTACAAGAATGGCTGCTGATAACCAGACCCGGCCGGGAGACAAGGAGGCGCGGAGCGATCCACGGACGTGTGCACACACCGACACAGACACTCAGTGTATAGGAGCCGAGCTGTTCTCTGTAGCAACCAATCAGAATCCAGCTTCTGTTTTCGAACCTGCACTGGAAAACTAACAAGCAGCAATCTGATTGGTTGCTATGTGGTACATAACATCAGTGATGGAAAAAAAAGTTGAGCAGTTGTTTGTAGCAACCAATAAGAATCCAGCTTCTGTTTTCTAACGCTCTATTAAAAAAAAAAAAAGCTGCTATCTGATTGGTTGCTATGCAGTACACCAATGTAGGAAAGACTGCAGCTTTTATTTTCTAAATAAGAAAGTAAAACAACTGGTTGGTTCAGCAGCGCAAAACTCCAGTGTCCGGGGCAGACCGCCTGTGGTCCGGCTCCCAGGTCCGAATAACTACATCAGGTCCGAACAGGATCTTCTCCAGCTCCAATAGAAAAGGGGGTCAATCGTTAGCTTTTAATAACATGGGATTAAAAAATGAGCGCGGTGTGCGCACGAGGAAAAGCAATCTTTCGTGTAAAAATATTGGACCCTATTCAGACGTCAGTTTTTCTCACGTATTTGGAGAAGTTGAAGAAAAAAGTTTCTCCACCTTTTCCTTTGAAAATCAGACTCCATTCTGATATCATCCAAGTGCGCTCCGATTTTTTTCACGGACCCACTGACTTGACGATTTCGATCCAACCCTCGGATCATAGTCAGGCATGTCTCTGGATCTTCTGCCAACTTGTCAGGGACCTGTGACTGCCCCACAGACTATCACAGGGACGAGAGCTCTCCGAGAGCGCTAACGGCCAGTGTACACGAAAAGCGGACATGTGAATGAGGCCGTAGGCTCTTGGGGCTCCCTCAGACATGTGAGTCTTGTGTATGATTAGTGCTCATCCTGGAGAGCTCTCGTACCTGTGATAGTCTATGGGGCAGTCAAATGTCCATGATGTTTCATGGACCAGATGGTCTTCGGAAAATTGCATGTCCAATTCTTATCTGGGGGTCAGATCAAAATAGGCAACAAAAGTCTATGGGTCCATGAAAAAAAACTGGACCGCATTCGGATGACCAACATCTTCACGAACTGACAGAATGGAGAAGGTGGAGAAACTTTTGTTTCTCCACGTAGGAGAGAAAGTGATGGGAAAATTCAAGGGAAAGGAAATGGCACTCACAGGAGAGACCTAAAAACAGGATTTTCTTCATTGATATGTTCTTAAAAACTCCCATGCGCAGTTCCCTGTTAACCCTCTGACACGTTTCCAGCATATCACACTCCCTTATTAGCTGTCTATGACCAGGGCGAGTCGCCGGAAACACCTCAGAGGGTTTACATGGAACTGCACATGTGAGTTTTTAAGAAGATATCAATGAAGAAAATCCTGTTTTTTCTCTCTCCTGGCAGTGCCGATTCCTTTCTCTTGAATTTTCCTGTCAATACTTTAGGCCAGAAGTGAAGTGGCTCCCACATAATACATGGGGAGAGAATAGGCTACACACATGCGGTGAGTCCAGCAAACTTCTTTTTTCTTGTTGCATAAGAGGAAAACTGATGACACTCGGACCCTACTCTGATCAAATTGTGATCAAAATAATCGGCTAGTTTTTCCCTCACGTGAGGAAAATTGATGTAGGCCTGATAGTAAGGCCCCATGCACACGTGCACATAAAACACGTCCGTGTGACACGTTTCATTTTAAGCATTGGTGTGCTTGATTTTCAACATCCGTGTGTACTTGTGTGTCATCCATGTGCCATCAATATGACACGGACCAGAATATAATGCACTCAAGAAATTACTGATTTGTAAGTGTTAAAGATGTGCAAAGATAATAGATAGATAACGTGTAGTGCTTTCTATTAAGCCAAATAAATAATTAAATTTAAAAAATGATGTATTTTTTTTTGTGTCTGCTCAAACTGTCAGAAACAGACTCCATGAAGGTCGTATCAGGGCCCACGTCCACAAGTGGGTGTTGAGCTTACAGCCCAACACCATACAGGGTGATTGGCATTTGCCAGAGAACACCAAGATTGGCAGATTCGACATTGGTGCCCTGTACTCTTCACGGATGAGACCAGGTTCACACTGAACACATGTGACAGAGTCTGGAGATGCCGTGGAGAACGTTATGCTGCCTGCAACATCCTCCAGCATGAGCGATTTGGCGGTGGGTCAGTAATGGTGTGGGGTGGCATTTCTTTGGAGTGATGCACAGCCCTCCATGTGCTAGCGAGACGTACCCTTACTGCCATTAGGTACTGGGATGAGATCTTCAGACCCATTGTGAGAACATATGCAGGTGCACTGGGCCCTGGGTTCCTTCTGTTTCATGACAATGCTATGCCTCATGTGGCTGAAGTATGGTAGCAATTCCTGCATGCTGAAGGCATTGGTGCTAGCCCATTCCTCAGACCTGAATCCAGTCAAGCCCATCTGGGACATCATGTCTCGCTCCATCCACCAATGCCACGTTGCACCATAGATTGTCCAGGAGTTGGCTGATTCTTTAATCCAGGTCTGGGAGGAGATCCCTCAGGAGAACATCCACCATCTCATCAGGAGCATGCCCAGGTGTTGTAGAGAGATACAGGCACGTGGAGGCCACACACACTACTAAGCATCATTTCCTTGTCTTGAGGTATTTCCACTGAAGTTGGATCAGCCTCTAATTTGATTTCCAACTTTGATTTTGAGAATCATTTCAAATCCATGGGATATTAATTTTGAGTTACATTGATCATTTTTATGTTTTGTTGTTCTTAACACATTCCACTATGTAATAAATAAAGATTCGAACTGGAATATTTCATGCAGTGATATCTAGGATGTGGTATTTTAGTGTTTCCTTTATTTTTTTGAGCAGTGTATATAAATTAGATAGATAGATATTATATAAGAAAAGCAGGCAGTGTTCAAAAACATGTATGTGAAAAAGGGACTTTATAAGCCCATCTGGTGTGGCAATTACATCAGATAGAACTGATAGTTACAACTTTTCCTACGGCGCTCGCGCTGACGTAATTGAGTTGACCTGAGTTCATTGGCTCTGAACTTCGATGTCCTTTCTGAAGTCACAGCGAGCGTGAGAACATTTTCATGGTTGTGGTGACATCAGCGAGGTGAAAGGAGTTCATTGGGTGTGAACCTCACTCAACTTTAGCACGTCACCGCGAGGCACTGAGAAAGCATGCGTAGCTCAACGTCTTCTGCTGGATGGCAGGCTGTATAGTCACATTGTGCAACAATTCAGCCTGCCATCTAGATGTAGCAGAGATAGGCGCGTTGCGGGACAATTGGATTATTATTTTCTCGTCAGGCAGGTGAGGAATACGGTTGTTTATTACTTTAAATGGTTTACAGGAGATATTGGCTTCAGTGGATTGCGCGATGAGGTGAGTATATGTGTTTTTGGTCAATTTAGAATAATTAAAGCAGTCTTTGTCATTATTTCAAATACAGGACTTTATTATGGATGTTACTTTTTCACAATTTGACTATGGGGTTAGTAATGGTTGTGTCTTACGCTGTGCGCACACATTGCGGATTCATGTGTGGATTTTTTCGCACCGCTTTTGAAAGGATGAGTACAGATAAATGGTATGTAGTCACCTTGTGCAGCCCCTAAAAACTGGCAATCCCTGCATGTGTTGTGGCTGTCTACCAACCGCGAGACATGCAGCCACGGGGACTCTAACATATTATTCGAGCACGCTGAAGACACTCGGTTAGCACGAGAGCATACCTGGATAATTCCTTATCCAAGCACGTTCGCTCATCACTAGTTGCAACTAGAGATGAGCAAATATGTTCGGGTCCCTCCTTATTCGGCAAGCTATACCACTTTTCAGCGCCCCAGAGTCCTGGTCGTTGCAGTACTGTTGCTCCGCCACTAAGGGGGGCTATGGTACGTCTGATGGCACTGAAGGAGTTCATCTGACCAGGTATCACAGACACCAATACATTTCACAGTCTGGCCTCCAGGGGGAGCTAAGGGCACTATGCATTAGGCCACTCCTCACAGTCTGGTAAAACTGGGGGTTGGATAGGAAGTTAGATCAGAAAGCTGACTGGGTTGGAACCAGGCAACACCTTGTGGCAGAGGGTGTTGTAGGGGAAGATTCAGAGGGGTCCCTGTCAGGGGTGGGATCCTGACAGAGGCCTAGCGAACAGAGAGAACGTTACGGGACCGCGCCTGCACCTGATCGCGGCGGTACCCTAAGAAAGGACAAGAAGCGAGGTATATTGTGCTGAGTGAGAAACGAGATCAACGCAACAAGGAGAATACCAGTTGGAGTCGTGCTGTAAGATCGAGGCAACATCCTACTGAGGCGCGTAGCCGGTGGCCGGAACGCCGAGGAAGTATCAGGCTCCAAGCAATACTTCAAACCTACGGCAGGACAGTCAGCTATAGGCGGGCTGTCTCACACCAATCACCTATGAAGACATGGGGGGCACACTAGGAGAAGGGCGACACTAGGGTCCAGGAAGAGCTCCGAGCCTACCCGTCATACGGGTGCGTCCTAGCCATATCATCTGGGGGACGAAGAAGAACATCAGAATCCAGTTGTGAGGGAACACGAGAAACAGACACAACAGTTGTGGGGACTATCCCGTAAGCACAGCAGGGGAGGACCGCAACACACAAGCGCTAGAAGGTAGGCACAGATTTCCACCTGCAAAGGGAACTCTGGAGGTGCCATCGGACCGGCCGGACTTGCGCAGCCTGGTTAACCGTATTCCGGACTGAGGATCCTGAAGCCTTCAGTAAAGAGGTAAAGAGACTGCAACCTGGTGTCCTCGTTATTTACCGCGACCGGCACAGCACCGCACTACCACCACCATCCACACCCTATTATTTGGGCGCCCCTCAGCAGGGTCACGGACCGGGCCTAGCCACCGTGACAACCCCAGAGCAGAGACTCAGAGGCCCGGTACCGGGTACCCCTCGGCCCTGCGGCAGGGGGGGGGCGCTGCAACTTACCCAATAAGCTGCAGAGGGAACCCGGATACATGGAGTGCAGCGGCTGTTCAGCGCCGCAGCTGCATTTGTCGCGGCTGTATGACAGGCACGACACATGCACGGAGAGACCAACAAACGGGCTCTCCGTGCATGTGTTGAGACAGTGAAACAGCCGCGACACATGCAGCTGCGGCGCTGATCAGCTGGCGCGCTCCATATATCCGGGTTCCCTCTGCAGCTTATTGGGTAAGTGATATAGCTTGCCAAATAAGGAGGGACCCGAATTCACTCATCTCTAGTTGCAACCCAAAAGCTGTGATAATGCGCCAGGGGAGAAGTGTGGGAATACCACAGTAGTGAGTGCACGCTCACCACTACAGGCATCTTCTCCTATAGCGCGTTATCACAGCTTGATCCACCTCTCTCTGCAAAGTAAACTTACTTTTAAATTGCAAATACATTTCCTACTATCTGATCGTTGTATGATTACCTAGTTCTTTGGATTTACAGTATACAAGGGCTGGGCCCCTACTGCGCATCATCCCATCTGGTTTGCCGTGGTTTACACTGGAGCAGAAATGTCTGCAACAAATCTATGTTAGGTCCTTGTAGTAAAAGGTCATTGTTTTCTCACAGCATAAAAGCAACAAAATGAGGTAAAAATTGCGCATAAACCATTTCCACAGATGACTGATGTAGAAGTAAGGCTTCATTCAGATGTAAGGGTTTTTTTTCCAAAAGGACTCATTTTCTTGAGTGTGTACAATCTTACTGTAAGACCACGTTCCCACGCAGCGTAATCCTTTTTTGCTTTGTTTTTTCAGTGAAAACTTACTTATGGCCATTGTGTATCTAAAGATAATGCTGATTGTGTGTGTTTTGGGTGAGTTTTATTTTCTAAAGGCCTCTTTAGGGAGGCTGTAAAAACACTTGTAATAAACACAGTTACATTTTTATGTACAGAATCAAAGCTTTTCCCTATTAAGAGAAAAAAAAATTCTAATCGACACCAAAAATCACATCAAATAAAGGGGGAAATGCATAAAAAAACTATGCAGCACAAGCTCAATAATCAGAGGAAATTGTTATTGCGTAACATGGTGCCGACTCTGCAGACAAGTTGTGGATAAAAAGCAGCAGAAAAAAAGTATGTACGGTACTATTATTTTCTCATCTATTACAATGTTGAAAAATGTACCGCAAATACAGTGGATAGCATCCGTGTTCTAGCCATGATTTTCATAAACAGATATGTAAACACATGGGCATTAACCCTCATTAAAAATACTTTTTTTAATTTGTACAATTACACATGTTATATAAGTGTGATTAGTGGGCTACCTGCTGTTGGATTTGCTTCACAAACTTACCGTAAGCCTCATTCAGATGTTCGTTTTATATCCATTAAAAAAAACGGATACAGCACAAAACCATTATAATCTATTGTGCTGTTCATATGACCCTGATTTTCAAGCACAAAGGATGACAAGGGCCAATATGTCCATGGGTCCTTGAAAAACACGTACGGTACACGGATACAAGTGCCATCCATGTGCCGTCCGTGTTTAACATTGCAAAGTATAGGAGAAACTTTGTCATTTATTTTTATTTATCCATCCGTGAAAAACACTGATTGATGGTAAAAACGGACACACGGACCAAACACTGATGGTAAAAAAGGACACACGGACCAAACACTGATGGTAAAAAAGGACACACGGACCAAACACCGATGGTAAAAAAGGACACACGGACCAAACACCGATGGTAAAAAAGGACACACGGACCAAACACTGATGGTAAAAACAGCCCCTGACATTGGGGCTGATCCATTAAGGGCTTGCTCTCATCTGCATAAAAAAAAATCACTCCGATGTTGATACGTTTTCACTAGGAATGGAAACACGGCTCGCTTATTCATAAGATATACTTTTATTTTTACTGTATTTTGTTTTTTCGAAAATATTAATACATTGACATGCATGCCATCATTATTATTTGCAATAATAATCAGGAATAAACATTGCCATGTCAATACCTTATACTTCCATGATTATCTCCTGTACATTCGGACAATTTGCACAAAGCCAACAAACTTCTACAACTTAATGAGACAGTGTGAGAGCAGACATGTGCTTCATGACTCCACTTAATGAGATACAGTTCTGCTAGAAACAAACATTTAGAACAAAACAGAAACGGACTTGGACGAGATGGGAGGACGAAGCTTAGATTCCATATTGACGGGAACTCCACTCTGGTGAGAGGCCTCTTATGTAGTCATCTAGAGATCAAATGTATCAAAAATCAATCTCCCTGCAAAACCTAATAGGTATCGCATGAGGTCTACACAGCCTTGTCTTAATTATTTGATAACGCTGTTAGATATATATTCCATATGTGGAACCTCTTTGATTCAGACGTATAATTCCAGGAACAAAAGTTGCCTTCAACCCTTGGCAATAAGACATCTTTCCGTTGTCAATATATGTATAAGGCTAGGGTCACACAACAGTATAAAAAATCTGTTGGCTTTTCATCCAGAAAAGTGGGACAATTTTCTATTACTTATCACCCATATGGTGTTTTTCTTTACAGGAGCTATACAGGACCATATACAGTTTCCCATAATACAGAAGTGCAATGTTTCCATAAAAAAAATTTTTCTCACACCCATAGACTTGAATAGGTGAGTCTTATCTGATTTCAGAGTAATAAGTGCAGCAGAGAACCATCAAGTGCTCTCCATCTCCATCAATAACCTGGAATCTTCTGGTTTCGTGTGGGGGTATTGTACCAGAACATTCATCAGGTATACCTTTAATAGCTATTTATCCAGATTACGCAAGAATGGAAACAAATGGGATACACTTTTTAATCTTGGCGTGAACACTTTACACCACCGAGATCAAATGCTACCTGGGCAACATCTGCAAGGAGTCTTTATGCTCTCACCAGGTCATTGTGGGCTTCCTATAGACTTTTTACCCTCCCGAAAAACCGATAGGCGATTTGACTACCCATAAAATTTCCCCTTGGAAGTGAGTGATCATGAGTAGAACATTTACCTACGGCACCAGGCGAGTTCTACGCACTATATAAATATATCCATCTCCATGTGAATAGTACGTAGAAATAATTTCCCCTTATCCTTAGAGAAGAATTCTCAGTACCACACATAAGAACACGTCACAGGCTGAGGAATTTCTGGTTTCCTTGAGCCAAAAAAATCATTTGTAAAACAGGAAAAGGGCGTCACTCTCCATATTAACTCTTCCTGAACCTCCATCTCCCTTCTCCGGACAGAAGGCTTCCTGTGTCACACAAAATATGTGTGAAAAACAAGGGTCAAGGTTAGATAGTTAGTAAAACATCACAGCAAAAAAAAAAAAAAAAGAGGCAAAATACTTAGCATGGGTGGGGCGGACAGAGCCTGGCCTGGTTCTGGATGTAACCATGGATGGTTCTTTGTGAAATAGAGTGGGCAGACGGAAAAGCAGTTTTCATGTGGTCGGATACTGCAGCCTTGTCGGGGCTTTCTGATGACTAAAGGGAGAACACACAAAGAGAGCACAGCAGCAATCTATAAGGGCCAAAGTATGTGCAAACATGGGATACATGACATCTGAATTGTATTACTTCTAAAAAGACATACTTACAGAAAATGAACTTACAAAAATGAAGGTTCTTAGCGCATAAATTGGCAAAATCATGTATGCCCATCAACCACGGCAAGGTGACACTTCTCTGATGGGTACCTACTCTAATGACACATGCCTCTTCTGAGTTGTAAGCCCATGCTTGATTAGTATTAGCATAGGTACCCATCAATGCAGGGCCGTATTTACCACTAGGCACTTGAGGGCACGGGCGTAGGGCGGGGACAATGCAGGGGGCAGCACCTGAGCAAGGTTTGTTGTTTTTGTTTTTTCCTGGGTCACCTCCCGACCGACTAACCCCCCCGCCCTCCCCCCACCCTCCTTGAAGACGATACTCGCCCTGCTCCAGCGATGCCTGGTCTCGGCGTACACAGCTCATCCTGAATGAGCGGTCACGTGGTACCGCTCATTAAGGTCATGAATATGCGCATATTCATGACCTTAATGAGCGGTATCACCTGACCGCTCACGCAGGAAGAAGGTGCTGCGCCGGGAGTCGGGACAGAGCGAGAGGGATGTCGGCACGGCCGCGCGGTGAGGAACAGGTAAGTATGAGGGACAGGGGGATGAAGGAGGACATAAGCCGGCGCGCCATGCAAGATGGGAGCGGGAGCAGGGGGGGCATGGAGAGATAAGCTATGCATTCAGGGGGGGGGAATATGAGCCATGCATTCGGGGGGGTAATATGAGCCATGCATTCAGGGGGGGGGGAATATGAGCCATTCATTCGGGGGGGGGGGGGAACATGAGCCATGCATTCAGGGGGGGGAATATGAGCCATGCATTCAGGGGGGGGGGAATATGAGCCATGCATTCAGGGGGGGGGATATGAGTCATGCATTCAGGGGGGGAATATGAGCCATGCATTCAGGGGGGAATATGAGCCATGCATACAGGAGGGGGAATATGAGCCATGCATACAGGAGGGGGGATATGAGCCATGTATATGGGATGGGAGGGAGATGAGCCATGCATACAGGAGGGGGGGGGGTCATTATACAGTATTGAGCATCATGTGGGATCATTATATAGTATGGAGAACTGTGTGCCATTATACAGCATTGAGCATCATGTGTGGCCGTTATACAGTATGGAGCATCATGTGTGGCCGTTATACAGTATGGAGCATCATGTGTGGCCAATGGCCATTATACAGTATGGAGCATCATGTGTGGTCATCATACAGTATGGAGCATCATGTGTGGCCATTATACAGTATTGAACATCATGTGGGATCATTATACAGTATGGAGAACTGTGTGTGGCCGTTATACAGTATGGAGCACTATATGTGGCCATTATACAGTATGGAGCACTGTGTGGCCATTATACAGTATGGAGCACTGTGTGGCCATTATACAGTATGGAGCATCATGTGTGGCCATTATACATTATGGAGCATCATGTGTGGCTATTATACACTATGGAGCATCATGTGTGGCCATTATACAGTATTGAGCATCATGTGTGGCCATTATACAGTATGGAGAACTGTGTGTGGCCATTATACAGTATGGAGCATCATGTGTGGCCATTAAACAGTATGGAGCACTGTGTGGCCATATTTTTTTTTGTTTATAATTATTGTATATAAAACAGTGTGATCAGCAGTGCTAAATGGCTGTGGTTGGGACGTGGATATGGGTGTGACTAGTTGTGAAATGGGTGTGGTCAGAGGCATGGCCTAAAATTTGCCGCGGCGCACGTGTGCCGCAAACTTTATACCTCCTTGCCTTCTTCAAAAGTTGGGAGGTATGGTACCACATTTGCCAGATCATGGCAAGTGCCGCAAATCCCGTAGGGAATGAATGAGGCCGAACGCAGTGTTGCTGTAAGTGATCCGTTACGCGGCAGATGCAGAAAAACTGCCGGATCTGCTGCAAAAGGCGACTTTCACATCAGCGATTCTTGCCAAAATCTCTGCCGATAGTTTCATACTCACCAAAGGGAGAGGCAGCACTAAAAGTGCCTAGGGCAGCAGAAACTCTAAATACGGCCCTGCATCAATGAAATTTCACCTTGCCGTGTTTGATGGGCACACATGAATTGGCCAATTTATGCGCTAAGAACCATCATTTTTGTAAGTTCATTTTTTGACAGTACATCTAATTTAGCAATAATATAATTCAGATATCATGTATTCCGTGTTTGCACATACAGTACAGACCAAAAGTTTGGACACACCTTCTCATTTAAAGATTTTTCTGTATTTTCATGACCATGAAAATTGTACATTCACACTGAAAGCATCCAAACTATGAATTAACACATGTGGAATTATATACTTAACAAAAAAGTGTGAAACAACTGAAATTATGTCTTATATTCTAGGTTCTTCAAAGTAGCCACCTTTTGCGTTGATGACTGCTTTGCACACTCTTGGCATTCTCTTGATGAGCTTCAAGAGGTAGTCACCAGGAATGGTTTTCGCTTCACAGGTGTGCCCTGTCAGGTTTAATAAGTGGGATTTCTTACCTTATAAATGGGGTTGGGACCATCAGTTGTGTTGTGCAGAAGTCTGGTGGATACACAGCTGATAGTCCTACTGAATAGACTGTTAGAATTTGTATTATGGCAAGAAAAAAGCAGCTAAGTAAAGAAAAACAAATGGCCATCATTACTTTAAGAAATGAAGGTCAGTCAGTCCGAAAAATTGGGAAAACTTTAAAAGTGTCCCCAAGTGCAGTGGCAAAAACCATCAAGCACTGCAAATAAACTGGCTCACATGAGGACCGCCCCAGGAAAGGAAGACCAAGAGTCACCTCTGCTTCTGAGGATAAGTTTATCCGAGTCACCAGCCTAAGAAATCGCAGGTTAACAGTAGCTCAGATTAGAGACCAGGTCAATGCCACACAAATTTCTAGCAGCAGACACATCTCTACAACAAATGTAAAGAGGATATTTTGTGCAGCAGGCCATCATGGTAAAATAGCTGCTTGGAAACCACTGCTAAGGACAGGCAACAAGCAGAAGAGACTTGTTTGGGCTAAAGAACACAAGGAATGGACATGAGACCAGTGGAAATCTGTGCTTTGGTCTGATGAGTCCAAATTTGAGATCTTTGGTTCCAACCACCGCGTCTTTGTGCGATGCAGAAAAGGTGAACGGATGGACTCTACATGCCTGGTTCCTACCATGAAGCATGGTGGAGGAGGTGTGATGGTGTGGGGGTGCTTTGCTGGTGACACTGTTGGGGATTTATTCAAAATTGAAGGCATACTGAACCAGCATGGCTACTACAGCATCTTGCATGCTATTCCATCCGGTTTGCGTTTAGTTGGACCATCATTTATTTTTCAACAGGACAATGACCCCAAACACACCTCCAGGCTGTGTAAGGGATATTTGACCAAGAAGGAGAGTGATGGGGTGCTACGCCAGATGACCTGGCCTCCACAGTCACCAGACCTGGACCTGAACCCAATCAAGATGGTTTGGGGTGAGCTGGTCCGCAGAGTGAAGGCAAAAGGGCCAACAAGTGCTAAGTGTAGCGCCCCCACCGCCGCAGGGCCGAGGGGTACCCGGTACCGGGCCTACAAGTCTCTGCTCTGGGGTTGTCACAGCGGCTAGGCCCTGGTTCCGTGACCCTGCCGTGGGGCGCACAGTGAATGATAGGTGTGGATGACGGATGATGGTAATGGTGGTGCGGTGCAGTAAATAACGAGGACACCAGTTTGCAGTCTCTTTACCTCTTTACTGAAGATCTCTGGGTCCTCAGTCCAGAATACGGTCCACCAGGCTGCGCAAGTCCGGCCGGTCCAATGGCACCTCCAGAGTTCTCTTCACAGGTGGAAATCGGTGCCTTCCTTCTAGCGCTATGTGTTGCGGTCCTTCCCTGCTGTGCTTACGGAAAGTCCCCACAACCGTCGTGTCTGTTTCTTAAGTTCCCTCACAACTCGATTAAATGATGTTCTTCTAATCCTCCGTCCCTCCCTGATATTCTGGTTGGAACGGCACCCGTTTGACGGGTAGGCTCGGAGCTCTTCCGGGACCCTAGAGTCGCCCCTCTCCACAGGTTGCCCCCCAAGACTTCATAGGTGATATGTGTTAGACAGCCCGCCTTAAACTGACTGTCCTGCCGCTGTTTAGAGTATTGCTTGAAGCTGATTGTTATAATACTCCCTCGGCGTTCCGGCCACCGGTAATGCGCCTCAGTAGGGTGTTGCTCCGGTCTTACAGCACGACTCCTACTGGTATTCTCCTATCGCTTGATCTCGTTTCTCACTCAGCACAATCTATCTCGCTTCTAGTCCTTTCTTGGGTCCCGCCGCTTCCCGGAGCTGGCGCGGACCCGTTACGTTCTTTCAAGTTGCCAAGCCTCTGTCAGGATCCCACCCCTGACAGAGACCCTACTGTCTCTTCCTCCACAACACCCTCTGCCACCAGGTGTTGCTTCGTCCAATCCAGTCAGCTTTCTGATCTAACTTCCTGCCTGACCCCCAGTTTACCCACTATGGTGGGGAGTGGCCTAATGAATAGCACCCTTAGCTCCCCCCGGAGGCCCAGCTGTGAAATGTATTGGTGTCTGTGATACCTGATCAGATGAACTCCTTCAGTGCCATCGGACGCACCGTAGCTCCCCATAGTGGCGGAGCCAAAGTACTGCAACGACCAGGACTCTGGGGCGCTGCACTAAGCATCTCTGGGAACTCCTTCAAGATTGTTGGAAGACCATTCCCGGTGACTACCTCTGGAAGCTCATCAAGAGAATGCCAAGAGTGTGCAAAGCAATCATCAAAGCAAAAGGTGGCTACTTTGAAGAACCTAGAATATAAGACATATTTTCAGTTGTTTCACACTTTTTTGTTAAGTATATAATTCCACATGTGTTAATTCATAGTTTTGATGCCTTCAGTGTGAATGTACAATTTTCATAGTCATGAAAATACAGAAAAATCTTTAAATGAGAAGGTGTGTCCAAACTTTTAGTCTGTACTGATTATATATATATATATATATATATATATATATATATATATATATACATATATATATATATACACATATACATATGTACATATACACTTCACAAAAACAGGCAGCACTCCTTATTCTTTGAGATAATATGCAGGATTTATTCAACCCACATCTCAGTGCGACGTTTCGGCTCTGAATGAGCCTTTTTCAAACAGTGAGTATTACTTCATATATATAGTCATCCCCATCATCCCCTAATCATAGCCAATTGATTAACCTCATGTACATTATGAATTATTACAATTTGCATAAAAGTGCTTCAGTGCTATTAGTGTACAGTGTTCATATATCATTAAACAAGCCATTTCACTCAGATAATAACTATCCATCTGTTTGTTCAATCACACTTACCCCTGGAGGGACATGCTGTTCATAGAGGATCCTACATGTTATCGGCATTCTAAATTACCTATTGTGCATGTCTAAGCGCTTCTAATATCGTCATAGTCATGTGTTGGAATCAAGGCCAATCAAATGTACGTATACCGCATCTAGAATCGGGCGCATGCGTAGTAGCGCCTACCGTCACCATTTTAGTTGTGGCATATCTCCAGGGTATCTTTCAACCCAATTTTGATTGTGGCATGTCTTTCAAAGTGCGATCCACACTTATAAGTGGATTGAGGTTAATCAATTGGCTATGATTAGGGGATGATGAGGATGTCTATATATATATGCTATATGAAGTAATACTCACTGCTTGAGAAAGGCTCATTCAGAGCCGAAACGTCGCACGGAGATGTGGGTTGAATAAATCCTGCATATTATCTCAAAGAATATGGAGTGCTGCCTGTTTTTGTGAAGTTTATGGACTGAAGGCAACCAGTGGACAGGTTGTCTGGGGGCTTTGCACCCGAAGATAAGTGAAAGATTTGTGCTGTTCCATTTTTTGTAATATATATATATATATATATATATATATATATATATATATATATATATATATATTTATATATATATACATACAAGCAGGCGCACATACACACTGCCCTAGATCTCAGGATATGACGACTTCAGGAATGAATGAGCGGATTGTAATTCAGACCTCTGAGCAGGGTGGCGACTGATTGGCAGTATGAAGTAAGGTGAATATAGACTCATATCCTTTACCAGTCAGACCACCATCAAAATATATCAAGGAGGAAATGTTTCCATGGCAACCAGGGCCCACGAAATGGAATTTCCAGACTGCAGCCATCAGGTCATCTAGGGGAGAGGTCACAAAATTGGAGTAGCAGTATTTAGAATGCGTGGTGTGGTGTTAGGTTACATTTACAGACTTGGTAAATAAACAGCAAAATTTATATCTTTTTATTAATTGTGTTATTTATAACGGTGAATTAAAAAAATCTCACTACAAATCCTCTTAATCTTAAAATCTGTATTTTGAAGAAAATCATGCTGTATATAATTTAGCTGTGTTTTTGGAATAGAAATACGTGTTAGACTAAGTGAATTTCGCCTTCTTCATATTGGAATAACATCAGTTTCCCATTATAACACTGAATAAGTATATGGAAAACATTGCCCTCTAGTGGAAAAACATAATAACACCAACTGGATACTCAAAACGCATTTTAAAACGAATTTATATTATCACTAAGAAATCTTAGATACATAATACATAGAAAATCACATTAAAAGGACATTAAAATCTATTGTATTTTTGCAGTTTGGTTTATAGTTTATGTTTCTTAGGGCACATTCACACATTGAGTATTTGGTCAGTATTTTACATCAGTATTTGTCAGGGAAAACCAGGAGTGGAAAAGTACAATAAATACAGAAGTGGTGACGTATTTCTATCACCCACTCCTGGTTTGGCTTACAAATACTGATGTGAAATATTAATCAAAATACTGAAAGCAGCTTTCAGGTACATTTTAAAAAAGCTAACCCGCTTTCTCACTAAATTTTGTTACAACAGTCTAAAAGCAGCATTAGAAATTATATTCATTTGCAATTGTCATAAGAGACCAAAAAATAATGTAAACTGACATCATACAAAAGTGCTGAATTATTGTAATGCCAATACATAAAAATAAAGTGCAACACATATACCATAAATTAGTAGGAACCCCCAAAATATACTTTAATACATAAAGATCGCTTGTCCCATAGGTTTTCCAAACTTTGTCACTGACCTAGCAACCCATGAAACTGTAGGAGACATGTCCATATTTATTTAGTATTGCAATAGTGTCCAATTAAAAAATGTTTACTATCCAGATGAATAGTGCCCATATAGTGTGCCAGCCACACAGTGAATATGTTCTGATAGGCAGGCATTGCTTACTAATCTGACAATGGTGGGGCAGCCATAATGGTATTGTGATGTGCAACAGTAAAAGTGATGACAGTTTTTGACATATTTATGAAAATTTCTTCTGCTCAACAGGAGTGCGGCATTGTTGAGGCTGGACGCTATCATGACTGTTGAAAAGAGCACAGTTGTAAGAGGTCCTGTATCCTCAAAACTGATATATACATGTTTTCCACATAACTATCGGTGGGTATAAGGGAGGATATACACGTGGTCAAAATTGTTGGTACCCCTCGTTTATTGATAGAAAAACCCACAATGGTCAGAAATAACTTGAATCTGACAAAAGTAATAATAAATAAAAGATCTATGAATATGAACAAATGAAAGACAGACATTGCTTTTCAACCATGCTTCAACAGAATTTAAAAAAATAAATAAAACTCATGAAATAGGCCTGGACAGAAATGATGGTACCCCTGAAAATAATGTGACAAAAAGGACATGTTAAATCGCGGTGTGTCCACTAACTAGCATCACCGGTGTCTACAATCTTGGAATCAGTGAGTGGGCCTGTGTATAGGGCTACAGATACTCACTGTGCTGTTTGGTGACATGGTGTGTATCACACTCAACATGGACCAGAGGAAGCAAAGGAAATAGTTGTCTCAGGAGATTAGAAAGAAAACTATAGACAAACATGTTAAAAGTAAAAGTTATAAGACGATCTCCAAGCAGCTTGATGTTCCTGTGACTACAGTTGCACATATTATTCAGAAATTTAAGAGCCATGGGACTGTAGCCAACCTCCCTGGACATGGCGGCAGGAGGAAAATTGATGACAAATCAAAAAGACGGATAATGCGAATGGTAACAAAAGAGCCTAAACAGATTAACGGTGAACTTCAAGCTCAAGGAACATCAGTATCAGATCGCACCATCTGTTGTTGCATGAGCCAAAGTGGTCTTCATGGGAGACGACCGAGGAGGACACCATTGCTGAAAAAAAATCATAAGAAAGCCAGACTGGAATTTGCCAAACTACATGTTGACAAGCCACAAAGCTTCTGGGAGAATGTCATATGGACAGATGAGACAAACATAGAACTTTTTGGCAAGGCACATCAGTTCTATGTTCACAGATGGAAAAATGAAGCATATCAAGAAAAGAACACTGTCCCTACTGTGAAACATGGAGAAGGCTCTGTTATGTTCTGGGGCTGCTTTGCTGCATCTGGCACAGGGTGTCTACAATCTGTGCAGGGTACATTGAAATCTCAAGACTATCAAGATTTCTAAAGAGAAATGTGCTGCCCAATGTCAGAAAGCTTGGTCTCAGTCGCAGGTCACGGGTCTTGCAACAGGATAATGACCCAAAACACACAGCTAAAAACACCCAAGAATGGCTAAGAGGAAAATATTGGACCATTCTGAAGTGGCCTTCTATGAGCCCTGACCTAAATCCTATCGAGTATCTTTGGAAAGAGCTGAAACATGCCGTCTGGAAAAGGCGACCTTCAAACACGAGACAACTGGAGCAGTTTGCTCTTGAGGAGTGGGCCAAAATACCTGTCGAGAGGTGAAGAAGTCTCATTGACAGCTACAGGAATCGTTTGATTGCAGGGATTGCCTCAAAAGGTTGTGCAACAAAATATTAAGTTAAGGATACCATCATTTCTGTCCAAGCCTATTTCATGAGTTTTATTTAAAAAAAAAATTCTATGGAAGCACGGTTGAAAAGCAATGTCTGACTTTCATTTGTTCGTTTTTATTGATCTTTTATTATTACTTTTGTCAGATTCAAGTTATTTCTGTGACCATTGTGGGCCTTTCTGTCATTAAACGAGGGGTACCAACAATTTTGACCACGTGTTTACATATATGAACAAAGTTGGTATTGGAATTGCAGAGCACATAGCTGCAGCCCATCATTCTTACCATCCATAGAACAACATGAAAAGAATAATTCTATTTCGGAAGCATCCAAAAATTTCCACGACATGCACTCCGGGAATTCTAATGAACTTCAAGTATATGGTATTGAAAGGGTGCATAAACCTAGGAGAGGAGATGATTAGTTTGCCAAACTCCTGTCTCCTTTCTGGATCATCAAATTAGATACACGAACAACTCATGGGTTAAATTATAGAACAGACCTTATGCATTATTATTGATGTAGTGATATTCGGTCTATTAATACCTTTTTATATTTCCATATATAAGCAATATGTATTATGTAAGATATCACATGCTGAGACACCCCACTCTGTCAGGGGTTAAATAACAGTTCAGTGGTTGTATCTGACTATGAAAAAGGATCCATGTGATCTGAAACGCTTAAGAATTCAAGAGCCTGTTCAATTATGCACATATATCTCACTTTTTAAAATGATTTATTAAAAGTTAATTTGTATTCTATCATTTTTGTGGATGCTGGATATTTCCTTCATTGACTTTATCCTACTGTCCTATGATACCACTATTTTAAAAAGTCAGTTCATGAAATGTATTCCCTTCAAAATATTATATGATCAAGTACAAGTGATATTATTGAAAAGTGAAAGCATTGAGGAATCACAGCAACTCAGCCCCAAAGTGGAGATCATGTAAAGTTACAGAGCGGGGCCCCCAAGTGCTGAGGAGCATCGTGCATAAAAGTCACCAAGGCTCTGCTGACTCCATAACTGCAGAATCAAACCTTCTCTGGCAATAACATTAGCATAAAAACTGTACACCACGAGCTTCATGTAATGGGTTTCAGTGGGCGGGAAGCTGCATAACACCCTTACATCATCAAGCACAATGCAAGGTGTCAGATTGAGTAGTGTAAAGCTGCCACCACTGAACTCTGTAGCAGTGGAAACGTGCTTTGGAGTGACGAATCATGCTTTTCTAAGGAAGTCTCATGGACCTGTCCAAGATTGGTGACTGCCAGATGAACGTTACCTGCCTGATGGCATTGTGCCGACTGTAAAGTCGATGGAAGAGGGATAATTCTATGGCGTGGCTTTTCAAGGTTTGGTCTGGACTACAGATGGGCAAACCCAAATATTAAAATTCGTGATCCGAACCAAACACCGGCTCTTCGAGCATGGACCCCGAACACTGACTTCACCACAAAGTCCATGTTACTGTTCACGTTCGACATCACCAAATGTTTCTTGTGGTGTCATGTGCATGACAGCGCGGCAAACACTGCCTCCAATTGGCGGTAAAATCATTACCGCTGGTCAGACAGCCACGGTTCCCATGCCGTTAGATGACAGCGTGAACCCATATCTGTGATCAGAGGTAAAAAGTTTACTGGAATCGGCTGATGGGACTACTCCCATCAGCTGCCGCCACCAATAACAATGAGAGTAGGCGGCGCCTGTGCTCTAAATAAATAATAATTAATAAAAAGCATGGGTGTTCCTGTATTTTTCAAAACAAGCCATGCAAAACTGACAGCTGCAGGCTGCAACCCTCAGCTGTCAGCTTAAGCAAGGTAGGTTATCAAAATAGAGGTGTCCCCACACAGTTTATTTAAAAATTTAAATAAAAAAAAAAATGGCCATGGATATTGACACCACACACACACAGTCTAAAAATAGCCGCCAGCAGCCGCCAAGAAAAGACACATCTACAGGTGCTTCTCACAAAATTAGAATATCATCAAAAAGTTTATTTATTTCACTTCTTCAATACAAAAAGTGAAACTCGTATTTTATATAGAGTCATTACAAGCACAGTGATCTATATCAAGTGTTTATTTCTGTTAATGTTGATGATTATGGCTTACAGCCATTGAAACCCCAAAAGTCATTATCTCAGTAAATGAGAATACTTTATAGCACCAGCTTGAAAATTATTTTAAAATCTGAACTGTTGGCCTACTGAAATGTATGTTCAGTAAATGAGCTCAATACTTGGTCAGGGCTCCTTTTGCATCAATTACTGCATCAATGCGGAGTGACATGGAGGTGATCAGCCTGTGGCACTGCTGAGGTGTTATGGAAGCCCAGGTGGCTTTGATAGCAGCTTTCAGCACATCTTCCTCTTGACAATACTCCATAGATTCTCTATGGGGTTAAGTACAGACGAGTTTGCTGGCCAATTAAGCCCAGTGATACTGTTGTTTTTAAACCAGGTATTGGTACTTTTGGCTGTGTGGACAGGTGCCAAGTCCTGCTGGAGAATGAAATTTCCATCTCCAAAAAGCTTGTCGGCAGAGGGAAGCATGAAGTGCTCTAAAATTTCCTGGCAGACGCCTGCGTTGACTTTGGTCTTGAAAAAACACAGTGGACCTACACCAGCAGATGAGATGGCTCCCCAAACCATCACTGATTGTGGCAACTTCACACTAGACATCAAGCAGCTTGGATTGTGGCCTTTCCTCTTCCTCCAGTCTCTGGGACATTGATTTCCAAATGAAATGCAAAATTTACTTTCATCTGAAAACAACACCTTGGACCAGTGAGCAACAGTTCAGTTCTTTTTCTTCTTGGCCCAGGTAAGATGCTGCTGGCGTTGTCCATTGGCCATGAGTGGTTTGACACAAGGAATGTGACACTTGTTGCCCATGTCCTGTATACATCTGTGTGTGTGGGTCTTGAAGCAATGACTCCAGCAGCAGTCCACTCCTTGAGCATCACCCCCAAATTTTTGAATGGCTTTTTCTTAATCCTTTCAAGGCTACGGTTATCCCGGTTGCTTGTGCACCTTTTTCTACCACACTTTTTCCTTCCACTCAACTTTCCGTTAATATGCTTGGATACAGCACTCTGTGAACGGCCAGGGTTTTTTTTTAACAATGACCTTTTGTGGCTTACCCTCCTTCTGGGGTGTGTCAATGACTACCTTCTGGACATCTGTCAAGTCAGCAGTCTTTCCCATGATTGTGAAGTATAATCAAACAGACTAAGGGACCTTTTTTTTAAAATGCTTAGGAAGACTTTGAAGGTGTTTTTTTGTTAATTATTCTAATTTACTGAGAATTTTTGGGTTTTCATTGGCTGTATGCCATAATCATCAACATTTACAGAAATAAATACTTGAAATAGATCACTCTGTTTGTAATGACTCTATATATGAGTGTCACTTTTTGTATTGAAGAACTGAAATAAATTAACTTTGTGATATTCTCATTTTGTGAGGAGCACCTGTATTAGATGTGCTAATTCTAGCACTTTGCTTGGCTCTTCCCACTTGCCGTGTGGTGGTGGCAAGTGGGGTTTATATTTGTGGGGTTGATGTTACCTTTGTAATGTCCTGTGACACAGCTTAGTAATGGAGGTGTCTATGATGCAATATCCATGGCCTCTTACCAGTCTAAGAATACCAGCCCCCAGCTATCTGCTTCAGCTTGGCTGGTTCTCAAAAACGAAGGGGACCTCAAGCCATTTTTTTTTAATTATTTAAATAATTAAAAAAAAATGATGTGGGGACCCCTCTATTCGTGATAACCAACCTTGTTAAAGCGAACAGCTGAGGGTTGTAGCCCCCAGCTGCAAGTTTTGCCTGGCTGGTTATCAAAGATACAGGGGAACCCACGCAGTGTTTCTTCTTCTTTAAATGTATTTAAAGCACAGGCGCCAGCTGATGAATACTCCCAGCCGCGTCTGTTCTCACGGTTATTGGTGGCAGCAGGCGTATGCTGATGGGAATAGTAGTTCTATCAGCCTACGCCAGTGACCGGGTAAACTTTTTACCTCCATTCGCAGCCGCAGCGTGGGAACTGCAGCAGTCTGACCGGTGGTAATGATATTACTGCCAGTCAGATACAGTGTTTGCCGCGCTGTCATGCACATGCTGTCCTACTGAGAGGAGCATGATGTGAGGGCAGAGACCCTGATCTCAGAGATTTGTTACTTAAAGCATAACAGTCATTATAATTTTTATTTTATAAATCAATATACACATGAAATATCAGAAATGCTTTTTTTTGTTATTTTTTCTTTCCTAGTCCTGATGAGATATTGTCACGATTCTCTGTATTCAGTGAGGACAGATTCTTACACTGCTGATAGGAGATGGCAGCTGCTACGGATAAGGTTCTAGAATACCGGTCTATAACTGACCAAAGTAGTAGAGGGCCCTCATCAAATAACAGAACATAAGGAGTGTAAAGGCCAAAACAAAATCATGAAATCTTTATTGGTAAAATGGCAAATATGATAAAAACAAAAATAAACTAGATGGGTATTTCCTGAAGGAACTACAGATAGTGCTTTGGAATGGTGCCCGGGCTGCCCCTGCAAGACTTTCACACTTGGGTGCCCCTCAGGCGCTGGTTTGGTAGTTGTAGCCCCTCAGGGTTGAGGCCACTCTGGGTCCGATTTGGTGGGCCGGGTCACTCTGGGTCCGATTTGGTGGGCCGGGTCACTCTGGGTCCGATTTGGTGGGCCGGGTCACTCTGGGTCCGATTTGGTGGGCCAGGTCACTCTGGGTCCGATTTGGTGGGCCGGGTCACTCTGGGTCCGATTTGGTGGGCCGGGTCACTCTGGGTCCGATTTGGTGGGCCGGGTCACTCTGACTGACAGCAGGATAAGGGAATGGCTGATAACAGAGAGAATAGACTGACAGCAGGACAGGGGAATGGCTGATAACAGAGAGAAATAGACTGACAGCAGGACGGGGAATGGCTGATAACAGAGAGAAATAGACTGACAGCAGGACAGGGGAATGACTGATAACAGAGAGTAGCTGATATTATCTGACTGACAAAACCTGTTTCCTAGTGGGCTCGTAGGCATAGTAACTGGATCTGACTGCGCATATCAATGAGCTAATCAGCCAGGTGGCAGTTATTTTTAGAAATTGCCTCAGAAACCAGGCCATTATACCCTATGTTGAAATTTCCTTATTGAAACGCATTGAGACAATGCTTTCCAATGAGGAGAAAACAATTTTCAAACGCAAATTGCGCCAAAACTACAAATCCGATCGACACGAAAAATACTTAGCACACCTCTCGTGGACGTTGGCTTCGAAATGACACCTCACTGGAGTCTGTGCGTTCAGCGGTTCGGGCCGCATTAACTGCGGAAAAAAGCCTAATAATAATAAGAAGAACTAGATGGGTATTTCCTGAAGGAACTACAGATAGTGCTTTGGAATGGTGCCCGGGCTGCCCCTGCAAGACTTTCACACTTTGGTGCCCCTCAGGCGCTGGTTTGGTAGTTCCCGGGTCACTCTGGGTCCGATTTGGTGGCCCGGGTCACTCTGGGTCCGATTTGGTGGCCCGGGTCACTCTGGGTCCGATTTGGTGGCCCGGGTCACTCTGGGTCCGATTTGGTGGCCCGGGTCACTCTGGGTCCGATTTGGTGGCCCGGGTCACTCTGGGTCCGATTTGGTGGCCCGGGTCACTCTGGGTCCGATTTGGTGGCCCGGGTCACTCTGGGTCCGATTTGGTGGCCCGGGTCACTCTGGGTCCGATTTGGTGGCCCGGGTCACTCTGGGTCCGATTTGGTGGCCCGGGTCACTCTGGGTCCGATTTGGTGGCCCGGGTCACTCTGGGTCCGATTTGGTGGCCCGGGTCACTCTGGGTCCGATTTGGTGGCCCGGGTCACTCTGGGTCCGATTTGGTGGCCCGGGTCACTCTGGGTCCGATTTGGTGGCCCGGGTCACTCTGGGTCCGATTTGGTGGCCCGGGTCACTCTGGGTCCGATTTGGTGGCCCGGGTCACTCTGGGTCCGATTTGGTGGCCCGGGTCACTGACTGACAGCAGGATAAGGGAATGGCTGATAACAGAGAATAGACTGACAGCAGGACAAGGGAATGGCTAATAACAGAGAGAATAGACTGACAGCAGGACAGGGGAATGGCTGATAACAGAGAAAAAGACTGACAGCAGGATGGGGGAATGGCTGATAGAGAGAAATAGATGGGTATTTCCTGAAAGGAACTACAGATAGTGCTTTAGAATGGTGCCCGGGCTGCCCCTGCAACACTTTCACACTTGGGTGCCCCTCAGGCGCTGGTTTGGTAGTTGTAGCCCCTCAGGGTTGAGGCCACTCTGGGTCCGATTTGGCGAGCGGCGCCACTCTGGGTCCGATTTGGCGGGCGGCGCCACTCTGGGTCCGATTTGGCGGGCGGCGCCACTCTGGGTCCGATTTGGCGGGCGGCGCCACTCTGGGTCCGATTTGGCGGGCGGCGCCACTCTGGGTCCGATTTGGCAGGCGCCGCCACTCTGGGTCCGATTTGGCGGGCGCCGCCCCCCTGGGTCCAATTTGGCGGGCAGCGCCACCCTGGGTCCGATTTGGCGGGCTGCGCACCTCGGGATCCGATTTGGTGGGCGGGTCACTTTAAGAGTTGATATTATCTGGCAAAACTGTGTCTTGGTACAGTTCGCAGGCGTTGGCATAGTAACTGAGTCTGACTGCGCATATCAATGAGCTAATCAGCCAGGTGGCAGTTATTTTTAGAAATTGCCTCAGAAATCAGGCCCATTATAAACGTTTGGGAAAATTTCCCTATTGAAATGCATTGAAACACTTTTTTCAAACGCAAATTGCGCCAAAACTACAAATCCGATCGACACGAAAAATACTTAGCACACCTCTTGGGGACGCTGGCTTCGAAATGACACCTCACTGGAGTCTGTGAGTGAAGCGGTTCGGGCCGCATTAACTGCGGACTGAATAATAATAAGAAGTTTACCACGATGGAATAAGTATAGTGCTTTGTTCCAAAGCACTATAAATAGGATGTCAAGCAGAAGGCTAATCTACAAAACAAGCCCAGAAATCAACTTGTCAATAGATCATGAAGCATATAAACATATAAAAAGAAAAAAAACAAATATAAGTATCTATCCCCAAGAAAATTTTTTTAATAAATTATATAAATCATACCATAAATGATAGTGCTGGCGAATCGCCAAATAGCTGGTTGCAATACAAAATAGAAGCAGCTAAGTAGAAAGACCGTCTAACAGAAAAATGGGGAGTGGATTCCTGAAAAAAAGTACAGTCTGTGACTATGTTCACATTCTATTCAGAAATATCCAATAGGGGACATAAAAGATAAAATTTATGCTGGATATAGCAATTAATACAATATGAAAGTGGCGGAAGGGCAAAACCAGTATGTGGAGTAGCCAAGAGGAACACCCCGATGTAAGTTTCACGTACAGCTTCTTCCTGGTGGGCTAGTTGATATCTGTGGATTAGACTGGTTGTTAACATCCACATTTTATTTGTTTTTATCATATATACAGTACAGACCAAAAGTTTGGACACACCTTCTCATTTAAAGACTTTTCTGTATTTTCATGACTATGAAAATGGTACATTCACACTGAAAGCATCAAAACTATGAATTAAAACATGTGGATTATATACTAAACAAAAAAGTCTGAAACAACTGAAAATATGTCTTATATTCTAGGTTCTTCAAAGTAGCCACCTTTTGCTTTGATATAGCAAAAACTCGGCACTCAACTTAACGTAATACAGGTGATTTAATGGTGGTGTGATGGTGTGGGGGTGCTTTGCTGGTGATACTGTTGGGGATTTATTCAAAACTGAAGGCATACTGAACCAGCATGGCTACCACAGCATCTTGCAGCGGCATGCTATTCCATCCGGTTTGCGTTTAGTTGGACCATCATTTATTTTTCCCCAGGACAATGACCCCAAACACACCTCCTGGCTGTGTAAGGGCTATTTGACCAAGAAGGAGAGTGATGGGGTGCCACAGTCACCAGACCAGAACCCAATCGAGATGGTTTGGGGTGAGCTGGACCACAGAGTGAAGGCAAAAGGGCCAACAAGTACTAAGCATCTATGGGAACTACTTCAAGATTGTTGGAAGACCATTCCTGGTGACTACCTCTTGAAGCTCATCAAGAGAATGCCAAGAGTGTGCAAAGCAGTCATCAAAGCAAAAGGTGGCTACTTTGAAGAACCTAGAATATAAGACATAATTTCAGTTGTCTCACACTTTTTTGTTAAGTATATAATTCCACATGTGTTAATTCATAATTTTGATGCCTTCAGTGTAAATTTACAATTTTCATAATCATGAAAATACAGAAAAATCTTTAAATGAGAAGGTGTGTCCAAACTTTTGGTCTGCACTGTATGTCTGTTTACCAATAAAGATTTATTGATTTTACTTTGGCTGTTACATTCCTTATGTTTTGTAGGGTCTGGTGATAAGAATCTAAATAGAGGTGAGTGAGATGCTTGAGGCAGAGCTCCTCCTCTCCTCTTTCTTCTACATAGAATCTTTTGAAAACCAACTGTCATCTCCAACAAAGAAGTGAGAAAAGAGGTGGACGAAGGACTTTGCCTCAAGCATCTTGCTCACCTCTATTTAGTATCTTATCTGTGGCAACTGCCATCTCCTATCTCAGTAATGTAGCAAAGCTCAAGTGTCAAATAGCACCTTTAGGCCATGTGCACACGCTGCGGATTCCTTAGCGGAATTTTCGGCAGCGGATTCGCAAAATCCGCAGTGAAAAACCGCTGCGGTTTTTACTGCGGATTTATCGCAGTTTCTTTTGCGGTTTCCTCTGCGGGTTTTCATCTGCAGATTTCTATTGGAGCAGGTGCAAACCCGCAGCGGAATCCGCACAAAGAATTGACATGCTGCGGAAAATAAACCGCTGCGTTTCCGCACAGTTTTTTCCGCAGCATGTGCACTGCGGATTTCATTTCCCATAGCTTTACATGGTACTGTAAATGCATGGGAAACCGCTGCGGATCCGCAGCTGCGGAAACGCTGTGGATCCGCAGCAAAATCCACAGCGTGTGCCCATACCCTTACGGGCATGGACCAAATATGGAAGTGCAAAGTCATCTCAATCACTGTCAAACAAAGACCGATCACTGCAATTGTGTTCCCAATTGCGACATCCGGATGAAAGACGTGGACACTCACGAAAAAAAAATAGAATTATTCTTACCGTTAATTCGGTTTCTAGGAACCTTCCACGACAGCATACGGAGGTTGCCTCTTTGCCCTAATGGGGAACAGGAAATGGAGAGGTTAAAAGGCCCTCCCACCTCCCCCTCACCAGTGACTTATAACTGAAAACCATAGCACCAGTTTACCTTGAATCCCAGATTTAAATCCAGGAGTATAGGGAGGGAACTAGCGCCGTCGTGGAAGGTTCCTAGAAACCGAATTAACGGTAAGAATAATTCTATTTTCTCTAGTCACCTTCCACGACGGCATACGGAGAAATACCAACTAATTTGGCGCTAGGGAGGGACAACGGCCTGGAGTACTTTCCGGCTGAAGGCTAAATCCTTGTTGGGCATTACATCTAATCTGTAATGTTTGAAGAAAGTATGCAACGAAGACCATGTAGCTGCCCTGCAGGTTTGCTCTGCTGATGCACCTGCTCTTTCTGCCCAGGAGACTGAGGTTGATCTAGTCGAATGAGCCTTGATTCCCACTGGAGGGGTTTTATCCTGAGCAAGGTATGCTTCTGCTATCGCTTTCTTGATCCAGTTGGCAATAGTACTTTTGGCTACCTTCTTTCCTTTGTTTTGTCCTGATGGATGGACAAATAGATTCTGATCAATTCTGTAAGAGCTGGTTTGCTCTAGGTAAAATAATACAATGCGCCTGACGTCCAGCATATGAAATCTCTCTTCTTTTGGATTTGTAGGATTTTGACAAAAAGAAGGTAAAACGATTTCTTGAGAGCGGTGAAAATCTGAAACGACTTTTGGAAGAAAGGACGGGTCTAGGCGCAGTATTAATAGAGTCATCTTGAATAGACAAATATGGTTCTCTCATTGAGAGGGCCTGTAATTCTCCCACCCTCCTTGCTGATGTAATGGCCACTAGAAAAATTGTTTTGTAGATCAGGTTTTTCTGGGAGCAGGAGGATAATGGCTCAAAGGGTGGACCTATAAGCCCTTGTAATACCAGATTGAGATCCCATAGTGGTATAGTTGTTCGTTTTCTAGGGTTCATCCTGGAAGCTGATATCATGAACCTCTTAATCCAGTGATGATTTGCCAGATCCTGATCAAATATTGAACTGAGGGCGGAAACATGGACTTTAAGAGTGGTAGGCCTGAGGCCTATTTCTAATCCTTTTTGCAGAAAGTCTAGAATTTGTGATATATTTGGATTGAAGGCATCTGGAACTTGAGGAAGACAAAAGGATAAGAATTTTTTCCAGACCTTATTGTATATTGCAATGGTTACTGGTTTCCTTGATTTTTGAAGCGTGGAAACCACTGGCTCTGATAGTCCTTTGGCTATCAATACCTGGGCTTCAGTAGCCATGCCGCCAGATTCCATTTTTGAGCATCCAGGAGATGGATTGGTCCTTGAGAAAGAAGGTCTTTCTCCATCTGAAATTGGAACGGGCCATCTACCTGTAAATTCATTAGGTTGTACCAGCTTCTTTTCGGCCACAACGGGGCTACTAATATAGTAGGTGTCCGTTCTTCCCGAACTTTCTGCAAAACTTTTGCCAGTATTGGAATTGGTGGAAATGCATAGGCCAGCCGAAAATTCCATTTCTGGGCCAGAGCATCCACTCCCTTGGAGCCATCTCTGGGGTTTAGGGAGAAGAAGGCTTTGACTTTCGCGTTTTGGCGCCATGCAAATAGGTCGATTTCTGGGAGACCCCACCTGGTCACCAGCATCTCGAAACTTCGGTTGCTCAGACACCATTCTCCCGGATGTATGTCCTTGCGGCTTAAATAGTCTGCTTGAGTGTTGGACGAACCTTTCAGGTGAACTGCCGTCAGGGATAAAAGATGTCTCTCTGCCCAGGAGCATAGTCGGGCAGATATGTTCTTCAGGTTGTTGTTCATGGAACTGCCTTGACGCCTGATGTGAGCCACCGTAGTCATATTGTCTGAATATACTCGGACGTGATATCCCTTGATAAGGTGACTCCCTACTAGCAGAGCTTCCTCTACAGCTTTTAGTTCTCTGTAGTTGGATGACTTTCTGCTTGTCGACTGGTCCCAGAGACCCTGGAAGGGGATGTGATTTATCATGGACCCCCCAGCCCCTCTCGCTGGCATCTGTTGTAACTATAGTCAGAGGGACTTGAGTCCAACTGACCCCCTTTTGTAAGTTTCTCGGGGTTATCCACCACGCCAAGGAGGCTTTGACACGACCTGGTGTGTACAACTTTTTGTTCAAGGAACTGGGACGACCGTTCCAATTCTGCAGGATATGTGCCTGAAGTATTCTGGAATGGGCTTGAGCCCTTGGTACCGATTGGATGCAGGCTGTCATAGATCCTAGAAGAGACATGCCTTCTCTGATTGTAGGGGATCTGGCATCTCTGAACGTCTTGACCTTTGATATTAGGGTTAGACGATGTTCCAATGGAAGGAAGGACATTTGTCTTGCAGAGTCTAGGAGAACTCCCAGGAACTTCCTGCATTTGGAGGGTCTCAGGTGTGATTTCTCCAGATTTGGAACCCATCCAAGAGATGTCAGAATATTGAGAGTCTTTGATACATGAGACTCCAGGGTTTGTTTGGTAGGAGCCACTAACAAAAGGTCGTCTAGATAAGGCACTATACAGACGCCTTGCCTCCGGATAAAGGAGACTACTTCCCCCATTATTTTGGAAAATACTCTTGGAGCAGAGGAGATCCCAAACGGAAGGACGTTGAACTGATAGTGCTCTATTAGATGTCCCTTCTGTACTGCAAATTTGAGATACTGACGATGTCTCTGGTGAATGGGGATGTGAAAGTAGTCATCTTTCAGATCGATCGTAGCCATGTAGGAGTGCGGGCTTATCACGGGGATGGCATTTTTCACTGATTCCATCTTGAACCTTCGGTATTTGATATGCCGGTTGAGACCCTTTAGATTTATAATAATACGGGACTCGCCCGATGGTTTGGGAACCAGAAACAGGCGGGAGAAATGTCCCCGATCTCTCTCTGATTCCGGAACCCGAGATATTGCATTTGACATTTTTAGGGCCCTGAGACCCGACTCCAATATGGCCTGGTCTTTCAAGGAGGGAAGGGCGGTAATCTTTAGACCCCGAGGGGGGGAGGAAATTAACTATTAAGAGACCCTCTTTGATGATGTTGAGGACCCAGGGACAATTGGTGATGTTTTGCCACTGGAGTACAAATTTTGAGAGTCTTCCCCCCAGTGGGTCGGAGTCACCGCTTTTCCTGCTGAGACTGCTGTGGCTGCTGCTGAGGGATAAGGATATTTCTTCCCCCTCCTTTCGGGTAACTCCATCTCCCGGACTTGCCTTTCCCTCTCTGAGGGGTTTGGGCCTGAAAGGGACGAAAAAACTTCTTTTTGGGAGCTTTTTGTTCCGGGAGGGCCTTTTTCTTATCGGTTGCCTTTTCCAAGATGTCATCAAGGGAAGGTCCGAAAACATAGTTACCCTTAAACGGTATGGCGCATAGTTTGGCTTTTGAGGTGATATCACCAGACCACATTTTTAGCCAAAGCGCCCTTCTGGCTGAATTAGTCTGTACCAAAGACCTTGCAGCAATTCTAATGGTTTCCATAAATGCATCCGCTAGGAAACCTGTGGCTCTAAGCAGACTGGGTAGAGTGTAATAATTCAGCTCTAGAGGTGCCCTGGGATATGCGAGATTCCAGTTCTCCTAACCAGCGAAAAAGAGCTCTAGCCACACATGTGGATGCAATGTTGGCTTTGAGTGCTACCGTGGACGTCTCCCACCATTTTTTTCAACAGACTCTCTATTTTTCTGTCCATCGGATCTTTTAATTGTGACGAGTCTTCAAATGGAAGAGCCGTTCTTTTAGCCACTCTTGCCACTTGTGAATCAACCTTGGGGACATCCCATCTGGCCGAATCCCCTTCTAAGGGGAATCTATGCTTCATCTCTGATGGGGTACGGAGACGTTTTTCAGGTAGTTCCCACTCCTGCTCAATCAGATCAGATATATTTGAATGAATTGGGAACCCCACCCGTTTACCCTTAGTTATACCACAAAACATTTGGTCCTGTATGGACTGCGGTTCTGACGCTTCCTCCAGCCCCATAGTACTGCGCACGGCAGCCACTAAATCCTCGACCCATTCTGAAGAAAAAAGATATTTCCTAGCTTCAGAGGTTATAGGGGACGTAGGTTCTTCCCGATGACCCGAGGATGAGGCATAGGAGAGGTCTGATTCAGATTCAGAATCCTCATCCTGGATTTTCCTTTTCTTAGCTGGGGAGAGTGGCGGTGGGGGTGGGGGGGTAAAGGCCGCTAGGGAGGATTGCACCTCTTGCTTGACCAAGGAGCGGATTTCTTCCAATAAAGAAGGTTGTTCTGCCCTGACAATTTTGTCAGTACAGGTCCTGCAGAGTTTTTTCTCCCATAAGGGTGGCAGCTTAATGTTACAGATGGCACACTTCTTTTTAGTAGTAGTTTTAGGCGCAGACTTTTCTCCCTGAAATGAGAGGGGAGAGAGAGTCACAACTAATAATACCCCTAGATCACTACCTAAAGACCCCTGTCCCTGCAACACTTACTGTGGCAGGGGCAGCGCTGGGCTCTGCAGACGCAGGGCAGGTACTGCTCTCCATGACAGGGAAGGTCTTACCTGCGACGTTTTCTGGCAGGTTTTATGCTCTGTGGCATGTCCCTGCCCCCAGCGGTTGTGGAATCCTCCTCCCCTCCATGGTCCTGGGTGGAGGACAGCGTCCTGCACGAGGCGCCGCCGGCGGAAGTGCCTTCAGTGAGTGCCGAAAAGACCGGAAGTGACGCGCGCGATCACTTCCGGGTCACCAGCGGTGCGCGGAGGAGAGGAGACCGGAGAGCTCAGGGAGGACTCCAGTCGGGATCACTGGCCTGCTTTGCCCTCACGGGGGCGCGGGAAGGCCAGGGAACGGTCCCGAGGACACCGCAGCGCGGCGCGACGGGAGCAGCACCAAAGGGGGAGGTGAGATACGACCCCATGCTGCCCGGATTTATTATAGGCAGAGCCTTAGTAGGTGCAGTAGTTACCGGCCACCACCGCACACGAAGGAAACCTCTCCTGACCCATGGGGAACAGGAAAGACACTGGTGAGGGGGAGGTGGGAGGGCCTTTTAACCTCTCCATTTCCTGTTCCCCATTAGGGCAAAGAGGCAACCTCCGTATGCCGTCGTGGAAGGTGACTAGAGAAAAAAAAACAGAAGAAAAATGGATGCTTTTGAGTTGTGGTGCTGGAGAAGTCTCGTCATATCCCATAAATAGGTAAGATAGGCTTGCATAACGTACGGCCCCTCACACGGTTGGTTACGGCCCATGGAGCTGTCCGGGAGATGCCGCTCCCATTCTACCCATGTTCAAATGTTTTTGCGCATTTCAGAAATGGATACATTTGAAAACTTGGGTCACCGGGACTGGGGCAGGGTAGCACCCTCACAGACGTGAGGAGATCAGCACACTGCTGCCAGTGGCAGCGGAGATAGCAGGCACCGTTAATCCCACCATTAAATGTGCTTTCATTTTATATGAGGGGGCCGGTGGAAGGGGCCGTCTGGGGTTACTGCAAGGGCACATTATGGTGCAATGGGGGACATTATGGGAGCAATTGACAGATTGTGAAAGGGGGCATAGTACAGCAAGACGTAGAGGGGACATTATGCAGAGAGGTAGTCTGGGGGAGATCGGGAAAGGGGGAGCTTGGAGTGATATTTTGGAGAGGGGCAGTATGGGCTGGGATATTATAGAGAAGGGCAATGTGTGAGGGGAGGAATAATATGGAGAACGTCAGTGTGGAGGGTGATATTTGTGCAGGAAGCACACTGAGGGACAATTATTTATTTAGGGGCACAGCAAAGGAGATTTTTGTATTCATGGGGCATTATAATGATACTTCTATTTTTAATGGCAGTGTGTTGGGAAGTGCCGCTTAGGGAAGTCTGCAGAAATGAGCTTTGGGTGTAAAATCTCATCATGGCGTCTAGACAAAATTGAGAAGAAAAGAACATCTTTAATCAGAGAAAATGTCACCTATAAAAAGCTACTTGGAAGTAAATATTTATGTCATACTGAAAACGTCTCATCAGTTTTGTGGTTCCCGTATGGTCCACAGTCTGATGATGCTGGGAGTTGCTTAACAATTCTAAGGAGATGACTGGTAAGGACATACTGGGAGTTGTAGGTTCATGAAAGACAGTTGTAGATGGGGATGACCCAACATTGCAATTGATGGCAGTAATAAGCTTGGCACTGCATCCATTCACTGACGGTGGTTCTGATCTCAGAGCTGTGGAGTCAGTATAAAATGGACCGACTTCTAAAATATATAAATGCACTGTTTACAATAGTTCAATGCAGGATGTGCTGTAAATGTTTCCATAAGAATTTGGGAAAGTTCTGAAATGTCCTATAAATGTCTGTTCTGTTCCTGATCTAAGGATCTGGGCTTTTAGTTGAGATGAATCTGTGCTGCACTTTACGTACATGCTCAGTAGTTAGGAAGCGCTGTGGAGTCAGGAGTAAGGGGAATGTCCTATAAATGTCTGTTCTGTTCCTGATCTAAGGATCTGGGCTTTTAGTTGAGATGAATCTGTGCTGCACTTTACGTACATGCTCAGTAGTTAGGAAGCGCTGTGGAGTCAGGAGTAAGGGGAATGTCCTATAAATGTCTGTTCTGTTCCTGATCTAAGGATCTGGGCTTTTAGTTGAGATGAATCTGTGCTGCACTTTACGTACATGCTCAGTAGTTAGGAAGCGCTGTGGAGTCAGGAGTAAGGGGAATGTCCTATAAATGTCTGTTCTGTTCCTGATCTAAGGATCTGGGCTTTTAGTTGAGATGAATCTGTGCTGCACTTTACGTACATGCTCAGTAGTTAGGAAGCGCTGTGGAGTCAGGAGTAAGGGGAATGTCCTATAAATGTCTGTTCTGTTCCTGATCTAAGGATCTGGGCTTTTAGTTGAGATGAATCTGTGCTGCACTTTACGTACATGCTCAGTAGTTAGGAAGCGCTGTGGAGTCAGGAGTAAGGGGAATGTCCTATAAATGTCTGTTCTGTTCCTGATCTAAGGATCTGGGCTTTTAGTTGAGATGAATCTGTGCTGCACTTTACGTACATGCTCAGTAGTTAGGAAGCGCTGTGGAGTCAGGAGTAAGGGGAATGTCCTATAAATGTCTGTTCTGTTCCTGATCTAAGGATCTGGGCTTTTAGTTGAGATGAATCTGTGCTGCACTTTACGTACATGCTCAGTAGTTAGGAAGCGCTGTGGAGTCAGGAGTAAGGGGAATGTCCTATAAATGTCTGTTCTGTTCCTGATCTAAGGATCTGGGCTTTTAGTTGAGATGAATCTGTGCTGCACTTTATGTACATGCTCACTAGTGACCAGTGCTGTGGAGTCAGAGACAGGGAAATGTCCTATAAATGTCTGTTCTGTTCCTGATCTAAGCTTTTAGTTGAGATGAATCTGCGCTGCACTTTACGTACATGCTCAGTAGTTAGGAAGTGCTGTGGAGTCAGGAATAAGGGGAATGTCCTATAAATGTCTGTTCTGTTCCTGATCTGAGGATCTGGGCTTTTAGTTGAGATGAATCTGTGCTGCACGTTATGTAATGCTCAGTAGTGACCAGTGCTGTGGAGTCAGAGAAAGGGAAATTGAGGAGTCTGAGGTTTGGCTTACTCACTCCACAGCCCTGGGTTCCTGTATACATGTAGAAATCCACATGTTTCATGGATATGATAAAACTTAGGAATCTTAATGATTTGAGATAATGAAGTGGATTTGGAGAGCTCCAAAAATTCAGTTTCAGTTAGCAAATGTTCACACTGATTTTTTTGGAGCAGAAACTCTCCATAGTCTCCTCAAATACTCAAAACTGAGTTCTGGTGATGTGCTAATGTAATGAACGGTTCTATTGATGTAAATATTCCTTTAAATTTAGGTTAGTTCAGTAAGGCAAACATACAAATGTGCACCACTGAGCCAAGATCACCAACAAAGATGTTAAAGATATAGACCCAGTAATGTCCCTGTCACCAGACAGAAACTGGCCTTCTTCAGACATACTGTATGATGAGGGCACATTTACTAGGCGAGCTGCTACTCAGAATGATCGGTGGTAAAAGGATACAGGAGAGACTGAAGCCCTTCACATCATTCTACAGGGAATGAACATCAATGAATCAAAGGAATCTGTGGACAATACGGAAGCATGGGAAGAAATAGCTAAGAGTATCCAATAGGTTGACACGGCTGAGCGGATAGAATCATCAGTAGCTATATAGAAAGTGATGATCGACGGACTTATGTACATTGTGGAGCAGATGGAAAAGAGGAGAAATTAGCTGCATCAATAGAGGCAAAGATAGTAACAGTCTTCAGTTCACTGTGGCTACTGCTGGCTGAGGGTATTTTTAAGATTCTGATTAACTCTTTACCAGCAGCCTTTCCTTTACCTACAGTTTTGCCCCTTTCAGGAAGTTGTACTCTGGGCTTCATCACAGGGACATTTTATTACATTTCTGATTAACTCCATACAGAATATTGGCATTTATTTCAAGCCCTTATCAAGTGGTGAGTCAAATTTCCACCTGAATTGCATTTTGGTGATTTGCTGGCCATAGAGATGCATTGGCAAATTATTTCTCCACTTTTGTATTTCACTTTCAGTGAATTAATCTGGGTAACAATTTTCAGATTGACACTTGTTTTAGACTAACTTTGACTGCTGAACACCAAAGGGATGCCATTTTTTCTCTATGACAAGAATTTAAGCTACAGGATACCCTTCCCCTGAGTTTACAAAAACCATACAAGATGCACAATGGAAAATGGTACAAAAAATAATCTGAATGTAATTTTTATTTGAAGAAGTTACCTACTACTTGGACAACTTCTCATATCCCTCGCTTGGCCCCGATTAAAAAAAAAAAAAAAACCCAACATACTCACCTCCAGTGCTGGTGCCTTTACCTCGGTGTCTACACTCGCTCTCACCGGGGCTCCCGTGTTGTTGTGACACGTGACCCCGGCGCCCAATCAGCGCTGGCGTCACTGTCTCCGCCTCCTTTCACATTGAACATGAAGAGGAAATGAGAGCAGCTGCAGCCCGGACTTCCTCTTCATATTCGATTGGTCAGACACGCCGAGAGACTGAGTAACCAATTGGGTTTGTACCAAGTAAGCTGCCATTGTGGAGGACACACCTTAATCTCCGCTTTGAGCGATCAATGAACACTCGCCATTCACTTGAGATATAGCTTGGAATTCCCGATTCCTCAATTAAACCATGTATGTTATGGCAATGAAAGCCACTGTCACTTCTAATTTTGAGCCAGAGAAATTGCATTTCTGCACTAACTTAGGATACCTTTGCTCCTTTTTCTACAAGTTTTTCTCATGCAGTTTTGACAGACGCTATGAGTTCTGAAGCCTTTTTGATGGTCCTAAATCTCATGTCAATTTGTTCAACTCATGCTGGTCAAATCCCTTACGAACGGAGACATCTTCAATTTCAAAATAATCATCGCTGTCACTTTGTTACCATAATGCTGAGAAGAGGGAACCTGGCACTGGGAAGTCAGCTGAATGAGGCACTGGACATATTAGCTGATGGTAGACTAGAATACTCGATTTTATATTTAATTTTCTAGTTATGTCCTGAAGTTATCAGTTTACAAAAGTAACAGTCACTGGAATGATCTCTTGGCTCTCACCAAGCCATAGGAATAACAATTGGCATCTTATGTATTCCCTTTGTCCACATCCGTAAACTCTCAGCACACTGCTTGCACGCCATGTGAGGGGCTGAAGACTTTTCTTGATCACCAAGTTTTACTTTGAAATATGCAAAACAGGCTTGGTTGACAAATGTGCTGATGTTCGTCCTTTGAATGAGAATGGTGAAACTGCCACAAATATAATAAAAGGAACTGGGGCTGTTTAGGCACTTACGACAAGAAATAGAGACAGACCTGATCTGAAAGAAAGGAAATAAGTGGGCAAATAAATTGGTTTTAATTAATGACTGCAAAATCTGGCGAGGCAGTAAATCCTCATCTGTCAAATACTGAGAGAAATCATCTGATTTGCTAATGACAATGATCATTATAAGAAAAGGCTCACTTTGTGTTCTTGCAGAGCTGAGGTCCATGTTAAGGTGGGCTTACAAGTCTGTATTGGATATGTAGGTACTTGTGTATCAGAAGACAGAGCCATGATAACCAAAGCTGCAGCGCACATACTCTATGGCAATTACAACAGTAACGCAGACAACAATCACACAAGGGAATGTAGTTATATCTAAATTGTTTATTTTAAACCCACTCTCCACCCGTCTTGAAGTAATTAACATGGCAGAAAGAAAAAAAAAAAGTCAATTCTAATTAGAGACAGGAATTTAAATCAAGACATAGGTGAAAGTTTTAATGTCTTGGGGTGGGCTGAGGACGGGAGAGACATAATAGAAAGACTGATCACTAACACAAAACAATTTTTGCAGTTATCTTCTATTCAATGTCTACAAAGAAATCATTCTTGGGGGAGGGAAGATTCAAAAATATATGCTTAAAAAATAAAAATTAAATTGGAAAGAATGTGTCCCTCTCATGCCTATAACACAGTATATACAAACAGGGCTGGGAAGGACACCTTAAACTGATTTTTTTTTTTCCTGACATCCCAAATATGCACACAGGGCCAGTTTTGCAGCAGTTTCCATATATTAAAATCCAACAAGGAAGAAAGACAATAAAATAAATTACACAAACTATTTTCAATAAATTAAGCGCAGAAACAAAAATATACACAAAATTCGATGAATTTAAGGAAAGGGAGGGGAGGTTTAAGGTTGTGCTGGAGATAACTTTCACTTTACTCCATGAGTTTAAATTTACATTTTTTTCCCTTTTAAGGGCAACAAAAGAAAAAATAAATCCTTACCCCTCAGGATAAATAATACAAAAATAACATTAAAATAAAAAAGGCTAAACAATTGTGGTTCCACAATCATCTCTGTGTGGGCTCATAGGGTGGCTGCAGCAGCCGGGTGGCACTCAATACGGGTGCAATAATTACTGGAATATTTAACCCGTGTATAGGACAGCCATAACCATGCGGTTAGAGATGAATGTATTATCTCCAGTGGTAACCTTTATCCAGTGTTATAAAGACCTGCATTGAGAGATCAAAATGTGAGAAGCCACATGACAGGACGGAAGGACATTCAGCACTTCGGAGACTTTCTCTTTTCCATCAGTAGTAAAACTCAGATGTGTCCTCCCTCCAGCAGGTTGAGGGCAAGACGGTCATTAGTAGTAGTCTGTCCACTATGTGAAAATGGACCAAGAAGACTTCCAGTTCTGTTCATGAGATGCACGGTCTCTGCGTGGACCTTCACTAATAAAATAAATTACTGTCCATTTTGTAGGAGGAAAGAAACCCCCTAGTATTGTAAATGAATATCAAGTGGAGCTCACACAGGAAACCCTGAAGACAATCCAGTAGATGATGGTCAGTTGTTCAGTAGCTATGGTGGGTTAAGAAACCCTGTTGTTCACTTTCATTACAATGAAATTTCATCAAAATACAATACTGTAACATAGTAAGGATGCTGGCAGAACGGTGACCAGCAACTTACATTCCAGTGGGGGCTCTTGGAGATCAGGGGGGTACGTCAGGGTGCTAGCAGTGTGACACCCAAGTCCAAGCTAAATTATCGCCCCTTAGTCTTTACAGGGGGCAATGTAGAGGGAGACTTAGACGTGGTCCACTGAAGATTTGTCCCCCCAGTCATATTCCTCCATCCCCTGGGGTGGGGGTCCAGAGTACTCATACCAGCACAACGCTTCCTACCAAAAGATATGGTGAACATTAGTCTGCTGTGAAAAGTCATCCTATAACATTACAAGAAATAAAATGCTTTTAAATATGTTAATGGTTTAAAGTAATAATTCACAACTTTGCAAAAGAACAAAAATATTTGGTTTGTGTCATTACTTTCTGAGCCTCACAACTGTTAGATTTTCCCTTCAATTAAGCTGAATAAGGGCTTGCTTTTTATGTTGCGAGCTGTCATTTTTATTGCTGCCTTTTAAAGGGAACACACTTTTGGATTACTTCTTAATGCATTTTTTTTTTTTTGAGGTAGGAGAAGTGACTGAAGTATGGCAATTCTGCCAGTTTGATTACCGTATTTTTCGGCTTATAAGACGCACTTTTCCTGCAAAAATGTGGAAGAAAATGGGGGGTGCGTCTTATAGTCCACATATACCTGCTCTAGCTGTGGTGGGAAGGTGTGGGAGCGGCAGCAGAGGAACAGTGGGCCACAGGAGGCAGGCACCGGCAGCTGCGACTAACTCCTGTGCCCACCGCTAAAGAGAAATGAATATTCACTGTATTCCACGCCCCTGCGAGTGGAAAACTGTGAATATTAATTTCTCTTTAATGGAGGAAACACTGTTCGCTACAGCAGCTGGCTTCCTGCAGCTCCCCGGCGTTCGCGTGTGCCAGCTTCTTAAGGCAATGAATATTCACTGCTCTCCACTCCCATAGGCATGGAATGCAGTGAATATTCATTCCCTTTAGTAGTGGGCACATGTGAACACCCGCCAGCTGCAGGAAGCCGCCGGCTGCAGCTAACACTGTGCCCGCTAGTAAAGCGCAATGAATATTCACTGCTCTCCACGCACATAATCCCGGCGTGGAGAGCAGCGAGTACTCTGGCAGCGGTCCTCGGCTTGCAAGCAGCGCATAGCATTCCTGCCATTCGCTGCTTAAATCAGCTGCTGGCATCGTACAAGACACTGTGAGGGAGCACAGAAAAGCAAGTATAATGGTTTATGTTGTTTTTTATTAATGTTTTTCTCAGGGGGGCCGGGACTACCAAGGTAAGGGACGAGGAGGCCATGCATATTGGGGTAAGGATGAGGGGAGCATGCATATCGAGATAGGGATGACGGGGCCATATATACCAAGATACTGGATATTAGTACAGAATTGACCACATTTTTTTATTCAAATTTTTTTTTTTTTTACAATTTCCTCCTCAAAAACCTAGGTGCGTGTTATGGTCTTATAGTCAGAAAAATATATATATTTTTTACCTTTACACGGTTTGCCATATAGGTCAATTCATTTTACAGATGCAGAGATAAAAAAACATGTTGCCATTTCTTTATTTCACTATCAAAAAAGGGGGAGATTTAAAATTTTAGGCTTTTTTTTTTATTATTTTCCACTTTTTAGTCCCATTAGGGACTTTACTGTATGATCGCTTTATGGCTTGTACTATATACTACAATACTTTGGTAATGCCATATGTATTGGAAATTTCTTATGAAGATGAAGCAGGATCCACCAATCCTTGATTGCCAAACTTAAATGCTGCGGTCAGAAATTAACAGTGGCTTTGAAGCACTTAAAGGGAACCTGTCACTAGAAAAAAACGCTATTAACCTGCAGATATGGAGTTAATCTGCAAGTTAATAGGGTTATTAACTTGCCTGGTGCCTGCACTCAGCCTAAGGGCTGTCCCACACGTCCAGATAATTCCGGTACCGGAATAAATCGGTACCGGAGTTATCCGTGTCCGTGTGCCTGGGAACTCACGGAGGCCATACGTGCGGCACACGTGTGCCGCCCGTATGGCGAGTGGGTACCACACAGAGCGTGTGGTACCCACTCTGCATGGTGCTGAAGCTGCGATTCATATCATCCCTGCAGCAACGTTTGCTGTAGAGAAAATATGAAGAATAGTGTTTAAAATAAAGATCTATGTGTCCGCCGCCCCCCCACCCCCTGTGCGCCCCCCCGCTGGTCAGAAAATACTTACCCGGGTCCCCCGTCGGCTGTCGCTCCTTCCTGGTCTGGCCGCGGCTTCTCCTGCATGCGGTCACGTGGGCCCGATCATTTACAGTCATGAATATGTGGCTCCACCTCCCATAGGGGCGGAGCCGACTATTCATGATTGTAAATGATCGGCCCCACGTGACCGCATACAGTAGGAGGCGCGGCCAGACCAGGAAGGAGCGAGTAAGTATTTTCTGACCAGCGGGGGGGCGCACAGGGGGTGGGGGGGCGGCGGACACATGGATCTTTATTTTTAACACTATTCTTCATATTTTCTCTATAGCAAACGCTGCTACAGGGAAGATATGAATACCGGCTTCAGCACCATGTGGGGGGGACAGCGCTTACTGTAGCGCTGTCTCCGGCACGCACACGGACCCCAGACGGAGAATGTCCGTGTGAGGTCCGTGTTTTACGCGGACCCATTGACTCTATTGGGTCCGTGTAAAACGTGCGCTCCCACGAACACTGACATGTCTCCGTGTTTGGCACACGGAGACACGGTCCGCAAAAAATCAATGACATCTGAACAGATGCATTGATTTTTATGGGTCTACGTGTGTCAGTGTCTCCGGTACGGGAGGAAACTGTCACCTCACGTACCGGAGCCACTGACGTGTGAAACCGGCCTAACGCTGCAGGGAGAAAATGACTGGGGCGCCGCCGGTTCAGTCACACTATATATAGAGTGGCAACTATAACCACGTCCCCAGCTCTGACCAACAGTCGGCACTAATGTAGAGGCAGTGTCAGTCAGGGCCGGGGGCAAGGTTACAGCTGACACCCTATACTCAGACTGAACCAGCACCGGCGCCACGCTCATGACTGAAAACTGAACGCTGCCAGGGGGAATAAAGTTCACTTTCTCCCCGTTGCGTTCGGGTAACTTTTGAGCACTGGGCAGGTTAGTAACACAATTAACCTGCAGATTAACCCCATATCTGCATATTAACAGCGTTTGTTCGGGTGACAGGTTCCCTTTCAAACAAATGATTAGAGACAGCGCCAATCACTGCTGATGGAGGAAGATGCCTGGCTGTATAATACAACGGGCACCTGACATTTATGGAGCCAGTTCAGCTCCTGAGCATGTTCCATAAATGTACACTTGACATTAGTCATATGACCGAGGTTGGGAAAGGGTTACATGCAAATCACAGTAATAAAGCCCATCAGTGTGGATCCAGCTTTCCCTGATTATCAGAAGCCTCATCAGACCATATTAGCATTTTATAGTAGCTCACCAGAGGCGTGCATGCTGAGGAACAAAACCTAGATGACTTTTATATGTCATCGTAGAACACACACAGTTGGGTTATCTTGGAGAAAACCATGTATGAGAAAAACTACATCACAAGTAAATGTATATTACCCTTCAGGATACAATGAAAATTCTCTTCTTAATTACCTGGGTCCAACACAATAAGTTACATGTAGACGCCTTGCTACGTGGAGCTCTCTGTCCCGGACTCCATTTTGGGAACAAGACGGGACTCCTTTAAACACAGGTATATTTCCTCTTGCGGATCATAGTAGTAGAACTTGCGCAGGTATGAGATGAGAGGCCTGGAGAAGAACAAATGGGAAGACTGCTTGTAAAACAACATCTCCACAATATGCTAGTTTGCTAAGTAACTAGGGTGGAGACTCAAACTATTTTTATAAGGGCCTTCAGGACTACTAAAAATAAATTAGAAGCACAAATGCGCCTGTAAAACATTCCATATTCTTGTATACGCACCCATTAACAAATAATGCAGTCTTAACGAGGAAGTCAGCGAACACCATGATCACATTCTTTACAGTAGTAATCAAGGTTGTTTGTACTTTAGGATTAAGCAAGAAGATGATAAGATGATATTTATTGGCCATTACCAAAACACCAATAAATATACATATATTCCTGTCTCCAAAAACTACAACAGTAAAAACTGATAGGTTCCTGCTAGTACCCAACCATTCCCCAAAACCTGACAGGTCTGCCATCCCTTCTCCACTAGCCGCAAGACCATGACCCAGAAGGTCTGAGTCAAGCAGTTAATCATCATGTGCCCTGTGGCTCCATCATTATCTATGGCCCAGATGATGTTCACAGTGCTTTACTCGGCCATCATCTGAACTCTCGTACACAGAAAATGAATGGAGAGGAAGGCTACATTCAATGTCTCCTGACTATGGTCTTAAGGCTAAGTAGGAGCCAGGCATAAAAGACGTTCATTCTGGCAACTGGTGGAACTCAGATCAAACTATTAATTATCTCCTAGATGATAAAGGGATATTCCAAACTCCAAAAATTAACCTACGGCAAAAGTTTTTTTGTTTTGTTTTTTAATTCCATATTTGAGCCTTCTATCAAAATTTTAAAGGGGCTGCTTAGGATTTGAATACATTTTAGCTATTGTTCACAGACTGCGTCTGGCATTGCAGCTCATCCCCGAATTTCGATAAATTTCTCAGGCCACCCAACATAATCTTAATATTCTACTGAATTGTGACTAGATTAGATTTCTTTTTGGAAAAGCAGCAGTGCAAAAGCATTAGTATCAAGCGGTGATTCTTCAGATGATGTAGTGGTATAACTCTTGGCATACCCTAGAAGTCACACACTACGTGACGCAAGCCACAGGTTGGAGGCAACTGACTTAAAAAATGTTATATATAATAATCCCGCTACTCAGAAGTTGTGTATCTATGCAGTGGTAAATACAGAGGGGAGCATAATATCTGTCTGAAACGCAGGTCAAAAAGGTTTACTAGCGACATTGATTTAGGGAAAAATAGTCTATATTGATGTGCAGTCACAAAAGCCATAGACATGTCACTTTTTTTGCAAAAAAAAAAGAAAAAAAGAAATGGAATCTGGACAGAAAGTCAGTGTCACTTAACCATGCCAAGGCCTGCGAGTGGTAAAGAGTAAGAGGTGTCTGTATTCAGAAGTCCATAGCCTCCCAATCTATAATGTGGGTTGCACAGCATCACACATGAGTATTAGCAATGTTTTATATGTTCTGACGGGGTGAACAAGCTGCGAGACAGCAGCAGACAACAGCACAGCCCCCAAACCTCCCAGAGCAACATAAACAGCACTTAGCAGGGGCTCTGCCTGGCTGTGACTAATAATTAGTGCTCATGCTGGAAATGATAATTATATAGGACGGAGAATTGTATTTACACACACACTGATCCGAACAGTGGTAGGGAAGAGACAATATTTTTTGTGCGTCATGCATATATGTATTCCACATTTAGCAGGGCGTATGATGCATTTATATTAAGAAGACGCTGGGGACAGTATAACATGTTGGGATATAATTAGGTATGCACCTTTCCAACATGGTGCTGATACCTTCAGCATAGTAGTGCGCAAATGCGGACCATAATTCATTGGGTCTTGTGTTGATATCATAGACATGCGCACTGGTGTCAGAACACCGGAGATTTATACACATGTGAGACTATATTTGTAAGTGTGCAACATGTTCTGTTTCACAGATTTGGGACACCTGAGTTGTTTTGATTGACCATTTGGTAAATTTTAAAAGTTATCACTGTGCACTTTATGATGTATGTACATGAGTCATATATTGAACAGATTTACTATAATGGCACTGATTGCACTTTTTGGCTTAATGATCGTTACTGTTTTGAGGTCTTAAATAGCTAAAGACTGTTAAACGATCTTTTATTGAAAAACATGTGTGTTTTCTATATATACTCACTTCATTTGTATGTTCACTGCTTGAGAAAGGATACTATATCCGAAACGTTGCCACACCGTTCAGGCATTAAAGCCCATTTTTTTCTTTAATTTTTGTGCTGATTATATATATATATATATATATATATATATTTATTTATTTTACACACACGCCGAGAGTGTTTGTCAGCCTTAACATGGTTCCAGAAAATGAAATACTTCGCCCCAAAAATTATTGCACTAGCACATTTAGTTTACTTTCCATGTATTGGAACAGAACAAAAAAAACAGACGAATAGGCAAATTGTGATGCTCATTCAAACTCACTTGTGGCAAGCAACAGGTGTGGGCAATATGAAAATCACACCTGAAACCAGATAAAAAGAGGAGAAGCTGACTCAATCTTTGCAGTGTGAGAGTGAGTGTCACACTAAGCATGGAGAGAAGAGAACTGTCTGAGGACTTGAGAACCAAAAAATTGTTGAAAAATATCAACAATCTCAAGGATAGAAGTCCATTTTCAGAGATCTTGATGTTCCTTTGTCCATGGTGCGCAACATAAGTTTACAACTTGTAGCACTGCAGCAGATCTCCCAGTACAATTGATTAAAGGTTGCAACGCAGGATAGCTCAGATGGTACATAAGCAGTCTCAAACAAGTTACAAAAAAATTTAAGCTGTACTTCAGGCTCAGGGTGGATCAGTGTAAGCACAAACTATACACTGAAATTTGTATGAAATTAAATGCTAGGGCTGGAGATCCAGGAGGACCCCCACTGCTGACACAGGCAAAAACTAGACTGCAGATTGCAAAGATGTTTTTGAGTAAGCAAAAATCCTTCTAAGAATGCGTCTTATGGACAGATCGGACCAAGATAGAGCTTTTTGGTAAAGCACATCATTCTATTGTTTACTAAAAATGGAATGGAGCGTGAGAAGAAAAGAACACAGTACCTACAGTTAAATATGGTCGAGGTTCAAATATGTTTTGGGGCTGTTCTGCTAACTCTGGCACTGGGTGCCTTGACTGTTTGCAAGGCCTCATGAAATCTGAAGATTACCAATGGATTTTGGGTCGCAATGTAGTGCCCATGCTGGGTTTGCATCCTAGGTCATGGGTCTTCTAACAGGACAATGACCCTAAATATACTTCAAGAAGCACCAGGAAATGGATGGAAACAAAGTGTTGGAGAGTTCTGAAGTGTCCAGCAATGAGTACAGATCAAAATCCCATGGAACACCTGTGGAGAGATCTTAAAATTGCTGTTGGGACAAGGCACGTAGAGCATGGCACAGCCCGCGTAGAGCATGGCACAGCCCGCGTAGAGCATGGCACAGCCCGCGTAGAGCATGGCACAGCCCGCGTAGAGCATGGCACAGCCCGCGTAGAGCATGGCACAGCCCGCGTAGAGCATGGCACAGCCCGCGTAGAGCATGGCACAGCCCGCGTAGAGCATGGCACAGCCCGCGGAGTACATTGCACAGCCCGCGGAGTACATTGCACAGCCCGCGGAGTACATTGCACAGCCCGCGGAGTACATTGCACAGCCCGCGGAGTACATTGCACAGCCCGCGGAGTACATTGCACAGCCCGCGGAGTACATTGCACAGCCCGCGGAGTACATTGCACAGCCCGCGGAGTACATTGCACAGCCCGCGGAGTACATTGCACAGCCCGCGGAGTACATTGCACAGCCCGCGGAGTACATTGCACAGCCCGCGGAGTACATTGCACAGCCCGCGGAGTACATTGCACAGCCCGCGGAGTACATTGCACAGCCCACGTAGTATATAGCAATGTGGGCATCATATCCCTGTTAAAAAAAAAAAAAAAAAAAGAAACAAAATAAAAAATAGTTATATACTCACCTTCCGTTGGTCCCCGGATTCAGGCGAAGCGGTTACCGACGCTCCTCACGCGCTTCGGTCTCAAGAGTGCATTGCGGTCCCGCTACGTCATCATCTCGCGAGATCGCAATGCATGGAGCGAGCACCGGAGCGTCGCAAGGAGCGGGAAAGGCCTGTTCTGGATCCGAGGGGCCGACGGACGGTGAGTATATAACGATTTTTTTTTATTATTATTATTATTATTATTGCTGCATAGGCAGCATCAATAGTAAGTTGGTCACACAGGGTTGATAGCAGCGTTAACGGAGTGCGTTACACTGCGGCATAACGCGGGCCGTTAGCGCTGCCATTAACCCTGTGTGAGCGCTGACTGGAGGGGATTATGGAGCGGGCACTGACTGCGGGGAGGAAGGGGTGGCCATTTTGCCGCCGGACTGTGCCCGTCGCTGATTGGTCGTGGCTGTTTTGCCGCGACCCATCAGCGACTTGGGATTTCTGTGAAAGACAGACAGAAAGATGGAAGTGACCCTTAGACAATTATATAGTAGATGATTGATTGCCAACCTTTGGAATACACTACTGCAACCAAATATTAAGCTGAGTGTGCCAACAATTTTGTCCTGCCCATTCTTTGGGTTGTGAGAAATGATGTCTAAATTACCTAATTTTCTCTTTATGTTGTTCCAACTCACACAAAGGATATAAACATGTGTAATTGCAATAACTTTCTGTGAGAAAGACATGTCGCGGCTTTGAGGAGGGCTCACGGGCGGAGGATACTGCCAGCTGACGTACTATTCCGTCAGCTGGCAGAAAGGGGTTAAAGAAAAAAGACTTATTAGGTCATATAAAACCCTTTCCCCTATTGAAGGGAGGGGATTTTGCCCATATACACAGGGACTATAGAAAGAATTTTTCAGACAAATCATGGGTTAAAAAAAGAAAAATCCTTTCTGTAAAAACTTGGCACTAGTCTTGCATATTGAGAATGATCACCAGTTCTTAAACCAGGCTGATGCACATTAGGTCAAGAGCAGATCACACCGTGTGCTGGTCACGCTGAACCAGTCATTTTCATGTGATCTCATCCTCATGATCCCTAAATGACTATTTCTATACAATTCTGAAGCATTGGAAATTACTCACTTCAGAACACGAGATGAAATCAAAGCAGCCACATGTTACAATAAAATTGATTCTAAACTGTAAGTAGGTGCCAAAAAGGCTCTAAAATCATTGGCAAAAATAAGAAGCATTTAACAGGAAAACAAAAAAATTACTTGATATCATGTTTAAAAAAAAAAAAGTGATAATACTAGTAGTGGCGAATCAAGTACATTTTACCCTTTGAAATGCATAGTGAGATCTGCAAAAATATGGGAAATTATACATTTAACTAGGTGGTGGCCCGATTCTAACGCATCGGGTATTCTAGAATATGTATGTAGAACACAGCCCGCGCAGCGTATAACACAGCCCGCGCAGCGTATAACACAGCCCGCGCAGCGTATAACACAGCCCGCGCAGCGTATAACACAGCCCGCGCAGCGTATAACACAGCCCGCGCAGCGTATAACACAGCCCGCGCAGCGTATAACACAGCCCGCGCAGCGTATAACACAGCCCACGCAGCGTATAACAGCCCGCGCAGCGTATAACACAGCCCACGCAGCGTATAACACAGCCCGCGCAGCGTATAACACAGCCCGCGCAGCGTATAACACAGCCCACGCAGCGTATAACAGCCCACGCAGCGTATAACACAGCCCACGCAGCGTATAACAGCCCACGCAGCGTATAACACAGCCCACGCAGCGTATAACACAGCCCACGCAGCGTATAACACAGCCCACGCAGCGTATAACACAGCCCACGCAGCGTATAACACAGCCCACGCAGCGTATAACACAGCCCACGCAGCGTATAACACAGCCCACGCAGCGTATAACACAGCCCACGCAGCGTATAACACAGCCCACGCAGCGTATAACACAGCCCACGCAGCGTATAACACAGCCCACGCAGCGTACAGCCCACGCAGCGTACAGCCCACGCAGCATATAGCACAGCCCACGCAGCATATAGCACAGCCCACGCAGCATATAGCACAGCCCACGCAGCATATAGCACAGCCCACGCAGCATATAGCACAGCCCACGCAGCATATAGCACAGCCCACGCAGTATATAGCACAGCCCACGCAGTATATAGCAATGTGGGCACCATATCCCTGCTAAAAAAAACTGCATAGGCAGCATCAATAGTAAAAACTGAAGCGGTGTTTAACTCCCGCCCCAATATCGTTGATTAGTCGCGGCTGGCCGGCTGCGACCAATCAGCGACCCGGGATTTCTGTTACGGAAGTTACAGACAAACAGACAGAAGTACCGCTTAAGCAATTATATATATAGAAAATGAGCAGCAAACCTCAAATTCTGCACACAAATGATCGAGAGCAGACTTTCGACAGAGGGAAAGTCACTGTAAAGTCAGCTGCAGCAAGATTCAAACTAAATCTTGAAAAATGTCAATATTTCCATGGCAAAAAGTTAAATCCACATGTTATGGATTGTACACCTGTCCCACAGGTCAATTTATGCCGTAGTTTTTGGGTGAAATCTCATCCACAATTGGCCATCGGCCATGGCTATTTGGCAGGCTCAGGACATCAATGGTATAATCTGATGGTCCTTAGCAGAAAAAGTCTCCTAATATGGAGATGATAACTTCGTATATCTGGCGCACATTGGTTCTTCCATGAATTACTGTATTTTTGGATTATAAGACACTTTTTTCCTCCACGTTAGTCATGAAAATGGGAGTGAGTCTTATAATCCTATGTGAGCTCACTGGGAGCCAGCGGCAGTGGCGCAGTGTCACGGGAGGCAGGGTGGCTGCTTCGGGAGGCAGGGTGGCTGCTTCGGGAGGCAGGGTGGCTGCTTCGGGAGGCAGGGTGGCTGCTTCGGGAGGCAGGGTGGCTGCTTCGGGAGGCAGGGTGGCTGCTTCGGGAGGCAGGGTGGCTGCTTCGGGAGGCAGGGTGGCTGCTTCGGGAGGCAGGGTGGCTGCTTCGGGAGGCAGGGTGGCTGCTTCGGGAGGCAGGGTGGCTGCTTCGGGAGGCAGGGTGGCTGCTTCGGGAGGCAGGGTGGCTGCTTCGGGAGGCAGGGTGGCTGCTTCGGGAGGCAGGGTGGCTGCTTCGGGAGGCAGGGTGGCTGCTTCGGGAGGCAGGGTGGCTGCTTCGGGAGGCAGGGTGGCTGCTTCGGGAGGCAGGGTGGCTGCTTCGGGAGGCAGGGTGGCTGCTTCGGGAGGCAGGGTGGCTGCTTCGGGAGGCAGGGTGGCTGCTTCGGGAGGCAGGGTGGCTGCTTCGGGAGGCAGGGTGGCTGCTTCGGGAGGCTGCTTCGGGAGGCTGCTTCGGGAGGCAGGGAGGCTGCTTCGGGAGGCAGGGAGGCTGCTTCGGGAGGCAGGGAGGCTGCTTCGGGAGGCAGGGAGGCTGCTTCGGGAGGCAGGGAGGCTGCTTCGGGAGGCAGGGAGGCTGCTTCGGGAGGCAGGGAGGCTGCTTCGGGAGGCAGGGTGGCTGCTTCGGGAGGCAGGGTGGCTGCTTCGGGAGGCAGGGTGGCTGCTTCGGGAGGCAGGGTGGCTGCTTCGGGAGGCAGGGTGGCTGCTTCGGGAGGCAGGGTGGCTGCTTCGGGAGGCAGGGTGGCTGCTTCGGGAGGCAGGGTGGCTGCTTCGGGAGGCAGGGGTGGGGTGATGCTGCGGTGTCTGGGATCTCAGAAGGGCATCGGTGAATGGAGTCCATTTTCCCTATGATATCCCTGCGATGGGCTTCAGTAAAATGGCAACCAGAGGCAGCGCATGTGCAGATTGATCTCGGGAGACTACACCTCATCTCCCAGTATCTCAACCTGCACATGCGCCGCCTTCGGCTGCAATCTCCCAGAAACCCATAGCAGACATATCATAGGAAAAATGGACTCCATTAACCGGCGCCGCCACCTTCTGAAATCCCAAGCATCACAGCATCGCCCTACTCCTGCCACCATCGGCCTCATGAAGCTGCCTCCCAGGAAAGCTACCATTAATGGGGAATTTAAGATGCACCACCATTTTATTGAAAAGGTGTTTTTTTTTTCTTAATCCTATTTTGCACCCCAAAATTTCAAAATTCTGAGGCTGGAGGATGAGTTTGGGTTATTTTCTGGTTTAAAAGTTAATTGGTAGAAATCGATTCTATTCCCTCTGTCGCCATCATACAGTCAGTGTCAGATTCAAGATGTTTGTGTACCTGTTTCTGATAAATTTAAGTATTTGGAAGTTATTGTTTCTCAACAGGAAAAACAATTTATTGCATTAAAAACTGATCCTCTAATATAAGGCAGGGAGGTAACTTAAGTCCAAGCAACATCTCCCTATAAAACATATTGGGTGCATAAATCTCTTTAAAATGATATCGTTGCCCAAATTGTTATATTTATTAGATTCTTCCCTGGTTAGGATTACCAGAGGAACACTTGGCCTCTTGGAAAGTTTGATTTGGACCTTCTACTGGCAAGGAAGGAGGAGGGGGTGAATCCTATTGGCGGTTAAATATTGACATGGGCAATGCTGCCACTATTTTTGCCTTATTAATATGGGCATACGGGTTGTATAGCTGAAATTAGTCATACCTGTATGCCTCCTGCATGATGCCTTGATGTTCAGTAAAAATCATCTTTTTTGGCTTCGATCTTCCAAGATATGGGGCGTACGTTGCTTGGACGATAAGACTGCCTCCGGTCTTCATTATACAAGATTTCTCCTCCCCTCTCTTTAGTGTCTCTTTTGACATCATGTGCGCATGCCAGAAATCCCGTGCCTGCGTATTCTGCCTGCCTTTTCTCCTCTGCTCTGTCTTCAGTTTTGATGTGCTCAGACAATGGAGAGTCACTAACTTCCAGTCCCAGTAATCTCCAGCACACAGTAGGTGAATTCCCCACAGTGCAGAAAAGCAACGGCAAGCAAGATGCGCAGGTGCGGGATTTCCAGGCATGTACATGATATCAAAGGGACATTGAAGAGAAGGGTAGAAGAAATTTTGGCAGATACTTCTGGATCTGTTACCTTTAAGGATTTGCATGCTAGATATACGGTTCCCGATACTGCTAAGTTCTTATATACACACAACTTGCTGCAGAGTTGGAGTAGCGCCAGTGACCCTAGGCTTTTCAAAATTGGAAGGGCTACTATTTGGGACCACTGATTTGCCTAAACCCCTCACTCAAGCATATTCTTCTCTCCAGTCTTCTGCTGTCAGGCCTTTTGATAACGGTAATGTGAAATGTGTAGCAGATATCCCCGAACTTAACGTGGGAGGAACAGGAAGAGATGGAAGATACAAGTTATTCTTCAGTAATGAGAGTGTTCGGAACGGTTTCAAACACACAAATTTTCAAAATAGAGTACATTATACTCCGGAAAGGCTGAGGAGGTTTGTGTGAATGATTTGTGCTTTCATTGTCAAGCAGCAGTGGGCTCCTTTCTGCACTTTGGTCCAAAAATTCTTCCATTCTGGTTTGAGCTACTTCTGTTATTTTTCCTTGAACACTTTGAATTCCCTAGGGCAGGGGTGAGCAATTAATTTTCCTGAGGGGCCAAATGAGAGACCGTGAAATTAATTCTACTCAATATTAATATATTATAATTATTATATCATTGATAATTATATTAATATTAACTATCACTTAATATTGAGCAGAATTAAGTATGCCGACACCCCTATATATCGTGTGAGCCCCTTAGCTCTTTATATACTGTAAGAGCCCCCCACAGCCTCCCCCACATGCATGAGCCCCCCCACACAGGCTCCGCATATATGGCATGAGCCCAACACAGGCTCCCAATATAAAGCATGAGCCCCACACAGCCTCCCCCACATGCGGCATGAGCCCCCCCACACAGGCTCCGCATATACGGCATGAGTCCCACACAGGCTCCCAATATACGGCATGAGTGCCACACAGCCTCCCTATATACAGCATGAGCCCCGCACAGCCTCCCCATGAACAGCATGAGCCCCGCACAGTCTCCCCATATACAGCATGAGCCCCGCACAGCCTCCGCATATACTGCATGAGCCCCACACAGCCTCCCTATATAAAGCATGACCCCCACACAGGCTCCCAATATACGGCATGAGTGCCACACAGCCTCCCTATATACAGCATGAGCCCCGCACAGTCTCCCCATATACAGCATGAGCCCCGCACAGCCTCCGCATATACTGCATGAGCCCCACACAGCCTCCCTATATAAAGCATGACCCCCACACAGGCTCCCCATATACGGCATGAGCCGCACACAGCCTCCCCATATACAGCATGAGCCCCTCACAGCCTCCCCATATACAGCATGAGCCCCACAAGACCTCCCCATATACAGCATGAGCCCCACACAGCCTCCCTATATACAGCATGACCCCCACACAGACTCCCCATATACGGCATGAGCCGCACACAGCCTCCCCATATACAGCATGAGCCCCTCACAGCCTCCCCATATACAGCATGAGCCCCACAAGACCTCCCCATATACAGCATGAGCCCCACACAGCCTCCCCATATACAGCATGAGCCCCACACAGGCTCCCCATATACAGCATGAGCCCCACACAGGCTCCCCATATACAGCATGAGCCCCACACAGCCTCCCCATATACAGCATGAGCCCCACAAGACCTCCCCATATACAGCATGAGCCCCACACAGCCTCCCCATATACAGCATGAGCCCCACACAGCCTCCCCATATACAGCATGAGCCCCACACAGCCTCCCTATATACAGCATGAGCCCCACACAGCCTCCCCATATATAGCATGAGCCCCACACAGGCTCCCCATATACAGCATGAGCCCCACACAGGCTCCCCATATACAGCATGAGCCTCACACAGGCTCCCCATATCCGGCATGAGCCCCATACAGCCTCCCCATATACAGAGTGAGCCCCACACAGCCTCCTCATATACAGCAAGAGCCCCACACAGCCTCCCTATATACTGCATGAGCCCCACACAGGCTCCCCATATACAGCAAGAGCCCCACACAGCCTCCCTATATACTGCATGAGCCCCACACAGCCTCCCTATATAAAGCATGAGCCCCACACAGGCTCCCCATATACAGCATAGTCCCACACAACCTCCCCATATATAGCATGAGCCCCACACAGCCTCCCCATATACAACATGAGCCCCACACAGCCTCCCTATATACAGGATGAGCCCCACACAGCCTCCCTATATATACTGCATGAGCCCCACACAGCCTCCCTATATACAGTATGAGCCCCACACAACCTCCCCATATAAAGGTATGAGCCCCACACAGCCTCCCTATATATACTGCATGAGCCCCACACAGCCTCACAATATATGGCATGAGCCCCACACAGCCTCCCTATATGCCGCTTGTCACCCCCATAGCCTCCCCCATGTGCCGCATGTCACCCCCATAGAATCCCCATGTGCTGCATGTCACCCCCATAGCCACCCCTCTCCGCAGTACACAGCTGACGCAATGAAATCATGTCATTGTGCCAGCTGTTTCACATGCTGATTGGTGGAGGAAGTGGACGGAGGCCCCTCCTCCACCAATGCAGTCAGCGCAGATGGAGACAGCGAGCGGTGTGGACCATAGACATCTGGTTTCCAGCCCCACGGCTGTCGCGGTCTGCCCTAGAGAGTGTGCCTGCTGGGTGTTATAGATGAGCTTATTGATGGGTCCTACAACAGACTCTTTTTTATATTTCTATTGTACTGTGCTAGAAAGATAATTATACTAGCATGGAAATCCACAGAAGCCCCCAGTACGCTACACTGGCTGCAATTACTCAAATACATTCCACGATATAAATTTCTCAACACAAATTGGAAATGTGGCTATAAATTTAACAAGGCATGGAGACTGTGGTTAGCAATAACAGACACTACCCTAAGGGATTCCCAGCATAGCCTTCTGTATATTTAGCTCCATCATATGTCTGCATAACGTGTTACTTAATGACATTTAAGGGGCGAGGACGATTGCATAGGGACTGGTATGACTGTGTATTGTGTATGATGTATGGATATCCACACAAAGATGAATGAACGGCACCAGGGCAGTTTGCACTGTTGTGTAGCAGATCCGTTAGATAATCGGCATGCAGCTTTGCAAAATTATGGGTAATTGGTGCTCAGCATTGTGACGGAAGTAGGTAAAATACCTGCTCTGAACACTTGCCGCTCCCATGGAATTCGTTTGTTGAAACCTTTATGGTATAAAAGATAATGACTCCACTGCAAAAGGGTGAGTGCCGCATTTTCTTCATCTTTGATTGTTGCTTCTTTCTATGCAACTACATTATATTGATCTTAAGTCAGACATTGAACTGGCTCAGTCGACATTGAGGATTCTCAGGCTGCGTGCCCACGACCTTTTGGAGGCAGCGTATTTTCGCTGTGTTCTACATTACAAGCACAGTGGATGGGATTTATAGAAATGTCATGCCCACTGTGCCGCTTTTTAACGCTGCATAAACCCACCTGCAGTGCAGGTTTCCAGTAGGCAGCATGTTAATTTCTGTAGCATAAACGCTTGGTCTTAGATGTGGTAAATCCGCATGGTTCCAAAACACAACTGTGTAATATAGAGCGCAGCGTTTTGGATGCATCGAAAATACGCCAAGCCCAATACTATTCATGATCTCGGGTGTATAGCATTATTGATTCTAATGGTTTTTGTTAATATTTGGGAATGTGCACTAAAAGTTTTGTGAAGAATGAATAATTTTTCAACCCAATTTTACTGAATGGTAAGAAAGTCTGTGCGTGAGAATTGGAAACAGTGTATCAGTGCAACAAATTGCTCCAGTCTAATGTGGCTTTCAACTACCCAACATTATGACAATCATCTCTGAAAAAGTACAAGATGCGGCCTCAGGCTATGAACTAAGACCTCAATACTCACTTGGGTAGAGGGAGCTCAGGAATGTGGTCTATCCGGACCAGTTGTCTAATACGGAAGCGGCATAAATGTTGCAGAGATTTCACATTGCTGAAGCGGGACACAGGGTATAATAGTTGTACTGGCGTAGGAGGAAGACCTGAAAGAGACAGCGGTCAGGTGAATAAAATTCTACCAACTAAGTAAAATAATTGTATAAGTCCTGTGTAAAATGTAAAGCCCCATTGGGGCTCACAATCTAGATTCCATATCAATAGGTCTTTGGAGTGTGGGAGGAAACTGAAGAACCTGGAGGAAACCCATGCAAACAGAGAACATACAAACTCCTGGCAGACGTCATCCTGTGTGGGATTTGAACCCAAAAGCTGCAAAGAAACCATGCTAACCACTGAGCCACCATGCTGCCCAAGTCTTATCAGGCAGTCATACACACACCTAGGATAGTGACTACGCTTCCATGTACTAACCTGGCACCCGTGAGCGCAGGAAATACAGGAACTTCCCATTTTTTGAGTGCATGATAGCCCGTTTTATGAACTCTACTACAGACTGGCACCGATCTTCAAACTTCGGATGGCACCACAGACTGAATGTGCCTAAACCGCAAGTGGAGAACAAAAGGTTAATACATCACCATCATAACTACATTGCAGAAAATGAAATTGTGAAGCAACCATAAGGCCATGTTCAGATAAATTGTGGATTCAGCATTGAAAATCTGTAACAAATTTAAAAGGGAATCTGTCACCCTAAAAAGTACTGCTGTGCGCAGGCCCCGGGAAAGGTCAGAGAGGCCCAGCGCCTGCGCACTTCAGTACTTTACGCTTGCCTCAACAGGGCAGACAAAGTACGACTGCGCAGGAGGCAAGAAGTGGAAATGATCGTATGAAGATGGGAGGCCCCTGGGTGAGTATAATCTAACCTGTATTTCTTATCTTTCAGGTTACATCGGGGGCTTTATCTACAGCATTACAGAATGCTGCAGATAAGCCCCTAATGCCGGTGGCCTTAGTTTATAGGCCATTTTTGGGGTGACAGATTCCCTTTAAGTAAAAGACTAGTAACTGGGGATTTTAAACCCTCACCCACAAATACTGATAAAAATCTGTGCAGATGTTGGCACACGCTGTGAACTGTGGATCTGCCATGGATAATTGTTAACAAGGATAAAACAAAAAAAAGCCTTGTGGAGACAAACGCAAGCCAATTTTGTTATTCCAGGCCATTATTATTATTAGACCAGCCCTAATCTGCGTAAAGTGTCGACCATTAGCAGTCCAGCTGCTTCAGACATGGCACCATTGATTCTCACCCCGATAGTGCTCCATGCGTGTGTGATGGGTGATGCCCTGCGATCGGAAGCTGAGGCTCAGGATATAGCGGGGATCAGAGCTATCTCGTACAAGAAATGAACCATCTGGCTTCCCTTTTAGCTTCATTTCTGCATCCTCCCAGTTCATAGGACCCCAGTACCAACCGCACTGTAAGAAGAAAGGGAAGCAAAGTATATTAAAGTGCTTAAAAGAAGAGAGAATGTAAGGGGCAGATCACTTATAAACCAAAGTCAACCTTTTCCAGTTCTCTTAAACTTGCAGCAAAACTACTAGGATCCTGCCGGAGAATCGGGCACTGTAACGGCTGTACCAGCGGGACTGGGGCACACTCAGGAGGACGAAGAGGTACCAATCGTGGCAGAGGATCTGCAAAACAGTAACAAAAGACATATTTGCATTTAGATGCTTTCAGACCAAACTTTGTACAACCACCTCCCTACGGCATTCCTTTCTATGCACAAAGTATATAGTTAAGAATGGCAACCAATTTGTTAATCCACCCAGTGTGTGATTTTCCACTTCTGTTATTTCATTTTCTCTTTTCCCCCATGCTTTTCGTAAGAGCCCTAGTAAGGTCAGACGAAGGATATGAATTAGCACTAGCCAACTAGAGAGTCACAATATGGAGAGTGGATTTCTATTAATGAACCAGATTACACAGTGTCCAGGAGTTCCCTTTAACCCCTTAAGCCCCGAGGGTGGTTTGCACGTTAATGACCGGGCCAATTTTTACAATTCTGACCACTGTCTCTTTATGAGGCTATAACTCTGGAACGCTTTGACGGATCTTGGCGATTCTGACATTGTTTTCTCGTGACATATTGTACTTCATGTTAGTGGTAAAATTTATTCGATATAACTTGCGTTTATTTGTGAAAAAAATGGAAATTTGGCGAAAATTTTGAAAATTTCGCAATTTTCCAACTTTGAATTTTTATGCCCTTAAATCACAGACATATGTCACGCAAAATACTTAATAAGTAACATTTCCCACATGTCTACTTTACATCAGTACAATTTTGGAACCAAAATTTTTTTTTGTGACGGAGTTATAAGGGTTAAAAGGTGACCAGCAATTTCTCATTTTTACAACACCAAATGAGATGTGGTCCCTAAAAAAAAATGAAGTCATTTTGAGGGGTCTATATGATAGAAAATACCCAAGTGTGACACCATTCTAAAAACTGCACCCCTCAAGGTGCTCAAAACCACATTCAAGAAGTTTATTAACCCTTCAGGTGTTTCACAGGAATTTTTGGAATGTTTAAATAAAAATGAACATTTAACTTTTTTTTCACACAAAATTTATTTCAGCTCCAATTTGTTTTATTTTACCAAGGGTAACAGGAGAAAATGGACCCCCAAAGTTGTTGTACAATTTGTCCTGAGTACGCTGATACCCCATATGTGGGGGTAAACCACTGTTTGGGTGCATGGCAGAGCTCGGAAGGAAAGGAGCGCCATTTGACTTTTCAATGCAAAATTGACTGGAATTGAGATGGGACGCCATGTTGCGTTTGGAGAGCCCCTGATGTGCCTAAACACTGAAACCCCCTACAAGTGACACCATTTTGGAAAGTAGACCCCCTAAGGAACTTATCTTGATGTGTGGTGAGCACTTTGACCCACCAAGTGCTTCACAGAAGTTTATAATGCAGAGCCGTAAAAATAAAAAATCATATTTTTTCACAAAAATGATCTTTTCACCCCCAATTTTTTATTTTCCCAAGGGTAAGAGAAGAAATTGGACCCCAAAAAATGTTGTGCAATTTGTCCTGAGTACGCTGATACCCCATATGTGGGTGTAAACCATTGTTTGGGCGCATGGCAGAGCTTGGAAGGGAAGGAGCGCCATTTGACTTTTCAATGCAAAATTGACTGGAATTGAGATGGGACGCCATGTTGCGTTTGGAGAGCCCCTGATGTGCCTAAACATTGAAACCCCCCACAAGTGACACCATTTTGGAAAGTAGACCCCCTAAGGAACTTATCTAGATGTGTTTTGAGAGCTTTGAAACCCCAAGTGTTTCACTACAGATTATAACGCAGAGCCGTGAAAATAATTTTTTTTTTTTCTCAAAAATGATTTTTTAGCCCCCAGCTTTGTATTTTTACAAGGGTAACAGAATAAATTGGACCCCAAAATTTGTTGTCCAATTTGTCCTGAGTACGCTGATACCCCATATGTGGGGGGGAACCACTGTTTGGGCGCATGACAGAGCTCGGAAGGGAAGGAGCGCCATTTGGAATGCAGACTTAAATGGATTGGTCAGCAGCCGTCACGTTGCATTTGCAGAGCCCCTGATGTACCCAAACAGTACAAACCCCCCACAAGTGACCCCATATTGGAAACTAGACCTCCCAAGGAACTTATCTAGATGTGTTTTGAGAACTTTGAACCCCCAAGTGTTTCACTAAAGTTTATAGCGCAAAGCTGTGAAAATAAAAATTATTTTTTTTTTTTTTCACAAAAATGATTTTTTAGCCCCCAGTTTTGTATTTTCACAAGGGTAACAGGATAAATTAGACCCCAAAAGTTGTTGTCCAATTTGTCCTGAGTACGCTGATACCCCATATGTGGGGGGGAACCACTGTTTGGGTGCATGACAGAGCTCGGAAGGGAAGGAGCGCCATTTGGAATGCAGCCTTAAATGGATTGGTCTGCAGGCGTCACCTTGCATTTGCAGAGCCCCTGATGTACCCAAACAGTACAAACCCCCCACAAGTGACCCCATATTGGAAACTAGACCTCCCAAGGAACTTATCTAGATGTGTTGTGAGAACTTTGAACCCCCAAGTGTTTCACTACAGTTTATAACGCAGAGCCGTGAAACTAAAAATTCTTTTTTTTCCCACAAAAATGATTTTTAGCCCCCCAAATTTTTATTTTCCTAAGGATAACAAGAGAACTTGGACCCTAGAAGTTGTTGTTCAATTTGTCCCGAGTACGCTGATAACACATATGTTGGGGTAAACCCCTTTTTGGGCGCACGGGAGAGCTCGGTAGGAAGGAGCACTGTTTTACTTTTTCAACGCAGAATTGGCTGGAATTGAGATTGGACGCCATGTCGCGCTTGGAGAGCCCCTGATGTGCCTGGACAGTGGAAACTCCCCAATTCTACCTGAAACCCTAACCCAAACACACCCCTAACCCTAATCCCAACGGTAACCCTAACCACACCCCTAGCCCTGACAGACCCATAATTCTAATCCCAACCCTAATCCAAACCGTAAATGTAATCCAAACCCTAACCCTAACTTTAGCCCCAACCCTAACTTTAGCCCCAACCCTAACCCTAACTTTACCTCCAACCCTAGCCCTAACCCTACCCCTAACCCTAAACGTGACTGAAATACGTGGCACTGAAATACGTGGCACTGAAATACGTGGCACTGAAATACGTGGCACTGAAATACGTGGCACTGAAATACGTGGCACTGAAATACGTGGCACTGAAATACGTGGCACTGAAATACGTGGCACTGAAATACGTGGCACTGAAATACGTGGCACTGAAATACGTGGCACTGAAATACGTGGCACTGAAATACGTGATACGTGGCACTTAAATACGTGGCACTGAAACACGTGGCACTGAAACACGTGGCACTGAAACACGTGGCACTGAAACACGTGGCACTGAAATACGTGGCACTGAAATACGTGGCACTGAAATACGTGCAACTGAAATACGTGGCACTTACATATGTGGCACTGAAATACGTGATACGTGGCACTGAAATACGTGGCACTGAAACACGTGGCACTGAAACACGTGGCACTGAAATACGTGATACGTGGCACTGAAATACGTGGCACTGAAATACGTGGCACTGAAATACGTGGCACTGAAATACGTGGCACTGAAATACGTGCAACTGAAATACGTGCAACTGAAATACGTGCAACTGAAATACGTGGCACTAAAATATGTGGCACTGAAATACGTGCTACGTGGCACTGAAATACGTGATACGTGGCACTGAAATACGTGGCACTGAAATACGTGGCACTGAAATACGTGGCACTGAAATACGTGGCACTGAAATACGTGGCACTGAAATACGTGGCACTGAAATACGTGGCACTGAAATACGTGGCACTATGACTGTCAGAAAATGTTCATTAAACGGTTAGAGTTAGGGTTAGGGTTTGGATCTCTTTATCACCTTGATGGTGGTGGGTGGCTTTTCAGTGTGTTTTCTGTTTTTTTTTTCGATAAAAACGCATGCATTTTTAACGCAAACGCATGTGCTTAAAAACGCAAGAAAATACTGCAGGTTGTATTTCTGAAAATGAACGCATGCAGAAAAAAAACGCATGCGTTTGAAAACGCGACCAAACCCGTACCAAAAAACGCATGCGTTTTCAATGCTAAATATAGGGAAAAAACGCATGCGTTTTTTTGTGCAAAAAACACCGCAGACAAAAACGCAAGTGTGCAGCGACGCTTTTTATAGCAATAAAGGTTTTGCGTCTCCACATTTTGAGACCTATAATTTTTCCACATTTTGCTCCACAGAGTCATGTGAGGTCTTGTTTTTTGCGGGAGGAGTTGACGTTTTTATTGGTAACATTTTCGGACACGTGACCGTTTTTGATCACTTTTTATTCCAATTTTTGTGAGGCAGAATGACCAAAAACCTGCTATTCATGAATTTCTTTTGGGAGAGGCGTTTATACCGTTCCGCGTTTGGTAAAATTGATAAAGCAGTTTTATTCGTCAGGTCAGTACGATTACAGCGATATCTCATTTATATCTTTTTTTATGTTTTGGCGCTTTTATACGATAAAAACTATTTTATAGAAAAAATAATTATTTTGGTATCGCTTTATTCTCAGGACTATAACTTTTTTATTTTTTTGCCGATGATGCTGTATGGCGGCTTGTTTTTTGCGGGACAAGATGACGTTTTCAGCGGTACCATGGATATTTATATCAGTCTTTTTGATCGTGTGTTATTCCACTTTTTGTTCAGCGGTATGGTAATAAAGCGTTTTTTGCCTCGTTTTTTTTTTTTTTTTTCTTACGGTGTTTACTGAAGGGGTTAACTAGTGGGGCAGTTTTATAGGTTGGGTCGTTACGCACGCGGCGATACTAAATATGTGTACTTTTATTGTTTTGTTTTTTTATTTAGATAAAGAAATGTATTTATGGGAATAATATATATATTTTTTTATTATTTATTTAGGAATTTTTTTTTTTTTTTTTTACACATGTGGAAAAATTTTTTTTTTACTTTTTTACTTTGTCCCAGGGGGGGACATCACAGATCGATAATCTGATAGTGTGCACAGCACTCTATCAGATCACCGATCTCACTTACATCGGTGCAGGCTTACCAGCGTCTGCACTGAGCAGACACTCGGTAAGCCACCTCCTTCCCTGCAGGACCCGGATGCCGCGGCCATCTTGGATCCGGGACCTGCAGCCAGGAAGGAGGTAGGAGACCCTCGCAGCAACGCGATCACATCGCGTTGCTCCGGGGGTCTCAGGGAAGCCCGCAGGGAGCCCCCTCCCTGCGCGATGCTTCCCTATACTGCCGGTACACTGCGATCATGTTTGATCGCGGTGTGCCGGGGGTTAATGTGCCGGGGGCGGTCCGTGACCGCTCCTGGCACATAGTGCCGGATGTCAGCTGCGATAGGCAGCTGACACCCGGCCACGATCGGCCGCGCTCCCCCCGTGAGCGCGGCCGATCGCGTATGACGTACTATCCCGTCACCCGGAATTAAGTCCCAGGTCACCTTGACGGGATAGTACGTCATACGGGATTAAGGGGTTAAATGTTACTCTCTCAAAAGGACATGTAGTCCATGAAAACATTTTAAATTCGTTTAAACAACAAAAACAACAACAACAACAACAACAACTGGACATACATAGTTTACATATATCCAGGTCAAATACACTCATCATAGTAGTCATAAAAAACACAGAGTATATAAAGAGTTTGCATTAATGTGTGTCTCAATACATAGACCGGATCATATAGGTTCAGGAAATTACAGTATGCCTACAGTATTTAAAACCTTAAAACTATTTTACTGCCAAAATAATCCCCATCTCATCTATAAAATAATACTGAAGCCCAGCGCGAACCAAGCATATTTTACCTTAAGTTCTATCACAATAGAACCAGACAATCAACCACGTGATGACATAGTAAGGTACGATGAGTTCCATACATCCCAGATTTTATTACATTTCTCTAAACAGCCCCTATTCTGGTATAAGGTACGCTCGTATGGTATGATTGAATTTACCAGCTCAATCCATGCCCTGAGAGATGGATACGTATTGTCCATCCAGCGCAAGGCTATTAGTTTCCTTGCCAAGAAAAGTGTCTCAAGAAAATTTGAAAATGGTGTCCCCACGTCTCTTCCTCTAGTACCCCATGAAAACATTTCAAACTTGTACAATAAGCTAAAATCGGGGGGGGGGGAGGGAAATGGCACTCCTAAAAATTATAGTAAATTAATACAGGCAAATGTAATGTCAATATCAACACAAATATCCAATATTAGAATTTATAGTAACAAAGACTAACCAGGAGCATGTGGCGGTGGCGGAGGGGGCAGTGGGAACGACTGGAGCGAGGACCCCATAGGACCTACTAGAACAGACGCTGGTTGTAAACCGCCAATGTCATCTGTAAGAAGGAAAATTTATAAAGACATACACACTATAGAGTAGTAAAATATATACACATAATGGACAGAATCCTAATGAACCTATCCAGTATCTTGTACATACATTTCATTTTTGAAAACCAAATTTTGATTGGTTGTGGAAAGATCCAGTCTGATTTTTTTTCTATTTTACAGGGGTTCTTAAAGAGAACCTGTCAGTACAGTTTTACACGTCAAAGTAAAATTCATGGCCATAGTGGCACGGTTATACAGATTAACTAGATACCTCTAGTGATGAAATCCTCATGGTTGCTGTTCTATTATCATGTGAAGTTTTGGTGTGATAAGTTTAAGATGCATAGGCGCGCCCCTATGGTTGAAAGTCTGATTTCTCATCGATAGCTTATTACATAAAAACTTACAAATCTCTCCACAATTGGCACTTCTCTCATTGGGTATAGGTGACATAGAACCTTCTTTAAGACCTCTAGTTTTACATAAATTCTCTGTGACAAAAAATACATTTGCCTTTAACAGGAAAAATCCAGACACACCTAAGATTCAAGACATAAATCAATAAAATCTCTCTTCACAAAGATTATGAGCTTAAATGTGCTATAATCTACAATTGTTACACTAAATACGCAAAAAAAAAAAAATGGTCACACTGGCTGGAAATTTCTCCGTGAAATCCCAATTGTGAAATGTACCTACTCATTTTCTGTTATCTTCATTGGAATTACTGTACTTAATTTTGTAAATGTGATTTTAATTGTAATTTTCTTGTTCACTTTGTTCCACGGTTAACCTTGATACCTCCAAGTCCTCTTTATTCCCTGGTTATGCTTGCCCATCCATTTTCCCCCTTTCCTCCCTTCCCTGAAATAGTTTATAATTAATAAGATGCATAGGGGCTGAACGGGGTAGGGTCTTCGGCTCCTGCCCGGGCCTTTCCGCCTGCCTCTGGTGTCTGTATCTGACTTCTGTTTGAAAGTTTGCACAGGCGGTGCCGTCCTCGTTGAGGGTGGCGCTTACACAGATTGATCTCCCAGTGGTCTTCAATAAAATGACGCTGGTGGCGGTGCATGCACAGATCGAGACTCCGCTCATTAACTACCCAAGACCTCCACCAGCGACATTATATTGAAGACGGCTAGAAGATCAATCTGAGCAACTGCCGCCCACTGTGAGGACATCATCGGCGCAAACTTTCAAACAGGAGGCAAATAAAGACATCAGAGGCGGGTGGAGGGGCCAGGACAGAAGCAAAGAAAAAAATCATACCCACATTCCCACCTCTATGCATCTGAACCTTATTGCACTAAAACTTCAAATGTGGATTTCTTCATTCAAGTTATCTGTATAATAGCATCATTATGGCCATGCCTTTACTTTAACATGCAAAATCATGCGGACAGGTTCTCTATCCAAAACTGATCGCACAAGACCCCCAGCTTGCACAATGACCTTGTACTTCTATACAAACAAGGATCTGTGAAAATTGTAAGAAAGGGAAAAAAAAGAAAAAAAAAAAAGAAAAAGATCTTTAAAAATACATTTAAAAAGAACACAACTGATGGATCAACATCTAGAAACTAATTTTGTGGCTGCATGTGTCTTACTGCTGGTTACAAGCAACCCCATTGTATGGAGAAAGCTTACAGTATAAAGCGCTTTTATCGCCACAAAACCAGGACCTTGTCTATTCTAAAAGACTGTCTACCGATAGCATGCCCACTGAGGCTGGACTGTGTTCCCTGATCCGGCCTCACCCTCTTCATCCCATGGCTGCTTGTGTATGCTGCGACTCCGGGCATGCGCAGTGCACCTCTCCCTACATGCCAGCGGTTTGAGGCCACACTGCGCATGCTTGTACTCGCAGAGTTCACAAGCAGCCACGGGATGCAAAGTTAAAAGGAACCTGTCACCCCCAAAATGGAAGATGAGCCAAGTCCTCTTCTTGTCTTCTGACTGCGGCTCCAACGCAGGCTTACCGATTCGCCCTGTTGAGGGCAGAGCAAAGTACTTCAGTGCGCAGGGCCTGGGCCTCACTGACCTTTCCTGGCGACTGCCCACTGCAGTACTTTACCCTTAACAGGGTAAATCAGTACGCCTGCGCTGGAGCCGCAGCGTGAAGACAAGAAGAGGACGTCATCCTATGAAAATGGGAGGCCCCGGACCGGACAGCAACTCCCATCCGACCGGACCGCAGCAGGACCGCCCCTGGGTGAGTATAATATAACCTCTTTTTCTCATCTTTCAGGTTACATCGGGGGCTTATCTACAGCATTACAGAATGCTGGAAATAAACCCCTGATGCTGGTGGGCTTAGCTCACCTTCGATTTTGGGGGTGACAGGTACCCTTTAAAGGGAACCTATCACCCCGTTTTTTAAAGATTAGATAAAAATAGTGTGAAATAGGGGCAGAGCTGGGCTTTACATTAGTGCCTTTTTGGTGCCTTTACACCCCCGTTAGGCTGCCGAAATACCTTTGTGAAGTGGCCGTTTTGTCCTGTCACTCAAGTTGGTCAAGTCGGATGGGCGTGGTCACAGCGCTGTTTCTCCCCCAGATCAGGCTCTTCATTACGTTTGTGGCGTAGTGGTATGCGCATGTCCAAGGTCCCGAATCCTGCACAGGGGTGTGAAAATAGCAGCGATGTCCGTTATTTCATTGGTGGTCGCGGCCATCTTGCTTTGGCCGCGCGTGCGCAGAAGCGGCGCTCTGCTGGCCGCGGCTTCAGGAAAATGGCCGCGGGCATCCGCGCGTGCGCAGATGGCTATCGCGGCGGCCATTTTCGTGAAGCCGAGATGCGAACTCTGCTTCACGAAAATGGCCGCCGCGATAGCCATCTGCGCACGTGCGGATGCCCGCGGCCATTTTCCTGAAGCCGCGGCCAGCAGAGCGCCGCTTCTGCGCACGCGCGGCCAAAGCAAGATGGCCGCGCCCACCGACCACCAATGGAATAACGGACATCGCTGCTATTTTCACACCCCTGTGCAGGATTCGGGACCTTGGACATGCGCACACCACTACGCCACCAACGTAATGAAGAGCCTGATCTGGGGGAGAAACAGCGCTGTGACCACGCCCATCCGACCTGACCAACTTGAGTGACAGGACAAAACGGCCACTTCACAAAGGTATTTCGGCAGCCTAACGGGGGTGTAAAGGCACCAAAAAGGCACTAATGTAAAGCCCAGCTCTGCCCCTATTTCACACTATTTTTATCTAATCTTTAAAAAACGGGGTGATAGGTTCCCTTTAAGGAAGAAAATAGCGAGGCCAGATCAAGGATCACAGTAATGTCTCAGTGGGCATGCCATCAGCAGACACAACTGGTCCGCTCATATTGCACCATTTTCCAACTAGACAAGGTCCTTTGGATATGTGGCAACAGAAGTTAGAAAAAGTAAGTACTGTATCACTATATACTGTAAACTTCCCCCACACGGCCGGGTTGCCTATAACACCGTTCCAACAAATTTTCGTGAATTCTTTGTAAATGCATTCAAATGATGTCACTCACATTTCTATGACCACACGAGAACAGAATGTTATCATAGTGCAAAATCATTTGCTCTTGTTTTTAAAATAGGAGATGTGGGGCAAGGAAATTAATTATATACACAATTCAGGGATACAAAGTGAAATTTGTGAGAAAAAAAAAAAACCTTCCACATTTTTATTGGGAACTTTTATGACAAACTATCGTTACACAGGCCAAAGAACATAAACTAAACTACATTTATTGCAATTTCAAGTTCGGAGATTTGCCTGCAGTTTGTAGCTCTGCAGCATCTCTACTGCTGAAGCCCTGCTATGGGTAAGCACAAGCAATCCATCGCAGCTTCAAGTCTTGTAAGGGGACTACTGAAGCCAGTAGAAAGAAAAAAATATAGTTCTTACCGATAACGGTATTTCTCTGAGCCCATGACGGCACCACGGAGAGAGGGGATCCGCCCACCAAGGACAGGAAACCTACAGATAAAAAAGGCGGTACCACTCTCCCGCATCAGTTGTTTACTAGAGAACGATGGGAGACTATGGAACAGCTTATTAGTTTCAACATTACTTTATATTAACTTAATTGAGATACCCCGTGGCCTATCAAAAAATAAACTATGGCACTATATTAACGTGCACACCCATAAGTGAAGGGAGGGAATGTACGGGTGCCGTCATGGGCTCAGAGAAATACCGTTATCGGTAAGAACTATATTTTTCTCTGTCGCCCATGACGGCACCACGGAGAGATTTCATAGATTGTACATTCAGGGAGGGACCACCGCTTCCAGAACCCTTTTACCGAAAGTAAGGTCCGAAGAGGAAATAAGGTCCAATCTATAGTGTCTATAGAATGTGGAAGGTGATGACCAAGTAGCGGCTCTACATATCTGATCGATAGAGGTTCCGGCCTTCTCCGCCCAAGAAGCCGCCACTGCCCTCGTTGAGTGAGCCTTGACTTCCCCTGGAACAGACACTCCACTTGACGAATATGACAAGCTGATAGCGTCCGTGACCCATCTTGCCAAAGTGGATTTGGAGGCTTTTTTCCCCTTTCGGGGACCCTGAAAGCATACAAAAAGAGAGGCATCCTCCCTACTCTCTCTAGTGGCTTCTAAATATTGTATGAGACATCTCCTTACATCTAGCGTATGTAATGCTTCCTCCTCTTTATTTTTAGGGTTAGGACAGAAGGAGGGAAGAGAGATCTCTTGAGTTCTATGGAACCGGGAAGCCACTTTCGGGAGGTATGCAGGATCTATCTTGAGAATAACTCTATCCTCTAAAACCTGAGTGTATGGAGGGTTAGCAGATAAAGCTTGTATGTCGCTAATCCTACGAGCGGATGTGAGGGCAACCAGCAGGGAAGTTTTGAGGGATAGGATTTTTAATGGGACCTCCTCCAAGGGTTCGAAGGGAGGTTTAGTCAGGGCTCTAAGGACCAAATTTAAATCCCATTGAGGGGAGGTTTTAATTGGAATTGGCCTTGATCTGCTTGCTGCCCTGATAAACCTTGAAACCCATCGATTCCCTGCCAGATTGTAATTAAACAGGGCTCCCAATGCTGCCACATGGACTTTCAGGGTACTTGTGGCTAAACCGATCTCCAACCCCTTTTGTAAAAATTCTAATACAGTTTTAAGGGGAACCTTTTCTCCTACTTTGGAACCTGATGATGATAGGAATTTCTTCCATATCTTCCCGTATTGTTTTGTCGTGACCGGTTTCCTACTTTGTAAGAGAGTGGATACTAATGCTGGTGAAAATCCTCTATCCTCTAGTAGCTTCCTCTCAAATGCCAGGCCGTCAAGTGCAAGTTCATAACTTGTGGATGGTTGATCGGCCCTTGGGAGAGCAAGTCTGGGAGGTCTGGGAGTACCCACGGGTCGGATATCGACATTCTCCTCATCCAAGAGAACCAAGGTCTCTTCGGCCAGAACGGGGCTATCAAGATTACATGAGCCCCGTCCTCCCGAATCTTCCTCAGCACTGCCGGAATCAGGGCAAATGGGGGAAATGCGTAAGCTAGATGATGCCGCCATGGAATCAGAAACGCATCCAGGGCTACCGGGTTCCCTTGAGGATTTATGGAGCAAAAGGAGGTTACTTTTTTGTTTGTGTTGTTGGCAAAGAGATCTATGTTGGGAACCCCCCATTTTCTTGTAATCTGGGTAAATACCGTCTGATTTAGCTCCCATTCTCCTTGCTTTAAACTGGAGCGGCTTAGAAAGTCCGCTTTGAAGTTGTCCACCCCCCTTATGTGTAGACTTGTCAGGGATAAAAGGTTGCTCTCGGCTATCTGAAAAATTTCGTTGGTTACCTCCATCAGTTTTTTGGAGCGAGTCCCCCCCTGGTGATTCAGGTATGCTACTACCACCCTGTTGTCCGACATGACTCTGACGTGGTGGGAGTGAAGGGCCCCCAAGAATTCCTGGAGGGAGAACTTGACCGCAAGGAGCTCTTTCATATTGGAGGATTCCTCCCGCAGGGATGTTGGCCAGGTGTTTTGAGCTACTAGGTCGCCTAAATGAGCCCCCCAGCCACTGGGGCTTGCATCTGTCGTCAGTATCTTTGAGATTGGGATTACCCATGGGACTCCCTGGGAAAGATTCCTTAGTGATGCCCACCAGGTTAGTGACTGAGTTGTTTTTGGAGATAATCTCAACCGACTTTCTAAATGCCCTCCCAGAGAGATCTCTTCTGATAAAATCTGCCATTGAAGGTGTCTCGAATGGAGCTGCGCCCATTGGACCGCCGGTATGCACGAAGTCATGGATCCTAAGAGGGACATAGCCTGGCGTAGTGTTATAGAAGGGAGGGCTTGTATTTTGGCCACTCGTCTTATCATGCTTTGTATTTTTTCCTCTGGAAGACGGCATTCTTCCTTTATAGAGTCCAGTATTAGACCCAGATATTCTTGGACCTGGGAAGGTACCAGTCTGGACTTTTTCAAGTTTATCAGCCAACCCAGATCCTGTAGGGACCTTGTCACTGTATCCAGCTGATTGCTGCAGTGTTGGGGGGAGGAGCCTATTATCAAAAAATCGTCCAGGTATGGTACAATCAAGGTGTCTTGCTCTCTGAGATGAGCCATTACCTCCGAAATTATTTTTGTGAATATTCTCGGGGCTATTGCCAGTCCGAACGGTAGGGCTGAGAATTGAAAGTGGCGTAATGTCCCCCTGACATGAACTGCTATCCTGAGAAACCTCTGGTGATCTATGTGGATGGGGACGTGATAATAGGCATCCTTCAGGTCCAGGACTACCATAAAACACCGAGGAAAAAGCATTTTTATAGAGGATTTTATCGTCTCCATCTTGAATGGTTGAATCTCTAGGTATTTGTTTAGGCTCTTCAGGTTTATGATAGTCCTGTAAGACCCATCTGGTTTTTTTCTCAGGAATAGAGGGGAATAATAACCTTGTTCTCTTTCTTGTGGAGGGACTTCTAGAAGAACCCCCTTGTCCACTAGTCCTAGGACCTCGTTCTCTAATGCCCATTGTTCTTCCGCTGAAGACTTTGGAGAGGTTATTGAAAAGAAGGGACGAGGAGTTCAGAAATGTTAGCTTTAGACCTGATTTTATTATGCCCAGGATCCATTGGCTGCATGTAATCTTTTCCCAGGCCGGGAGAAAGAGTGACAATCTCCCCCCCACCCGGGGCCAACCTTCATTGAGAGGGTTTCTTGTTGTCGCCGGGGTTTTTATTAAACAGGTACCCTTTATTTCTGTTTTTCTTATCCTCCCATTTTCCCTGGTTTCTCCCTTGCTTTTTACGGAAAAACCTCTTGCTCCGAAAGGGCCGTTTGTAAGCGGGGAAACCCAGGGCAGGAAAAGATTTCTTTTTATCTCCTGCCTTCTCCAGGATGTCGTCCAGGGTGGGGCCAAACAGAAATTCCCCTTCACAAGGAATAGTGCATAATTTAGACTTCGTCTGTAAGTCCCCTGGCCAGCACTTAAGCCAGAGGGCGCGCCTTGCCGCGTTAGAGAAGACCGCTGACCTGGCAGCCAATCTAATAGAATCAGCAGAAGCATCTGCTAAAAATGCGGCCGCCCCTCTTAGTACCGGCAAGGTGTTCAGTATGGAGTCACGGGACGCCTTCCCCTTTAGCTGGCCCTCCAGTTGGTCTAACCAAATCATTAATGAACGGGACGTGCATGCGGCTGCGACTGCTGGCTTTAGACCTCCTCCAGATGCTTCCCAGGCACTTTTGAGAAAAGCATCCGCTTTTTTGTCCATAGGGTCTTTTAAGACCCCCATGTCTTCAAAAGGAAGGGCAAATTTTTTAGACGCTTTGGCAATAGCTACGTCTAGCTTGGGGGCTTTTTCCCAGAAGGAGCAAGATTCGTCCTCAAAGGGGTACTTCCTTTTTGGCGTCAATAACGCCTTTCTCAAGGGTTTCTTCCACTCCTTTTTGATTAGTGCGGAAATAGTTTCATTGAGTGGAAAAGCCCTCTTTCTCTTTTGCTCAAGACCTCCGAACATGATGTCCTGAACCGACCTTTTGGGGTGAGAGTCTACTAACCCCATAGTGCTCCTCACTGCTTTAATGAGGCCATCGGTGTCTTCTAAGGGGAAACAGCTGTGACCCCCAGAGGAAGATGACGAAGAAGAGGAGGAGGTGGTGGAGGAGTCAGATGAATCTGAGTCCGCACTATCCTTGTCTGTATTAGACACCGGGGACGGAGACCTGTGTTTAGTCTTCCTCCGTTTTTTTCCCCTTTTCAGAGATTTAAAGGTGTCTTCTACCTGATTCTTAATCAGGGTTTTGAGGTCAGCTGCAAACCCGGGAAGCCCCTCGGATACTGTTTGCTGTATACATATACTACAAAGTCTTTTCTCCCAGGTATTTGGAAGATCTTCTTTACACAGGGCACAAATCCTATGCTTGGTTTTCCCTAAGCTCTTCTTTCCCTAGAGAAAAAGAGACAAATAATACCCTTACTGTCTCTAACTTTCACGAAGATCACTTACCACCTCCAGGACCCATAAATACCGGTTGAGGATGCTCCATGTCCGTCTTTTTCCCCGACGCCGTACTGGACTCCTTGCTATGTTGGGACCTTTGGCGTTCTTTACCGGTGGTGTCCTGGTGTCCTTTTTGCTGTCGCCGTTTTTGCTGCTGCTGCTGCTGCGGCGATGCTGATGGTGGTGGTGGTGACTCAGGTAAGGGTGATGCCATGTCACTCATTCTGATTGCAGGTATGGCCTCACGTAGGCTGCTGTCAATCGACTGATGATGCGGCTGCCGCCGCTCTGCTCTGGCCGCTGCGCCGGTGCCGTGCTCTGCACTAGTGCTGCGCTCTGCGCTGGTGTTGAGGCTTGTGCCGCTGCTTGCGCTGCGGTCTTTCGCCTCCTGATGACTGGAGCCAGGTCCATTTTATATCGCCGCGCTTCCCGTGGTGCGCTTGCGCAATAGCTGCGGCCTCGTTCCCGGCGCCTGCGCAGAAGCGCCCATCCGGCGCCTGCGCAGAAGCGCCCATCCGGCGCCTGCGCAGAAGCGCCCATCCGGCGCCTACGCAGAAGCGCTCTGTCGGCGCCTGCGAGAAGAGTCCCCCGCCGGCGCCTGCGCAGAAGCGAACGCCGCCGCCGGCTGCGCAGAAGCGCCCACCCGGCGCCTGCGCAGAAGCGCCCATCCGGTGACTGCGCAGAAGCGCTCGCAGAACGCCGGCGCCCACGCCATTCGGCGCCGCAGGAGCTCCCGCGCACGCGCGGGCGGCCCAAGATGGCGCTGCCCATGGCGCACATGAAACGCTGCCTCTCCGGAGCTCCCGGTTTGCTTGCAGCCTGTATGCGCGGTCCCTGCACGCCTCCTGGCCATGCAGTGTGCAGACTGACGCTTGAAGGGGGGAGAGCCGCGCTACCTCTCCCGCAACCACAGAGGGACCCCCCTGGATGTTGCCGCTGCTGCATCTTACCTAGGGAGGTGACCGCGAACTCCATGTCACCTCCCCCGCACACCCTAGAGGCCCACTAGCCCCAGCGGTGGCGCTTCGGGTCACCACACCAGCCGAGGCAGAGGGACCCCAGCTGCCTGAGTCGGACTGATTGGCCCCGGAATCCCACGATGATCTTCTTCTGGTGAGTCTGTAGGTCTCCCATCAAGGACAGGAAACCAACTGATGCGGGAGAGTGGTACCGCCTTTTTTATCTGTAGGTTTCCTGTCCTTGGTGGGCGGATCCCCTCTCTCCGTGGTGCCGTCATGGGCGACAGAGAAAATGTAAATATGTATATATATATATATATTTGTGGTGAGGTGTGTGTGTATGTGTGTGTGTGTGTGTGTGTGTATGTATATGTATGTATATATATATATATATATATATATATATATATATATATATATATATATATATATATATATATATATATATATATATATATATATATATATATATATATATATATACACATACATATACACACACACACACACACACACACTAACTATATATATATATATATATATATATATATATATATATATATATATATATATATATACATACATACATACATATACACACACACACACACACATACACACACACCTCACCACAAAAGTTCAAATCACCCCCCTTTGAAAATTGAAAACAAAAAAAATACACATTCGATATCGCTGCATTCAGAAATATCCAATGTAGTAAAATATAAAAGTAAATTAATCAGATTGGTAAAAAAAAAAAAAAAAAGGCCAAAATCATGTTTTTTTGGCTGCCACACCATTGCAATAAAATGCAATAACAGGCGATCAAAATATTATATCTACCCCAAAATGGTATCAATAAAAAGTCAGCTAAGGGTGCAAAAAAATAAACCCTCACCCAGCCTCAAATCCCAAAGAATGGAGAAGTTACAGGTGTGGGAAAATGGTGACAATTTTTTTCTTACAGATTTTAGCATTTAGTTATCATGTTAACCCCTTTCTGACATTGGCCGTAATAGTACGCCGATGTCGGGCCCCCTCCCTTTGATGTGGGCTTCAGCGCTGAGCCCACATTTTTTCCGCACGTGTCAGCTGTTTTGTCTCAATCTGCACATGCATCCATTTTCACGCTTTCACAAAATGTTGCTGGAGCCCAGCGCCCCCCCTCCGCCTCTGAACCTGCCGCACCGGGCTGGGATGAGAGCAAGATCACTGCCCTGCAGCGTCGGACCACCAGAAATATCACCTGACTCCTGCTGCCACCACGATAACTGTAGGTACATTCCGACTGACGCACCCCCGTTATCCAACCAACTTTTGGGGGGAAAAAGTGCATCTTAGTCGGAAAAATAGGGTATTTGTTTCCATACATTTACTGCAATACAATTCTCCACAATAAACACTTGTAAACTAAAAAATAGAGCCAATTCTCAATTTATTCTGTCATTTTCATTTTTAGCAGCATCAAATATATATATGAATTAGCTACTTTTGTTCAATTTACAATTTTGTTATAATGTTGCAAAACGATCTGGATAAGATGTATGAATGGGCAAACGAGGTTTAATGTAGATAAATGTAGAGTAATGCACCTATGACGGAGTAATCCTATAGCTGCATATACATTAGATGGGACCATACTTGGGACTACAGAACAGGAGAAGGACTTGGGTGTTCTGGTTACAAGTAAGCTGAGCAGCAGTACTCAATGTCAAGCAGCAGCCACAAAAGCAAACAAGATTTTAGGATGTATAAAAAGAGATACAATCCCATGATCCCAACGTATTGTTACCCCTTTATTAATCACTGGTGAGGCCACATCTAGAATATGGGATCTAGTTTTGTGCTCCACATTTTAAAAAGGAAATTCAGAAGTTAAGAGTCAGTTCAAAGGCAGGCAACGAGATTATTACAAGGGATGGAAGGCCTGTCATATGGTGAGAGGTTGGAAACGTTAGAAAAAAGCCTCTTCGGAGGAGATCTCATTTACATGTATAAATATATGTGTGGTCAGTACAAAGGATTGTCACATGACTTATTCCTTCCTAAGACCATACTGAGGACCGGGGCCACAAATTACTGGTAGAAGAAAGGCGATTCCGGCAGCTAAATAGGAAAGGGTTCTTTACAGTTAGTAAAAATGGCTAACACAAGAGGCGGTAATAGCAGACACTGACATTTTGAAAAAGGGCTGGATGATTTCCATGATACACATAACATTGTGGGTTATAGTTAAATTAGTGACAAAATGTACAATTGGTGGAGGAAGGTTGAACTTGATGGAGCGAGGAATTTTTTTTAACCTATGCAACTGTGTTGTTGAACAGTATCAGGCTTAAAAGACAGATGGAGCCATATAATTAGTTTCTAGGTGTTCATTCGGCTGCCAGGTTCCCTTTGACATAAAAACTAACAATAGGTAATTCTTGGATAACACATTCCCTTTAAAGTGGCATAAAAGACGACACCTGACAGGGCATTACCTAGAAGGCTTAGGCTCCTGCGAGGAGGTGGGGGTGGGGTAGGCGGGTGGGTAGAGCATGAACCTCGGTGTGATATGTCCACGTCCACAAGAGATACCGTTTCACCTGTCACAAAGAAAACCACATTAAACAATGTAATGGGAACACGCATAATCAGGGCGAAAGGATTTGCATTTTTAACCACTTACCGGTAAAGAGGGGACTGAAGGAGACCGGAGAGAAGGCACTTTGAGTTCTGGTCAAACGGGGCTTCCTGTATATATAAAAAAAAATAAATTGTCATTTCTATGGTAACCCAGATATCATATGAAAACAGGACAATACAGGATATATCATAACACAAGAATATTACTCGTCACCTAGCAGAGCAGACCATACAGATTCAAATAATCCTTGCCTGTGATTATGACAGAACTTAAAAGAGGGTTTTCCCCACAAAGTATATTTTAATTAATAGATCTTGGGAGTAAAAATTATTTCCACAATTGGATGTATGTGCTAAAAAAAAAAAAAAATACTGTGTCATGGTTGCATCTGACCATGCAGGAACATGGTATGAGGAAGCAAAAGAGTATACAGACAGGACAGCATGGGGACGCAGCTGATTCTTTCTATAAGGAAAACATGTTTTCAAACAGATAGGAAAATGTTTTACCTCACAGAAAGCAGCTGTGATCCCAAGCTGTCCTGTCTGTATACTATTTTGCTTCCTCCCCCGGCCAGGAGCTGTGGTATGATCAGACCATGTTCCTGTATGGTCAGACACGGCCATTACACAGTACACAGCAGGGGCACATTTATAAGATTATCTCAGCACAGGGGGGAAAAAAAAATAATTAACATCCAATTGTGGAACTAATTTTAATTTCAAGATATATTTATCAAAATATACTTTGTGGTATAACTCTACACATTTGACTAAGGTCCACTGAGCAGGATGATATTGCAGAGCTCAGCTGACAGGACGATATTGCAGAGCTCAGCTGACCATGAGAATCCCAGAGAGATGACTGTTGGGGGCATTAAGGATCCGGCTTATGCGATTTTGGACTGCTGATCTTTTTGTTGTCTAAAGCCTGCCATATTTATTAGGTAGCAGTCGGCTCTCCCATACACAGGAACTCTTGTTTGACCGTGAGTGGGATCTCCATGAGAGAGCGGTCATCGGACATGTCTGGTGACATCTTATCTCTGGGAGAACATACAATTATATAGAATGTCGGCCAAACCTGTTGATGTCGTTAGGGAGCTTAACTGTCAGGTGTCCCCCATGAGGCTGTCCAAACTAGACCGAGTCCTATGACAACTCTTGATGTCATATATACACTAATTTTTACTCGCTATTGTTTCACCATAGTATATACTGGTGTCAAGGTGAAAATATACTTTCTTATATACCTTTTGTACTTTTATATAACTTATACTGTGAAACAATAAGTTTTCCCTTGCTAATGCAAATGTAACTGTATTAAAGATGGCTGCCAGTGTTCATTCTTCACTTCAGTTTAGAATCTGAAAGGTTAAAGTTTCATTTCTTCTGAAAAGATAACTCAGGAATGTGAAGAAAGAAGTAACCACCGGGAGACGTTCTGACGAATCGGAGAGAGAGACTGGACACTAGATGTATACTGCATAAACCCCGCCTATTGCATTCCTTTTTAGTACCGTGTATTTGGAAAATAAAGTTCAGTTGCTGTGACAATTACACACGTGTGTGGATCCACGAGCATGCACTGAGATTGAACCAGCTACCTGTCTGACTCATTCTTACCCAGTACCACATGCTTATAGTTTAATTTGGAATGACTGGTGAATGAAGGTATATTGTCGTTATGACCCCGACAATTTGGAGCCCAACGGGGGGCGTGGACAGCGATCCGAGACCCTCTGGACCCATGCCTGGATGTCTGCGGATGATACCCGTAGTGGCTGACCTCGAGGACTGATCACCCTCCGCACACGGTAAGTGGCGATCATATACACTGTATGTGTCACACTTGCTAGTGTCTCAGCCGTTATTGGTTTGTCTGTGGTCTCCTTGGGTCTGGGGAGTGACCGGTCGAGTGGTGAGATCGAACGCGATCCTGTGCCACGCTCTGAACCAGCAACTGAGAGACGTCGCATCCGGCGCGTCCTCATGTACACCACACCTCCTCCACCGGTCATTGTACTCCGTTCAACCACCCTACCCATGACTATTGTCTAGTAGTGAAGTGGAGTGAAAGATTGAGCTAGTTGTAGATTGTGGGGCGGCTTAGAGGAAGGGATAGGAGACGCAGCCTCTGTGATATTGTACCAACTAGGTAATTTAAGACGTCCCGGAGGGGGACCACCTGTATTTCTGTGAAGGGCTCTCACTAGGAGACCGCCTCCCAACGGTTTGGAATATCGTGGCAGGATAGTCTGTTAATCACTGGTGCTCAGGTTAGGGACAGGAAATATTGAGCGCGAGGCTTTTTTTTCTTATACGTTGAGCGAGAGGCTCCGTGTTTTTAAAACACCAGTGTTGAAGATCGCTGCCAGTGGCCTACTGCAGGAGGACACAGTATTCTGTGAGTCATGTTGCGTATCTTAAAGCAGAAGAAGTCCGTGCCCCACAAGTTAGATGAGGATGCTGTGGAAGTCAGGGCAATAGTGGAGTCACGGGAGGGAAAGAAGGCAGTCAAGAATGTTGAAGAGATTGTATAAGCATGTAGGATTGCCCTCGTCAGGGGGTTTGCAGCCGGCTATGTAGCCCAATCTCATAGAAAATAAAAGGGGCATGTTGAAAGATAAAGGATTGTTAGAACAAGCGCAAGCTCATCTGCGAGTTGCGCGAAGCTTAAAGAACAAAGGATGAAAATAGGTTGATGGAGAGGGAGGATCAGACAATGTAGAACCCGTGTTTGGTTATAAAATGCCTTTGAACTGTGATTTTACAGATTGTAAAATGCCCGCCGTGCCACTGATGATGAAAATGCAGTCCCAGCCACCTGTAATGGCGGCAGGATGAGCTTTCCAGAAGCGTAGGTGTGTCCTGTTTGTGTTGTGCAGAATCCAACCTGGGTGGAGACCTGCCGCGTGTGTGTGTGTACGGGCTGTCCTTGGGGCTCCGCCCAGACCACGGAGGATCATAGGAAAGTTTTGTAGAAATTAAGTCTGAAAACTGCTGCAATTTGTGACTTTGTAGAAGATACGGAGCTTTTTATCAGTGCTGTGTAGGAGAGGGGAGGGGTGAGTGAATCCCTGCGCGACCTGCTCGAAATATTTCCCCTCGGTGCTGTGGGCTAGAGGGAAGGGGGGCCATGTATTGCATTCTAAGTTTTCTCTGTCCTTGGATTAGTACACGCTGAGAGATTTATGTTTAAAGCAATAAGTACTGTATGAAATTGGAAGTGAAATAGACCTGTGCCTAGTCTTAGAGGAAAACTTGTAAGTAATTGAAAGATTGGTAAAAGATTACCTGCTTATATATAGCAAATTGAAGATCAACAGGGGGGCTCCCTGTTGGATAATATGGTCCCTCCCTAGCTTCGTTATGTCAATTTTCAGATTAAGAGTTTGTTTTAATCGGTGTAAATGGCAGACCCCCCAGCCCGGAAAGGCTCCTACATCTCCTCTTCGTGTGCCCGTGAAACCTTCACACTTACAAGGCCAGACTTTCCAGGAATCTGAAGTTTGGTTCCCCTGTCATTCACGCTACTACATCACACTTCAGGAATCCCAGGTTCTTTTCTCAGTAGGGTATGGGGACATAATTACCCACCAGATAGGAGCCATAGTGAACCCAGCTAACTCTACCCTGTCACATAGAGGTTGTTTGGCCCAACAGATAGCTAACAAGGGAAGCCCAGTCATAGCCCAAGAGTGTCAGGCCTACCTTGCCACTTATGACCCCTTGCATCCAGGAGACGCTATGTCCATCCAAAGAGGGAATTTGCCCTGTGATATAGTGTTACACACTGCAGGCCCCGTATATGATTACAAGACACCCGAGCACTGCCGTACAGTATTGCAGACTGCCTTGCAGACAGAGCTCACCTATGCAGGACATGCTACAGGTGTGCTGACTCAGCTTCATGGAAACAAACAGAGATCTGTTGCTTATTACAGCGGCCGCCTGGATACGGTGGCAAGAGGAAGTTCCTCATGTGTTTGGGCTGTGTTGTCTGTCCAGCTGTTGCTACACAAATCTTCAGAGATTGTTTTGGATTACCCACTGATGGTCCACACCCCACACGATGTACATAGTATCCTTAACCAGGTACAACCTAGCCACATGTCCATGGCTGGACAGCTGCGACTTTGGTGTGCTATTCTCATGCCTACTAATGTGACTTTGAAAAGGTGCACTGTCCTGAACCCCGCTACTTTTCTCCTAGTTCCCCTGGATCCAAAGGGGGGAGGAATAGGTGACATGAGCAAGGACACTCTTTTTCTTTCTAGAATGGATCCAGAGGAACAAGCTTAGGTTTCCAAACCATATGATTGTCTAGAATTGATGTCTCAGGAAACGGCTGGTCTCTAGTGTGCCTATTCTAATGCTGATTTTGAGCTTTTTGTAGATGGATCCCGTCACCAAGATGACCGAGGATGCTACTGTACCAGATATGCTGTGGTCTCAGAACATGAGGTAATCAAGGCAGAGTCAATGCCAGCTCATATGTCTGCACAAGAAGCAGAGCTCAAGGCGCTCATAGAAGCGTGCAAACTAGCAGAAGGTAAGACTGTAAATATCTACACTGATTCTAGGTATGCTTTTGGCATTGCACACGGTTATGGGCCTATCTGGAGAGCCAGGGCTTTCCTGACAGCAAATGGCCACCCCTTTAAACATGCTGAGGCAGTCTAGCAACTTATGAATGCACTACAGTTTCCCACCCAAGCAGGCATCATAAAGGTAAAGGCACATACCAAAGGCACTGATGGACGGACAAAGGGTAACGCACTGGTAGACCAGGCTGCCAAGAAAGCAGCAAGCACTCCTGTAGCCTCTCAAGTACATCACCTAGACACCCCACCATCTCCACTTGTGTTGAAAGACATCTTAGCCCGGTTACAAGAACAGGCAAGTAAGGAGGAGAAAAATAGGTGGCAAAAGATAGGGGCTTGCTCTGATACAGTCACTGGACTATGGGGGAGGGGTGAAAAGGTCTGCCTACCACAGGTACTGTACCCAATGATGGCACAGGTTCTGCACGGGAATGTGCACCACTCGAAGACAGCCATGTGTGACACCCTACAGAAACAATGGATTGCCCCCGGGGTTTTCCACCTGCGCAGAAAGGCAGGTACAGAGCTGCATGATATGTGCCACACATAATCAGGGTAGGACAGTGAAAACCCCATCCAAACACACTCCCCGGCCCCTTTAACCAATTCCAGAGACTGCAGATTGATTAAATTCAGTTGCCTAGGGTAGGGACGTATGAGTATGTGTTGGTCTGCATTGATTTATTTTCAGGTTGGCCAGAAGCCTACCCAGTTGCCAAAGCTACGGCTAACACAACGGCGAAGAAACTGATGGCTGAGATCATATGCAGGTATGGAGTTCCTGAAGTCATTGAAAGCGATCAGGGTTCCCATTTTACTGGAGAGATCATGTCAGAGGTAATGGCAGCACTGGGGGTAAGTCAAGCAGTGCATACTCCATCCGCAGAACAGTGGAAAAGTGGAGAGACTAAATGGAATTCTTAAGCTTAAAATCCAGAAGGCAATAGCAGAGACTGGTAAACCATGGACAGAATGCCTTCCTCTAGCTTTGTTTTCAGTAAGATATACCCCAAACAGGAAGACAGCACTGTCACCGTATGAGAATCTGTTTGGCAGGGGCCCCAATCTTGAATGTTTCTTTCCACAACAGTTGCAACTCAAGTACCAGGACTTGACTAGCTATGTGCAGGCCTTACATGGACACCTTGCCAAAGTGCATTTAACTGTCTTCAGTTCTCTTCCAGACCCAGACAAGGTTCCTGGACACCATCCCTTTGTGCCAGGAGACCTGGTGTATGTGAAAAAGTTTGTGTGCAGAGATTGTCTCCAGCCGAGATTTGAAGGACCCCACACGGTGATCCTGGTCACCCCCACTGCAGTAAAACTTGAAGGAAAGAGCACCTGGATCCACGCCTCATATTGTAAAGAGACCGAACCAGTGTTTAGTCACAGTAGTGACTGAAGGGAAATGTTGCTGTTGTTTTTGACCTTGGGACTGGGGGCCATCCTCGCCCCTACCTCTTCGGCCCCTATTGTAAATAAGAATTCTGGCCCCACTATTCTCTGGGTAAACCTGACAGCCCTGGTGAATATCTGGCAATTTGATTTCTGTGATGTAGTCAAGTGCCTTGAGACTGAACGGGTGGTAGAGGGAATCATCCAGTTTTATACGGGAGATGATTGGGGATATAAACCTAGCGAAGCCATGTTCCCCAAGGATGGGACGGTAGGAGTCTTTGTGAGAGAATGCATCTAATAGCCCTTCTGCAACCACCTAGAGGCTGTAAATGGGGTAGAAGCTGTCACCCCCTCCTCCTGAATCTTGAAAACCCCCAATCTGCTGATCTGCAGACGTTCGTATTGGGAAGGCATTATAATTATGTATTTAGTGCTGGACCCTATGGGTATTTAGGCCATATACAGCTCCAGGATATTAGCTCTAGACCAACCAAGGCCCCTGTTACCAGTACACCTAAAACAGGCCCAGGTGAGCGTTTGCGAAATGTAGTTAATGAAGTGATCCCCATTCCAGGTCTCAGTTGGCAAGAGGTTTTCTCCATAGAAACACAAACAGCCCCAAGGAAAAACCTATGGTTAGAATGGGTGAGATACAATGTAAGAGTCCAGAATATCTCTGTAGGATGTATTGCTTGTGCTGCTGCGAATACACACCTATACACACATGCATTGCTTTTTCCTGATGACAACACCACTGCCTGTGTCATTAATCTGTTGAAAGGTTTGAAGCCCACTGATTGCCCAGATTATGTCCCACTAATTCATAAGGAACCCAGACTAAAGGTCCCAGGAGAAGTAACCGTATTAGCTGACAATTACACCTGTTATAATTCCCACGACACCACAGGTACACCAGTAGGCATCTTCGAGACAGGTTTCTGCAAGGAGAACAGTTCCCTAGATACTGACTTGCTAATCAAACATACACATTATATGTATGACATTTATTGGTTATGTGGGGATGGTAAGCTCCGTCCTAGGTTGCCTAATGCCTGGATAGGCCAATGCACCCTTGTTAAACTAGCCATGCAGTTCAAGATTTTACCTTGGGATCCAAAGATACCTGATGAACCTACCAGAAAGAGGAGAAGTCTTGATTAGCTCCATATGAGTTATGAAGAAGATCCACTAGTATATATTGATGCCATTGGAGTGCCAAGGGGGGTGCCTGACCAGTTTAAAGCCCAGAACCAGATTTATGCCGGCTTTGCTTCTATAATCCCACAGGTGCAGATTAATAAAAATGTTGAATGGATCAATTATATATATTACAGGGAACAAAGGTTCGTCAATTTTAGCCAAGATGCCTTTCAGGATATAGTTGAGGGTTTGGGCCCTAACACTTGTATGACCAGTGCTGCAACCCGACCTAAGAGAATTACACTGAATCCTGTCCAGACAAGATCACATGTAGTGACATAAGAAGCTGACACAGGATTGTGGTTGGCGGATAGTGGGGACATTAACTTTTAGGAGTAGGCTGACAGTAATCCTTTTGGGAAGGAGCTGTAGACCAGCATGTCATGTCACGCCCCCACCACCAGAGAACCAACCACATCAGGTAGGGTAAGACAGATACAGGAGTATTATCCCTGGAGGCCCTCTGACTAGCTAGCTACGCAAAAACAATTGGCTGACCCTGAGAACCAAACTTTCCCATTTTTCAGATAAAGACAATATGATGGACGTATAAGTGCACCTAGGCAGGCCTAGGTAGTTAGTGAGCGCAAAAATAGGTGACGTGCTAGGACGCAAATTAAGATTTTCTACAGATGTGACAAAGGAGAGAGTGTAGAGCTATACTTTGGACGGTTATAGCTGAAATGGGAAGACATGGAGTACAGTCCCATAAACCCACTTGATGTTAGAGTATTGGTAAATACATTCATTGACGGTATGACCAAAGACTTACGAGATGAAATATAGACAGCCAGACCTGAATGGCGAAATGTAGATCCGAAAGACCTGAAGGTTTCTAAAGAAGTTGAACAAATTAGGACAATAAAACGACGTGTCATGTATGCTGGAGCAGACACATCTTTCTTCTCCAGTTGGTTAGGTGGGATCAAGGGATTCCTTCAATAAGTTTGTTTGGTACTGATTGCCCTCCTTATAGTTGGATCGATAATTCTCTGTTGTGTTATTCCCTTGTATAAAAAGGTTATTGCCAAAGCAACTCCGACTGGCGCCTTCCTCAATCAAGAAATAGATCCACCAGAGTACAATGGTACTGATCCAGGGGAGATCCCGAAGTATATTCCTCTCAAGAGAATAGACAAAAAACCCCATTCTCAGATGATGCCAAGAGATTTAGTTTAGGGACAGTGGGAGAACTCCATGTGAGGTTAGTGAAGGGTTCAGCTGCCTGGAGGCCTCTCGCTAGGGGAGAGTTTCTGAGGCGTCTGGATGAAGAAATCCACCTCCCCTTTTCCCATCACATGGACAGTCTCGAAGGATCTTTCTTTAAGGGAAAAACGTAGTGTTTAGGGGGGATTGTCAAGGTGAAAATATATTTTCTTATATACCTTTTGTACTTTTATATAACTTATACTGTGAAACAATAAGTTTTCCCTTGCTAATGCAAATGTAACTGTATTAAAGATGGCTGCCAGTGTTCATTCTTCACTTCAGAATCTGAAAGGTTAAAGTTTCATTTCTTCTGAAAAGATAACTCAGGAATGTGAAGAAAGAAGTAACCACCGGGAGATGTTCTGACGAATCGGAGAGAGAGACTGGACACTAGATGTATACTGCATAAACCCCGCCTATTGCATTCCTTTTTAGTACCGTTTATTTGGAAAATAAAGCTCAGTTGCTGTGACGGTTACACACATGTGTGTGGATCCACGAGCATGCACTGAGATTGAACCAGCTACCTGTCTGACTCATTCTTACCCGGTACCACATGCTTATAGTTTAATTTGGAATGACTGGTGAATGAGGGTATATTGTCGTTACGACCCCGACACTGGTATAACGCAGCCAGTCAATATTGGAAGGTGTTAGTCACAGCTCATAACACTACAGATCACTTTCCAGGTTGTAAACTTGATGTATATAGATCAATGAAGAATATGAGGATTTTCCATGAACTTCCAGTCATTGAAGTAAATACTAATTGTGGCCCATGGCGTGATTTTATGCCAAGCAGCCCTCACCACTTGAGGACTCAAAACTCAATTGCATTAACCAAAATACCATGTGTCGGTCCAGTGCTTTTTGTTTGTTTTTAATTAACCCTCTCCATCGCTCAAAATTACTTTTCTCCAACTTATCATAACTATAGAGAAAAACACAGAAAGCCTGTAGAGCAATGTGATGCCACCTCCACTGTGTGCAGACAGAGGATCCGAAGGAGGGCCTGGCACCCTGTCACAAATCATGCAAGAAAATACAGAGTTCCCATGGCAAAGAAACTCAAAAATATCAAGTTGCAGCAGTCATAACACAAATGACATACTCCAAGCGTCTCCCCGTCTCAGAGCATGCCGTATATCCACCTGTACGTGGCTCTACCTGGTCATGGGATGACACGTTGTGTACAGATTTTACAATCTGGTGCTTTCCTATGTCACAGCAGCCATAGAAAATAATTCTTGTTACCACTAAAGCACAGATCTTAAATAGCAGCTCGGCCTGCAGTTATCACCACCCAAGCCCCAGACGTTCATATGTGGATGTCCATGCTGCATTACGTCACGTCTTGCCTTGCCTAAACCAGAATAAACCATCAACTATCATTCTGTGCCCGTAGAACACCTCCTTCAACATGTAGAACTGGCCAGCAAAAATGAGCGATTATGCCTAGCACATGATTAGCCTGCTTCAATAACGCAGACAGACATCAGCATGGTCATTATTAGTCGAAATATGATGCCATCACATGGCAGGAGTGGCCTGTGACCACCCCTGCCGGGACAGAGGGAGGACAAAGCTCTTACCGACAGGGCAGATCAATGTGTAAGGTAATGAATACATATTAAGAACCCATTTTACAAAATAAAATCATTTGCGGCCACAGGAATCAGATTTTGTCAGGCATGTGATCGCTACAGCATCACATGGCCGTGTGGCCAGAAGAAGAAACATGCAGACTGGCAGGGATCATGAGCCAATTGTGGGAATGAATTGGTGAGGGATTGATAAGACATGTATGCTATGCTTTCTTTTATAATGGCACATGCTTGACAGTTTATGAAAAGATATATATTTTTTAGGGGGTAGATAACTCCTTAAAACTTAAATTTTCCTTCGTGTAAGTTGTGAGGGAGCCGACCATGACACCAGAGATTCCTAGTGCAACAGTATTAGTTTTCCTGGAGTGTACTCTAAAAACGTCGAGAGACTTTCCATGTTAATAGGCAAACCTCCCCTTATCCCAGCGACTTGTGTGTCAGATGTGCTGCTGCGGGGCTTATCTACCATACATGCAGAAGCAGAGCACAATCTTGGGTCATCACACTTTGCTCACCAAGTCTAGTGTTGAGGCTACTTCAAATACCTCATAGTGGCCATGGTGCTGACACATTGACAGTGTGGCAGCCAGCGAGCTCAGTGCCTCTAACCACTTAGACGGAATTCTCAGCTCACAACTCTACTGATTGGCTACTGAGCTGGCAAAGTGACGTTAGTGCTGTGGGCTGTCACACATCAGTAGCGGAAAGAGAGCGCTTGACCCAATAAGGGTGAGTAACAGTGTGGTTGTAATATATGTGTTGGGGTGCCACTGGTCAAAATAGCTGTTATTGTGAACAGTTAAAAAAATATATATTTTTGTTTTCCATTACATCTTAGAAATTACAAAACAGAAAATGGGGCTATACACAAAAGTTTGGGGACCCTGATGGTTAGTACCTAGTAGCACCCGTTTTTGCGTATATCACAGCTTGCAAATGATTTTTGTAGCCAGCCAAGAGTCTCAATTCTTGTTTAAGGGATTTTCATCCATTCTTCCTTGAGAAATGTTTCCAGTTCTGACCTTCCTGTGTCTTCTTGCACACGTTTATTTTGAGGTCTAGCCGCAGATTTTCAATGATGTTCACATCAGGAGACCGAGGGCCATTGTAAAACCTTCAGCTTGTGCCTTTTTAAGTAGTCTATTGTGGATTTTGAAGTGTGTTTAGTATCATTATCCATTTGTCGAAGCCATCCTTTTTTCAACTTCAGCTTTTTTTTCATAGATGGCGTTGCGTTTGCATCAAGACTTTGTTGAAATTGCATTGAATCTATTTTTCCCCCTCTACCCATGAAATGTTCCCCTTAACATTGACTGCAACACAACCTCAAAGCATGATTAATCCACCCCCATACTTAATGGTTGGCAAGATGTTTTTTTTCCTGAAAAATTCTGTGCCCTTTTTTCTCCACATACCTTTGACCAGTGTGGCCAAAGAGTTCTATTTTAATCTCATCGGTCCACCGGACTTGTTTCCAAGATGCATCAGACTTGTTTAGATGTTCTTTTGCATACTTCTGACACTGAATTTTATGGTGAGAATTAGTGATGAGCGAATATACTCGTTACTCGAGATTTCTCGTGCATGCTCGGGGGTCCTCCGAGTATTTTTTAGTGCTCGGAGATTTAGTTTTTCTTGCCGCAGCTGAATGTTTTACATCTGTTAGCCAGCATAAGTACATGTAGGGGTTGCCTGGTTGCTAGGGCATCACCACATGTATTTATGCTGGCGAACAGTTGTAAACCATTCAGCTGCGGCAAGAAAAACAATCTCCGAGCACTAAAAAATACTCGGGAGGACCCCTGAGCATGCTCGAGAAATCTCGAGTAACGAGTATATTCGCTCATCACTAGTGAGAATACAAGAAAGGTTTTCTTATGGTAACTTTTCCATAAAGGCCATATTTGTGCAGGTATCTCTTAACAGTAGAACAATGTACAACTCCCAAGTCTGCTAAATCTTTATGAAGGTCTTTTGCAGTCAAGTAGGGGTTCTGATTCGCCTCTTTACCAATACCAATCCGATCCTACCTGACCTCCACTGTTCCTGTTAACTGCCATGTCTTGATGACATTTTGAACTGAGGAAAGGGCAACTTGCAAACGCTTTGCCATCTTATAGCCTTCTCCTGCTTTGTGGGCCTCCACCATTTTCAGAGTTCTAGGCAGCTGCTTAGAATATCCTATGGCTGCTGTTTTTTGGTACAAGGTTAGGAGGCTGGGTTTTTATAAAGCTGAGAAATTTGCATCACCTGCCCATTCCCAACGACGATAGTGAACAAGACATAACCCTAACAGTCTAGTTAATGTCTGAAACCTTGATCATAGTTATTGGCGCATACAAATCTCCAAGGGTGCCAAAACTTCTACCTAATTCCCTTTTTTTATTTTAAAATTATATATTTACAGCTCTGGCAAAAATTAAGAGACCACTGCAAAATTTTCAGTTTGTCTGATTTTTCTCTTTATAGGTATATTTTTTAGTAAAATGTTCTTTTATTCTATAAACTACTGACAACATGTCTCCGAAGTTCCAAGCAATACATTTTGTATTTATTTTCTGAAAATGAGAAATGGTCAAAATAAAAAAATGCATTGCTTGCAGATCTCACATAATGCAAAAAAAAAAAAAAAAAAAAAAACAACCCGAACAAGTTCATAATCATTTAGAAACAATACTAATGTTTTAAACTCAGGAAGAGTTCAGAAATCAATATTTTGTGGAATAACCATGATTTTTAATCACAGCTTTTATGCGTCTTGGCATGCTTTCCACCAGTTTTTCACACTGCTTTTGGGTGACCTTATGCCTCTCCTGGTACAAAAATTTAAGCAGTTCTTTCTTTGATGGCTTGTGACTATCCATCTTCTTCTTTATATTCCAGAGGTTTTCAGTGGGTCTGTAGATTGGGCTGCCCATGACAGGGTTTTGATGTGGTGGTCCTTCATACACACCTTGATTGACCTAGATGAGTGGCATGGCGCATTGTCTTGCTGGAAAAAACAGTCCTCAGAGTTGGGGAACATTGCCTGAGCAGAAGGAAACAACTGTTTTTCCAGGATAACCTTGTAAGGGGCTTGATTTATATGTCCTTCGCAAAGAACAACCTGCCCAATTCCAGCTAAAGCGTCCTCATATTCATCACCGATCCTCCACCAAATCTCACAGTAGGTGCAAGACACTGGCTTGTACGCCTCTCCAGGTCTCCATCTAACCATTATATGACCAGATATTGGGCAAAACATTTGGCAAAAATAATTACGGTAATCCTAATTGACCTAAAACGTTAGCGTTTTTCTGATTCCATGTCAGATATTGAGAAAAACACGCACGTGTCATTTTATGTTGTGTATGAAAACTTCTAGTTTCAATTGAATATGCAAAAATAAAAAAAATCTTCAAAGGAGAGGTTCTTTAACTATGTAATAGGCACTTAAATGTCCTGCGGCTTGGAGGGGGTCCTAGGCATGAGATCCCCATTTATCCCTCAAAACAATGGTCTTAAGCGTGTGAACAAAGCTGTGTACGGGCACAATAGCTTTGAGAATGCAAAAAATGGAGTAAGGGTTCACTGATTTACTATTGAGCTCATACATCAAGTTGGTGCCCACGATAGGCATTATCCTTACCACTGTCCTTCTGGCACTGCACTGGTGCCTAATATAGGCTTTATACAGTGCCTTGTGAAAGCATTCAGCTCCCTGGAACTTTTCCACCTTTTCCCACATATCATGCTTCAAACATAAAGATACCAAATGTACATTTTTGGTGAATAATCAACAAGTGGAACACAATTATGAAGTTGAATGAAATTTATTGGTTATTTTAAATTTTTGTGGAAATTAAACTGAAAAGTGGGGCGTGCAATATTATTCGGCCCCTTTAAGGTAATACTTTGCTGCGCCACCTTTTGCTGCGATTACAGCTGCAAGTCGCTTGGGGTATGTCTCTATCAGTTTTGTACATCGAGAGACTGAAATTCTTGCCCTTTCTTCCTTGGCAAACAGCTGGAGCTCAGTGAGGTTTGATGGAGATCGTTTGTGTACAGCAGTCTTCAGCTCTTTCCACAGATTCTCGATTGGATTGAAGCCTGGACTTTTACTTGGCCATTCTAACACCTGGATACGTTTATTTGTGAACCACTCCATTGTAGATTTTGCTTTATGTTTGGGATCATTATCTTTTTGGAAGACAAATCTCCGTCCCAGTCTCAGGTCATTTGCGGACACCAACAGGTTTTCTTCAAGAATGGTCCTGTGTTTGGCTCCATCCATCTTCTCATCAATTTTAACCATTTTCCTTGTCCCTGCTGATGAAAAGCAGGCCCAAACCATGATGCTGCCACCAACATGTTTGACAGTGGGGATGGTGTGTTCAGGGTGATGAGCTGTGTTGTCTTTATGCCAAACATATCGTTTGGCATTGTTGCCAAAAAGTTTGATTTTGGTTTCATCTGACCAGAGCACCTTCTTCCACATGTTTGGTGTGTTTCCCAGGTGGATTGTTGCAAACTTTAAACACTTTTTATGGTAATCTTTGAGAAATGGCTTTCTTCTTGCCACGCTTCCATAAAGGCCAGATTTGTGCAGTGTACGACCGATTGTTGTCCTATGGACAGACTGTCCCACCTCAGCTGTAGATCTCTGCAGTTCATCCAGAGTGATCATGGGCCTCTTGGCTGCATCTCTGATCAGTCTTCTCCTTGTTTGAGATCAAAGTTTAGAGGGACGGTCGGGTCTTGGTAGATTTGCAGGGGTATGATACTCCTTCCATTTCAATATGATCGCTTGCACAGTGCTCCTTGGGATGTTTAAAGTTTTGGAAACCATTTTGTATCCAAATCCGGCTTTAAACTTCTCCACAACAGTATCACGGACCTGCCTGTTGTGTTCCTTGGTCTTCATGATGCTCTCTGTGCTTCAAACAGAACCCTGAGACTATCACAGAGTAGGTGCATTTATACGGAGACTTGATTACACAGGTGGATTATATTTATCATCATTAGGCATTTAGGACAACATTGGATCATTCAGAGATCCACAATGAACTTCTGGAGTGAGTTTGCTGCATTGAAAGTAAAGGGGCAGAATAATATTGCACGCCCAATTTTCAGTTTGTGAATTTCCACAAAAATTTTAAATTACCAATAAATTTAGTTCAATCTCACAATTGTGTTCCACTTGTTGTTGATTCTTCACCAAAAATGTACATTTGGTATCTTTATGTTTGAAGCATGATATGTGGGAAAAGGTTGAAAAGTTCTTACCACTGTCATCCTCCCACTACGCTGGTGCCTACTATAGGCTTTATACTTACCAATGTCCTCCTCGCACTATGCTGTGACTACTATAGGCTTTCATCAGACAATTGTTTCAAGCAATGGGTTGGCAACCTCAGGACCCCAAATCTTCAGGGCTTTTAAGGGCCTATCACGGACTCTACAAGGGATGACGCACTGTTTTTTGTGAGTCTTAAAGAAGACGATTACTTAGTATTGCAATGATAGATTGTAGTGCAGCGGGGTTGGTGCAGTGTGATAGACAGGCAGAGATCACAGTAAGTTCAACATAAACAAGGTCTTTATTCTCAGACTCACATACAGGAGTGATATCCTCCGGATCGCAGCCGGGTCTCCACAAATACAGTCCGTGATCAAAACCCCTTGCCGTGGGCAATGACACCGCCGTGTTTTTTGGGTGCGTCAGCCTCCTTGAAGTCCCTGGCTCTGTGTTAGGTCCACACAGACCTGGGTGCACAGAGCTTTCTGCTCTGCAGCTTGAAAACTCCAAACTGACCAAACCAAGACAAAACTGACAGAATTAAATGGAATCGTGACTATAGAGCCATTTCTAAAACCCAGAGTGGAGAGAGGGATTCTCCCCACTACCAAACCCGCAAATCCCTCTAAAAATAAAAGCCCTTGACGGGTTTTCCTAAAAATCTGACTGGGTCAACTACTTGGACCCAATCCACACTTATTTGGACTTGTGATTCACAGGCGTTCTGCTTTGAACACAAGGGGCTCCAGCGGGTCTAATAGGACCCTGTCTGCATCCTGGGGGACACACATTGACCCTCGCATATGATCCCCCTCACAGGATATATAACTGAGGTCTCTAATAAAGCTCATCAACTTTGACTATAATAAAGCTCCTCTAACCAAATGATGTGCTACTATACAGCATTTCCTTACCAGTCACAAGACAGGATGCGGCACAAAACCACAAGTAAAATACACTGTGTGCAGAATTATTAGGCAAGTTGTATTTTGATCATATGATACTTTTTAGGCCGGCGTCACACTCAGCGTAAGACAATACGGTCCGTTTTTTACGGCCGTAATATGGAGAAATGTTCCCAAAATAGTGGTCCGTATGTCATCCGTAGGCAGGGTGTGTCAGCGTATTTTGCGCATGGCATCCTCCGTATGTAATCCGTATGGCATCCGTACTGCAATATTTTCTCGCAGGCTTGCAAAACCGACATCTAATGGATTTATGTGCTCAAATGTTCGGTAAAACATATATACAGTATATATATATATAAATATCAAAGAAGAGGCAGCACTCCATTTCTTCCAAAAAGTATAGGATTTATTCAAATCCACATGTCAGTGCGACATTTCAGCTCTACTGAGCTTTTCTCAAGCAGTGGATATAGCTTCCTTAGTGCGTATGTATGTATGTATGTATGTATGTATGTATGTATGTATGTATGTATGTATGTATGTATGTATGTATGTATGTATGTATGTATGTATGTATATATATATATATATATATATATATATATATATAGTACTCAGCCATCCTTAATTACAGCCGTTTGTGTTAAGTTATATACTTAAATATATCTAATAAAGTGCATCTGTGCATTATATGTGTAAACAGTTTATGGGCCATGCCGTTCTTACCGCCACAGGAGCTTGTTAGTGATGGAGGACACCATTAGATCTGTCGGCGTTCATAGACATCTATTGCGCATGTCCGTTACGTCATATTGCTTGGTTGAACTGCAGGTCAATGGTTGAATTCGGCGCATGCGCAGTAGCGCTAGAATTCGCCATCTTTTTGGTGGCATAGTTCCTTTAGTGCTATACGTGTATATGCGCAGGCGAAAGGGGCGTATTAATGCGCCATTTAGCTAATTAAATATGTAAGCAGGCAAAGAAGCGTCAAATGATGCCACCTACTGAAAATATACATAACCATTATCGCCACCATTCAGCATATATAGAATTCATAGCATTTTTTAACTGCCAGTACCGTCTACATTCTATATGGACTATAGTCCGTAAAAATATATATATATATATATATATATATATATATATATATATATATCGCCTTAGAGACATTATTAACACTGCCCTGATACTACGAGTATAACCTTGTACAGGCCACACCCGCAGTTCCAATAGCGTTCAGCTATGCGCGAGTCAAACCCCTACGGTCAAACTGCCCACAGTCAGAATTGCTATATGGCAGTGTAATATCCCGGCGTATTACCAATGTTCTCCTACATACAACATGACGGATACTATAGCGTTCATTTAACTTGCTTTATTTAATTGGCCTCAGTTCAACGCAATACATGCTAAGTAAATTGAATAAAATTTTATATTACATAATATATAAATTTCCAGACTTTTTTAATATTAATATATGTGTCCTCCATGTTCACAAGGTCCTTCCAGGCAATATTCCAGCATGGTCGACTTCTTATCTAAACAGAGAATAAAATTAGGAAAATGCATTAATTACATTTCCTAAATTAAAAGCATAACAGTAACATGTTGTATGTAGGAGAACATTGGTAATACGCCGGGATATTACACTGCCATATAGCAATTCTGACTGTGGGCAGTTTGACCGTAGGGGTTTGACTTGCGTATAGCTGAACGCTATTGGAACTGCGGGTGTGGCCTGTACAAGGTTATACTCGTAGTATCAGGGCAGTGTTAATAATGTCCCTAAGGCGATATATATATATTTTTTTACGGACTATAGTCCATATAGAATGTAGACGGTACTGGCAGTTAAAAAATGCTATGAATTCTATATATGCTGAATGGTGGCGATAATGGTTATGTATATTTTCAGTAGGTGGCGTCATTTGACGCTTTTTTGCCTGCTTACATATTTAATTAGCTAAATGGCGCATTAATACGCCCCTTTCGCCTGCGCATATACACGTATAGCACTAAAGGAACTATACCACCAAAAAGATGGCGAATTCTAGCGCTACTGCGCATGCGCCGAATTCAACCATTGACCTGCAGTTCAACCAAGCAATATGACGTAACGGACATGCACAATAGATGTCTATGAACGCCGACAGATCTAATGGCGTCCTCCATCACTAACAAGCTCCTGTGGCGGTAAGAACGGCATGGCCCATAAACTGTTTACACATATAATGCACAGATGCACTTTATTAGAAATATTTAAGTACCGTATATAACTTAACACAAACGGCTGTAATTAAGGATGGCTGAGTACTATATATATGCACTAAGGAAGCTGTATCCACTGCTTGAGAAAAGCTCAGTAGAGCTGAAACGTCGCACTGACATGTGGATTTGAATAAATCCTATACTTTTTGGAAGAAATGGAGTGCTGCCTCTTCTTTGATATTTATTGAATGTGGACGACCAGTGGACAGGTTGCCTGGAGGCTATGCACCCGGAGATAAGTAATAGCAGTGTGCTGTTCCTTTTTTCTATCTATCTATCTATATATATATATCTATATCCCGTATTTTTCGGAATATAAGACGCACTTTTTCCCCAAAAAAATTGTGAGGAAAATGGGGGGTGCGTCTTATATTCGGAACGCAGGCTTACCGGCATTGTGGAGGTGACAGAGGTGCGGGGATGATGTGACACGGTGAGCTGTATGGTGTGAGCAGGTCCCATCCATATTTGAGGTGAATCCGCGGCCCGGTATTGATGAAGAGCAGCAGCGCTGGTGAGTTACGGTATTTTCCGGTGGCGGCGGCCATCTTGCTGAGGCCGCGCGTGCGCAGATTCACTACTCTGCGTCCCAGGGCTTCAGGAAAATGGCCGCGGGAGGCCGCGCGTGCGCAGATGGAGATCGCGGCGGCCATTTTCCTGAAGCCCTGGAACGCAGAGTAGTGAATCTGCGCACGCGCGGCCTCAGCAAGATGGTCGCCGCCACCGGAAAATACCGTAACTCACCAGCGCTGCTGCTCTCCATCAATACCGGGCCGCGGATTCACCTCAAATATGGATGGGACCTGCTCACGCCATACAGCTCACCGTGCCACATCATGCCCGCACCTCTGTCGCCGCCACAATGCCGGTAAGCCCGCCGCCACCAGGAAAACCACCCAGCTCTGCTGCTCTCCTTCACTACTGCTGTGGCGTCACCTCAAATGTGGAAGGGACCCTGGCCGCTGCCACCTGAGGAAGTGACCGCACGTCTGCCACCGCCACAGCAACCTCCCCATGGACACCAGGCCACGGCGTCACCCACCTAAGCAGGATGGGACCCTGCTCAGGTGCACGCCGTTCCGCCCACCGCACCTCAGCATCACCTCACCTCTGCCACCACCATGCCTCCTGTGACCCTGCTCTGCCACTGCCTGCCCTCAGGTAAGAGATCTTAAATTCGGACAATAAGACGGACCCCCATCTTATAAAAAATCTTTTTTTCTGCATTTTTCACCCCAAATTTGGGGTGCGTCTTATAACACGGTGCGTCTTATAGTCCGATAAATACGGTATGTGTCATTGAGACACACATATATTCTGTATTTATATTTAATTCAGCGCGATATATGTGAAAAGCCGGTAAAATCAATTGCCGGCTTCTCATTTCTCCTTCACAAACCCGACAGGATATGAGACATGGTTTACATACAGTAAACCATCTCATATCCCCTTTTTTTTTTGCATATTCCACACTACTAATGTTAGTAGTGTGTATGTGCAAAATTTGGGCGCTGTAGATGCTAAAATGAAGGGTTAAATCGCGGAAAAAAATTGGCGTGGGCGCAATTTTCTCCGCCAGAGTGGTAAAGCCAGTGACTGAGGGCAGATATTAATAGCCAGGAGAGGGTCCATGGTTATTGGCCCCCCCTGGCTACAAACATCTGCCCCCAGCCACCCCAGAAAAGGCACATCTGGAAGATGCGCCAATTCTGGCACTTGGCCACTCTCTTCCCACTCCCATGTAGCTGTGGGATATGGGGTAATGAAGGGTTAATGTCACATTGCTATTGTAAGGTGACATTAAGTCAGATTAATAATGGAGAGGCATCAATTATGTCACCTATCCATTATTAATCCAATTGTCTGAAAGGGTTAAAAAAAACCCCACGTTATTAAAAAGTATTTTAATGAAATAAACAAACAGGTTGGAATCCGTATTTTTCTCGCCCCCATAGACTTTTATTGGTGTATTTTTTGCGCAATACGCTGACAAACGCAGCATGCTGCGATTTTGTTCGGCCGTAGAAAGGCGTATATTACGGATGCGTTATATACGGCTGATAGGACCTGACCCATTGGGAATAATTGGGCCGTTTGTTAGGCGTATTTTACGGACGTATTTTATGCGCTCTTACGTCCGTAAAACTCGCTAGTGTGACGGCAGCCTTATACATGTTGTCCTACTCCAAGCTGTTCAGGCTTTAGAGGCAACTACCAATTAAGTAAAGCAGGTGATGAGCATCTCTATAATGAGGAGGGGTGTTGTCCAACGACATCAAAACCCTATATAAGGTGTGCTTAATTATTAGGCAACTTCCTTTCCTTTGGCAAAATGGGTCAGAAGAGAGATTTGACGGGCTCTGAAAAGTCCAGAATTGTGAGATGTCTTGCAGAGGAATGCAGCAGTCTTGAAATTGCCAAACTTTTGAAGCGTGATCACCGAACAATCAAGCGTTTCATGGCAAATAGCCAACAGGGTGGCAAGAAGCGTGTTGGGCAAAAAAGGAGCAAAATAACTGCTCATGAATTGAGGAAAATCAAGCGTGAAGCTGGTCAAGATGCCATTTGCCACCAGTTTTGCCATATTTCAGAGCTGCAACATTACTGGAGTAACAAAAAGCACAAGGTGTGCGATACTCAGGGACATGGCCAAGGTAAGGAAGGCTGAAAAACGACCACCTTTGAACAAGAAACATAAGATAAAATGTCGAGACTGGGCCAAGACATATCTTAAGACTGACTTTTCAAAGGTTTTATGGACTGATGAGTGCCTCTTGATGGGCAAGAGGCTGGATCAGTAAAGGGCAGAGAGCTCCACTCCGACTCAGACGCCAGCAAGGTGGAGGTGGGGAGTGGTATGGGCTGGTATCATCAAAGATGAACTTGTGGGACCTTTTCGGGTTGAGGATGGAGTGAAGCTCAACTCCCAGGCCTACTGCCAGTTTCTGGAAGACAACTTCTTCAAGCAGTGGTACAGGAAGAAGTCGGTATCGTTCAAGAAAAACATGATTTTCATGCAGGACAATGCTCCATCACATGCCTCCAACTACTTCACAGCGTGGCTGGCCAGTAAAGGTCTCAAAGAAGAAAAAATAATGACAAGGCCCCCTTGTTCACCTGATCTGCACCCCATAGAGAACCTGTGGTCCCTCATAAAATGTGAGATCTACAGGGAGGGAAAACAGTACACCTCTCGGAACAGTGTCTGGTAGGCTGTGGTGGCTGCTGCACGCAATGTTGATCATAAACAGATCAAGCAACTGACAGAATCTATGGATGGAAGGCTGTTGAGTGTCATCATAAAGAAAGGTAGTTATATTGGTCACTAATTTTTTGGGGTTTTGTTTTTGCATGTCAGAAATGTTTATTTCTAAACTAGATGGTGGCCCGATTCTAACGCATCGGGTATTCTAGAATATGCATGTCCACGTAGTATTTTGCCCAGTCACTTAGTATAATGCTCCATGCAGTTCTGGCCCCATAGATGCCCCATATAATGCTCCATGCAGTTCCGGCCCCATAGATGCCCCATATAATGCTCCATGCAGTTCTGGCCCCATAGATGCCCCATATAATGCTCCATGCAGTTCCGGCCCCATAGATGCCCCATATAATGCTCCATGCAGTTCCGGCCCCATAGATGCCCCATATAATGCTCCATGCAGTTCTGGCCCCATAGATGCCCCATATAATGCTCCATGCAGTTCTGGCCCCATAGATGCCCCATATAATGCTCCATGCAGTTATGGCCCCATAGATGGCCCATATAATGCTCCATGCAGTTATGGCCCCATATAATGCTCCATGCAGTTATGGCCCCATAGATGCCCCATATAATGCTCCATGCAGTTCTGGCCCCATAGATGCCCCATATAATGCTCCATGCAGTTCTGGCCCCATAGATGCCCCATATAATGCTCCATGCAGTTCTTTATGGCCCCATATAGACCATACAGCATTGTGCCACATGTAGTGCTGCTGCAATAAAAAAACAAAAAAACAAAACAAACACATACTCACCTCTCGTCGCTGCTCCTCAGCATCTCGTCTCTCCGCACTGACTGTTCAGGCAGAGGGCGGCGCGCACACTAATACGTCATCGCGCCCTCTGACCTGCACAGTCACTGCAAGAGGACGGGAAGAGAGGCGCCCGGCAGATGGAACGCAGACAGGTGAATATGAAATACTCACCTGCTCCTGGCGCTGTCCCTGCCTGTCCCATGGTACCGCAGCTTCTTCGCGCCTGCGCGAGAAGGACCTGCCATGACGTCACGGTCACATGACCGTGACGTTATGGCAGGTCCTTCTCGCGCAGAGCCTGTGATGACGTCGCGGTCACATGACCGTGACGTCATGGCAGGTCCTTCTCGTGCAGGCCCTGTGATAACGTTGCGCATACCATCCTTGCCACCGAAACCTGCCGGCGGAAGGAGAGTATATAATGATTTTTAATTTTTTTTTAATTATTTTTAAACATTAGATGTTTTTACTATTGACGCTGCATAGGCAGCATCAATAGTAAAAACTTGGTCACACAGGGTTAATAGCGGCGGTAACGGAGTGAGTTACCCGCTGCTTAAGGCGGTCCGTTACCGCCGGCATTAACCCTGTGTGAGCGGTGACTGGAGGGGAGTATGGAGCGGATGCCGGGCAGTGACTGCAGGGGAGTAGGGAGGGACTAATCGGACTGTGCCCGTCGCTGATTGGTCGCGGCAGCCATGACAGGCAGCTGGCGAGACCAATCAGCAACTTGGATTCCATGACAGACAGAGGCCGCGACCAATGAATATCCGTGACAGATAGAAGGACAGACAGACAGAAAGACGGAAGTGACCCTTAGACAATTATATAGTAGATTTTGTGCAGTTATATTGGTTTACCTGGTGAAAATAAACAAGTAAGATGGGATTATATTTAGTTTTTATTAAGTTGCCTAATAATTCTGCACAGTAATAGTTACCTGCACAAACAGATTCCTCCTAAGATAGCCAATTCTAAAAAAAACGATCGGACCCTTGGTATTCCAACCAATCAGCAGAGAAAATGAGCCAGGGAATGCATTCACTGTAGTAGCAGCACTGAGCCACATAGACAGGGACAGTCAGCTTGGTGGGGACTGCACTGAAGGTGCCTAGAGAGTTATTACCACCATTGCATTTTGGCCGATGATCTCACGGGTGTAACTACAACCAGTCACACATTTAGTGTCTAGCATACGGACAGTACATAAATAGTTTATCAGGGAAAACTAGAGTGAGGCAGGATGTGGAGTTCTTTGCAGCAACATCAGCTCCTAATGTCAACTATATATATATATATCTAAACGATAAAACCACTGCTCACCATAAATTACATGCTTCACATATATTCCAGCTCCTGTTCTGATGTGATGGCTGGATGGGCAACACTTTCTACCTGTGGACCTCTGTGTCACAGGTACGTCTGCAAACCACCTACAAGCACCACAAGAATACATTCGGGAAACTGCAGCAAATATACATGGCTTACTTTGCAAATTGCTCCAATTAGCAGCACAAGCAAAATTATCCTACAACAATTGGATGTCAACACTGCATGAAGTGGTCCAGCACAGATTCATACACTGTAGTGCCAGCTGCTGAGAGCTGCAGATCAGACCACAATGACCTGGACTGCCCCTTCCAGAATGTGAGCGCTGCCACAATCAGATGCATCCCGTAATGCCACAGATCCTGCTCCTGGCAAGCAGCAGGCCAGAAGGGCGCATTTCCCTTGTAGTGGCTACTGCAGGGTAATTGTAGTATTACATGGCAGCCATATGGATAAATAACTGAACAATACAAGGAAATTGCAAGATGGTGTCAGGTATCCATAACAGATCTCTGAGCAGTATAAAAGGGGTATAAGCTCTACGCTATTACATTACATCTGTAGCTCCTCTGAATGTAATTCTCCATCCGATAATTTGCCCTCAAAATGAGAAATATTCTGTCTGTGGTATAAACAGAATAGAGCACAAATAGGACACCTATGATAAACTGTTGTCATAGATGCATGTGAGAAGACGACGAGGGTGAAGTCCGTGATCACCACCAATGTTTAGAATGAATCAGCCCTGTAAGGCTCACACCCCCCTTGGTGATGCTCATACATTTTCTATTGGAATCTATGATTCTCGGATTTCAGAGATCTTTTAACTTTTGTTTGGGACAGATTTCCAGTAGCAGAAGTCTCAGAGTAGTGTCTAAGTGGTTTGGGGTCTCAGAGCTCTATTACAGTATATTGGATAACTACTCACTTGCATCTCTAAGGGTACCGTCTCACAGTGGCACTTTTGTCGCTACGACGGTACGATCCGTGACGTTCCAGCGATATCCATACGATATCGCTGTGTCTGACACGCAGCAGCAATCAGGGACCCTGCTGAGAATCGTACGTCGTAGCAGATCGTTTGGAACTTTCTTTCGTCGCTGGATCTCCCGCTGTCATCGCTAGATCGTTGTGTGTGACAGCGATCCAGCGATGCGTTCGCTTGTAACCAGGGTAAACATCGGGTTACTAAGCGCAGGGCCGCGCTTAGTAACCCGATGTTTACCGTGGTTACCAGCGTAAAAGTAAAAAAAAAACAAACCGTACATACTCACATTCCGGTGTCTGTCCCCCGGCGTTCTGCTTCTCTGCACTGTGTCTGCGCCAGCCGGAAAGCACAGCGGTGACGTCACCGCTGTGCTCGCTTTCCGGCCGGCCAGCGCTCACAGTGCAGAGAAGCAGAACGCCGTGGGACAGACACCGGAATGTGAGTATGTACGGTTTGTTTTTTTTACTTTTACGCTGGTAACCACGGTAAACATCGGGTTACTAAGCGCGGCCCTGCGCTTAGTAACCCGATGTTTACCCTGGTTACCCGGGGCCTTCGGCATCGTTGGTCGCTGGAGAGCTGTCTGTGTGACAGCTCCCCAGCGACCACACAACCACTTACCAACGATCACGGCCAGGTCGTATCGCTGGTCGTGATCGTTGGTAAATCGTTATGTGAGACGGTACCCTAATAAATCAGAAAAATTGTCAATAGAGCAATTTGTGAACTATTTATGCCCAGTGAACAGTTTACTGTACATTCTTTTTTTTTTTTTGGAACGGATAGAAGCGGGGTGGAGGGGGGTTGGTCATTTTTCTCAGACCAATCAGAATGTTCAATAGATCATTAAGCTACAACTTGTATAGCAACTACACTTTAATAAAACAACTACAAGTGAAGATTCGACACTTTGCAATATGTTAGTAGAGAAAAATGTTACTTTTCACACTTATCAGTCACTTTTTGTCTCCTACACTGATCATTCATGCTTGAAAACTTAGGCCACTTTCACACATCAGGTTTTCGCTGTCAGGTTCAATCCGGTTAAATTTAAAAAAAAAACGGATCCGGCGAATGTTGCTGCCGGATCTATTTTTTTTCCCATAGACTTGTATTAGTGCCGCATTGCGCCGGATGACATTGCGTTTCGTCCGGTTTTCGCAGGATCTGCCTTTTCCGGTTTCTGGAAAAAACGTCCATAGCAATGTTTTTTGTCTCTGGCGAAAAAGCTAGAATGGAAGCTGTTTGCTAGAATGGGAGCCGGAAGGTGTCGGATCCAGAAAATGACAGATTCCGGAGCCAGATTCCGTTTTTTTAAATTGAGCATGCTCCAAATTTTTTTTATCCAATTATCTGGATATGCTAGCCGGACCCGTCACATCAGTTTTTCACAATCTGCGCTGGATTCGTTTTTTTCCAACATTTACCGGATTGTGCCTGATGCAAAAAACCTGATGTGTGAAAGTAGCCTATATCTGCCTACAAATCTGTCTGGAGTGATGCATCAAATTACACCTACTGCCTATCAAGGAAAAGTCTGTGGAGAGGGAAGAACACCACGGCTCATCTTGAAAATTCAACCAACAGTGCAGTTCACATCATCGGCCTTAAGGTACCTTCACACGAAGCGACGCTGCAGCGATAGCGACAACGATGTCGATCGCTGCAGCGTCGCTGTTTGGTCGCTGGAGAGCTGTCACACAGACCGCTCTCCAGCGATCAACTATGCCGAGGTCCCCTGGTAACCAGGGTAAACATCGGGTAACTAAGCGCAGGGCCGCGCTTAGTAACCCGATGTTTACCCTGGTTACCAGCGTAAAATCTAAAAAAAACAAACAGCACATACTTACATTCACGTCCCCCTGCGTCCACTTCCTGACTGACTGAGCGCCGTACAGTGAGAGCAGAGCGGTGACGTCACCGCTGTGCTGCTTTCACTTTCACTTTGCGGCGCTGAGTCAGAGGAGGAAGCAGACTGCAGGGGACGCAATGTGAGTATGTGCTGTTTGTTTTTTTTACATTTTACGCTAGTAACCAGGGTAAACATCGGGTAACTAAGCGCGGCCCTGCGCTTAGTAACCCGATGTTTACCCTGGTTACCAGTGTAAAATATCGCTGGTATCGTTGCTTTTGCTTTCAAACACAACGATACACAGCGATCGGACGACCAAATAAAGTTCTGGACTTTATTCAGCGACCAGCGACATCACAGCAGGATCCTGATCGCTGCTGCGTGTCAAACGAAACGATATCGCTAGCGAGGACGCTGCAACGTCACGGATTGCTAGCGATATCGTTATAATGTCGTTTCGTGTGAAGGTACCTTTATTCAGACATTGGCTTTTATGCACTGGTTTTATCAGTGGTTTTCACAGATAGAACTCAAATCCCATTATAATTTATAGAACTCTCCACACGTCCATGTATTTTTTTGGACCACATGGTCCACATCAAAACGTGGAGACATTTCCAATCTAGATCAGAATCAAGGATCAAACTTGCCAATGGGTCTGAGGAAGAAGAAAAAAAAAAAATTTTTAACAGCACTAGGATGTCAACATAAGTTGCATTATATTTCTTTCTGATATTCATTTTTGACAGGAGAAGCTAGAGAAATGTTCTCATGTGCTGAAACTAATTACAAAAATTGACACTACCTAAACGCTGAAGAAAATCTTACCAGCACACTGATGAAAATCAGAACTTTTCTGTGTGTATGAGAAAAAACACTGACATCTCAATGAAGCTTTAGTTAGAAAAATCCCTTTAAAACAGTTGAATACTGGGCTAATTTTGGCCCTAAGACCAGAGTATTAATTTTCCATTCTACATGCCACGGGTTAAACTTTTTTTTTTTGCATGTGTTCACCTTGGCTGTGGTGAGGGTTTGCATAATGTACTATACGCAGGTCAATTTGGCATGTATACATTAGAACACAGATTTTTTTTTTTAGCCCATTAATGACCGCCAATACGTCTTAACTGACCTGAGATATAAGAGAATAGCCTCCCCGCACAGGTGACAATCCAGCAGCTGTCGGCAGTACACTATAGCTGACAACTTGCTGCATCAGCCATGATCAGTGTTTGCAGCATTCAAATCTGTTTAACCCCTTAGATGCTGCTTTCAATAGTGACTACATCATTGTAAATGGTTAACAGTGTGGGGGCTTCCTCCTAATCCCAATTGGTGCCCTCAGATCATGATTGTGTGGTCCTGATGTTTGCGATTGGCAATTCATGACCAAATTCGGGCCCAAGTCTGCCGGCTGTTGTAACCTCTTCAGAAGTTAGAGGCATTTAGGTGGTAAAAATACACATTGTCATTTCTGTCATGTCACTTTGCATTAATTCCTGAAAAGCAACTGAATGGTTAATAAACTACCTGACAGCAGTTTTCAATATGTCAGGGGGTACCGTTTTTAAAATGGTATCACTTTTGGGGGTTTCCCAATGTATGGGACCCCTAAAGGCACTTCAAACATGGCTAAGTCCCTAAAAAACAAATTTTTTAAATTTCCTTGAAAGACTGAAAAATTGCTGCTACATTTTTAAACCTCCTAAAATGCTAACAAAATAAAAGAACATTTTACAAATGGTGCTGATGTAAGGCTACGTTCACATTAGCGTTAAGCTAATGTGCATCGGGTTTGCGTCGGCGACGCATGCGTCATGCGCCCCTATACTTAACATGGGGGACGCATGCGTTTTTTTTGTTGCGTTGTGCGACACATGCGTCTTTTTTGCCGCAAGCGTCGGACCAAGAAAACGCAACAAGTTGCATTTTTCTTGCGTCCGATTTTCGGCAAAAACCGACGCATGCGTCGCAAAACGCAGCGTTTTTGCGTGCGTTTTGACGCGTTTTTGCGTGCGTTGTGCGTTGCGTCGCCGACGCACAACGCTAGTGTGAACGTAGCCTTAAGCAGACATGAGAGAAATGTTATTTATTAATGTTTTGCTGGGGTATGACTATCTGGATTAAAGGGACAATCATTCAAAGTTTGAAAATTGCAATTTTTTTAACATTTTTCTCAAATTTCTAATATTTTTTATAAATAAGCACAAAACATATCGACCTAAATTTACCATTATCATAAAGTATAATGTGTCACGAAAAAACTATCAAAATCACTGGGATTTGTTGAAGCGTTCCAGAGTTATTACCACATAAAGTGATACCGATTTCAAAAATTTGGCTCCGTCACTGAGGGTATGTGCACACGATGTGGAAAACGCTGCGGATTTGCAGTGTTTCCGCAGCAGCAGGTTCTCATGAGTTTACATTACAATGTAAACCTATGGGAAACAAAAAACGCTGTGCACATGCTGCGGAAAAAAACGCGCGGAAACGCAGCGGTTTACATTCCACAGCATGTCACTTCCTTCTGCGGATTCCGCAGCGGTTTTACAGCTGCTCCTATAGAAAACCGCCGTGAAATCCACAGCAAAAAGACAGCGTTTTTGCCCTGCAGATTTATCAAATCCACTGCGGAAAAATCTGCAGTGGACCATTCTACGTGTGCACATAGCCTAAGAGGTTAAATGAAACTACCGTATATACTCGAGTATAAGCTGAGATTTTCAGCCCATTTTTTGGGGCTGAAAGTCCCCCTCTCGGCTTATACTCGAGTCATACCCAGGGGTCGGCAGGGGAGGGGGAGCGGGGGCTGTCTAGTAATACTCACCTGCTTCTGGCGCGGTTCCTGGTTCTCCCAGCGCCTCAGCTTCTTCCTGTACTGAGCGGTCACATGGTACCGCTCATTACAGTAATGAATATGCGGCTCCACCTCCCATAGGGGTCATAATTAACGTTTGTGCAGCACTATATGGGGTAAATATCTATGGAGCATCTTATGGGGCCATAATCAACATTTGTGCAGCATTATATTGGGCAAATGTCTCTATGGAGCATCTTATGGGGCCATTATTAACCTTTATGCAGGATTATATGGGGCATATTTTAATATGGAGCATCTTATGGGGCCCATCAAACTTTATGGAGCATTATATGGGGCATATTTTGTATGGAGCATCTTATGGGGCCATCATGAACTGTATGGAGCATTATATGGGGCTCCTGATTCAATATGGATATTCAAAAACACAACCTACTGATGTCTCAATTTTACTTTTATTGGTATCTATTTTTACTTTTGAAATTTACTGGTAGCTGCTGCATTTCCCACCCTAAGCTTATACTCGAGTCATTAAGTTTTCCCAGTTTTTTGTGGCAAAATTAGGGGGGGGGGGGGTCGGCTTATACTCGAGTATATACAGTACACAGATAACATTCCCTTTATAATATATAGGGCTGTTCACATGCCTATGTTTTTTGCAGGCCATGTGTGTGCTAAACACTGATGACACTCAAGAATAGTACTGGGTTCATTAACCCCTTAGTGACCAAGCCAATTTTTACAATTCTGATCACTGTCACTTTATGAGGTTATAGCTCTGGAACGCATTTTGTACTTCAGGTTAGTGGTAAAATTGATTTGATATGACTTGCTTTAATTTGTAAAAAAAACAAAAAAAAAAACAAGAGATTTGGCAAAAATTTTGAACTTTTCAAACTTTTAATTTTTATGCCCTTAAATCTGAGTCATATTACACAAAATAGTTAATAAATAACATCTCCCACAAGACTATTTTACATCAGCACAATTCCGAAAACAATTTTTTTGTTAGGACGTTATAAAAGATAAAAGTTGATTTTTTCCAACAAAATTTACAATTTTTTTTTTTTTTTTTTAAGGGACTAACTCACATTTCAAGTGCGTTTGGGGGGGTGTCAGCATGACAGAAAATACCCAAAAGTCACTATTCTAAAAACTGCACCAAAACCACATTCAAGAAGTTTGTTAACCCTTTGGGTGCTTCACGAGAACTAAAGCAATGTGAAACGAAAAAATTAACATTTTACTTTTTTCACAAAAAAAGTTACTTAAAACACAAACTTTTTTTTATTTTCACAAGGATATCAGGAGAAAATGAAACAAAATTTCTTGTGCAATTTCTCCTGAGTACTCCAAAACCCCATATGTGGGGGAAAGTCACTGTTTGGGCGCATGGCAGCGCTGAGAAGGGAGGGGGCAACATATGACTTTTTGAACGCAAAATTGGCTGGAATCAATGGTGGTGCCATGTCGTGTTTGGAGACCCCCTGATGTACCTAAACAGTAGAACCCTCAAATCTAACTCCAACCCAAACCCTAACCTCAACCCTAGCTGCAAAGAAGGCAAGAAGAAATATGGTACTTTTTTTTTTTAGTTTATCTAAGGTGGTGACAAAGGGGGGTGATTTACTATTTTTTTATTTTGAACACTGATATAGGGTCTATCAAAATGAACCAATAGAAGAAATCTCTTATTGTTGCTGGGTACCAGCCGCCAGATTTCAGCGGGCACACTACGCGTGCCATTTTCTTCCAGGAAGATGACGTGGTGGGTAGGGGGACCCCATTTCTCTCTCCTCTGGTATGCTAGATCATATCAGAGGAGAGAGAAATGAATTGAAAATCTGACTTTTTTTTTTTTTTTTTCAAATAACGGCGATTACGAGACTGGGGATGATAAAAAAAAAAAAAACTGGAATCATGTTCTCCGAGACCACAGAGATTTTCCGACGTTGGGGGTGCACTATGCCCTTATTTCTCAGCACTGTTAAAAAGTGGCGCTGAGGAATAAGGCCACTTAACTGTAGCCGTTAACAGGCGTATCAGCGGTAGTTAAAGGGCCACTGTCACCCCCCCCCAGCCGTTATAAACTAAAAGAGCCACCTTGTGCAGCAGTAATGCTGCAGTCTAACAAGGTGGCTCTTTTAGTTTTTGATTCATTTATTACCTCAATAAAGCGTTTTAAAAATTGGCCACAAATACCAGATATTGTACCTGGAGGCGGTCCGAATCGTCCTCTATCAATCTCCCAACTGCCGTCACTCTTCTCTTCAGGGGCGATGGTCGCCGCCCCCTTCGCGCTGTTGCTTCTAAATCCGGCGCCTGCGCTGTGCGTGCCTGCCTGGGGCCCGCACTGTGTTATTCATTATGCACAGTGCGGGGCTGGGGTTCCTGGGCATGCGCACTGCGCTTGTCAGACGCTCCCCCGCCTTCCAGCATTGCCGGAATATACAGGTTTCATTGCTGACGTTTTGAACAGCCACAAAGAACAACGCTGGAAGGCGGGGGACCGTCTGACAAGCACAGTGCGCATGCCCAGGAACCCCAGCCCCGCACTGTGCATAATGAATAACACAGTGCGGGGCGGGGATTTAGGAACAGGGTGGCCGCACTGCCCGCACAGGCGCAGTCAGGCACCCTGCGTCTGAGCTGTGACTGACAATGAAGACTGCGCCTGCCCCAGGCAGGCACGCACAGCGCAGGCGCCGGATTTAAGAAGTAACAGCGCGAAAGGGGCGGCGACCATCGCCCCTGAAGAGAAGAGTGACGGCAGTTGGGAGATTGATAGAGGACGATTCGGACCGCCTCCAGGTACAATATCTGGTATTTGTGGCCAATTTTTAAAACGCTTTATTGAGGTAATAAATGAATCAAAAACTAAAAGAGCCACCTTGTTAGACTGCAGCATTACTGCTGCCCAAGGTGGCTCTTTTAGTTTATAACGGCTGGAGGGGGGTGACAGTGGCCCTTTAAGGGGTTAAAAACAATATCAGAGAGGGGTAATAAAGTGCTTCTTAAAGAAGTCCTCCAATGAATTTCTTTTTTTTTCCACTAAATCAGTATACATAATATAGTGTGTACATTGTGTATTTCAATATACTCACCGACCCCCTTCTCCAATATCCAGCATCATTCTGCTCTCTCAGTGACATCAACGTTCCTCAAACTCTCCGGATCACTGTGTTCCATGAGTGAGCCAGAAGCCTCTTCTTACAATGTAACCTATAAAGCAAAGTTCTGACGCTCTATAGACTTAAATTGTAAAAAACATTTCTGGGTCACGTAGAGCACAGTGTGATCCGGAGAGTGAAGAGAGGTAACGTCACTGAGAACAGGAGCTGGAATGGGGTAGGCAGTGGGAGGCAAGTATATTAACAGGGGATAGGCGGCAGTAGGTGAGCATACACACTACATATACACAAATTTTGTGCAAGAAAAAAAAACTTTAAGGGAGGGCTTCTTTAATAGCTTTGAAGCACAAATCCTGCTGTCCGATTTCCTTTCATTTATATTTAACCATTATGTGCTGTAATAAATTTACATGCCAGTACATTAACCTATATAATAAAGGTAGATAGGCGGAAGTTAGCCTAGCGATAAGGAATATGATCGATGGCCCTGGGTTTCCTAGCTCTACAAAAAATGGATGCACAAGTATTCTCTTTGAAAATCTCAATCAACTCTGACAGCAACATTTAAAGGGAACCTGTCACCATGAAAATGCAGTCCAATGTGTAGGCACCACGTTATAGAGCAGGGGAACTTAGTGCATGGATATATAGTTGTGGATAAAAGATTCAGTATAACCCAAGATTTAATCATTTAATCCTCTGCTCTTTCTGGGATTTTCGGTTCAGTGGGCGGTCTTATCAGTGATTGGCAGCTTTCTTTGTACAAGTGTGGCTACAGACATAGCTGTCAATCACTGATGGGACCACCCTTGGGACAAAAAGAAAATCACAGAAAGTGTTTTATCAGTTTTTTCACGGATTAGAAAGAAAAAAAAAAAAAAGTTTATTCACCTTCTAGCATTCAGAAACAAGACAGCACAAAGATGGCATCTGAGTGGTGTTTGATTTGTTTCAAGAACTCAGACTTATTGCCAAGTTTGATCAGACGCTCGGCTCAATATCAGACATGTCTGCAATTTTGTACGGCCCACTGGGTCCAGAAAAAAAATATCACGGACATGTGAACAGCCCAGTAGTCTGTCATGGATACGACTGCTATCCCTGAAAAAAGGATGGCATTCGTCCATGAAAAACGGACATGTGATTGAGCGCTTACAAGGAGGTGAAATCCAAAACAGAAGTGGTGAAGCTGTGAATTATGAAATCAGAAGAACCGGTCAGTTTCTGTGCAGATAGAAATCAGCTCTTTCCACATCTGCGTTCGCGGATCAGAAACAGATCATTTAGAGATGAACCTGTAACAGGACAGGTGCAGACAGCACCAGGAAACACCACCTATAATGGGGCGGGATTGGACTCTGTTATGGCATCCGTTATTCTACCAGAAAACAAAGTGCAATGACAGTTATCCAAGTAAACATCAGAAAATAAACTGACCCCATTATAGGCAATGGGAACCTCCGGTGCGATTTGCATCTGTCCTGTATCTACATGAATTACTTTCTCACAAAACTGGGAGCTGGGACTTCCTGACAGTGTGAACAGAGCTTTACAAGACGCCATTCTGTGCGCAGCGCTCTCCTGCCTCCCGGGATCCTGCACGGCTGACAGCGCAGGTTGGGGGCATGACTGCGTCGCTGACCTAGACAAGCCCCGCACTTCTCGCCTCAGACAGGTTGCAAGGAGCAGAACACAAGAAAAGTCTCCTGTTCTGGAGGAGAGAGATGACTTTTGATTCCAGGTAAATGACGGAGTTGCTTGTTCTCTGGCTCCACTTCCCCACTGGGGTGAATGGCCGCCATACTGCTGACCCTCTGCCCGTGTACTGTCACCACTCACCCCAGACGGGAGCGGGGCTGGAGGACCCCAACAATCACAGCCTCCAGGAAATATACCTTCTGCTACACCTGAGCAGCACCCACCGCTCCGGCCCCCCCTGCCAGCACCTGTCGGCCTCTCACCTGCCCAGCTCCAGCTCCTTGTCCCGGGACATGTCGGTCAGGCTGCCCCCGGAGCCCCCCAGCTCCCCGCCTCCTCTCCTGTCCGCAGCCCCCGCGGAGCCGGCGCAGCTCTTGGTGCGGAAGATCCTGGAGAGCCGGATCCGCAGAGAGCCCTTCCTGCCCGCACTCCTCCGCACCGCCGCTCCGGCCTGTCCGTCTCCCGCCTCCCCGTCGTCCTCCTCCTCCAGTCTCCGGGCCTCGGGGGCCTCCAGCACCAGCAGGGCATCGCTGGTCTCCTCGCACGGACAGCCGGCCCCCCGCAGTCCCAGCGCCCCCAGCTGCAGCTCCAGGCCCTCCCCAGGCTGCGCGGCCTTGCGGTGCCGGTTGCAGAGCTCTGCCGGAGGAGGAGCCCCTTCTGCGGGCACCGCTTCCACTCCTGCCCCCGGCTCTTTGGAGGCCTCCGCATCGTCCACCTCTTCCCCTCGTAGCATATTCCGGAACACCATGAGCCTGGGTCTGGCCGCCTCTTCCCCGGCTTCTGCTCCGCAGCCTAGCAGCCGGCTCAGCACCCGGTAGGACGCGGCCTCCTCCTCTGCCGCTGCGCCTCGCATGTCCCCGGTGGCTCTGCAGGCCCCGGCCTGAGCCTCGGCCTCTCCCAGCTCCGCTGCCCGAGCTCCGACAGCTCCCTCATCGGAGCCCGCCCCCCGTATCCGATACAGGACGACGTCACTTCCGGTTTGCTGAGTGACAGCTGCGGGGCTTGTTTCCATGCAGTGGAATGACGCTCCGCCCACAGAGCTGTCAAATGCGCCAAGTCATCAGAAAAGTGTCGCTGGATAAGAGGGCCGCCATTTTCTTGGTGGATCAGACGCTACCTGTGATTGTCCTGTTTATGAATGTGTGAATGTAAACATTTGGTGGGAGGGGCCTTACAACAGGTGAAGAGCAGCTGGAACAACCAATCAGATTGCTTGTCTCTAACATACTTTAAAAAACCGTGCTTTCTGGGGCAGAGCGTATGTAATGTATTTGTTATATGGATGAAAAATTCTCTAGGCTCTAGTGTGCAGTAATATAAGGAGAACTGACTCTGTTGCCCATAGCAACCATTCAACCTTTCATTTTTTAAGCAGTCCTGGTAAAATGAAAGCTGTATTCTGATTGGTTGCTATGGGCAACAAAGTTATTTTTTTTCTTTTAGACTGTTTTGAGGTATTTAAGGTCTCTCTTTTGACAATTTAAAAGACATCCCTTTTTAAAAAAATGGTTGCCCATAGGATCAGTCACCTTTAAAAACAAACAAACTGAGCATTACTTACCCTCCCCAGGTCCAGCAGTGTGTCTCCACTGCTGCCCTGGTCTCTACTGTTTGGCTGCACGGGTGAAATCATTGTTCTGACTGGCTGTGTATGTTGGCAGGGTAACTAAGCTCACTGATTGGCTGCAGCACCATCGATGTTACAACACCGCTGCAGCCTAACAACAGAGACTGGGGCCGGAGCAGAGGCCCAGCATTGGATTCAGGGATGTTAGATAAAGCTCAGTATGTTTTTTAAAACCTTACGGAACCAAGAGGCAAACGTTTCTTGATAGGGGCCAATCTCTTTAAGGTTTCTACTTTTAGTAAGTGAAAGAACTTTTGTTTTTTGCTTCCAGAAGATGTCAGTCTCCAAGGTATGGAACGCTCTGATAATGATCTAATAACGAATATATCTGCAACAAGCCCAGGTCTGGTCTCTGAGGGAAGGCAAGCTGGGCAGGGTTACTCCATTACCGAGGGTGCCATGAGGATGGCAATCTTAGGATTTAACCATGAGCAACCAGTATTATTTAGTAGTGTATGGCGGTATTATTTGGGAGTTCAATCACAGTATTATTTGACCCTTAAAAGTGTCCCTCTAATTCCATCCTCCCAGCCTGAAGTTGGAAATAGAGAGTCAAAATGTGCACCCTGATCAGGTCCATTGCCACGGTATGATGCCTTCTCCTCTCCACGGTATGATGCCTTCTCCTCTCCCTTGTATGATGCCTTCTCCTCTCCACGGTATGATGCCTTCTCTTCTCCACGGTGTGATGCCTTCTCTTCTCCACGGTGTGATGCCTTCTCCTCTCCACGGTGTGATGCCTTCTCCTCTCCACGGTATGATGCCTTCTCCTCTCCACGGTATGATGCCTTCTCTTCTCCACGGTGTGATGCCTTCTCCTCTCCACGGTGTGATGCCTTCTCCTCTCCACGGTGTGATGCCTTCTCCTCTCCACGGTATGATGCCTTCTCCTCTCCACGGTATGATGCCTTCTCTTCTCCACGGTGTGATGCCTTCTCCTCTCCACGGTGTGATGCCTTCTCTCCCTTGTATGATGCCTTCTCCTCTCCACGGTATGATGCCTTCTCCTCTCCACGGTGTGATGCCTTCTCCTCTCCACGGTATGATGCCTTCTCCTCTCCACGGTGTGATGCCTTCTCCTCTCCACGGTGTGATGCCTTCTCCTCTCCACGGTGTGATGCCTTCTCCTCTCCACGGTGTGATGCCTTCTCCTCTCCCTTGTATGATGCCTTCTCCTCTCCACGGTGTGATGCCTTCTCCTCTCCACGGTGTGATGCCTTCTCCTCTCCACGATGTGATGCCTTCTCCTCTCCCCGGTATGATGCCTTCTCCTCTCCCCGGTATGATGCCTTCTCCTCTCCTCGGTATGATGCCTTCTCCTCTCCACGGTATGATGCCTTCTCCTCTCCACGATATGATGCCTTCACCTCTCCATGGTATGATGCCTTCTCCTCTCCACGGTGTGATGCCTTCTCCTCTCCCCGGTATGATGCCTTCTCCTCTCCACGGTATGATGCCTTCTCCTCTCCACGGTGTGATGCCTTCTCCTCTCCCCGGTATGATGCCTTCTCCTCTCCACGGTGTGATACCTTCTCCTCTCCACGGTGTGATGCCTTCTCCTCTCCGCGGTGTGATGCCTTCTCCTCTCCACGGTGTGATGCCTTCTCCTCTCCACGGTGTGATGCCTTCTCCTCTCCACGGTGTGATGCCTTCTCCTCTCCACGGTGTGATGCCTTCTCCTCTCCCCGGTATGATGCCTTCCTGACCACAGTCCCACTTGGAAACCTTCACCCTTACACATCCCTAAAGTTTCCAGGATTGTTTCCGAAAAATGAGTACAGTACTGGTAGGTTCTGGACTGTCGGTATCTATTCTCTCCAGGTCTTGCAGTTAGAAGGGGGGATTTAAAGGAGTATTATTTGGACACTATATGGCGACACTATGTGCAGGGGTATTGTGGACGTGATAGTAACCTTAGAACATCTGATATACAACCAGTGCTAGTTCTGCTGTATATGGGTAAGTATACAGTAACAGTTAATTTTATTATGACTTGAGCTGCCATTCATTCTCTAGGGATTACAGTAACATTTCTCATGTTCTGTACTCCCTGCGGACATTGGCTCAGTCTTGCATCATGTGTTTTGCATGTGTCGCTTTGGGTTTGTAACAACTGATTTTTATTTTACATTTTCTGCCTACAAGTAGAATAATTACCCATACATACATTGTATCGTGTAGAACTGATCTCATTTTATTTATGGAATCATAATGTCATTCAGAAATAAGTAACAATGAGAGACAATTACCCACGCCAGTGGGCAGCCATAGCATGATTTATTACCCTTAATCACCCATAAATTCAGCAGCTATCTTTCATATTATGGCAGGTTGTTTGGTTTTGATAGCTGTAAGGCTGTGTGCACACGTTCAGGATTTTTTGTGTTTTTTTCACTATAAAAACTAGATAAAACTGCGAAAAAACGCATACATTAAGCATCCTATTATTACAATGCAATCCGCAATTTTAGTGCACATGTTGCATTTTTTTCCGCAGTGGAATCGCATTCCGGAAAAACACACAGCATGTTCATTCTTTGTGCGGAATCGCTGGGATTCCGCACACGTAGGAATGCATTCATCCGCTTACTTTCCACATGTGGCTATGCCCACCATGCGGAAAGTAAGCGGATCATGTGCGGTTGGCACCCAGGGTGGAGGAGAGGAGACTCTCCTCAAGCCCTGGGAACCATATACCTGTAGAAAAAAGAATTAAAATAAAAAATTGTGATATTCTCACCTTCCGGCGTCCTCGGCAGCCTTCCCGCTCCTCGCGATGCTTCCGTTACCAGGGATGCTTTGCAGCAATGACCTCTGATGACGTAACGGTCTCGCGAGACCGCTACGTCATCCGGGGTCATTGCCGCGAGGCATTGCAGGGAACGGAAGCTACCGGGAGCATCGCGAGGAGCGGGAAGGCTGCAGGGGACACAGGAAGGTGAGAATATCACGATTTTTTATTATTTTTAGCATTCTATCTTTTTACTATTGATGCTGCATAGGCAGCATCAATAGTAAAAAGTTGGTCACACTTGTCAAACACTATGTTTGACAAGTGTGACCAACCTGTCAATCAGTTTTCCAAACGATGCTACAGATCGCTTGGAAAACGCTAGCATTCTGCAAGCTAATTACGCTTGTAAAACGCTAGTGTTTAGTGGGAAAACGCATGCCAATTCCGCATGCGTTTTACCCACGGCACAGTTGCGGGGCTTTCCAAAACTTGGCATCATGAACAGGATGGACCGACCCATTAAAGTGAGTCTTGTGCGCCTCAGAGACTGTGCTTTATTGAGATATTGAGAGACTGTTGAACTTTAATTGCCGCCAAAACTGCCGCCATTATAGCACCATGTGGTGTGCAGGAGGAGAAGGGCGTGTTGTCGTGGGAGGAGCCTGGAGAAATGGCACGAGAGCCATGGCCACCCCTCACCAATACTACTATGTGAGAGAAGTATGCCATCAACGAGATAGGTCCGCCTCCTGGTCTGGGATGGCGGGAAGAAAAGGAACTGCCCACGAAGACAGACGTGGTGGAGTGAAACTGCGGGAAACCAGACCGAGGAGGAAGTGCCGGAAAGCAGAATGGCAGAGGGAGGTGAGCGAGCATCGGAGCGTGGGGTGGAGCAGGAAAACTCCCCCAGCTGAAACCCACAAGAACTGTACCAGCCACCGACTTTGGATCCGGACCTCCTGCGGAAAGAAGTGGAGGAACTCACCCTGCAGCTCATGCAGATGCAGCTGGAGGCTGTGGCCAGGTGGAAAGAGGCCTGGAAACCTTATCGGGCGACCGTCAGCAACCTTGTCCGGCCCGGAGCGGGAAAGAAGATCCAGTACTCCAGAAGAAAAGGTAAGGGGTGCGACCCTGACCCCGGCGGCGGAAGGTCCAACAGCTAGGCCCGAGTCACCCCTACCGCTGTACACCCCCGACCAGGGTTTTAAGTCCCTCAGTGAAATGTCACCGTACACCAAGGGTACCCTGGCCTCAAGTCCCGCTGCAACCCCTGCGCCAGACGACACCCTGGTGGGCCCCCTACCGATCCGCTGATGCCGAAGCTCGGAGGGGCAGATCGTCGACTGTGCTGGGAACAGGGAGACTGTAGCTTGGGTCAGATGACAGCCCCGCTAGTTCCAACCAGTGGGCCCTGGGTTAGCTATACTGAACCCGTGGTGTTTGAACAGGGACCTGCGGAGGAGGACATGATCGCGCTACAAGGAGACTGTAATGTATAGGTATACCCTTGGAAGCAAAATTTGTACAGATAAGACTTCAAACAGTTAAAGTTCGTTTAACCTGTCAAGGTTTCCGTTTGAAAAGTTAATTTGTCTAAAGGGAAACTGAGGCCATGGACTGTGAATGGTCCACAAACTTTCCTTGTAAATAGTTGGCACCTTCTAAGGTGCTTTCTACTGGTTTTACATGGAACCATTGAATAAACTGTTTATTAATGTTTACCTTAAAAAAAAGTTGTTTTGTATTAAAGGGACCGAGAAGGAAAACCCGTTAGGCGTGACCGAAGAAGCTGTCGAAAGAGGAGACCACTTATGCCTTGCAGCCTGCACAAGACCTACGTTGGGGGTTTAGGGTGGGTCCCCCACGTCATTGCTGTTGTTAGTGGGAAAGATCTCACCATTTACTGAATAAGTGTGTTATTGATGTGATATTGGAAGACTTGAATACTGTTTGCACTTTTAAAGGTTGCTATAATACTATTGTAGAAACTCGAGGATTCTGATAGCGTGGGGCAATGAACAGACAGAGACGGGTTTCTTTTGTGCAAATAGTGTATTTGTACAACAGCAATAACACCCAAAACAATATACTGATAACCCGCAGTGTCCTGGAATGAAACAAGTCCTTGAAACATATATAGCAAATCGGCAGAGTTCTTAAGGCAGAGTCCTCAGCAAGGTGATAAAAAAGGTGAGTGTGACAGGTGACGTGGTGCAGATCCAAACACTGTCAGTGCAGAAAGAGTCAAATTCAGGTATGAAGTAAACACAGGGAAGTCCAGAACAAGTCCACAAGTTAATCCCAGGTGTGGCATTAACACGGGTAAGTCCAGAAACTAGTTCACAAGTTGATTCCAGACGTGGCATAAACATGGGTAAATTCAGAAACAGGTTCACATTTAAGTATTATACTGGTGTTGTTTCCAACAGCTCCCACCGGGGGGAGTAAATGAAGGATTAAGTAGCAACACACAGTCCAGAAACAAAGTCCAGAAACATAGTTCAAAAACACAGTTCTTACCAGGAGGAATGAACCAGGGGTTAAGTTCCAAGTCAGCAGACTAATAATAACATAGAGAGTGTAGCTTACATATGCAGAGAATGTCCAGAGCCAGAGGTAGAGACACACTCAGAACCAGCAGCTGAGCTGAAGGAGAACAGATGCAGAATACTCCAGCAAGGAAGCTGACACCTGAATCGGGTTTTAAACAAACGAACAGGAAGTAGGGCAGACAAAAACAGCAAACTTCATCTTAACAAAGGGCAAGATCATTCACAAGGTGATTTGGAAAACCCGGAATACTGACAGTTGCACTACCTCAGTTCCTGAAAATGTCTTGACTTTGTTGCACTTTACTAGAGCAAGTGCTAGTATTTGATGTTGCTAAAGATAGTATACCCGTAAAGGGTGATCATCATTTCATATTTAATATTTAGTGTCATAAGAAAGTTCTGTTTTTGAAAAAGTTATTTTCTACCCTGTATTAAAGTTTTGCAACGTTCAAGGAAACAACCTTCCATAAAGGGAAGCAAAAGTTTGTACCTGTTGATATGCATATCAAAAATGTTTTGAACATTTCAAACCAGTTTATTGTTGTTTTTGTTTTCCCAGCCCGGGAGTACTGGATTTAACGAGGGGAGTGTAACACCCCAGGTAACCGGTTGTTACAGTGGCAATGCTTTCCTCATGGGGAGAGTGATGTCATGCTTGGAAGCAAGGAAGGATCTCTTTATCAGGTATGCAGCATATACAACACTGTTCTGACTCCAGGCCAGAAGGGGGAGCTCTGAACCCGGCTTCAGGGGAGCGTCCCTAGATGATATATATTCTGGTCTGGAGGAGGAGTTAGTTAGTCTGTCGGAGGGAGAGACAGTGAGAGGAGTCTGACAGAGCAGAGTGGAAGCAGATGGAGAGAGTCTGAGAGGAAAGCTGGGGCCGTGCAGCCAAGTGAGGTGCTGCAGCTCCTGGAAGGAACGAGAACAGAGCAGTCTGTAGGAGACTGAGAGAGGAAGTGGAGCGCAGGAGAGTAAAGAGCTGGAGGGAAGCTGCGAATGAGCTTCCTCCATGCTGAAGCGCAGAATTCCGGTAGCTGGAAGATCGAGGTTGTGGGGGTAACTTCATGCCCCATGGCAGAAACCGTCGGACAGCTAGATTTCAAGTCACCTGTCTACAATTAACACCCGAAGACACAGTAGCAGATAGGGCCCGGAATCATCTGAGAGACCCTGTAAAAAGGCTCAAGTTACCTGTCATATGGGTATTGTCCTACCTAAAGGGGGACAGAGAGAAAACGTGAGGACCTTGTGTGAGGCCTAAGGCAGCAAGGGACTACAATGCAGAGCTAGAAGGAAGGCTTCCAACCCCACCTGGTTAGGGAGATTCCAGATTCGCTTCCAAGCCGGCCGGACCATACCAGTACCTGTGATCTGGTACCCTGGACTGTGGCTGCCTGAATTCTACAGTAAAGAGGTAAAGAGACTGCAACTTGTATCCTCTGTTTCTTACTACACCATCTTCATCTACTACACTAGAAGCCCTGGGGACCCAGCTTCACCTGTTGGAAGCCATACCATCCCTGCTGCCATACCATCTCCCCAGTGGACTCCTTTAAGCAGCGTCAGTCACCCCTGACCGAGTACCACAGGTGGCGTCACAAACATATATTATTTTACAAACCCCTTTAAAGACCTTCCCTTTCATTTGGACACCCAGGGCCATGGACCGGGTCGCTGCCACCGTGACATATCCCTTTAATGATGACCGGACCCGGTACCGAGTAACCCCTAGGCCCTGGCGGGCGTTCCACATTTGTATAATATACACTGGCAACCATCATCCATCCTGAGCCTCTATCCCAAAAAAAATTGTACCTTGTGGAACAGGCCCTTTTTTCATTTGTTGTGACCTAGCTCATACTGACATTTTATTTTTCTGTTAGTTTCCATAAGAGATACCATAAGTAACATTGGAAGAAGGTCCAGTCTTTTTCCCAAAACCAATAAATAGTTCTAAATGTTAAGTGGGTCCATCAACCCTTGATAGAGCTTTCATAGTCAGACTTGGCCCAAATTTCTCCACCTACCAGATCCCAGGGACGCTCTAGTATTCACCTTTTCAACCTTATGTGGAGATTTAGCTTTCGCTGAAGAGGCCCCTGAGTTGTCTCCACAGAGTAGCTGCTGGCTAATGGAGGGAGTTGAGTGTCCAGCCGAGATCAAAAGTTTTGAGCGTGACACAAAGTTTATTCTTTACCAGGTTTTCTTCCTTTGGTTTAGATCTTTTATGCAGATATTTCTAAGGTATACATTGTTCTACAGAGCTGGGGTCCTGTGTTCATATCCCATAAAGGACAACATCTGCATGGAGTTTGTATGTTCTTCCTGTGTTTGGATGGGTTTCCTCCGGGTTGTCCGGTTTCCTTTCACACTCCAAAGACATACTGATAGGGAATCTAGATTGTGAGCCCCAATGGGGACAGTGCCGATACAGGTCTCTGTAAAACACTCTTCTGGTGCTATATAAGTGAGTAAAATAAATAAAGATAAATTCAATTATAAACATTTCATAGGTTTCACACTTTTAATGACAAATACATCAACTTTATACAAAAACTAAATATTTACAGTGTTGTCCCTTAATTTTCAAGATTTCTACAATTCGCTTTGACATGCTAGATATCAGCTTCTGTGCTAAATGCTGACTTATCCAGAGGGAGATATGATGTGCACACTGTAGAGTTCAGAAAGGGAGGTGCTGGCTGGACATCCAAAGTCAAATATACAAGAAAAACAGCTGCACTCAAGTCTTTGCGTTTACGTAGAAAATAGTTGCTTTTTATTCATGTGCACAGGCACCACCAGATAATATATAAAGAAAAACGGATGATTGCGGACAACAGGGTTAACGTTTCGACCAGGCACGGTCTTTCTCAAAACCTCACTTGTGTACGAGGAGTGAATGAGAAAATAAGGGTATAGGAGGAGAGTCCCAGAGAACTGCTCCAGGTAGATTTCAAAGGTAAGGTGTCCGTCTCATACTGCATCACCAATGAGACGGACACCTTACCTTTGAAATCTACCTGGAGCAGTTCTCTGGGACTCTCCTCCTATACCCTTATTTTCTCATTCACTCCTCGTACACAAGTGAGGTTTTGAGAAAGACCGTGCCTGGTCGAAACGTTAACCCTGTTGTCCGCAATCATCCGTTTTTCTTTATAATCTGGTGGTGCCTGTGCACATGAATAAAAAGCAACTATTTTCTACGTAAACGCAAAGACTTAAATGCTGACTTATGACAGCCCATTCTTGTGTAATCAGTGCTTGGGGTTTATCACAATTTCTTTGTTTGTGTTTGTCTATCCACTTTTTGAGGATTCAGCAAAGGTTCTCAATGGGATTAAGGCCATCTGCACACGTTCAGTATTTTTCGCGGTTTTTTTCGCGTTTTTTCGCTATAAAAATGTGATAATAACGCGAAAAATACGCTTACATATGCCTCCTATTATTTACAGTGTATTCCGCATTTCTTGTGCAAATGTTGCATTTTTTTCCGCGAAAAAATCGCATCGCGGAAAAAAAAGCAACATGTTCATTAAATTTGCGGAATTGCGGGGATTCCGCACACCTAGGAATGCATTGATCTGCTTACTTTCCGCATGTGGCTATGCCCACCATGCGGGAAGTAAGCAGATTATGTGCGGTTGGTACCCAGGGTGGAGGAGAGGAGACTCTCCTCCACGGACTGGGCACCATATAATTGGTAAAAAAAAAAAGAATTAAAATAAAAAATAGTTATATACTCACCTTCGATGGCCCCCGGAGTCTTCCCGACTCTCAGCGGTGCATGGTGCCGCTTCCGTTCCTATAGATGGTGTGTGTGAAGGACCTGCGATGACGTCGCGGTCACATGACCGCGATGACGTCGCGGTCACGTGACCGCGACGTCATGGAAGGTCCTACACACACACACAATCTATAGGAACGGAAGCCGCTGAGTAGATCGGCTGTCTGCAGGTGAGTATAACCATTTTTTTAATTTTTTTTATTATTTTTAAACATTCTATCATTTACTATTGATGCTGCATAGGCTGCATCTATAGTAAAAAGTTGGTCACACTTGTCAAACACTATGTTTGACAAGTGTGACCAACCTGTCAATCAGTTTTCCAAGCGATGCTACAGATCGCTTGGAAAACTTTAGCATTCTGCAAGCTAATTACGCTTGCAAAATGCTAAAAGAAACGCGAAAAAAACGGGAAAAAAATGCAAAAACAAAATGCGGATTTCTTGCAGAAAATTTCTGGTTTTCTTCAGGAAATTTCTGCAAGAAATCCTGACGTGTGCACATACCTTTAGATCTGGGAAGTTTCCTAGCCATGGACCCAAAATGTCAATGTTTTGTTCACCTAGCCCCAAAGGGGCATTTATACTGCAAGATAATCATGAACAAGCGTTGTTAAAACGCTGTTTTCACGATTATCTTGCTGTGTAACCAGATAGCTGAACACCTGATGAATGTGCAAAACGTCCATTCACTGGGTGAAATGATCTTTTGTGTAGCACTAAAGATCATTCGTTCTTGGCCATACATCATCCTGTGAAACAGGACTTGGACTGCTGATAATTATAGCATCCTATGCCCACTGAGCGATCTAGTATAAATCACTCATTGCGTATCGTTTACTTTGGTCTGCCTCGTAAACAGGCATTTAGACGCACGCCCATAGGTAAAAATGTACCATTCGGCAGTCGTACAGTTGAAATGTTACTCCAGTTGGTCCATGTAAATAGACCTTCAGTCTCTTCATGGCAAGGATTGAGTTTGCAACTCATCCGATCACTCTTCATAACAACCAAGAGTTAATACAAGTTGCCACTATAAAAACTGGAGCAGCAAACTGTGAAACCATAATTTTTATTTTATTTACTGCTCCATCAAAATCTATTATAAGACAACGTGAATTCCAGTTTACTGTGTAGCGCTGCAAGTCTTGTTTTCTTGCAGGGGAATGTCATTCTGCCGATAGGTCTGTCAAATGAAAGGGGCACAGTTCAGTGTCCAAAAGGACAGCAGGTTGCCCAATTTAAATCCATTGTGGCACCCATCAAGTGCCAGATGTTGTACTGTTTATTGCTCCTGGTGCATTATAATCCTCAAAAACAAAAAGGCAGAGCTTACCACGATTGTAGTTCTGATGTCAGCTAGTATTAGTAGAAACAGTTTTAGGATAAAGCAGTAGTTTGTAGTTGCAGGCCATCAATCAAGATAATAGTATAGAAGATAGAAAAGCTCACATCCTAATTCCTTTCATATAAAAATGTCAATTCTTTATTCTATTTCAGCTAAAAAACAAGTATCAATGATACATTACCTTTGTGAAAAATCTGACTAGTTTCTGGTGTGTAGCCGCCCTTTTTCATACTGGACTTTATTCTGGTTGATTTTCTGTATTCTGACCTACTAGCCTTCTGAATATTCGCATTTTTAGTTTGGGATCATAACCATCAATGGTGTTGTGGTTGCAGTGCATAGCAATTCCTTTATTGCTGCTTCTGCCCTTTCAAAAATTTGCAGAGGGCCGCAGAAGCTGTTAGAGTTTTGCTCATCATAATTCCCACTAGACACCCTCTTACCAGTCTGATGCTTCTCTAAATAGTCCCCTGCAGAATAACTCCAGGCAGACAGCTTGATCTGACAAGAAGAACTGATAATTGTGATGTCATACCCATCAGTCATTTTTTCTGGGAAGTGAGACAATTTCGGGCGAGTAAGGATATGTTTCTACTGTCAGGAAACCTTCAGTATTTGCTGCGGATTGGACGCTGCGTACATCCACAGCGTCCAATCCGCAGCATCCAGATGTTACAGTATAGAGGAAGGGATTTTATGAAATCCTGTCTCCACTATGCGTTCAGGGCCGCATCCGGCAGCCCTGCGTAACTGGACATGCGGCGTGTCTTTACAGACTGCAGTATGTCCATTTATCTTGCGAAGACGCTCTGTCTCCGCAAGATAAATAACACAGTCTATGAATACACTGCGTGCAGAATTATTAGGCAAGTTGTATTTTTGATCACATGATACTTTTTATACATGTTGTCCTACTCCAAGCTGTTCAGGCTTGAGAGCCAACTACCAATTAAGTAAATCAGGTGATTTGCATCTCTGTAATGAGGAGGGGTGTTGTATAATCACATCAACACCCTATATAAGGTGTGCCTTTCCTTTGGCAAAATGGGTCAGAAGAGAGATTTGACGGGCTCTGAAAAGTCCAAAATTGTGAGATTTCTTGCAGAGGGATGCAGCAGTCTTGAAATTGCCAAACTTGTGAAGCGTGATCACCGAACAATCAAGCTTTTCATGGCCAATAGCCAACAGGGTCGCAAGAAGCATGTTGGGCAAAAAAGGCGCAAAATAACTGCCCATGAATTGAGGAAAATCAAGCGTGAAGCTGCCAAGATGCCATTTGCCACCAGTTTTGCTATATTTCAGAGCTGCAACGTTACTGGAGTATCAAAAAGCACAAGGTGTGCAATACTCAGGGACATTGCCAAGTTAAGGAAGGCTGAAAAACGACCACCTTTGAACAAGAAACATAAGATAAAACGTCAAGACTGGGCCAAGAAATATCTTAAGACTGACTTTTCAAAGGTTTTATGGACTGATGAAATGAGAGTGACTCTTGGTGGCCCAGATGGATGGGCCAGAGGCTGGATCAGTAAAGGGCAGAGAGCTCCACTCCGACTCAGACACCAGCAAGGTGGAGGTGGGGTACTGGTATGGGCTGGTATCATCAAAGATGAACTTGTGGGACCTTTTCGGGTTGAGGATGGAGTGAAGGTCAACTCCCAGACCTACTGCCAGTTTCTAGAAGACAACTTCTTCAAGCAGTGGTACAAGAAGAAGTCGGTATTGTTCAAGAAAAACATGATTTTCATGCAGGACAATGCTCCATCACATGCCTCCAACTACTGCACAGCGTGGCTGGCCAGTAAAGGTCTCAAAGAAGAAAAAATAATGGCATGGCCCCCTTGTTCACCTGATCTGAGCCCCATAGAGAACCTGTGGTCCCTCATAAAATGTGAGATCTACAGGGAGGGAAAACAGTCCACCTCTCGGAACAGTGTCTGGGAGGCTGTGGTGGCTGCTGCACGCAATGTTGATCGTAAACAGATCCAGCAACTGACAGAATCTATGGATGGAAGGCTGTTGAGTGTCATTATAAAGAAAGGTGTCTATATTGGTCACTAATTTTGGGGGGTTTTGTTTTTGCATGTCAGAAATGTTTATTTATAAATTTTGTGCAGTTATATTGGTTTACCTGGTGAAAATAAACAAGTGAGATGTTAATATATTTGGTTTTTATTAAGTTGCCTAATAATTCTGCACAGTAATAGTTACCTGCACAAACAGATATCCTCCTAAGATAGCCAAATCTAAAAAAATCCCACTCCAACTTTCAAAAATATTAAGCTTTGATATTTATGAGTCTTTTGGGTTGATTGAGAACATAGTTGTTGATCAATAATAAAAAATAATCCTCTGAAATACAACTTGCCTAATAATTCTGCACACAGTGTACGATACGGTGATTCCACATGTGTTCAATGAACACATGTGGAATCACCGCACGTACAACAGGAAGCGGCTCTTTGGGCGGAGCGAGGTATCCGCTGCATCCAAAGCGCAGAGATTACGCCCCGTGGAAATATAGGCTTATAATTTAAACAACCCACCAAAAGGTTTTCTACAGTCCACAGAAAGTTTCTGAAAGGGCAATAAACATCTATAGAAAGCTAAATGAGGAACTTCTAGTCCAGCACCTTAGACTACATTTCTTACTCTGGCATCTCAGTCATCTGTGTATATGACCCGTATAAGCAAAGGTGCAGTCGGGAGAAGATAGGGCCCATTCTTTCAGCCCTTTAGGCCATGTTCACACTTTGCGGGTTTTACCGCGGATCCGCGGCGATTTTGATGCTGCGGGTCCGCAGCAGTTTCCATAGCGTTTACATTTACATGTAAACCCTATGGAAACCGCAAACCGCTGTGCACATGCTGCGGGAAAAAACACGCAGAAACGCAGCGGTTTACAACCTGCAGCATGTCACTTCTTTGTGCAGAATCGCAGCGATTCTGCACACATAGAAATGCATTGATCCGCTTACTTCCCGAATGGGGCTGTGCCCACGATGCAGGAAGTAAGCGGATAATGTGCGGTTGCTACCCGGGGTGGAGGAGAGGAAACTCTCCTCCAGGCCCTGGTAACCATATTTGTGGTAAAAAAAAAGAATAAAAATAAAAAATAATGCTATACTCACCTCTCAGCGCTGCACGCGGCTGTCCGGTCTCAGGTTTGCTGTGCGAGCAGGACCTGCGGTGATGTCGCGGTCACATGACCGTGATGACGCCGCGGTCACATGACCGTGACGTCACGAAGGTCCTTCTCGCACAGCATCTTTGGAAACGGACCGCCGCGTGCAGCGCCGAGGAGATCGGGACGTCAGAGGGGGTGAGTATAACAATTTTTTTTTTTATTTTTAACATTACTATTGATGCTGCATATGCAACATCAATAGTAAAACCAAAGCCCGCAGCGGAAACCGCAAAACAAAACGATAAATCTGCAGGGATAACCGCAGCGGTTTTGTCCTGCAGATTTATCAAATCCGCTGCGGGAGAACCCGCAGGGACCCGAACCTACGTGTGCACATGGCCTTAGAGATTACATTAAGCTGATGTAGCATCTATATGCAGTTAGGCATGCTGGTAGCATGGTCAGGCGTCATTGCAAAAAGAGTATAGCTTGATAGGCAGAGTCATATGATGTGTGGCCAGAACAAGACATCAGGACATATTAAAAAAAAATGCAACTATATGGGGAAACTTGCTTTCGTTTACCAGTTAGCATAAATTATAGAGCTTTATCAGCTTTATAGACCCCGCTCAACAAATGCTTTAAAGACTTTTCCTATTAAATTTTATTGTAAAACCACCCTGCTTGTTCATATGTTCAGTCTTTTGTGCGTTTTCTTCCACTTCAGTTTTTGAAAAATGCATGGTGGTGGAAAAAGAGTGCATGTCATTTCTTTGAAACAATTCCTGATAGAAAACACTCCAAACTAAGCACTGTCCAATCAAAAATCTGCAAAAAAGCACTTAAAGCACCACTCCAGCTTTTTTGTTATTGCAGTACTGGAGTGGTAATCTACATTCCCTGCCCCTAGCATTATACTTACCAGCTGCCTTCTTCATCTGTTATAGGTGCCACTGCGGTCAATCTTCTGGACATTGTGACCTGCCAGATCGCTGCAGTGTTTCCTACGTCATCCGAAAGTCACAACTCAGTGTAAGTCTACGAGAGGCTCTCATATACTTGCCTTAAGAGCATGTGACCATTACCTCTGTCTTCCGGTCAGTCAGTAGCTGAGGTAAAAAGATACTGGCGCAGGACTAGCGCAGCCCGAAAATCAGCTGAAGACGATGGCTGGAAAGTGCAAGGGGTGTTCAATAATTTATCTACCTGAATATGAAAACAAAGCTTTCTCTAAACAATTCTAAATTCATTTGGCTACATTGCTCTTGACATGTTTTTTCCTCATGCGTCAACACTCGCGGCACTCACCAGGAAATGACCTTTAACATCATGAATGATACTAGCAATCATGCCAACTGAAATGCCTAAGTCAAGAGCTATATAACATTGACTTTGACCCAACGATCTTCCAAAAATATGGCCTTCACTTTACGGCACATTTCCTCTGAAGATGATTCTTTAGGTTGCCCTTAACAGGGGTCATCTCCAGTTGATTACGCAGTAAATAACAAGGACACCAGGTTGCAGTCTCTTTACCTCTTTACTGAAGGCTTCCGGATCCTCAGTCCGAAATACGGTTAACCGGGCTGCGTGAGTCCAGCCGGTCCGATGGCACCTCCAGAGTTCCCTTTGCAGGTGGAAATCTGTGCCTACCTTCTAGCGCTTGTGTGTTGTAGTCCTTCCCTGCTGTGCTTACGGGATAGTCCTCACAACTGTTGTGTCTGTTTCTGAAGTTCCCTCACAACTCGATTATGATGTTCTGTTTGGTCCCCCAGATGATATGGCTAGGATGCACCCGTATGACGGGTAGGCTCGGAGGTCTTCCGGGACCCTAGAGTCGCCCCTCTCCAGATGTTGCCCCCTGTGTCTGCTTAGGTGATGTTGGGTGAGACAGCCCGCCTATAACTGACTGTCCTGCCATAGGTTTGAAGTAAGGCCTGGAGCTCAATACTTCCTCGGCGTTCCGGCCACCGGCTACGCGCCTCAGTAGGATGTTGCCTCGTCTTACAGCACGACTCCTACTGGTGTTTCTCCTTGTTGCGTTGATCTCGTTTCTCACTCAGCACAATAAACCTCGCTTCTTGTCCTTTCTTGGGGTACCGCCGCGATGAAGTGCAGGCGCGGTCCTGTAACGTTCTTTCTGTTCGCTAGGCCGCTGTCAGGATCCCACCCCTGACAGGGACCCCCCTGAATCTTCCCCTGCAACACCCTCTGCCACAGGATGTTGCCTGGTTCCAACCCAGTCAGCTTCTGGCTAACTTCCTATCTAACCCCCAGTTTTACCAGATTGTGAGTAGTGGCCTAATACATAGCACCCTTAGCTCCCCCTGGAGGCCAGACTGTGAAGTGTATTGGTGTCTGTGATACCTGGTCAGGTGAACTCCTTCTGTGCCATCAGACGTACCATAGCCCCCCTTAGCGGCGGAGCATCAGTACTGCAACGACCAGGACTCTGGGGCGCTGCACTCCCCCCCGGTTAAATCCAGTACTCCTGGACTGGGAAGAAAACAACAATACATGTCAGCAAAAAGACATACAATTTTTGAAATGCAATAACAAGTAAGTTTGAACAGAGCTTCCCTTTATGGGAGGTGAGGACACTTGAACGTTACAAACATGGTTAAATATTTTAAATAACATACTATAAATAACTTCTCTTACGCAACCGGGTATTCTACTTAGTGCAATTTCTGAACAATAATTTAACATTCCCTTTAAGGATGTATACGCTGAATCCACTAAAGACCTTCTTATAAAACACTATAAGGCTAATCAACTTTTCTTCATTTTCCACCTTTACATCTGCAGGACCGCCTGTCTATCTGCCCCAGGCCTACTGCCTCTCGCTCTGTTGCAGGAACGCCCCTTCTCGCCCAGGCCTACTGCCTTTCTGCTACTATACACAGTATAGAACTTATCAACCTTCTCTCAATTCAAGATCACTGAGCCATCTCTGTATGGCTCCTAGGAGGACTCAACGACTAACCCCGTATGGGTTCACTTCCTGGCCCCATTCTCTTAACACATTATTAAACATTTCTCACAATTAACTAGCTATCTACATATAACTTTGACATGTAAGCATTATCCGACTTTAAGTGCTATTGGTGAACGTCCCCTTTAAGAAGGGACCAAGTCTCTCAGAGGTAGTGCAACTTCTCAAGCTGCAAGTTCGTATACAGCAAGGACTCCGGTGCTGTTTCCAAGAACAGTTTCTTCGCAAAGAGTCCTTTTCTTTGTAAAACCAGTAGAGGGCACCTTTAAGAGGGTGCAAACTATTTACAATAAGTTTGTAATCATGCAGTGTTCATGATCCAGCAGTTCTTTTCAACAATGATGAACGAGAAACAAAAGCAAAAAGGCAAAAATAGGGATCCCGGGTAAACTAAGGGATCCCTTTAAGGGGGTTATAGCAGCAAGAAGACACATAGAAAGACGGACAGTTAACTATATACAGTTTGCAAAGCACTTTAAAGCTTCATAGTAAATTGCAAGACATCAGCCGGTAGTGGACATCTCCTGACCGTGGCGGCTTCGGTCCCTGGTCTCCGTCTGATGCGATGTCAGTATTGGTGGTTGGTTTCTCGGGTGCAGTCAGGTCACCCGGTGTCTGGATTCGAAGGCTAACCCTGGCTGCAAGCTCGGTAGCTGCAACAAGGCGTACGGTGGCGATAGTAGCAAGATCTGTCAAGTCCGGATCGGTCATGGTCGAGGCAACGGGCGACACCCCCTCTGGCCCACACCGTTGGACGTTCCGAGCGCACCATCCTTGTGCACTCTGGTGGCGGGTGTAGGTCACCTGATCCCCCCTTTGCAATAATGGGTCACCGTATCGATTGCGGAAAGGAGTCTTCACATCGTGACTAGTAACGAAGACGTCAGTGGGTAGTCCCGGTTCCTGTATGGAGCCCCAACCCCGCTTTGGGTGAAAGGCCAGCACAGTTCCCCGCTTTACCACGTCTTTCCTGCCGTGCGCAGGCTTTGGGTGTTTCACTTTTGGCGCGTCAGTTTGTTCTGTCTCTTTTCGGTTTTTCCAGTGTAAGATCAGGCATTGTTTATATTGTTCCCAAGTGAGCACAGCAAGGGTGAGGCCTTCCTCCTGAGCTCCATCTGGCCCAATCCGGGGGGTATCCCACTGAAAGATCACCCCCTCTGAGCTCACATCTAGGGGTTCCCCCATCTTGATCGGTAGCGGAGGCACCAGCTTCCCCATTGTGTCGGGGGTTAGCACCACCAGCTCCGCTGAGAGGAACCGGTCACTGTCGGGGTGAGGAACGGTCGCGGGAGTGGGATCAGTCAGGGGAGCAAGATCGGTCAGGGGAGTAGGGGCGCCTTCCATACCTGCGCCTGATGTGATTCCACCGATGTCGATCTGTTCCGTTAACAAAGACACTGGAGTCGGCTGCAGCCTGGACCGCGGCTCTTCCAAGGCGGCCTCCCGATGTGGCTCCGCTCGCCATGGCTCCGTGGTCGGGATAGGCGGGCTCGGATTCTCCGCCAGCGTCTCCAAGAAGTTCGAGTCTTTCAGCTGCGGTGGGTTCGGATCCATCTCTGGTTGGTGAGGACAACCCGGGGTCACTTCGCCGCCGCCCGGGCACTTGCTGATCGTCTTCACTGTCCGGCATTCGACGGCAGTGCATGCACCTGGCTCTGCCATTTCTCCAAGGTCGAGCTCCCCCTTCACCTCGTTCCCGCCGTTGCAAATCAGGGGGTGGTTCCCCTCTGCTTCTGGGCAGGTCATCATCTCGCAGCAATAGCCGGAGGGGGCGGTCGCCGTTTTTGGAGCCACTCTGGTAGTCTCCTCCCATGGTATGCCCTTCTTCTTCCTCTGCGCTCCCTGTGGCGCTGCAATGGCGGCGGTCTTTGGCGGGAACTTTTGGCGGCAAATGGCAGTGCACAGTCTTTGCAATAAGTCACAGTCCAAGCACAATAAATCACAGTTCCAAGGCACACATGACCTGATCCTTCAGGCTTAAGTAGATCCTGTTCGTGATGCCAAGTTGGAGCGCCCCCACTGCCACAGGGCCGAGGGGTACCCGGTACCAGGCCTCTGTGTCTCAGTCCTGGGGTTGTCACGGTGGCTAGACCCGGCCCGTGACCCTGCTGAGGGGCATCCAATGAAGGTGGAGAGTGATGCTGTTGTGGTGTGGTGTCGGTCGCAGTAAATAACAAGGACACCAGGTTGCAGTCTCTTTACCTCTTTACTGAAGGCTTCTGGATCCTCAGTCCGAAATACGGTTAACCGGGCTGCGTGAGTCCAGCTGGTCCGATGGCACCTCCAGAGTTCCCTTTGCAGGTGGAAATCTGTGCCTACCTTCTAGCACTTGTGTGTTGTAGTCCTTCCTTGCTGTGCTTATGGGATAGCCCTCACAATTGTTGTGTCTGTTTCTGAAGTTCCCTCACAACTCGATTATGATGTTCTGTTTGGTCCCCCAGATGATATGGCTAGGACGCACCCGTATGACGGGTAGGCTCGGAGGTCTTCCGGGACCCTAGAGTCGCCCCTCTCCAGATGTTGCCCCCTGTGTCTGCTTAGATGATGTTGGGTGAGACAGCCCGCCTATAACTGACTGTCCTGCCATAGGTTTGAAGTAAGGCCTGGAGCTCAATACTTCCTCGGCGTTCCGGCCACCGGCTACGCCCCTCAGTAGGATGTTGCCTCGTCTTACAGCACGACTCCTACTGGTGTTTCTCCTTGTTGCGTTGATCTCGTTTCTCACTCAGCACAATAAACCTCGCTTCTTGTCCTTTCTTGGGGTACCGCCGCGATGAAGTGCAGGCGCGGTCCCGTAACGTTCTTTCTGTTCGCTAGGCCGCTGTCAGGATCCCACCCCTGACAGGGACCCCCCTGAATCTTCCCCTGCAACACCCTCTGCCACAGGATGTTGCCTGGTTCCAACCCAGTCAGCTTCTGGCTAACTTCCTATCTAACCCCCAGTTTTACCAGATTGTGAGGAGTGGCCTAATACATAGCACCCTTAGCTCCCCCTGGAGGCCAGACTGTGAAGTGTATTGGTGTCTGTGATACCTGGTCAGGTGAACTCCTTCAGTGCCATCAGACGTACCATAGCCCCCCTTAGCGGGGGAGCATCAGTACTGCAACGACCAGGACTCTGGGGCGCTGCACAATCTGTATGCAATGCAATTTTAAAAGCCGGCAGATGCCGCATGCAGTATAGAATAGGTTAGAATAGAATAGATAGAATTGAAATATACGCATAGGTTATTTTTTATCTAAGTGGTAAAAAAAAATTCCGAACTTTGCTAAAAAAAAAAAATAAAATTGCGCAATTTTCCGATACCCGTAGCGTCTCCATTTGGGGTCGGGCGAGGGCTTATTTTTTGCGTGCCGAGCTGACAATTTTAATTATACCATTTTGGTGCAGATATGTTCTTTTGATCGCCCGGTATTGCATTTTATTGCAATGTCGCGGCGACCAAAAAAAGTAATTCTGGCTTTTCTAATTTTTTTCTTGCTACGCTGTTTAGCGATCAGGTTTATCCTTTTTTTATTGATATATCGGGCGATTCTGAACGCGGCGATACCAAATATGTGTATGTTTGATTTTTTTTATTGTTTTATTTGGAATGGGGCGAAAGGGGGGTGATTTAAACTTTTATATTTTTTACATTTTTTTCATAGTGTTTAAAACATTTTTTTTTTTACTTTTGGCGTGCTTCAATAGCCTCCATGGGTGGCTAGAAGCTGGCACCACTCGATCGGCTCTGCTATATAGGAGCGATGTATAGATCGCCCCTATGTAGTAGAATGACAGCATTGCAATGTGCGCCAACTACAGGGTGGCGCTCATAGCGATCCGGCATCAACAACCATAGAGGTCTCAAGGAGACCTCTGGTTGTTATGCTGATGCATCGCTGACCCCCGATCACGTGACGAGGGTCAGCGATGCGCTCATTTCCGACCGGATGCGCTAGTTAACCCCTTCATGACCTTGGGATTTTCTGTTTTTCCGTGTTCGTTTTTCGCTCCCCTCCTTCCCAGAGCTATAACTTTTTTATTTTTCTGTCAATATGGCTATGTGAGGGCTTATTTTTTGCGGGTCGAGATGTACTTTTGTACGACATCATTGGTTTTACCATGTCATGTACTAGAAAATGGAAAAAATTCCTAGTGCGGTGAAATTGCAAAAAAAGTACAATCCCATGCGTGTTTTTTGTTTGGCTTTTTTGCTAGCTTCACTAAATGCTAAAACTGACCTGCCATTATGATTGTCCAGATCATTAAGAGTTCATAGACACCAAACATGTGTAGGTTATTTTTTATCTAAGTGGTGAAAAAAATTCCAAACTTTGCTAAAAAAAAAAGATTTGCGCCATTTTCCGATACCCGCAGCGTCTATATTTTTTGTGATCTGGCGTCGGGTGAGTGCTTATATTTTGTGTGCCGAGCTGTCGTTTTTAGTGATACCATTAGTTATTTCATTTTAATGCAATGTCGCGGCGACAAAAAAAATGTAGTTTTGGCATTTCAAATTTTTTCTCGCTACGCCATTTAGCGATCAGGTACATTTTTTTAATTGATAGATCGGGCGATTCTGAACATGGTGATAGCAAATATATACATATTTGATTTTATTTTTATTGTTTAATTTTGAATGGGGCGAAAGGGGGGTGATTTAAACTTTGATTTTTTTTATTTATTTCATTTTTTTTTTTAAACATTTTTTTTTACTTGTGCCATGTTTCAATAGCCTCCATGGGAGGCTGGAAGCTGGCATAGCCTGATCGGCTCTGCTACATAGCAGCGTTCATCAGATCGCTCCTATGTAGCTTAATTACAAGCTTGCTATGAGCTCTGACCACAGGGTGGCGCTCACAGCAAGCCGGCATCAGTAACCATAGAGGTCTCAAGGACCTCTATAGTTACTATCCTGATGCATCGCTGACCCCCGATCATGCGAAGGGGGCCAGCGATGAGCTCATTTCCAGCCACGTGGCCTGAAGCGGTAGTTAAATGCCGCTGTCAGCGTTTGACAGCGGCATTTAACTAGTTAATAGCGGCGGGTGGATCGTGATTCCTCTCGCCGCTATTGCGCGCACATGTCAGCTGTTCAAAACAGCTGACATGTCGCGGCTTTGATGTCGGCTCACCGCCGGAGCCCACATCAAAGCAGGGGATCTGACCTTGGACGTACTATCCTGTCCGAGGTCAGAAAGGGGTTAAATGCCGCTGTCAGCGTTTGACAGCGGCATTTAACTAGTTAATAGCGGCGGGTGTTTTCGTGATTGTGTCTAAGTGACGCCATTTGCACAAAGCCCGAGATTTCTTCAAAACCTCTTTATGAAATGGAACACTTCTCCAAAAACTCCTTAACCCCTTTCTGACCTCGGACGGGATAGTACGTCCGAGGTCAGAAGCCCCTCTTTGATGTGGGCTCCGGCGGTGAGCCCGCATCAAAGACGGGACATGTCAGCTGTTTTGAACAGCTGACATGTGCCCGCAATAGGCGCGGGCAGAATCGCGATCTGCCCGCGCCTATTAACTAGTTAAATGCCGCTGTCAAACGCAGACAGCGGCATTTAACCGGCGCTTCCGGCCGGGTGGCCGGAAATGACGGCATCGCCGACCCCCGTCACATGATCAGAGGTCGGCGATGCTTCAGAATTGTAACCATAGAGGTCCTTGAGACCTCTATGGTTACAGATCACCGGCAGCTGTGAGCGCCACCCTGTGGTCGGCGCTCACAGCACACCTGATTTTCTGCTGCATAGCAGCGAACAGCAAATCGCTGCTATGTAGCAGAGGCGATCGTGCTGTGCCTGCTTCTAGCCTCCCATGGAGGCTATTGAAGCATGGCAAAAGTAAAAAAAAAAAAAGTAAAAAAAAATGTGAAAAAAAAAAAAAAAAAATATAAAAGTTTAAATCACCCCCCTTTCGCCTCAATCAAAATAAATCAATAAAAAAAAATCAAACCTACACATATTTGGTATCGCCGGGTTCAGAATCGCCCGATCTATCAATAAAAAAAAAGCATTAACCTGACCGCTAAACAGCGTAGCGAGAAAAAAATTCGAAACGCCAGAATTACCTTTTTTTGGTTGCCGCGACATTGCATTAAAATGCAATAACGGGCGATTAAAAGAACGTATCTGCACCAAAATGCTATCATTAAAAACGCCAGCTTGGCACGCAAAAAATAAGCCCTCAACCGACCCCAGATCATGAAAAATGGAGACGCTACGAGTATCGGAAAATGGCGGAATTTTTTTTTTTTAAGCAAAGTTTGGCATTTTTTTTCACCACTTAGGTAAAAAATAACCTAGTCATATTAGGTGTCTATGAACTCGTAGTGACCTGGAGAATCATAATGGTAGGTCAGTTTTAGCATTTAGTGAACCTAGCAAAAAAGCCAAACAAAAAACAAGTGTGGGACTGCATTTTTTTCCCGTTTTCTAGTACACGGCATGCTAAAACCAATGATGTTGTTCAAAAGTACAACTCGTCCCGCAAAAAATAAGCCCTCACATGGCCAAATTGACGGAAAAATAAAAAGTTATGGCTCTGGGAAGGAGGGGAGTGAAAAACGAACACGGAAAAACGAAAAATCCCAAGGTCATGAAGGGGTTAAACAAGGAATTAAGAAGGAATTTGTTTTTGTTGGAAAACTCATCCTTTTCGACCGCCTCAGTTGTAGTCACTCTTTGTAATGTTCTATTCATACTCTATTCGGCATGTGACCGCTAATATGCAAACTGCACACCTACAGTCATGTGATGATGACCATTGGAACCAGCAAGGGGAGTCAAATCCTAATGTGTGTGCATTGTGAAAAAAAAGTGAACAAAAAAAAACTTTGTAGGTTTAACATCAGATGGAGCCAGTGTCATGATTGAGAAAACGTGTGGATTTACAGACATACTGAAAGAAAAGCTGGATCAGAATTCTATCATAATCTGGCATTTAAATCGCAGATTAGAACTGTCAGTTCATGAGACTATTGCAGAAATGAATGCAATAAACCATTTTTAGGCTTTAGGGAAAACATATTGTATATGCTGTTGACACACAATGTTCCAAAAACACAAATGACTTGAAATGAGCAAAAAGAATGGAAAGCGGCTGTTCACTGGATATACCGTATATACTTTTCCGATATCGTAATCAGTCATGTCTACAAATATGTGAATATGAATAGAGAGAGACCCAATCTTTTCTTACTCCCAGAATACATGTCCCAAGGCACAAGTATGCTCTCCAGGTCCTCCCTTTAGATTTCACTTTACTCCATTGCCACATCATAGGCTATATGTTGTTTCATTGTAGATTCCCATTTTATAACGAGTGTGATTGGTATGTGCACACGCAGTGCAGCTCAAAATAAAAAAAAAATCACTTGAAGACTCTTCCTATTCATTTCTACTGTAAAACTACTTTGCTGTTCTTATGTTCAGTTTTTTTACAATATTTTTTCCGCTTCAGCTTTAAAAAAAAAAAAAAAACCTGGTGGGAAAAAAAAGTGCATGTCACTTCTTTGGAGTGTCTCCTGAAGGAATCTGCTCCAAGCTAGGCACTGCCCAATCAGAAAGCTGTCAAAAGCAATTCAGGAAAAAAAAATATTTGAAAAAGAAAGACGTCTCTAAGGCCGGTTTCACACGTCAGTGATTCCGGTACGTGAGGTGTCAGTTTTCTCACGTACCGGAGCCACTGACACACGTAGACACATTGAAATCAATGCATCTGTGCAGATGTCATTGATTTTTTGCGGACCGTGTCTCCGTGTGCCAAACACGGAGACATGTCAGTGTTCGTGGGAGCGCACGGATTACACGGACCCATTAAAGTCAATGGGTCCGTGTAAAACACGTACCGCACACGGATGTTTTCCGTGTGCAGTCCGTGTGCCGTGCTGGAGACAGCGCTCACAGTAAGCGCTGTCCCCCCCGCGTGGTTTTGAAGGCTTAATTCATCTCTTCTCCCCCGCAGCGTTCGCTGGAGAGAAGAGATGAAAGATAAATTTTTTCTATTTTTTTGTTAAAAATAAACTTTGGTGGTGTTCTCCCATCCCCAGTGCGCTGCCCGGCCCTTTGCAGATGCAGAGAAATACTCACCTAGCTCCCGCGATGTCTCCTCTCTCCTCTCCGCGCCGCAGCTTCTCCTGTATGAGCGGTCAGTGGTGCCGCCCATTACAGTGATGAATATGCGGCTCCACCCCTATGGGAGGTGGAGCCGCATATTCATCAACTGTAATGAGCGGCACCACGTGGCCGCTCATACAGGAAAGCTGCGGGGCGGAGAGCAAGCGTCGAGGGAGGTGGGTGAGTATTTTAATGCCGGCGGCCGGGCACACAGGGGGTGGGAGGGGGGAGGATGCCCTAAAGTTTATTTGAAACACAAAAAAAAAAAGATTTTTCATCCCTTCTCCCCAGCGAGCGCTGGAGAGAACGGATGAATGGCGGCATCAGCACCATGCTGGGGCGACAGCGCTTACTGTAGCACTGTCTCTCCTGCACGGTCCGTGTGGTACCCAGGCGGCACACGGCTGCCGCACGTGTGCCGCACGTGTGCCACACGGATGGCCTACGTGAGCTCACGGACACACGGACACGGATGACTCCGGTACCGATTTTTCCGGTACCGGAATTATCTGGACGTGTGGGACAGGCCTAAGGCAGCTGTCACACTAGCAGTATTTGGTCAGTACTTTACATCAGTATTTGTAAGCCAAAACCAGGAGTGGAACAATTAGAGGAAAAGTATAATAGAAACATATGCACAACTTCTGTATTTATCACCCACTGCTGGTTTTGGCTTACAAATACTGATGTAAAATACTGACCAAATACTGCTAGTGTGACGGCAGCCTAAAAACTCTGCGAAGGAGTGTGTCCTTAAGTGGTGTCCAATAGAATAATTTTTGAAAAAATGTAAAAACCTTATCTGAAGGTAACTTAGGGTACTGTCACACAGTCACACTTTGATCGCTACGACCGTACGATCCGTGACGTTCTAGCGATATCCATACGATATCGCAGTGTCTGACACGCAGCAGCGATCAGGGATCCTGCTGAGAATCGTACGTCGTAGCAGATCGTATGGAACTTTCTTTCGTCGCTGGATCTCCCGCTGACATCGCTGGATCGTTGTGTGTGACAGCGATCCAGCGATGTGTTCACTTGTAACCAGGGTAAACATCGGGTAACTAAGCGCAGGGCCGCGCTTAGTAACCCGATGTTTACCGTGGTTACCAGCGTAAAAGTAAAAAAAAACAAACAGTACATACTCACATTCCGGTGTCTGTCCCCCGGCGTCTCAGCTTCTCTGCACTGTGAGCGCCTGCCAGCCGGAAAGCGAGCACAGTGGTGACGCGGTGACGTCACCGCTGTGCTTTCCGGCTCTGCTGCTTACACAGTGGAGAGAAGCAGTACGCCGGGGGACAGACACCGGAATGTGAGTAAGTACGGTTTTTTTTTTTTACGTTTACGCTGGTAACCAGGGTAAACATCGGGTTACTAAGCGCGGCCCTGCGCTTAGTAACCCGATGTTTACCCTGGTTACCCGGGGACTTCGGCATCGCTCCAGCGCCGTGATTGCAACGTGTGACCGCAGTCTACGACGCTGGAGCGATACTCATACGACGCTGCGACGTCACGGATCGTGCCGTCGTAGCGTCCAAAGTGTGACTGTGTGACGGTACCCTTAATGCAGAGTGTACATTTCTGTTTGTACACCCAGCAGTCTGTCAGAGTACTCTCAACGTGCATCTCCTAATAACACCCTGTGTGGTCATATCGAGTGTTAGGCCAGGGTCACACTAGACCGTAATACGGACGAGTGCTATGCGATAAAAAATCGCATAGCACTCGGCCCAATGTTAATCTATGGTTCAGCTCCCATCATCCGATATTTTCTCAACCGTATTTCGGATCCGAGGGAACTCGCAGCAGGCTGCGATTGTCAGCGTATCTCGGCCGAGACTTGCCAATGCAAGTCTATGGGTGCGAGAAAAAATCGGATTACACACGGACCATGCGTGTGCATTGCGAGAAATACGCAGCGGTGTTCTCTAGAAAAGCCTACGGTAATTCAATTGCCGGCTTTGCATTTCTCCTTCACAAACCCGACAGGATATGAGACATGGTTTACATATAGTAAACCATCTCATATCCCCCTTTTTTTTGCATATTCCACACTACTAATGTTAGTAGTGTGTATGTGCAAAATTTGGGTGCTGTAGCTGCTAAAATAAAGGGTTAAATGGCGGAAAAAATTGGCGTGGGCTCCCGCACAATTTTCTCCGCCAGAGTGGTAAAGCCAGCGACTGAGGGCAGATATTAATAGCCAGGAGAGGGTCCATGGTTATTGGCCCCCCCTGGCTACAAACATCTGCCCCCAGCCACCCCAGAAAAGGCACATCTGGAAGATGCACCTATTCTGGCACTTGGCCACTCTCTTCCCACTCCCTGTAGCGGTGGGATATGGGGTAATGAAGGGTTAATGCCACCTTGCTATTGTAAGGTGACATTAAGCCAGATTAATAATGGAGAGGCGTCAATTATGACACCTATCCATTATTAATCCAATAGTACGAAAGGGTTAAAAAACACACACACACATGATTTAAAAGTATTTTAATGAAATAAACACAGCGGTTGTTTTAATAATTTATTGCTCTCTCAATCCATTCCAGGCCCTCGCTTGGCAAAATAATAAACGCACAAGATACATACCCTCAGCTGAACCGTCACGTCCCACGATGTAATCCATCTGAAGGGGTTAACTAATATTACAGGCAGGAGCCCTGCTAAATGCAGCGGTGTGCTCGTGCTTGTAATTCCCCGGCGAATGAATGAAATGTAGGTCATTGACCTACATTTCCTTCAGTCGCGGTGATGCGCCCCCTGGTGGATGTCCTCATATGACCTGGAGCGTGGGAAAAAGTTCCCAGGCTGCAGTTCATGAGAACATCCAGCAGGGGCGCATCACCGCGACTCAATGTAAGTATAGATCACTGCTTTCCTTTCAGCACCCGGGGATTACAGGCACGAGCGAGTGGTTTATCGCAGCTCCTGCCTGTAATATTAGTTAACCCCTCCAGATGGATTACCTCGTGGGACGTGATAGGACATCAGAGAGGGTATGTATATTGTGTGTTTATTGTTTTGCCAAGCAAGGGTCTGAAAATGGATTGAGAGAGCAATAAAATATTAAAACAACCGCTGTGTTTATTTCATTAAAATACTTTTAAATCATGTGTGTGTGTGTGTGTTTTTTAACCCTTTCAAACAATTGGATTAATAATGGATAGGTGTCATAATTGACGCCTCTCCATTATTAATCTGGCTTAATGTCACCTTCCAATAGCAAGGTGGCATTAACCCTTCATTACCCCATAGCCCACCGCTACAGGGAGTGGGAAGAGAGTGGCCAAGTGCCAGAATAGGCGCATCTTCCAGATGTGCCTTTTCTGGGGTGGCTGGGGGCAGATGTTTTTAGCCACGGGGGGGCCAATAACCATGGACCCTCTCTAGGCTATTAATATCTGCCCTCAGTCACTGGCTTTACCATTCTGGCGGAGAAAATTGCACGGGAGCCCACGCCAATTTTTTCCGCCATTTAACCCTTTATTTTAGCAGCTACAGCGGCCAAATTTTGCACATACACACTACTAACATTAGTAGTGTGGAATATGCAAATAAAAGGGATATGAGATGGTTTACTGTATGTAAACCATGTCTCATATCATGTCGGGTTTGTGAAGGAGAAATGCAAAGCCGGCAATTGAATTACCGGCTGTTCACAGATATCGCGCTGAATGAAATCTAAATACAGAATATATATATATGTGTCTCAATGACATATATATATACACTCACCGGCCACTTTATTAGGTACACCTGTCCAACTTCTTGTTAACACTTAATTTCTAATCAGCCAATCACATGGCGGCAACTCAGTGCATTTAGGCATGTAGACATGGTCAAGACAATCTCCTGCAGTTCAAACCGAGCATCAGTATGGGGAAGAAAGGTGATTTGAGTGCCTTTGAACGTGGCATGGTTGTTGGTGCCAGAAGGGCTGGTCTGAGTATTTCAGAAACTGCTGATCTACTGGGATTTTCACGCACAACCATCTCTAGGGTTTACAGAGAATGGTCCGAAAAAGAAAAAAAATCCAGTGAGCGGCAGTTCTGTGGGCGGAAATGCCTTGTTGATGCCAGAGGTCAGAGGAGAATGGGCAGACTGGTTAGAGCTGATAGAAAGGCAACAGTGACTCAAATCGCCACCCGTTACAACCAAGGTAGGCCTAAGAGCATCTCTGAACGCACAGTGCATCGAACTTTGAGGCAGATGGGCTACAGCAGCAGAAGACCACACCGGGTACCACTCCTTTCAGCTAAGAACAGGAAACTGAGGCTACAATTTGTACAAGCTCATCGAAATTGTACAGTAGAAGATTGGAAAAACGTTGCTTGGTCTGATGAGTCTCGATTTCTGCTGCGACATTCGGATGGTAGGGTCAGAATTTGGCGTAAACAACATGAAAGCATGGATCCATCCTGCCTTGTATGGAGCATCTTTGGGATGTGCAGCCGACAAATCTGCGGCAACTGTGTGATGCCATCATGTCAATATGGACCAAAATCTCTGAGGAATGCTTCCAGCACCTTGTTGAATCTATGCCACGAAGAATTGAGGCAGTTCTGAAGGCAAAAGGGGGTCCAACCCGTTACTAGCATGGTGTACCTAATAAAGTGGCCGGTGAGTGTATATATACTGTATATATGTTTTCCCGAACATTTGAGCACATAAATCCATTAGATGTCGGTTTTGCAAGCTTGCGAGAAAATCACGGCATACGGATGCCATACGGATGTCACACGGATCATTTGATGCGAGGAAATCGCATCCTCGCACTGCACACGGATCACTGTTTTTGAAACATTTGTGCGATTCTCGGCCGTGAAAAACGTACCGTTTTTTTATACGTTAAGTGTGTCCCCGGCCTTACACTGTGCCTGAGTGGAGCATCCCCACTGAATTTGAGAGGAACATTGTTCTAGGACAGTGTACTTCATGCAGTTAACGCACCTCAGTGACAGTGCGGACAGGGGTGTGATTCACCTTAGCCCTGTGCTCTGTGCATTTCATAGCACAGCCACGCCGCTCACACATTAAAGGGAATCTGTCACCCCATTTTAGGCCTATAAGCTGCAGCCACCGCCATCAGGGTCTTATCTACAGCTCTACTGAAATGCTGTAGGTAAGCCCCCGATGTAACCTGAAAGATAAGAAAAACAAGTTAGATTATACTCACCCAGGGGCGGGCCCAGTTCGTTCCGGTCCGATGGGCGTCGCGGTGTGGGTCTGGCACCTCCCATCTTCATACGATGACGTCCTCTTCTTTGCTTCCTGTCGTGGCTCCTGTGCAGGTGTTCTTTGTCTGCCCTGTTGTCTGCAGGCGCTGGGCCTCTCTGACCTTTTCCGGCGCCTTCGCACTGCAGTACTTTACGCTGCCCTCAACAGAGCAGAGAAATACTCCTGCGCAGGAGCGGCGGCAGAAAGCAAAGAAGAGAACGTCATCCTATGAAGATGGGAGGCACTGGACCCGGACCATTACACCCATCGGACCGGACCGAACCGGGACCGCCCCTGGGTGAGTATAATCTAACTTGTTTTTCTTCTCTTTCAGGTTACAACGGTGGCTTATCTACAGCATTATAGAATGCTGTAGATAAGCCCCTGATGGCGGTGACCTTAGCTTATAGGCCTAAAAGGAGGTGACAGATTCCCTTTAACTATGCACACAGCACCTGTCATAATACTTCCAGTTTGTAACTAGTGGAGAACATGACATTAACCCCTTCACCCCCGGAGCTTTTTCCGTTTTTTCGTTTTAGTTTTTCGCTCCCCTCCTTCCCAGAGCCATACCTTTTTTATTTTTCCGTCAATATGGCCATGTGAGGGCTTATTTTTTGCAGGACGAGTTGTACTTTTGAACAATATCATTGGTTTTACCATGCCGTGTAACAGAAAACGGGAAAAAAATTCCAAGTGTGATGAAATTGCAAAAAAAGTGCAATCTCACACTTGTTTTTTGTTTGGCTTTTTTGTTAGGTTCACCAAATGCTAAAACTGACCTGCCGTTATGATTCTCCTGTTCATTACGAGTTCATAGATACCTAACATGTCTAGGTTATTTTTTACCTAAGTGGTGAAAAAAAATTCCAAAGTTTGCTAAAAAAAAAAAAAAAAAAAATGTGCGATTTTCCGATACCCGTAGCGTCTCCATTTTTCATGATCTGGGGTCGGTTGAGGGCTTATTTTTTGCGTGCCAAGCTGGAGTTTATAATGATACCATTTTGGTGTAGATATGTTCTTTTGATCGCCCGTTATTGCATTTTAATGCAATGTCGCGGCGACCAAAAAAACGTAATTTTGGCTTTTTGATTTTTTTTCTCGCTATGCCATTTAGCGGTCAGGTTAATCCTTTGTTTTTATTGATAGATTGGGCGATTCTGAACGCGGCGATACCAAATATGTGTAGGTTTGATTTTTTTTTAATTGTTTTATTTTGATTGGGGCGAAAGGGGGGTGATTTGAACTTTTATATATTTTTTATTTTTTTTATATTTTTAAACACTTTTTTTTAAATTTTGGCATGCTTCAATAGCCTCCATAGGAGGCTAGAAGCATGCACAACTCGATCGGCTCTGCTACATAGAGGTGAAGTACAGATCACCTCTATGTAGCAGAAATGCAGGTGTACTTTGAACGCCGACCACAGGGTGGCGCTCAAAGCAATCGGCCATCAACAACCATAGAGGTCTCAAGGAGACCTCTGGTTGTTTTGGCAATGCACCGCTGACCCCCGATCATGTGATGGGGGTCAGCGGTGCGAGCACCTCCGGCCGCGCGGCCGGGAGCGCTAGTTAAATGCTGCTGTCAGCGCTTGACGGCGGCATTTAACTAGTTAATGGGCGCGGGCGGATCGCGATTCCACTCGCGCTCATTGCGCGCACATGTCAGCTGTACAAAACAGCTGACATGTCGCGGCTTTGAGGTGGGCTCACTGCCGGAGCCCACCTCAAAGCAGGGGATCTGCCAGCTGACGTACTATTCCGTCAGCTGGCAGAAAGGGGTTAAGATTCCCTTTTACTCAAATTAATTGATTTTGCTACTTTTTCTCTTTGCTGATAGTTTATTACTCTCACTACTCAGCTTAGCAGTGTATTAATTTACTTACTGGCTATCCCTCTAACTTAGTTTTACAGCCACATTTATTAAAGGGGCATTGGCTAGTATTTTATGCGGATTGATATAATTGTACTGTCTTCCGCACTACTATATTGAGACTTCTGGTTTAAGTATGGCGATTCATAAGTCATTTAATAATTTTTTATATATCATAATAATAATATATATCATTAATTCTCTTACTGATTGTTTTTAATAGTTACTTAATAAAAGTTATTTTTTTAAATTCACATACCTTATTCCCCTGCTAATTGTGTGTAATTGACTTGTGTCACACTGTGACAGTACGTGATTAGGGAAAGGAGCCGTGCACCGTCCCTAAGGCTGTGGCCCTAACTATCCCTGCTCCCAAAGGTACCTCTGATAGTGAGGAGGTTTGGACCACATGCCTTAGGCTATTTGCACACGTTGCGGATTCCATTGCGGATTTTTCCATGCGGATTCTGCAAAATCGGCAGGTAAAATGACCTGCGTTTTACCTGCAGATTCCCTGCGGGTTTTCTGCGGATTTTGTGCAGATTTTGTGTGCATTTCGCCTGCGTTTTTATACCTGCGGATTCCTATAATGGACTAGGTGTAAAACCCTGCAGATTCCGCACAAAGATTTGACATGCTGCGGAAAATAAACCGCTGCGTTTCTGCATGGAATTTTCCACAGCATGTGCACTGCGGATTTGGTTTTCCATAGGTTTACATGGTACTGTACACTGCATGGAAAACTGCTGCGGATCGCAGCCAAATCCACAACGTGTGCACATACCCTTACTGTTCTCATGTTATACCCTAATAATAATAATAATCTTTATTTTTATATAGCGCTAGTGCAGCGCCCCAGAGTCCTGGTCGTTGCAGTGCTGTGGCTTCGCCGCTAAGGGGAGCCATGGTACGTTCGATGGCACCGAAGGAGTTCCTCCAATCAGGTATCACAGACACCAATATGTTTCACAGCTGGGCCTCCGGGGGGAGCTAAGGGTGCTATTCATTAGGCCACTCCCCACCATAGTGGGTAAACTGGGGGTCAGGCAGGAAGTTAGAGAGAGAACGCTGACAAGATTGAACGGAGCAACACCCTGTGGCAGGGGGTGTTGTGAAGGGAGAGACTGTAGGGTCTCTGCCAGGGGTGGGATCCTGGCAGAGGCTTGGCATTGAAAGAACGTAACGGGTCCGCGCAGGCTCCTGGAAGCGGCGGGACTCAAGAAAGGACTAGAAGCGAGACAGATTGTGCTGAGTGAGAAACGAGATCAAGCAGAAGGAGAATACCAGCAGGGGTTGTGCTGAAAGAGGCAGCACCTTGCTGAGGCGCAATACCGGTGGCCGGAACGCCGAGGGAGTGGATTAGGATACAGCTTCAAGCCATACTCCAAACAGCGGCAGGGCAGTCGGTCTCAGGCTGGCTGTCTACCACATATCACCTATGAAGTCTTGGGGGGCAATTGCGGGAGAGGGGCGTCTCTAGGGTCCCGGAAGAACTCCAGGCCTACCCGACAAACGGGTGCCATTCCAACCTGAATACAGGGAAGGGGTGGATTACAGAGGAACATCAAATCGAGTTGTGAGGGAACTTAAGAAACAGACACAACCGTTGTGGGGTCACTTTCCGTGAGCACAGCAGGGAAGGACTACAACACATAGCGCTAAGAAGGAAGGCACAGATTTCCACCTGAGAGGAGAACTCTGGAGGTGCCATTGGACCGGCCGGACTTGCGTAGCCTGGTGAACCGTATTCCGGACTGAGGACTCAGAGATCTCCAGTAAAGAGGTAAAGAGACTGCAACCTGGTGTCCTCGTTATTTACCGCGACTTACACCCCACAACTGCACCGCTACATCGCTACCATTACTACCACCTATTGCACCGGACGTCCCCCACTGACGGACAGGGCCACGGACCGGGTCTAGCCACCGTGACAACCCCGAGACTGAGAACTAGAGGCCTGGCTCCGGGTACCCCTCGGCCCTGCGGCGGTGTGGGGGCGCTCCAACTTGGCGTCACGAACAGGACCTACTTAAGCCTGAAGAATCAGGTCATGTGTGCCTAGAGACTGTGATTTGTTGTGCTTGGACTGTACTTTATTGTAAGACTGTGCTGCGCCACTAGCCGCCAAAAGTTCCCGCCAAAAGGCGCCGCCATTGCTACACCCAAGGGGAAGGAGGGCGTGTTATGGGCGGAGATTCCCAGTGTGGCGCGAGAAATGGCTACCGCCCCCTGCACTTCTGGCTGCAGAGGAATGACCTGCCCCAAAGCAGAAGAGAAACACCCCTTGATATGCAACGGCGGGAAGCGGGTGATGGAGAAGCCCGACCTCAGAGAAATGGCGGAGCTAGGTGCATGCACTGCCACCGACTATCAGGCAGCGATGATGAACGGCGAGTGCCTGAGCGAGGAAGAAGCGGTTCAGGCCTGCCTTTCTTCACCGGAGATGGACCGGAAGCCTGCGGATCCGACAGCGAAGCTACGTCCACCAATCCCGACCTCGGAATTAGAGGAGGAGGAACCACAGCAAGCGGAGCGGAGTCCGAGCATCCCATTGGAGGAGCCCCGGTCCGGGCTGCAGCAGACTCCAGCGTCCTCGTCCTCGTTAACGGACCAGAGCGACGCCGGTGGAACCACATCAGGCGCAGGTATGGGCGGCGCCCCTACTCCCCTGGACGGTTCTGCTCTCCCGACCGATCCTCCCCACAACAGTAACCCCGCGTTTACAATCGACCGGGCGGTTCTCACCCCCGGCGCGTTGGGGAAGTTGTTACCACCATTGCCAACCAGGTGGGGAGAGCCCATAGAAATGGACCCAGGAGGGGTGATGTTCCGATGGGATGTTCCCTGGGTCGAGCAGGATGGGATTCCAATGGAAGGTCTCACTATTGCGATACTTACCTGGGACCAATACAAACAATGCGTGCTCCAGCATTGGGGGCAGCGCACTGAAGTTGAAAAACGGGAACTGCAGGGCAAAAAAATGATCTATGATGGGACGGATGCTGTCAGGCGAGGGACGGTGGCGGCGTTCCACCCAAAGAAGGGGTGGGGTTCCATTTGGGAGTCGGGTCTACCTACTGGCATCTTCGTTGCCGGCTACGATGTGGAGACTCCCTGCTGTGATCGAGAAGGTGAACCACTCCGGGAGGGGGATCAGGTGACGTATACCCGTCACTGGAACACACAAGGATGGCGTGCCCGGAAAGTTCAGCGATACGAGTCTGAGAGAATGGCACCTGTGGCCCCAACTGTGGTCACTCCAGGGCTGCCAGACCTTGTTACTGTTTCTACTGTACGCTTTGTAGCAGCTCCTGAACTTGCCGACAGAGTTAGGCTTCAAATTCAGACAGCAGGCGACCAGGTGGTCCCTGCAGAGCTTGCCGCTGGTGTCCGTGCTACAGTGGCCGGGGTTCAGGAACCCAAGCCACCGGAAGAAGAATAAACCTCGATACCATGAAAATGTAAATAGTTACTGTTTGTTCTTTTAAGTTGCTGCTAAACCTGTCCAGGGTTAATGGATCCCTTTGTTGACCCGGGGTCACTGTTGTTTTCCTGAAGTTTATACAAGTTTTAAAGTTATACAAACTGCAGAAATCATGAACTGTGCATGATTCGAACTTTCCTTTGTAAATAGTTTGCACCTTCTTAAAGGTGCTCCCTACTGGTTTGAGCCAAAGACACTTTGTGAAGATACCTTTTCTACTGGTTCTAGTTAAAGACACTTTGCGAAGATACCATACCGGAACCTTTGCGTGGACTGGTAGGCTGAGGAGACGAGCTACCTCAGAAAGACTTGGTCCCCTCTTAAAGGGGATGTGAAGAATTGAACTTGAGAAAGATACTGTTGCAGAACAGTAATGCCATGATGATGCTTTGAAAAGAAATGTAACTGTTTTACATGAAAAGTTATATGTGTTGAATTTGTTTGAATTGTGAAATCTAAAAATAATGTTTTGCAGAAAGAAAAGATGCAGAGAGCCCGTAGGGGTAGATATAGAGATCTGCATAGCTGAAAGTAAGGAAGTAATGATGAAGGTGAGGATAGAAGGTCAACCCTGCGTCCCCATAGAAAGTTACTTTGTTACTAAGGACAGAAGGCGAACCCGTAGGGGTTAGAGAGTGAGTCCTTAAAGGAGCCGAGTAGAGCGGGCTCAGAGTTCTTTAAACGAAAGGAATGTTATGTCTATACTATGTATAGTAGCGAAAGGCAGTAGGCCCTGGCTGAACGGGGCGGTCCTGTAAAAGAAAGGAGAGGCAGTAGGTCTGGTGCCATAGGGACAGGCGGTCCTGCAGGTTCAAAGTAGGAGAATGTGAAGTTACCTTACCCTGTAATGTGATTATAGGAAGGCCTTTGGTAAACTAAGAGTGTATGTTTCTTAAAGGCAATGTTAATTTATTGTTCCAGAATTTGCACTAAGTAGAATACCCGGTTGGGTAACAGGAGTTATGCATAGCCTGTAATTTATAATGTTGACCATGTTTGTAACGTTAAAAGTGTCCTCACCTCCCATAAAGGGAAGCCTGTTCAAGTATACTTATCGTTTTGCACTCAACAAAATTGTATGTCTTTTTGCTAATCTGTATTGTTGTTTTTCTTCCCAGTCCCGGAGTACTGTGTTTAACCAGGGGGGAGTGCAGCGCCCCAGAGTCCTGGTCGTTGCAGTGCTGTGGCTTCGCCGCTAAGGGGAGCCATGGTACGTTCGATGGCACCGAAGGAGTTCCTCCAATCAGGTATCACAGACACCAATATGTTTCACAGCTGGGCCTCCGGGGGGAGCTAAGGGTGCTATTCATTAGGCCACTCCCCACCATAGTGGGTAAACTGGGGGTCAGGCAGGAAGTTAGAGAGAGAACGCTGACGGGATTGAACGGAGCAACACCCTGTGGCAGGGGGTGTTGTGAAGGGAGAGACTGTAGGGTCTCTGCCAGGGGTGGGATCCTGGCAGAGGCTTGGCATTGAAAGAACGTAACGGGTCCGCGCAGGCTCCTGGAAGCGGCGGGACTCAAGAAAGGACTAGAAGCGAGACAGATTGTGCTGAGTGAGAAACGAGATCAAGCAGAAGGAGAATACCAGCAGGGGTTGTGCTGAAAGAGGCAGCACCTTGCTGAGGCGCAATACCGGTGGCCGGAACGCCGAGGGAGTGGATTAGGATACAGCTTCAAGCCATACTCCAAACAGCGGCAGGGCAGTCGGTCTCAGGCTGGCTGTCTACCACATATCACCTATGAAGTCTTGGGGGGCAATTGCGGGAGAGGGGCGTCTCTAGGGTCCCGGAAGAACTCCAGGCCTACCCGACAAACGGGTGCCATTCCAACCTGAATACAGGGAAGGGGTGGATTACAGAGGAACATCAAATCGAGTTGTGAGGGAACTTAAGAAACAGACACAACCGTTGTGGGGTCACTTTCCGTGAGCACAGCAGGGAAGGACTACAACACATAGCGCTAAGAAGGAAGGCACAGATTTCCACCTGAGAGGAGAACTCTGGAGGTGCCATTGGACCGGCCGGACTTGCGTAGCCTGGTGAACCGTATTCCGGACTGAGGACTCAGAGATCTCCAGTAAAGAGGTAAAGAGACTGCAACCTGGTGTCCTCGTTATTTACCGCGACTTACACCCCACAACTGCACCGCTACATCGCTACCATTACTACCACCTATTGCACCGGACGTCCCCCACTGACGGACAGGGCCACGGACCGGGTCTAGCCACCGTGACAACCCCGAGACTGAGAACTAGAGGCCCGGCTCCGGGTACCCCTCGGCCCTGCGGCGGTGTGGGGGCGCTCCACTAACATATTCCGCAGCGCTTTACAGTTGGCACACATTATCATCTAAGCTGTCCCCTCACCCAGGAGGTCTGGGACAGAAATGCTAGTGTATAAACCAGCAAGACAAACAGGGATAACAAAAAGCAACTAACATACAAAACACTCACTAAAAGTAGAGAGGTTTATAGGGAAGGGTAGGAATGTAAAAACCTAATGGGAATAGGGCAATGAGGAAAACATAGACCCAAAAACAGCACACAATAATCTCCAGTAGCAAAAACTATCTCCAATTCAGCACACCAACTCCAGGGAACCAAGAAGCAAACTTTCACTGGCAATGAAGAGAAGGTCTGACCAGATTTTATAGATAGGAAACGACCAGGTCAGGAGCAGCTGTGAGATGGGGCTGCATGTTTCCAACCAGCATAGAACGGATCATTAACTTTTTCAGCACCAAAGGAAACTTAATCCATTTAATATTGGACAAGAAACACACAGGCAAAATGGAAGTCCTGCGATTCACCCTATTTAATGATTTTCTAACCCCAGATCTCCCAAGAGGACATGACACACTCATGACAATACCCCCCCCCCCCTTCTACAAGGGTCCACAGGCCCTCAAGGCCAGGTTTATCCAGATGGGCCAAATTAAAGGACCGTATCAACCTAACAGCAATAACTTCAGATGCCGGAACTTGTACAGAGCGGAGAACCATACAGGAATCAACAATTTTCATTACCTTAAATTCTAAATTCCCATCAATAATAACTGGTGGTAAAGATGACGGTTCTACAGGCGCAGCAAACATTTTGCGCAAATACCTATGGAAAACCTTATGAATCTTGAGAGTCGGAGGAAGCTTGAGACGAAAAGCTACAGAGTTGATTACTGCGACCACCTTATAAGGGACCAATAAACCTAGGACCTAATTTCTAAGAAGGAGTTTTCAATTGAATATTTTTGGTGGACAGCCATACTAAATCAGTCACCCCCAGGTCCGGACCTGACAGTTGTTTCCTATCAGCCATACATTTGTATTTGACCTCCATGATCTTTAAAGGGAATCTGTCACCCCAAAATTCGCCTGTAAGCTGCGGCCACCGGCATCAGGGGCTTATCTATAGCATTCTGTAGTGCTGTAGATAAGCCCCTATGTCACCTGAAAGATAAGAAAAACAGGTTATATTATACTCACCCAGGGGCGGTCCCGGTGCGGTCCGATGGGCGTTGCGGTTCAGGTCCAGCGCCTCCCATCTTCATACGATGACGTCCTCTTCTTTGCTTCCTGCCGCGGATACTGTGCAGGCGTACTTTATCTGCCCTGTTGAGTACTTTTACTCTGCCCTCAACAGGGCAGATAAAGTACGCCTGCGCAGGAGCCGCAGCAAGAAGAAAAGAAGAGGACGTCATCGTATGAAGATGGGAGGCACCGGACCCGGACCTGCGATGCCCATGGGACCGCACCGGGCCTGCCCCTGGGTGAGTATAATATAACCTGTTTTTCTTATCTTTCAGGTGACATAGGGGCTTATCTACAGCACTACAGAATGTTATAGATAAGCCCCTGATGCCGGTGGCCGCAGCGGGACCGCCCCTGGGTGAGTATAATCTAACTTGTTTTTCTTATCTTTCAGGTGACATTGGGGCTTATCTACAGCACTACAGAATGCTGTAGATGCCGGTGGCCTTAGCTTATAGGCAAATTTTGGGGTGACAGATTCCCTTTAAATTATTCTGAAACCCTTCCCACACAGATGAGAACAAAGAAGAAAATTGTCCCTCCCAGGAACCCTTGAAGACTCATCTTTACTGAAGGTACAGAATTGTGGATGGAAGCCAAAAGCACCCAAAAATGGAAACTTACCAGTGGACTCACTACAACAATTGTTTAAAGCAAACTCAGCTAGTGGTAAAAAAAGAAGACCAATCCTTCTGGTTATCTGACACAAAACACCTGAGGTTTAGTTAGTTTAGGCTGTAGGGTGGCTAATGGTCGCATAGTCGATAGGAGGTATGTGTCACATAGATGGCTGGTCTCTGTGATGTAACCCGGAGTATTTTCTCCAGTGCATGTAAGCACCGAGAGGTTCGTTTGTTGCACCTGTGACTGGGTTATGGGTAGCTGTGAGAGATGGGTGGGTCTAGCTGCCCACATACCTCACCTTTGGGTGTGGTTAACAGCTTATATAATGGAGGCTGTTGTTTGCCACATGGTCTGTGACTGGAGGTGTGGAGGCCTCCAGTGTGAGACACTGACCTGAGAGGGTGGAACCGCAGTGCTATATGGACTGTTTGTTTTCTGTTTGTTTTTTACTTTGTGCCGCAGAAGGCTATCTTTTGTTTGCATAAACTTAATCAGTTTATAGAGTTAATAAACCTGACTGGACATTTTTATGAAATGCTTCCTGTGCTTACCTCAAACCGCAGCTGAGTGAGCAAAACCTTACAAGGCGTTTAGCCTAACCATTAATTTGAGTTTGGAATGCCAAGGAAATGGATAGATGCATCCCTAAACGTGAAGAAAACGCCCTAAAAATTTAGATACAAGCTGTGTCCCTCAATCTGACACCACATCGGAGGGAACCTCATGAAGCTTCATGATCTAAGTGACAAACACCTGAGCCAGTGTCTTGACGTTAGGAAGAGCAGGTAAAGCAATAAAATACGCCATTTTACTGAACCTGTCCACTACAACTAAGATAAACGTTTTACCAGAGGATGAAGGAAGATCTGTAATAATATCCAAGGATAAATGAGTCCATGGTTAGTCAGTAATGGTTAATGGTAAAAGAGTCATCATAGTTTCTTTCGGCCAATGACAACTTTTTGGAGAAGAAGGCACACGGATTCCACTTACCAGGGGACGACCCTTGAGACAATACAGCCCCACCCCTGTCTCAATCTTGACAATAAGTGTTTGAGAAGCATCTGGTTGAATGAGTACCGACACAGTGGGAAAACACCTCTTCAAAGAAGAAAATGCCTGACGACCGCAGTCGGACCACCACGAGAAGGTCAGAAGGTCGCACCTTTCCTAGTCATGTCAGTGAGCTGTGTGACAATAGATGAGAAGTTTCAGGTAAATTACCGATAATAGTTTGCAAACCCCAAAAAGCATTGTAATGCTTTCAGATTTTCTGGGAGGTCCCATTCCAGAATGGCTAGGACCTTATCAGGATCCATGCAAAAACCTGCAGCTGACACTAGGAAACCTAAGAACTGTGTGGCGCTAGTCATTTCTCACGGCCAAGCCGTGAGTCAGAGTGGTGAAGGAGTCCAAGGTCAGAAGCCAGGAGAGTACGTCATAAACAAAAGGAAGATACAAAAGGTAGTCAGGTAACATTCTGAGGTCAGAGTACCGGGAGGATAACGGATCAGAGCTGAAAGGGTTAAACAGGTTGGTAGTCAGAAAAAAAAGTCCACGGTCAGGCAACAAATCAAAGATATAGAACTCAAGGCACAGAGAGCACAGCACAAACCTCATAAGATGAATGTATGTGTGGCAGTGTTCTGGAAACTCAGCTCAGTTAAGCAGCATGGCCATTAAGTGGAATAATGAACACATGAGACAGCCTATGCCTTACAGTCTCAGATTGGATTGTCGAGATGTCAGTCAACACACTACCAGCTCAGCACATCCCTGTACCAGATTGGATGGCCAAGCTGTCAATTATAGTACTGACAGCTTCAGCACACCCCCATACCAGATTGGATGGCCGAGCTATCAGTAACCGCATCCCAGACACCCTGAGGGGTGGAACCGTGACAAACTGAACCTCTTGTACGGCAAATACACACTTTTCCAACTTAGCAAACAGTTTATTATCCTGTAGAACCTGTAACACCTGCCTGGCATGTACCTGATGAGACTTGAGATCGGGCAAGTATATCTTCTGGGGGGGGCCACCAGATCCCCAGGCTTCCCAGGAATTTTCAGATGGAAGGCCCTGATAGCACATGGCGACCAAAACTTGAAATTCGTCCCTTTACGTATAAGGTCAGTAAGTGGTTTAGCAATTTGTGAAAAAGGCCTTGATAAATTTTCTATAATAGTTGGTGAATCCCAGAAAAAGCTTCAAAGCCTTAAGATCACGAGGTTGAACCCAATCAATTATGGCCTGCACCTTCCCAGGGTCCCTCTTAAACCCTTCTGTTGACAGGATAAACCCCAAGAAAGATTTCAGGAACAGAAAAAAAACATTTCTCTAATTTAGCAAACAGAGAGTTCTCCCTCAGTCTCTGTAACACCACACGGACATGTTTCTGGTGTGTGTCCAAATCTGGAGAAAAAATTAGAATAATATAGAGGTATATTACAAAAAGCTTCCAATGCAATCAGAGAAAATGTCATTCATATAATTTTGAAACACAGCAGGTGCATTAGATAATCCGAAAGGCATAACAAGATTTTCAAACAGACACTCAGACTTTAATAACGCGGTTTTCCACTCATCAATCTTCTGGATGCATATCAAATTGTAAACCACTCTAAGATCAAGTTTAGAAAACACACTGGCCTTCAGAAGCTGATTATATAGGTCGGGGATGAGTGGAAGTGGGTAGGTATTTTTAACCGTGATCTGGTTTAATACTCGGAAATCAAGGTAAGGACGGAGACTCCCATCTTTCTTTTTAACAAAGAAAAATCCAGCAGCTACAGGGGAGGAGGAAGGACGGAAATTACTCTTCCATAAACTCTTGTTTTTATTCTTTCATGGCGGCCCACTCAGGCCCCGACAAATTGTGAAGGCGAGCTTTTGGCAATTTGGCGCTAGGAATAAGGTCAATAGCACAATCATAGGGACGATGGGGAGGTAGTATCTCCACCTATTTTTCTGAGAACACATCTCCGAAGTCCTTCAGGTACCCCAAAAGACCCTCCAGACTAGCGAAGCATAGCTGTACATTTTTTAGACATTTCCTGGAACAGTTGGGACTCCATGTCACAATTTCCTTCAGACACCAATCAATAACTGGATTGTGAGTTTGCAACCATGGAAACCCCAGTACCAATCCAGCAGGTAAATTATCAACACATAACAGGAGATGGATTCAGAGTGGACTGCTCCCACTTGGAGAGTTAAATCCACCTTGCTTTCTTGACCAAATTGTGAGCTAACGGTGTCTTGCCAAGGGCGATGATTTGAATGGGTCTTTCTAAACTAACTGTACCTAACCCTAACTTCAGAACCAGTCCTGAATCAATAAAGTTAGCAGCAGACCCGCAGTCAATGAATGCCAATGTTGATAACACCTGGTTCTTGAAGAAAATCATCATTTCAATCAGTACTTTATCAGAGGAAGAAAAAAGGTACCTGGGAGTCTGGGTGACCTCCTCGGTTGTCACCCAGACTCAGACGTTCTCCCGATGGTTTGGCGGCTTGAGGACGAGTTGGGCAATTCTTAACAAAATGTCCAGAGAGACCACAGTATAGAGTCTGAGATCTTGTCTCCTTGTTCTCTCAGCAACACAAAGACTGGCAACTCTAACCTCAGGTAAATGGACCTGCTCCCGGGAAGGATAACATGTGGCCTGCTGTTCAGCATGCCTCTCACGGATCCTATGGTCCATTCGTATGGCCTGAGTCATGGAGTCCATCGAAGAACAAGGGGCGTCATGAAGGACCAGAGCATCCTTGAGTGTCTCGGAAAGGCCTCTTTGCACTCGGAAGTAAGTTCATAGGGCAATCATACACACGATGGGGAGGCAGTTCTTGACACCCCTCACACTGAATAGCTGGGGAGAATGACTTGCTGCATCGGGCCTCATGGTGAACTGGTGACCTAAATTACATTACCACTAGGACCGTGAAAAAAGTCTCATGATGCAGCAATGAGCACAGTGAGTTCACCACAGTTCACCTTGTCACCGTGAGAATTTCCCACAGTGAACTGCAGTGAACTCACTGAACTCAGCACTGCATCGTGAGACTTTTTCTCACGGTGCTAACGGTGATCTCACTGAGGTCACTGCAGTTAATCAACCTGGCTGGCAATACAACCTCAGTGACCTGCGGTAACCTCAATGAGATCACTGCTGGTCACTGACGCTTCACTCGCAGCAGTTCCTTATTCAGTGGTTCTCAGCCTAGACCAGGGGTCTAAAACTGCATTCCTCAAGGGACTCAGACCATGCGTGTTTTCAAGATTTCCTTCGCATTGCACAAGGTGCTGGAATCATTCTGTGCAGGTGATCAAATTATCACCTGTGCAATACAAGGAAATCTTGAAAACATTACCTGTTTGCGGCCCTTGAGGAATGCAGTTTGAGACCTCTGGCCTAGATGGTCGCATCTTGGCACAGTCCAGGTTGCAAGATATTTATCGCAGATGCAGCGCCCCAGGGTCCTGGTCGTTGCAGTAATGTCATTCTCCTCCAGGGGGGAGTGATGTTACGTTTGAAGGCAATAAAGGAGATCTCTTTACCAGGTAACACCAACACACAACACACTTCACACTCCAGTCCACCAGGGGGAGCTATGCTCCTATTTATTAGGGCACTCTTCACAATTAGGTAAAACTGGTGTTCTGGATAGGAAGTTAGGCAGATACTAGCTGGGCTTCGGCTCAGAGGCAGAAGCTGGCTGGGCTTCACCCAGTTAGTTGCTGGCTGAGCTTCGGCTCATGTAGTTGGTCCCTGACGGGTGGGATCCTGTCAGAGGCCTAGACAGAAGGCCACGGAGCTGCGCCTGCCCCACGTGCGGCAGCATCCTAGGAAAGAGACACGAACAGCGAATTGTATTGTAGAGGGTGAGAAATGAAGTCATAGCAAAAGGAGAGGAAACCAGAAGGAGTTCTGCCCTACACAGGCTGCCTCCTTCTGAGGCGCAGGATTTGGTAGCCGGAACACCGAGGGAGCAACAGTCTCTATGCCTTGCTCCAGAGACCGGCAGGACAGCTAATTCTATGTTACCTGCCCGCCTTATACCCAGGAGGTACGGTGGCAACTTGTGGGGGCTGGGGCGTGCTAGAGTCCCTGTAAAAAGCCCCAGGCCACCAGTCATACAGGTTTGTCCTATTCATCCGGGGGACAGAGAGAGACACAACATCTAGAAAATCTACAACAGTTTTGAGGACCTTATGAGAAGCTCAGCAGTAAGGTACTACAACACCCACGTGCTAGAGGAAGGCTACTGATTTCCACCTGGATAAGGGGACTCTGGATTTGCCTTCAAACCGGCCAGACTCTGCCTGCCCTGTGATCTGGTGCTCAGGACTGTGGATGCTGAAGCCTTCAGTAAAAGATAAAGAGACTGCAACCTTGTGTCCTCGTTATTCACTGCGCCCCACATCATCCACACTCTGGGAAGCCCTGGGGACACCCTTCACCTGTGGGAAGGTATACCATCTAGCTGCCATAACAGCACCCCAGCGGACCCCTAAGCAGCGTCGGTCACCCTGACTGAATACCACAGGTAGCGTCACGAACATTTCCCCTTTAAAGACCTTTCCCCTTTTCGACGGACCTCCCGAGGGCCACGGACCGGATCAGCCACCGTGGCATCCCCTGTTGTGAATTTGGTTTCTGGGCTCCCCCGGTGGTTTCTGGTGGTACTGCACTTGTGTGCTTCATCTCCTCTGTTCACCTGTTTTCCATCTGGATGTGGGAGTTTTCTATTTAGCCTTGCTCCTCAGTCATTTCTATGCCGGCCAACAATGTTACCAGAAGCCTTTCTGTTGCATGTTCCTGCTCCTAGACAACTATCAGCTAAGTTGGACTTGTTGTCCTAAGTTTGTTTTGCATTTTTGTTCCAGTTCTCTGTGATTGAATATTTCTGAGGCTGGAAGCTCTTGTGAGCTGAAATTGCCACTCTGGTGTCATGAGTTGATATTAGAGTCTTAAAGTAATTTCAGGATGGTATTTTGAAAGGGTTTTCAGCTGACCGTGAAGTTCCCTTTTCTGTCTTCCTACTATCTAGTAAGCGGACCTCAATTTGCTAAACCTATCTTCATACTTCGTATGTCAATTTCCTCTAAAATCACCGCCAATATATGTGGGGGCTACTGTCTGCCTTTTGGGGAAAATTTCTCTAGAGGTAAGCCAGGTCTGTATTTTCCTCTGCTAGGGTCAGTCAGTTCTCCGGCTGGCGCTGGGCGTCTAGGGATAAAACGTAGGCACGCTACCCGGCCACTGTTAGTTGTGCGGTAGGTTTAGCTCATGGTCAGCTCGAGTTCCCATCTTCCAAGAGCTAGTCCTTTTGTATGCTTTATTACGTTCTCTTGCCATTGAGAACCATGACAGTTTGGCCGGCCAAGGGTTAAAATAATTGGCAGAAGAAAGGAGAGAAAAGAAGTCTGCAGAGATTTTTTTTTTTTTTTTCCTGAGTTTGCTCATTAGTTGATTCACTAGCATCTCTGCTTACTGCAGCCTTCGTCTCTCTCTCCTTCTAATCCTTGAATGGTTCTGATTTCACCTGATTAATATGGATCCTCAGAGTTTAGCTACAGGTTTGAATAATCTCGCTATGAAGGTTCAAAGCTTACAGGATTTCGTTATTCATGCTCCTACATCTGAACCTAGAATTCCTTTACCTGAATTTTTCTCTGGGGATAGATCTCGCTTCCAGAATTTCAAACATAATTGTAAATTATTTTTGTCTCTGAGATCTCGCTCCGCTGGAGATCCTGCACAGCAGGTCAGGATTGTAATTTCCTTGCTCCGTTGCGACCCTCAGGATTGGGCATTTGCTTTGGCACCAGGGGATCCTGCGTTGCTCAATGTGGATGCGTTTTTCCTGGCTTTGAGGTTGCTTTATGAGGAACCTCATTTAGAAATTCAGGCTGAAAAAGCCTTAATGGCCCTGTCTCAAGGGCAAGATGAGGCTGAAATATACTGCCAAAAATTTCGTAAGTGGTCTGTGCTTACTCAGTGGAATGAGTGCGCCCTGGCGGCGAAATTCAGAGAGGGTCTCTCTGATGCCATTAAAGATGTTATGGTGGGGTTCCCTGTGCCTACAGGTCTGAATGAGTCCATGACAATGGCTATTCAGATTGATCGGCGTTTGCGGGAGCGCAAACCTGTGCACCATTTGGCGGTGTCTACTGAGAAGACGCCAGAGATTATGCAATGTGATAGAATTCTGTCCAGAAGCGAACGACAGAATTTTAGGCGAAAAAATGGGTTATGCTTCTATTGTGGTGATTCAACTCATGTTATATCAGCATGCTCTAAACGTACTAAGAAGGTTGATAAGTCTGTTTCAATTGGCACTTTACAGTCTAAGTTTATTCTATCTGTGACCCTGATTTGCTCTTTATCGTCTATTACCGCGGACGCCTATGTCGACTCTGGCACCGCTTTGAGTCTTATGGATTGGTCCTTTGCCAAACGCTGTGGGTTTGATTTAGAGCCTCTGGAAGTTCCTATACCTCTGAAGGGTATTGACTCCACGCCATTGGCTAGTAATAAACCACAATACTGGACACAAGTAACTATGCGTATTAATCCGGATCATCAGGAGATTATTCGCTTCCTTGTGTTGTATAATCTACATGATGTGTTGGTGCTTGGATTGCCATGGCTGCAATCTCATAACCCAGTCCTCGACTGGAAAGCAATGTCTGTGTTAAGCTGGGGATGTCAGGGGACTCATGGGGACGTACCTTTGGTTTCCATTTCGTCATCTATTCCCTCTGAGATTCCGGAATTTTTATCTGATTATCGTGACGTTTTTGAGGAGCCTAAACTTGGTTCACTACCTCCGCACAGAGATTGCGATTGTACTATAGATCTGATTCCGGGCAGTAAGTTTCCAAAGGGTCGTTTATTTAATCTATCTGTGCCTGAACATGCTGCTATGCGGGAATATATTAAGGAGTCCTTGGAAAAGGGACATATTCGTCCTTCGTCATCTCCCTTAGGAGCCGGTTTTTTCTTTGTATCTAAAAAAAGATGGCTCTTTGAGGCCGTGTATTGATTATCGGCTTTTGAATAAAATCACGGTTAAATATCAGTATCCTTTGCCACTGCTTACTGATTTGTTTGCTCGAATAAAGGGGGCCAAGTGGTTCTCTAAGATTGATCTTCGTGGGGCGTATAATTTGGTGCGAATTAAGCAGGGGGATGAGTGGAAAACCGCATTTAATACGCCTGAGGGCCATTTTGAGTATTTAGTAATGCCTTTTGGTCTTTCAAATGCCCCTTCAGTCTTTCAGTCCTTTATGCATGACATTTTCCGTGATTATTTGGATAAATTTTTGATTGTGTATCTTGATGATATTTTGATTTTTTCGGATGACTGGGACTCTCATGTCCAACAGGTCAGGAGGGTTTTTCAGGTTTTGCGCTCTAATTCCTTGTGTGTAAAGGGTTCTAAGTGTGTTTTTGGGGTTCAAAAGATTTCGTTTTTGGGGTACATTTTTTCCCCCTCTTCCATTGAGATGGACCCTGTCAAGGTTCAGGCTATTTGTGATTGGACGCAACCCTCTTCTCTTAAGAGCCTTCAGAAGTTTTTGGGCTTTGCTAATTTTTATCGTCGATTTATAACTGGTTTTTCTGATGTTGCTAAAGCGTTGACTGATTTGACTAAGAAGGGTGCTGATGTTGCTGATTGGTCCCCTGCTGCTGTGGAGGCCTTTCGGGAGCTTAAGCGCCGCTTTTCTTCCGCCCCTGTATTGCGTCAGCCTGATGTTGCTCTTCCTTTTCAGGTTGAGGTTGACGCTTCAGAAATCGGAGCTGGGGCGGTTTTGTCGCAGAAAAGTTCCGACTGCTCTGTGATGAGACCTTGTGCGTTCTTTTTCCGTAAATTTTCGCCCGCTGAGCGAAATTATGATATTGGTAATCGGGAGCTCTTGGCTATGAAGTGGGCTTTTGAAGAGTGGCGTCATTGGCTTGAGGGGGCTAGACATCAGGTGGTGGTATTGACCGACCACAAGAATTTGATTTATCTTGAGTCTGCCAGGCGCCTGAATCCTAGACAGGCGCGCTGGTCGTTATTTTTCTCTCGGTTTAATTTTGTGGTTTCTTACCTACCAGGTTCTAAAAATGTGAAGGCGGATGCCCTTTCTAGGAGTTTTGAGCCTGATTCCCCTGGTAATTCTGAACCTACAGGTATCCTTAAGGATGGAGTGATATTATCTGCTGTTTCCCCAGACTTGCGACGGGTCTTGCAGGAGTTTCAGGCGAATAGACCTGATCGTTGCCCGCCTGGTAGAATGTTTGTTCCTGATGATTGGACCAGTAGAGTCATCTCGGAGGTCCATTCTTCTGCGTTAGCAGGTCATCCTGGAATCTTTGGTACCAGGGATTTGGTGGCTAGGTCCTTCTGGTGGCCTTCCCTGTCGCGAGATGTGCGAGGTTTTGTGCAGTCTTGTGATATTTGTGCTCGGGCCAAGCCTTGTTGTTCTCGGGCTAGTGGATTGTTGTTATCCTTGCCTATTCCGAAGAGGCCTTGGACTCACATCTCCATGGATTTTATTTCTGATCTCCCTGTTTCTCAGAAGATGTCTGTCATCTGGGTGGTGTGTGACCGTTTCTCTAAGATGGTCCATTTGGTTCCCTTGCCCAAATTGCCTTCCTCATCCGAGCTGGTTCCTCTGTTTTTTCAAAATGTGGTGCGCTTGCATGGTATTCCGGAGAATATCGTTTCTGACAGGGGAACCCAGTTCGTGTCTAGATTTTGGCGAGCGTTCTGTGCTAGGATGGGCATTGATTTGTCTTTTTCGTCTGCTTTCCATCCTCAGACTAATGGCCAGACCGAGCGAACTAATCAGACCTTGGAGACTTATTTGAGGTGTTTTGTGTCTGCGGATCAGGATGATTGGGTTGCCTTTTTGCCCTTGGCGGAGTTTGCCCTCAATAATCGGGCTAGTTCTGCCACCTTGGTTTCTCCTTTCTTCTGTAATTCGGGGTTTCATCCTCGTTTCTCTTCCGGTCAGGTGGAGTCTTCGGATTGTCCTGGAGTGGATGCTGTGGTGGAGAGGTTGCATCAGATTTGGGGGCATGTGGTGGACAATTTGAAGTTGTCCCAGGAGAAGACTCAGCATTTTGCCAACCGCCGTCGTCGTGTTGGTCCTCGTCTTTGTGTTGGGGACTTGGTGTGGTTATCTTCTCGTTTTGTCCCTATGAAGGTTTCTTCTCCTAAGTTTAAGCCTCGGTTCATCGGCCCGTACAAGATATTGGAGATTCTTAACCCTGTGTCCTTTCGTTTGGACCTCCCTGCATCTTTTTCTATTCATAATATCTTCCATCGGTCGTTGTTGCGCAGGTATGAGGTACCGGTTGTGCCTTCCGTTGAGCCTCCTGCTCCGGTGTTGGTTGAGGGTGAGTTGGAGTACGTTGTCGAGAAGATCTTGGACTCCCGTGTTTCCAGACGGAGACTTCAGTATCTGGTCAAGTGGAAGGGCTACGGTCAGGAGGATAACTCTTGGGTGACAGCCTCTGATGTTCATGCCTCCGATTTGGTCCGTGCCTTTCATAGGGCTCATCCTGATCGCCCTGGTGGTTCTGGTGAGGGTTCGGTGCCCCCTCCTTGAGGGGGGGGTACTGTTGTGAATTTGGTTTCTGGGCTCCCCCGGTGGTTTCTGGTGGTACTGCACTTGTGTGCTTCATCTCCTCTGTTCACCTGTTTTCCATCTGGATGTGGGAGTTTTCTATTTAGCCTTGCTCCTCAGTCATTTCTATGCCGGCCAACAATGTTACCAGAAGCCTTTCTGTTGCATGTTCCTGCTCCTAGACAACTATCAGCTAAGTTGGACTTGTTGTCCTAAGTTTGTTTTGCATTTTTGTTCCAGTTCTCTGTGATTGAATATTTCTGAGGCTGGAAGCTCTTGTGAGCTGAAATTGCCACTCTGGTGTCATGAGTTGATATTAGAGTCTTAAAGTAATTTCAGGATGGTATTTTGAAAGGGTTTTCAGCTGACCGTGAAGTTCCCTTTTCTGTCTTCCTACTATCTAGTAAGCGGACCTCAATTTGCTAAACCTATCTTCATACTTCGTATGTCAATTTCCTCTAAAATCACCGCCAATATATGTGGGGGCTACTGTCTGCCTTTTGGGGAAAATTTCTCTAGAGGTAAGCCAGGTCTGTATTTTCCTCTGCTAGGGTCAGTCAGTTCTCCGGCTGGCGCTGGGCGTCTAGGGATAAAACGTAGGCACGCTACCCGGCCACTGTTAGTTGTGCGGTAGGTTTAGCTCATGGTCAGCTCGAGTTCCCATCTTCCAAGAGCTAGTCCTTTTGTATGCTTTATTACGTTCTCTTGCCATTGAGAACCATGACAATCCCCCTTGAGAACCGAAGGACCCGGTACCGAGTATGCCGCTGCCCTACGGGGGCGATCCACAGATATGGATTACGGTGTGGAACAGAATGTTGGACAGGTGAGGGATATGGTTATTTTTGCTTTTTTACAGGAGAGGATGGCTTCAATGGAATGGGCATAAAGTGAGTATAACTGAGCTTGTTATTTTTAAATAAAAAAGTAAAAGTGTGTTTTTTTATTTCAAATAAAGGACTTTATTCTGACTGTGGGTTTATTTACATTATAACTATAGGATTAGTAATTGATAAGCATGTTATAGACGCCTCTCCATTACTAAGCCATGGGCTCAATGTCTCTGGACATTACAAAGATGACATCAACCCCACAAATATTAATCCCACTTGCCACCACCACAGGGCAAGTGGGAAGGGCCAGGCAAAGTGCTAGAATTGGCATATCTAATAGATGCGCCTTTTCTGGGGCGGCTGCGGGCTGCTACTTTTAGGCTGGGGGTGGGCCCAATATCCATGACCCCTTACCAGCCTGAGAATACCAGCTCCCAGCTGTCTGATTTAGTTTGGCTGGTGTCAAAAATAGGAGGACCCCACGCTGTTTTTTAAAATTATGTATTTAAATCATTTAAAAAAAAAACGGCGTGAGGACCCCTCAATTCTTGACAACCAGCCTTGCTAAAGCTGACAGCTGAGGGTTGCAGCCCACAGCTGTCAGTTTTGCCTGGCTGGTTATCAAAAATACAGGGGAACCTACATCATTAAAAAAAATGTATTTATAGCGCAGACTGATTAATACTCCAATCAGCCAACTCCAGCAACAGCAGGCGTAGGCTGATGGGATTAGTAGTCCCCTCAGCAGACGCCTGTGACCAGAGGTAAACTTTTAACTTCTAACACGTGAGGGATATTGTTGTTTTTTTATTTTTGTTTATTTATAGGGGACAATTGCTTCAGGGGATTAGGTGTTAAGGTGAATATAATGTGATTTTTGTATCTTATTCTTAATTTTACATTTGAATACAACTCTCAACATTGTCCCCTGCTCGTGCTGATTGAAGGCAGAGCAGGAGACAATGATGCGAGCTGTCTTCAGCAAACAGTGCAAACAGTACCGCTGATTACCAGGCGCTGGTATGTGTCACACTGCTGACACACAGATTTTGTTTTAGTTTGCGTCTTTATTGTTGTGCATTTATAATATGTCTCACCCCCTTTTCTTTACCCCATTTATGTAAAAAATCCTTAATAAAAACTACTTTAGCAAAAAAGGTGCCTGCTGTGCGCTGTACTTAAAAAAGCACATTAAAAAAACAGCTTCACATCTGCACCAAAAACGCATCAAGTAAGGGGGAGAAGATTGTTATTGTGTAATTTGGTGCGGACATCTGCAGAAAACAAAAAATACAGTATTTCTGCAAAGTGTGACCCTGGCAGGCTCGGACTGGCTCACAGGGTAACAGGGAAATCCCCCGGTGGGCCCCTGTGTAGATCTGGACCCCCAAACCCACTGTATGGGCAGTACTTGGCGTAATTCACTTGATTCATTCTGTACAGAAAAAAGCAGCCCTTCGTATTTTTTGCTCTATGGTGTCCATTTCTAATCATTTGCTTACTATAACCTCTATCTTGAAACCTTCTTAATTCCTGAGATTGATACTCAAAAGTCTGTTCGTCTGAACAGATCCGCTTAATTCTGAGGAATTGACCTATCTGTGTTCCTCTAATGGTTGATGGGAATGTGAAGAAGAGGCGTGTAAAAGGGTATTGTTTGCTGTGGGTTTCCTATAGATAGAGGTTATAGTAAGCAAATGATTAGAAATGGATACCATAGAGCAAAAAATACGAAGAGAAATGAACTTTTGTACAAAAATAAATCTGAAACTGGGGAATCGGTAAATAATGTCCGTCTGATAGCCACCTATAATAGTCAATGGCCAGAATTTTGCAGTATTATTTAAAAATACTGGCCTCTGTTACTATCGGATCTGATTCTTAGCAAATGTTTACCAACTGCCCCACTTATTACAGCGAGACGATCTAAAAATCTTAAGGATATTCTTGTACATAGCCATTACAAACCACCTACGGCAATCAGTAGCACTTGGTTAGAGACCACAGGTTTTTACCCATGTGGACACTGTAAAGGATGTGCCAATATGACAAAAAGTAAAGTTTTCTCTAATGCGGTAGGCACTCGAACTTTTTCCATTAGACATTTCATTACATGCTCCACTAAACGAGTAATCTACAGTGCACGGTGCCCTTGTGGAAAATTATATATTGGACTCACAACGCGGGAGCTCCGTATACGCACAAGAGAACATGTGAGGGATATTGAAAAAGGGCGGACGGTGGATCCGTCACTTTTAAAAACTATACCGAGACATTTTTTTTGGTATCATAACAGTGATTCAAGTCAACTTAAAGTGATAAGAATAGATGTTGTCAAAATGGGATCCAGGGGGGTGATCTTGCTAAAAATTTGGCTAAATTAGAGAGTAAGTGGATATATAGGTTGGGGAGTATTGCCCCTCAAGGGCTTAATGAGAACTTTGGTTTTAGCGCCTTTCTATAATGGGCAATATAATTTTTCTCAATCTTTCATTTTTTATTTATTTATATTTTAGGTGATTAGGGATATTTACAGGGATATGTGATTTTAAAAGCATGTATTAATTTATTGTTTTATTATTTAGTTTGAGATCTCTGCAACATCAGACCGGTACTTTTTGTACCTCAAGACCTATTGTGTTCCTCGTGGTTGCAAGGTGGAAATGGAGGTCACTACAGATGATAGTGAATATCAACATCCATGGGACTCTGGATTTAATTGGCATGATAATCGGCGAAGGATTGGAATCTTCATCAGACCACTACAGTGATTACTTTGTGTACAGTCGTTATTGTTTTTTATTTACAGCACACTTCAATTAATTAGTGACAGAGCCAATTTGGTACTTAATGACCGAGCCAATTTTTACAATTCTGACCAGTGTCACTTTATGAGGTTATAACTCTGGAACGCTTTATCGGATCCCGCTGATTCTGAGATTGTTTTTTCGTGACATGTTGTACTTCAAGTTAGTGGTAACATTTCTTCGATATTACTTGCGATTATTTATGAAAAAAATGGAAATATGGCGAAAATTTTTAAAATTTTGCAATTTTCAAACTTTGTATTTTTATGCCCTTAAATCAGAGAGATATGTCACAAAAAATAGTTAATAAATAACATTTCTCACATGTCTACTTTACATCAGCACAATTTTGGAAACAATTTTTTTTTTTGTTAGGGAGTTATAAGGGTTAAAAGTTGACCAGCAATTTCTCATTTTTACAACACCATGTTTTTTTTAGGGACCACATCACCTTTGAAGTGATTTTGAGGGGTCTATATGATAGAAAATAACCAAGTGTGACACCATTCTAAAAACTGCACCCCTCAAGCTGCTCAAAACCACATTCAAGAAGTTTATTAACCCTTTACGTACTTCACAGGAACTAAAACAATGTGGAAGAAAAAAATGAACATTTTACTTTTTTTTGCAAACATTTTACTTCAGAACCATTTTTTTTAATTTTCACAAGTGTAAAAACAGAAATTTAACCACAAATTTTGTTGTGCAATTTTTCCTGAGTACGCCGATACCCCATATGTGGAGGTAAACCACTGTTTGGGCGCACCGCAGAGCTTGGAAGTGAAGGAGCACCGTTTGACTGTTTCAATGCAGAATTGGCTGGAATTGAGATCGGATGCCATGTCGCGTTTGGAGAGTCCCTGATGTGCCTAAACAGTGGAAACCCCCCACAAGTGATACCATTTTGGAAACTAGACCCCTTAAGGAACTTATCTAGATGTGTGGTGAGCACTTTGAACCCCCAAGTGCTTCACAGAAGTTTATAACGTAGAGCCGTGAAAATAAAAAATCTAATTTTTTCTACAAAAATAATATTTTTGCCCCCAAATTTTTATTTTAACAAGGGTAACAGGAGAAATTAGACCACAAAAGTTGTTGTACAATTTCTCCTGAGTACGTCGATACCCCATATATGGGGGTAAACCACTGTTTGGGCGCACCGCAGAGCTTGGAAGAGAAGGAGTGTCGTTTTACTTTTTCAATGTAGAATTGGCTGGAATTGAGATCGGACGCCATGTCACGTTTGGAGAGCCGCTGATGTGCCTAAACAGTAGAGACCCCCCACATATGACACCATTTTGGAAACTAGACCCCTTAAGGAACTTATCTAGATGTGTGGTGAGCACTTTAAACCCCCAGGTGCTTCACAGAAGTTTATAACGTAGAGCCGTGAAAATAAAAAAATCTAATTTTTTCTACAAAAATGATCTTTTTGCCTCCAAATTTTTATTTTACCAAGGGTAACAGGAGAAAATGGACCCCAAAAGCTGTTGTACAATTTGTCTTGAGTACGCCGACACCCCATATGTGGGGGTAAACCACTGTTTGGGCGCATGGCTGAGCTCGGAAGCAAAGGAGCGCCATTTGACTTTTCAATGCAAAATTGACTGGAATTGAGATCGGACGCCATGTCGCGTTTGGAGAGCCCCTGATGTGCCTAAACAGCAGAAACCCCCCAAAAGTGACCCCATTTTGGAAACTAGACCCCCCATGGAACTTATCTAGATGTGTAGTGAGAACTTTGAATGCCCAAGTGCATCACAGAAGTTTATAATGCAGAGTCGTGAAAATAAAAAATATATATTTTTTAACAATAAAGATTTTTAGCCCCCAAGTTTTTATTTTCACAAGGGTAACAAGAGAAATTGGACCCCAAAAGTTGTTGTCCAATTTGTCCTGAGTATGCTGGTACCCCATATGTGGGGGTAAACCACTGTTTGGGCGCACGGCAGAGCTCGGAAGGGAAGGAGTGCCATTTTGGAATGCAGACTTTGATAGAATTGTCTGCGGGCGTTATGTTGCCTTTGCAGACCCCTAATGTACATAAACAGTAGAAACCCCCAACAAGTGACCCCATTTTGGAAAATAGACCCCCCAAGGAACTTATCTAGATATGTGGTGAGAACTTTGAATGCCCAAGTGCTTCACAGAAGTTTATAATGCAGAGTAGTGAAAATAAAAAATATTTTTTTTCCCACAAAAAAGATTTTTTTAGCCCCCAAATTTTTATTTTCACAAGGGTAACAAGAGAAATTGGACCCCAAAAGTTGTTGTCCAATTTGTCCTGAGTATGCTGGTACCCCATATGTGGGGGTAAACCACTGTTTGGGCGCACGGCAGAGCTCGGAAGGGAAGGAGCGCCATTTTGGAATGCAGACTTTGATAGAATTGTCTGCGGGCGTTATGATGCGTTTGCAGACCCCTAATGTACCTAAACAGTAGAAACCCCCACAAGTGACCAAATTTTGGAAACTAGACCCCCTAAGGAACTTATCTAGATATGTGGTGAGAACTTTGAAAGCTCAAGTGCTTCACAGAAATTTATAATGCAGAGTAGTGAAAATAAAAAAATATATTTTTTTCCAACAAAAAAGATTTTTAGCCCCCAAGTTTTTATTTTCACAAGGGTAACAGGAGAAATTGGACCCCAAAAGTTGTTGTCCAATTTATCCCGAGTACGCTGATGCCCCATATGTGGGGGTAAACCACTGTTTGGGCACACGGCAGAGCTCAGAAGGGAGGGAGTACCATTTGACTTTTTTAGCGCAAAATTGGCTGTCGTGTTTGGAGACCCCCTGATGTACCTAAACAGTGGAAACCCCCCAATTCTAACTCCAACCCTAACCCCAACACAGCCCTAACCCTAATCTCAACCCGATCCATAATCCTAATCACAACCCTAACGATAATCACAACCCTAACCCCAAAACAGCCCTAATCTCAACCCTAACCATAACCCTAATCAAAACCCTAAATCCAACACACCCCTAACCCTAATCCCAACCCTAACCCTAATCCCAACCCTAATCCCAAACGTAACACTAATCCCAACCCTAATCCAAACCCTAACCCTAATCCCAACTCTAACCCTAACTTTAGCCCCAACCCTAACTTTAGCCCCAACCCTAACCATAACTTTAGCCCCCGTCGTCACAAAAAAAGTTCAATGTAACCTTTTTTTTGTACGTCGCGTCCGCCATTTCCGCGGATGCGTGGCCGTAACTCTGCCCCCTCCTCCCCAGGACATAGACTGGGCAGCGGATGCGTTGAAAAACTGCATCCGCTGCCCATGTTGTGCACAATTTTCACAACGTGCGTCGGTACATCGGGCCGACGCATTGCGACCGCCCCGTACCGACGCAAGTGTGAAAGAAGCCTAAGGCTACTTTCACACTAGCGTCGTACTCGGCCCATCGCAGTGTGTCGGGCCGACGTACCGAGGCTAGCGTTGTAAGCGCCGCACAACGGGTGCAGCGGATGCTGTTTTTTCAACGCATCCGCTGCCCCATTGTGAGGTGCGGGGAGGCGGGGGCGGAGTTCCGGCCACGCATGCGCGGTCGGAAATGGTGGACACGTCGCACAAAAAAGTTACATGTAGTTTTTTTTGTGTCGACGGTCCGCCGAAGCACGACGCATCCGTCGCACGATGGATGCGACATGTGGCAATCCGTCGCAATGCGTCGCTAATGCAAGCCAATGGAGAAAAAACGCATCCTGCAAGCACTTTTGCAGGATGCGTTTTTTCTCCAACGACGCATTGCGACGGAAGCCAAAAAACGCTAGTGTGAAAGTAGCCTAACCCTAACCCTAGCCCTAACCCTAACCCTAAATTTAGCCCCAACCCTAACCCTAACTCTAACCCTAACCCTAACTCTAACCCTAACCCTAACTCTAACCCTAACCCTAACTCTAACCCTAACCCTAACCCTAATTTTAGCCCCAACTTGTCTTCTCCTGCCGGCCGGCAGATGGCAGCAGATGGCGGGCGCACTGCGCATGCGCCCGCCATGATGAAAAAGCCGGCTGGCAGGAGAAGACAGAAGAGGACCCAGGGACCCCGGGTGAGTATGATAGGGTCCCCGAATCCCCCCATTTCTCTGTCCTCTGATGTGCGATCACATCAGAGGACAGAGAAATAACTGATCGCTTTTTTTTTTTTTTTTTTTGCGGTCGCCGGTAAACTGTTAATTACCGGCGATCGCAAAGCAGGGGTCGGTGCAAACCGACCCCGATCATGTTCTTTGGGGTCTCGGCTATCCCCGGCAGCCGAGACCCCAAAGAACATCCGGGTGCCGGGCGGCGGGCGCACTGCGCGTGCGCCCGCCATTTTTTCCCGGAAAAAAGATGGCGGCGCCCATGGGGAGACACGAGGAGCACCGGGGGAGGTAGGTAAGTATTGGGGGGCTATTGGGGGCCATTGGGGACCACATTTCTCTGTCCTCCGATGTGCGATCACATCGGAGGACAGAGAAATTAAACGGCAAATCGCGTTTTTGTTTTTTTTGTTGCGACCGCCGGTAAACGGTTAATTACCGGCGATCGCAACTCGGAGGTCGGTAAAAACCCCCCGAATCATGTTCTCTGGGGTCTCGGCTACCCTTGGCAACCGAGACCCCAGAGAAAATCCGACTCTGGGGGGCGCTATTCACTTTTTCCACAGCGCCGTTAATTAACGGCGCTGTGGTTTAAGTACCCTTAGCGGCCGCCGTTAAAAGGCGTATCGGCGGTCGTTAAGGGGTTAATTAATGTACGGTTTTAGGATAGTCACTATGCCATCTTATGACGAGTATAATTGAAGTGTGGGGAGGATTAGTCACTTTCATGTATATTTATAGTTTTTTGCTCTTTTTTAATAGTTTATTAATGTCACTATTAACCCTTAATGGGTATTATATACAAATGGTAGATCACTGTATATTCAATAACTTAATTTTTTTTTTTTTTACATTAGTGGATATTATTAGATTAGCACAATTTTATACTCACATTAAGTACATTTAACATTTATAACACATTAGTAGGTATTGTATTGGATTAGCACAATTTAATACACACATATGTATAGTTAATATTTACAACATATTAGTAGGCACTTAAAATTATTCAGATTCCTTAGGGATCCGATATCACTTTTTATTGTCTCACATAGTTTGATTCCGTCTGGATTAGAACGAGCCAGTTCGATCGGTTTTCTCCCAGACTGTGCCGTCTCCGGTACATTGAAACACGCTGGCACGCACTGTCGCCGCTACTATAGCGACCTGCCTGCTTGCGGCTCAACCGGCTCAACCACCGGAGATAGTGAGTCACTTCCGGGGGAGTGGCTGAGGAACTTGGCGCGTCGCACATCCATGACAGTTTCAATGTTAGACACGTTCACAGGCCTTCACCATAGTGATTGATTTGTATACGGCCCAACTATCGGAAACAGGAAGTCCTTCACGTGGTAACGGCAGGGAAACAGAGCCTGTCACTTTGTTTGAGGTGTTTTCATTTACTCACGTGAGACCGTATGTGGAACTTTGATTGGTCATAGGAGGTATATAAGGTCCGACGTCTCTCTTCCCTGACATGCCCCCTGAAGAAGTGTAGACGAAACGCGCGTCTGGGTGGAGAGACACGGCATTGACTCTATACATTGAGTAAGTATAATTCATTATTTATTAATTTATTATTAGCTAATTTAGCCTGCTAAGGGTGATCTGTTCCTGAATACAGGACGGATATGGGCTTCATGCCTGGAGGCAGTCTATGTTTAATAGAGAGACATTTCCCCTTAGGGTATGTGTCCACGTTCAGGAAACGCTGCGTTTTTGACGCAGCGCTGAGCCGCAGCATCAAAAACGCAGCGTCCAGATGTTACAGCATAGTGGAGGGGATTTAATGAAATCCCATCTCCACTGTGCATTAAAAAACGCATGCGTTTTTCCCGCTAAAACGCACATGCGTTGCGTTTTTTCAGAACGCAGCATGTTGCTACAATGAGCAAAACACGCAGGAACACCGCAGGTGACCTGCCAGTGACCTCAGGTGCATTTTTGGTCAGGATTTTACCTGCATAAAATCCTGACCAAAGCCTGAAGCAATCCTGAACGTGGACACATACCCTTACTGTATTGGCACATGCACATTAAAATAGAATGAAGTTATACTAAATACAATGTGATCATTAAACAATTTTATTGTCTACATAATATAGATTTGCACATTGGTATGTATTATTATAGGGTGTTTTATAGAGTCTTTAGCCACAAGTGTCTCTCACATCAGAGGTCACTAGAAGTTTTTATCAATGTTTTGTTATTGAATGTTATAATAAAAGTTATTTTGGTTGTGGAGCGCCCCCACTGCCGCAGGGCCGAGGGGTACCCGGTACCGGGCCTCTCTGTCTCAGTTCTGGGGTTTGTAGAGTAGCTGCAGAGACACCATCATGTGTTTCTCAACGCAAGCAGTGAATAGCCAGGCCTTTCCCCGGGAAGGAACAACCACGGGAAGGGCAGCATCCAATAAAGGAAAACATCCAATACAGGAAAACCACCTATGCCAAGCATGGTATCCATCCACAGACAGCTGTTTCGGGGTTTTTGCCCCTCATCAGTGTGGAGTAGGAATCTGGCTATTAGGAGCAGTGCCTAGTAAAAAGGCTGTAAAGGCACAGATGATTGGCCTCGGGGAGACCAGAACATCCAACACCACGGAGACACCATCACGTGTTTCTCAACGCAGTGATCCAGAACACTGCCCCCCATCCCTTATGGGAAATATGCAAATGCATGTAGAGTAGCTGCGGAGACACCATCACGTGTTTCTCAACGCAGGCAGTGAATAGCCAGGCCTTTCCCCGGGAAGGAACAACCACGGGAAGGGCAGCATCCAATAAAGGAAAACATCCAATACAGGAAAACCACCTATGCCAAGCATGGTATCCATCCACAGACAGCTTTTTTTTTTTTTTTTTTTTTTTTTCCCTCAGATGGGAAGTTCCACAGTCAGGTAACCAAAACTATAAGGAACTCATCTCCCAAAACAGCGTGCCACACACTTAGTGCCACCGCCATTCCCATCATCATTGGAAAACACACAAAAAATGTTTTAATTAACAACCAAAAACCACTTCAAGATACATTAACAAAATGTTTCCACTTTTTAGTCTTCCAAATTCCCTCTGCATCCACCTCCCCTCTCCTCCTCTGATCACACACAAAGCAAAAATACAATTTTCCCAAAATAATTTTTATACAGTTTTTAACCTCAATATCCTTCCTTTTAAACACATACACATTCCTCACATCCCACAAAACCTCTTTTATACATGCCATCATCAACCACAATACTCTCTCCTTCTCCCCACACATACCCAATCCAAACATAAAGAGCTCAAAAGACAACAGATTTACCTCACACAGCTCCTTACACAAACGACCCAGACCTGCAATCACACTTCTAGCATACTGACAATTCCAAAACAAATGCACCACACTCTCACTCCCACCACATCCACTCCTCGGACACCTCTCACTCCTCACTAAACCCCGATTTTTCAGAAACTCCCTCACTGGCAACACCCCATGCAATGACTGCCATACAATCTCACTCTGCCTATTTGTCATACCATTCACACGTACCTTCTTCCATACTTTCTGCACATCATCCCCTCTTACCATTTTAAAATCTGGCAAGAACAGCCTATGGGCTCGTCCTACAATAATGTCACATTCCATCTCTCTACACTCAATCATCTTATATACAGCTTTCTTCTTTTCTAACAATCTCACATCCACATCACAAAGTTCATACTTCACTAGAAATTTGTAAACCCACACATACCACACAGGAACCTCAAAAGCCACTGGGCTCCTAAGATCTCTTTCACGCCATTTCAAACGAAACAAGAAATTTCCAAACAAAAACCTGCACATACATGCATACTTCCCATCCATCCTAATCACACCTAGTACAAACACCATAATATTCACGCCGAAAAAAACATTCAAATTTGGGAAACCCAGTCCCCCCTTATCCAAACTCTTCATAACAATCTCTCTCCTTGCACGCTCCATACATGAACCCCAAAAAAAGACAAACAAAACCCTATTTAATCTTCTAATACACATGTGGCTTGGTGGAAACACCATCGCAACATACAAAAAAATAGGTAACACAACACTCTTAATAACTAAAATTTTACCAAAAAACGTAAGATCCCTCAAACTCCAAAAATTTAACTTACGCTCCACTCTCTCTCTCACATCCACCCAGCTTTCCTCTCCATCCAATTTCTCTGAAAATTTCACACCCAAAACCTTTATCGATCCACTCACCACATTCACTCCAACATCATCGCTCAGACTCCTTCCCCCAAAATTCTTACACTCACTCTTCTCCCAATTCACTTTAAAAGCAGATGCTCCACAAAAAATAGAAACCAACAACTTCACACGCCGTACCGAACACTCTGAATCACACAGCACACACACATCATCCATATAGCCACTCATCTTCCACTCTCTCCCCCCACCCCCGGGTACTTGCACACCCCGAATCACCTTATCTTTTCTTAACAAACATAACAAAGGCTCAATTGCGCAAATAAAAACGATAGGGGACAAAGGACACCCCTGCCGAGCACCCGAAAATACATTTACTCTCCTCCCCACATTTCCATTCAACAACACACAACTGTAAATATTCTTATACAAACTTCTCACTCTCTCAACAAACTCAGAAGGAAAACCCATCTTCACCAACACACTAAACAAAAAACCATGCGCCAATCTATCATACGCCTTCTCAAAATCCAAACTCAACACATACACCCCTTTCTTACGATTCATGCAGTCCCACAAACAATCTCTCAACATACACAAACTTCCATGTATTCGTCTTCCAGGTACCGCACAACATTGCTCCTCACCCACCACACTCCCAACCACACCACGCATCCTGTTAGCCAAAAGTTTCGCATAAATCTTATAATCACAATTCAGCAATGTGATCGGCCTCCAATTTTTTAGATTTTTCAAATCACCTTTTTTTGGCAATAACACAACCACCCCTGCACGCATACCATTTGCCACCTCTGCGTTCGCCCACATATACTTACATACATCCACAAAATCCTTCCCAATCACATCCCACATCACACGATAAAATTCCACCGGTAGACCATCCTCCCCCGGTGTTTTATTCAGCGCCATACTGCACACCACCTTCCATACTTCTTCACCCGTCACCTCACCCATCAAACTTTCCCTTTCTATCCTATTCAAACTATTTTCCAAAACACTCAACACCTCACCCTCCAAACCTTCATCCCTCCATTTCACAGCATACAAATCATCATAAAACGTTGCCACTTCCTCACACAAGTCCGCGCCACTAACTTCATTTCCATCCATCCCATTCAAAACACTCATACTCTGTCTCTTCCCAAAAACTTTCTTAAAGAAAAACCGCGAACACTTCTCATTCTTCTCCAAATTCTCTAATTTGGCCCTATACACAATACTCCTCCCTCTTTCTAACAAAAAATCATTCACTTCTTTTTTCACTTTCACTAAATCTTCACTCACATCCATCCCTCCCGCCCTCAACTTATACAACAAACTCAATCTTGCATTTAAAAAAACAAACCTTTCTCTCTTTGCAGCCGCACACTTGTACCCGAGTTTTTTAAAAAAACTCTTGGTTCTCCATTTAACCCAATCCCACCATTCACACACATTTCTGAAATCACTCCTGCACCCACACCACTCTGCATAATGTCTTTCATACTCCTCTCTCACCCCCCCTCCTTCCAGCAAACTCACATTCAACTTCCACACACCTTTCCCAGCCACCTCATTAACATGCAAATCCAATTCACACTTCATACACACATGATCCGAAAAAAACACCCTCTCCTGTGCATAACTAACAGGAATCAGATTTTTTGAAACAAAACAATAGTCCAATCTAGACTCCACCCTCCCACTGTCAGAAAAAAACGTATTTAACAACGGAGTTATCTTGCATGCCCGCTGCATATCTTTTAAACCAAAATCACTCACCATATCCATTAACACTTTCCCTGATGCATCGACATTCACACTTCCCACATCACAGTTCATATCACCCACTATCACAACAGGCACTCTTCCTGGAATAAAAAACTTAATTTTTTCAAATAAAACTCTACGCTCCTGTTTATCCACAGGCGCATATACATTAATAACGCAAAAACGAACATTTCTAAACTCAAAATTAGCCAACACACACCTTCCAACCTCAATCACCATATAGTCACACAAACTCACATCATTTCCCTTCACCAAAAAACCCACACCATCATTTTTATTACAGGCACTCCCTGACCACACAGACGCACCATGAGGCCATTCACTCCCCTTCACACCATCCACAATCCCACACTCCTGCAGACAAAAAATTCCTGCATTCTGGGTTGCAAAAAAATCCAAAATGGCTGCCCGCCGCCACCTGCTTTTAAAGACCCTCACATTTTGTGATATGAGTACAAAACCCATCACATACACAAAAAAATACTAAAAAAAATAACCTACGAACATGACATTACTCAACTTACATGAAAAAACAAACCAAAAGGAAAGAAAAAAAAAAAAAAAATTTAAAGGCAAATGCTATATACAAAATCACCTAGCTACTGAAATAATAGCACATATCTACACAGCACCGCCACTGTCCTCCTCCACCATCTGCGCTGAGCAGCTTTCAGAGCCGCTGACCTCCATACACTCCTCCACACGCGCCTTCTTCTGCCCAGCCTTCCTCTGGGGCCCTCCACCTTCATCACAGATTTCCCCACCACCCTCCCTGGGACACTTTCGACCTCCAGGCTCCTCTTCTGAGGAAAAAACGCCAATGCTTTCTGGATCAGAATCAACAATCAATGACGCAGCCATCTCCTCCGCCCCAGAAGTGTCAAAATCCATCAAACCACCCAACTCCTCATCTTTGGTAACTGGGGCCTCCTTTTTTTTCTTTTTATTTTTAACCATAGCACGCTCTTCTTGCTTTGCAGCTCTCCAGAATAACTTGTCCTCCAGCTCCTCCTTCCTCCTTTCAGCCTCCTTGTCCTCCTGCCGTCTATCCCGCCGTCTCTCAACCATGGAGGGCGGAATTACCTCAGCGCTTTGCTGAGCAGATGCCTCGCTTTCCTCCCGCTTCCTCTCCTCCTCCCGTTTCTTAACCTCCTCCTCTCTCTTTTTTTCCTCCTCCTGCCTCCGCTCCTCCCTACGTTTCTTTTCTTCCTCCTCCCGCCTCTCCTCCTCTCTAGTTGGCCTCCTTGGCACACCATATGGACAGTCCTTATACAGGTGCCCTGTATTACCACACTGGTCACATTCACGTGGCATCGGACACTGAGCCGCTGTATGGCCTTCTTGCTTGCAGTTACGACAAACCATGCTCTTCTCACATGTGTTCTGTAAGTGCCCAAATTGAAAACACTTCCTGCAGTATAGAGGCTGCCCTGCATACGACAGAAAGCCCCTATGACCCGCCACTGAAAAGTTCGCCGGGGGATGGGTAAAGCCTCCCAAACAGCTTGGGTCTTTCCTCAGTTTCACACGAAACACATATTTACAATTAAAAATGCCCAAACAATTTCTCTGTTTCTCTCCACTTTTTACATATTCGCAGTACCGAGCCAGGAACTGCTCCAGCAGCCTTACTTCTGTGTAAGGATTGTACACGGTTACAGTCACTACTTTCTCCATGAGCCCAAACAAAGGCTCCACCCGCACTCCCCCCAGGCAGGGGTCACCATCATGGCTTCTTAACCACTCGAAGACAGTTAGACAGCAAGGCTCACTCACAAAGGTTACGTCATATATACCTTGGTTGTGAAATTCATTCACACTGAAAATGTCAGTCCGATGAGCTCCAGCCTTTCCCTCCAGCAGGTCACGAACCACATATACCACGTTGTTTTTGGCACCATCCTCCACGACCAAACGAATCGTATTCTTGACAAACATCTTCAGTCTTCACTGCCGATACGAATATCGCAGACGAAAATTAGCAGCACGCTGCAAAGAAACACTCGCACCCTCTGACTGCGACACAAGATCGCAGCCAAAAGGCCGAGAGGCACTCCTACCCACAGACAGCTGATTCGGGGTGTTTGCCCCTCATCAGTGTGGAGTAGGAATCTGGCTATTAGGAGCAGTGCCTAGTAAAAAGGCTGTAAAGGCACAGATGATTGGCCTCGGGGAGACCAGAACATCCAACACCACGGAGACACCATCACGTGTTTCTCAACGCAGTGATCCAGAACACTGCCCCCATCCCTTATGGGAAATATGCAAATGCATGTAGAGTAGCTGCGGAGACACCATCACGTGTTTCTCAACGCAAGCAGTGAATAGCCAGGCCTTTCCCCGGGAAGGAACAACCACGGGAAGGGCAGCATCCAATAAAGGAAAACATCCAATACAGGAAAACCACCTATGCCAAGCATGGTATCCATCCACAGACAGCTGTTTCGGGGTTTTTGCCCCTCATCAGTGTGGAGTAGGAATCTGGCTATTAGGAGCAGTGCCTAGTAAAAAGGCTGTAAAGGCACAGATGATTGGCCTCGGGGAGACCAGAACATCCAACACCACGGAGACACCATCACGTGTTTCTCAACGCAGTGATCCAGAACACTGCCCCCATCCCTTATGGGAAATATGCAAATGCATGTAGAGTAGCTGCGGAGACACCATCACGTGTTTCTCAACACAAGCAGTGAATAGCCAGGCCTTTCCCCGGGAAGGAACAACCACGGGAAGGGCAGCATCCAATAAAGGAAAACATCCAATACAGGAAAACCACCTATGCCAAGCATGGTATCCATCCACAGACAGCTGTTTTGGGGTTTTTTGCCCCTCATCAGTGTGGAGTAGGAATCTGGCTATTAGGAGCAGAAACACGTGATGGTGTCTCCGCAGCTACTCTACATGCATTTGCATATTTCCCATAAGGGATGGGGGGCAGTGTTCTGGATCACTGCGTTGAGAAACACGTGATGGTGTCTCCGTGGTGTTGGATGTTCTGGTCTCCCCGAGGCCAATCATCTGTGCCTTTACAGCCTTTTTACTAGGCACTGCTCCTAATAGCCAGATTCCTACTCCACACTGATGAGGGGCAAAAACCCCGAAACAGCTGTCTGTGGATGGATACCATGCTTGGCATAGGTGGTTTTCCTGTATTGGATGTTTTCCTTTATTGGATGCTGCCCTTCCCGTGGTTGTTCCTTCCCGGGGAAAGGCCTGGCTATTCACTGCTTGCGTTGAGAAACACGTGATGGTGTCTCCGCAGCTACTCTACATGCATTTGCATATTTCCCATAAGGGATGGGGGCAGTGTTCTGGATCACTGCGTTGAGAAACACGTGATGGTGTCTCCGTGGTGTTGGATGTTCTGGTCTCCCCGAGGCCAATCATCTGTGCCTTTACAGCCTTTTTACTAGGCACTGCTCCTAATAGCCAGATTCCTACTCCACACTGATGAGGGGCAAAAACCCCGAAACAGCTGTCTGTGGATGGATACCATGCTTGGCATAGGTGGTTTTCCTGTATTGGATGTTTTCCTTTATTGGATGCTGCCCTTCCTGTGGTTGTTCCTTCCCGGGGAAAGGCCTGGCTATTCACTGCTTGCGTTGAGAAACACGTGATGGTGTCTCCGCAGCTACTCTACATGCATTTGCATATTTCCCATAAGGGATGGGGGCAGTGTTCTGGATCACTGCGTTGAGAAACACGTGATGGTGTCTCCGTGGTGTTGGATGTTCTGGTCTCCCCGAGGCCAATCATCTGTGCCTTTTCAGTTCTGGGGTTGTCACGGTGGCTAGACCCGGCCCGTGACCCTGCTGAGGGGCGTCCAATGAAGGTGGAGAGTGATGATGTTGTGGTGTGGTGCAACCTTTTTTGTATATTTATGTATGGAGGTAGCTGCTCCTGGTATGCACCTATTCACACTGGTTAGGATGTGCGAGCCGTTTTTCTGTTAATTCCATGTTAGCTTACTGGCTGTGCACTCCTCCCATCACCATGTGGTTTTTAATTGCATCTCATCACACTTGGTCCCGGCTAACTCATATGTAGGCTTTGCTGAATAGAGGTGTCCACATTCACCCAGGCATACAGATATTGGCCTTTGGTAAGTGTTCACATTTGGACAGGGAGGTCAGGGACCCATCAGTCTGAGACCACTTTGACGAAGTTGATGGGCTCACACTATTTGATTCATATCAAATTCTGTGCAAAGCGTCTCTTAAAAATTTTTCTAATGTTCAAAAGCCATTTTGCTATTCAAATTTCATGTATTCCATATTAGACATGCTTTGGCACGATAGAGTGCAACCTTTTTTGTATATTTATGTATGGAGGTAGCTGCTCCTGGTATGCACCTATTCACACTGGTTAGGATGTGCGAGCCGTTTTTCTGTTAATTCCATGTTAGCTTACTGGCTGTGCACTCCTCCCATCACCATGTGGTTTTTAATTGCATCTCATCACACTTGGTCCCGGCTAACTCATATGTAGGCTTTGCTGAATAGAGGTGTCCACATTCACCCAGGCATACAGATATTGGCCTTTGGTAATGTGATGTGGTGGGCGGGGCCCCTCGGCTTCCGCTTTGGTGGGCGGGGCCGGGCCCCTCGGCCTCCGCTTTGGTGGGCGGGGCCGCTCGGCCTTCGATTTGGTGGGCGGGGCTCCTCGGCCTCCGATTTGGTTGGCGGGGCCCCTCGGCCTCCGATTTGGTTGGCGGGGCCCCTCGGCCTCCGATTTGGTGGGCGGGGACTCTCGGCCTCCGATTTGGTGGGCGGGGACCCTCGGCCTCCAATTTGGTGGGCGGGGACCCTCGGACTCCGATTTGGTGGGCAGAGACCCTCGGCCTCCGATTTGGTGGTCGGGGACCCTCGGCCTCCGCTTTGGTGGGCGGGGCCCCTCGGCCTCCGATTTGGTGGGCGGGGTCCCTCTGCCTCCGATTTGGTGTGCGGGGACCCTCGGCCTCCGCTTTGGTGGGCGGGGCCCCTCGGCCTTCGATTTGGTGGGCGGGGCCCCTCGGCCTCCGATTTGGTTGGTGTGGACCCTCGGCCTCTGATTTGGTGGGCGGGGACCCTCGGCCTCCGATTTGGTGGGCGGGGACCCTCGGCCTCCGATTTGGTGGGCGGGGACCCTCGGCCTCCGATTTGGTGGGCGGGGCCCCTCGGCCTCCGATGTGGTGGTCGGGGCCCCTCGGCCTCCGCTTTGGTGGGCGGGGCCGGGCCCCTCGGCCTCCGCTTTGGTGGGCGGGGCCGCTCGGCCTTCGATTTGTTGGGCGGGGCTCCTCGGCCTCCGATTTGGTTGGCGGGGCCCCTCGGCCTCCGATTTGGTTGGCGGGGCCCCTTATCCTCCGATTTGGTGGGCGGGGCCCCTCGGCCTCCGATTTGGTTGGTGGGGCCCCTCGGCCTCCGATTTGGTGGGCGGGGACCCTCGGCCTCCGATTTGGTGGGCGGGGACCCTCGGCCTCCGATTTGGTGGGCGGGGACCCTCGGCCTCCGATTTGGTGGGCAGGGACCCTCGGCCTCCAATTTGGTGGGCGGGGACCCTCGGCCTCCGATTTGGTGGGCGGGGCCCCTCGGCCTCCGATTTGGTTGGTGGGGCCCCTCGGCCTCCGATTTGGTGGGCGGGGACCCTCGGCCTCCGATTTGGTGGGCGGGGACCCTCGGCCTCCGATTTGGTGGGCGGGGACCCTCGGCCTCCGATTTGGTGGGCAGGGACCCTCGGCCTCCAATTTGGTGGGCAGGGACCCTCGGCCTCCAATTTGGTGGGCGGGGACCCTCGGCCTCCGATTTGGTGGGCGGGGCCCCTCGGCCTCTGATGTGGTGGGCGGGGTCAGGCCCCTCGGCCTCCGCTTTGGTGGGCGGGGCTGCTCGGCCTTCGATTTGGTGGGCGGGGCTCCTCGGCCTCCGATTTGGTTGGCGAAGCCCCTCGGCCTCCGATTTGGTTGGCGGGGCCCCTCGGCCTCCGATTTGGTGGGCGGGGACTCTCGGCCTCCGATTTGGTGGGCGGGGACCCTCGGCCTCCGATTTGGTGGGCGGGGACCCTCGGCCTCCGATTTGGTGGGCAGGGACCCTCGGCCTCCGATTTGTTGGTCGGGGACCCTCGGCCTCCGCTTTGGTGGGCGGGGCCCCTCGGCCTCCGCTTTGGTGGGTGGGGCCCGTCGGCCTCCGATTTGGTGGGCGGGGCCCCTCGGCCTCCGATTTGGATGGTGTGGACCCTCGGCCTCCGATTTGGTGGGCGGGGACCCTCGGCCTCCGATTTGGTGGGCGGGGCCCCTCGGCCTCCGATGTGGTGGGTGGGGCCCCTCGGCCTCCGATTTGGAGGGCGGGGACCCCCGGCCTCCGATTTGGTGGGCGGGGCCCCTCGGCCTCCGATTTGGTGGGCGGGGACCCTCGGCCTCCGATTTGGTGGGCGGGGACCCTCGGCCTCCGATTTGGTAGGCGGGGCCCCTCGGCCTCCGATTTGGTGGGCGGGGACCCTTGGCCTCCAATTTGGTGGGCGGGGACCCTCGGCCTCCGATTTGGTGGGCGGGGCCCCTCGGCCTCCGATGTGGTGGTCGGGGCCCCTCGGCCTCCGCTTTGTTGGGCAGGGCCGGGCCCCTCGGCCTCCGCTTTGGTGGGCGGGGCCGCTCGGCCTTCGATTTGGTGGGCGGGGCTCCTCGGCCTCCGATTTGGTTGGCGGGGCCCCTCGACCTCCGATTTGGTTGGCGGGGCCCCTCGGCCTCCGATTTGGTGTGTGCTCTGCCTGGGGCCACTGTGCTCTGCCTGGGGCCCCATATGCTGCCTGGGGCCCCTGTGCTCTGCCTGGGGCCCCATATGCTGCCTGGGGCCCCTGTGCTCTGCCTGGGGCCCCTGTGCTCTGCCTGGGGCCCCATGTTCTGCCTGGGGCCCCTGTGCTCTGCCTGGGGCCACTGTGCTCTGCCTGGGGCCCCATGTTCTGCCTGGGGCCACTGTGCTCTGCCTGGGGCCCCATAAGCTGCCTGGGGCCCCTGTGCTCTGCCTGGGACCACTGTGCTCTGCCTGGGGCCCCATATGCTGCCTGGGGCCCCTGTGCTCTGCCTGGGGCCACTGTGCTCTGCCTGGGGCCCCATATGCTGCCTGAGGCCACTGTGCTCTGTCTGGGGCCCCATATGCTGCCTGGGGCCCCTGTGCTCTGCCTGGGGCCCCATATGCTGCCTGGGGCCCCTGTGCTCTGCCTGGGGCCCCATAGGCTGTCTGGGGCCCCTGTGCTCTACCTGGGACCACTGTGCTCTGCCTGGGGCCCCATATGCTGCCTGGGGCCCCTGTGCTCTGCCTGGGGCCCCTGTGCTCTGCCTGGGGCCCCATGTTCTGCCTGGGGCCACTGTGCTCTGCCTGGGGCCCCATACGTTGCCTGGGGCCCCTGTGCTCTGCCTGGGACCACTGTGCTCTGCCTGGGGCCCCATATGCTGCCTGGGGCCCCTGTGCTCTGCCTGGGGCCCCATATGCTGCCTGGGGCCCCTGTGCTCTGCCTGGGGCCCCATATGCTGCCTGGGGCCCCTGTGCTCTGCCTGGGGCCCCTGTGCTCTGCCTGGGGCCCCATGTTCTGCCTGGGGCCCCTGTGCTCTGCCTGGGGCCACTGTGCTCTGCCTGGGGCCCCATGTTCTGCCTGGGGCCACTGTGCTCTGCCTGGGGCCCCATAAGCTGCCTGGGGCCCCTGTGCTCTGCCTGGGACCACTGTGCTCTGCCTGGGGCCCCATATGCTGCCTGGGGCCCCTGTGCTCTGCCTGGGGCCCCATAGGCTGTCTGGGGCCCCTGTGCTCTACCTGGGGCCCCTGTGCTCTGCCTGGGGCCCCATATGCTGCCTGGGGCCCCTGTGCTCTGCCTGGGGCCCCTGTGCTCTGCCTGGGGCCACTGTGCTCTGCCTGGGGCCCCATATGCTGCCTGGGGCCCCTGTGCTCTGCCTGGGGCCCCATATGCTGCCTGGGGCCCCTGTGCTCTGCCTGGGGCCCCTGTGCTCTGCCTGGGGCCCCATGTTCTGCCTGGGGCCCCTGTGCTCTGCCTGGGGCCACTGTGCTCTGCCTGGGGCCCCATATGGTGCCTGGGGCCCCATATGCTGCCTGGGGCCCCTGTGCTCTGCCTGGGGCCACTGTGCTCTGCCTGGGGCCCCATAGGCTGCCTGGGGCCCCTGTGCTCTGCCTGGGACCACTGTGCTCTGCCTGGGGCCCCATATGCTGCCTGGGGCCCCTGTGCTCTGCCTGGGGCCACTGTGCTCTGCCTGGGGCCCCATATGCTGCCTGGGGCCCCTGTGCTCTGCCTGGGTGTAGGACACTGGTGACATCACTTATCTCCGGACATTAGCTCCGGACATTAGCTCCGGACATTAGCTCCGGACATTATCTCCGGACATTAGCTCCGGACAAAGCCACGGAAGTTGGCACAAATTGCAGGAAGTAGTATTCTAGGCAATTATATATTAGATTCTGTGCAAAGCGTCTCTTAAAAATTTTTCTAATGTTCAAAAGCCATTTTGCTATTCAAATTTCATGTATTCCATATTAGACATGCTTTGGCACGATAGAGTGCAACCTTTTTTGTATATTTATGTATGGAGGTAGCTGCTCCTGGTATGCACCTATTCACACTGGTTAGGATGTGCGAGCCGTTTTTCTGTTAATTCCATGTTAGCTTACTGGCTGTGCACTCCTCCCATCACCATGTGGTTTTTAATTGCATCTCATCACACTTGGTCCCGGCTAACTCATATGTAGGCTTTGCTGAATAGAGGTGTCCACATTCACCCAGGCATACAGATATTGGCCTTTGGTAAGTGTTCACATTTGGACAGGGAGGTCAGGGACCCATCAGTCTGAGACCACTTTGACGAAGTTGATGGGCTCACACTATTTGATTTATATCAAATTCTGTGCAAAGCGTCTCTTAAAAATTTTTCTAATGTTCAAAAGCCATTTTGCTATTCAAATTTCATGTATTCCATATTAGACATGCTTTGGCACGATAGAGTGCAACCTTTTTTGTATATTTATGTATGGAGGTAGCTGCTCCTGGTATGCACCTATTCACACTGGTTAGGATGTGCGAGCCGTTTTTCTGTTAATTCCATGTTAGCTTACTGGCTGTGCACTCCTCCCATCACCATGTGGTTTTTAATTGCATCTCATCACACTTGGTCCCGGCTAACTCATATGTAGGCTTTGCTGAATAGAGGTGTCCACATTCACCCAGGCATACAGATATTGGCCTTTGGTAAGTGTTCACATTTGGACAGGGAGGTCAGGGACCCATCAGTCTGAGACCACTTTGACGAAGTTGATGGGCTCACACTATTTGATTTATATCAAATTCTGTGCAAAGCGTCTCTTAAAAATTTTTCTAATGTTCAAAAGCCATTTTGCTATTCAAATTTCATGTATTCCATATTAGACATGCTTTGGCACGATAGAGTGCAACCTTTTTTGTATATTTATGTATGGAGGTAGCTGCTCCTGGTATGCACCTATTCACACTGGTTAGGATGTGCGAGCCGTTTTTCTGTTAATTAAAGTGGTGTGGTGCAGGTCGCGGTGAATAAGCGAGGACACCAGGTTGCAGTCTATTTACCTCTTTACTGAAGGCTCAGGATCCTCAGTCCGAAATACGGTTAACCGGGCGGTGAGAGTCCGGCCGGTCCGATGGCACCTCCAGAGTTCCCTTTGCAGGTGGAAATCTGTGCCTACCTTCTAGCGCTTGTGTGTTGTGGTCCTCCCCTGCTGTGCTTACGGGATAGTCCCCACAACTGTTGAGTCTGTTTCTGAAGTTCCCTCACAACTCGATTATGATGTTCTGCTTCGTCCCCCAGATGCTATGGCTAGGACGCACCCGTATGACGGGTAGGCTCGGAGGTCTTCCGGGACCCTAGTGTCGCCCCTCTCCTGTTGTTGCCCCCTATGTCTTCTTAGGTGATTTGAGTGAGACAGCCCGCCTATAACTGACTGTCCTGCCGTAGGTTTGAAGTAAGGCCTGGAGCTCTATACTTCCTCGGCGTTCCGGGCACCGGCTGCGCGCCTCAGTAGGATGTTGCCTCAACTTACAGCACGACTCCTACAGGTATTTCTCCTTGTTGCGTTGATCTCGTTTCTCACTCAGCACAATAAACCTCGCTTCTTGTCCTTTCTTGGGGTACCGCCGCGATCAGGTGCAGGCGCGGTCCCGTAACGTTCTCTCTGTTCGCTAGGCCTCTGCCAGGATCCCACTCCTGACAAGGACCCCCCCGAGTCTCTCCCTGCAACACCCTCTGCCACAGGATGTTGCCTGTTCGATCCCCAGTCAGCTTCTCCCTAACTTCCTATCCAACCCCCAGTTTTACCAGATTGTGAGGAGTGGCCTAATACATAGCACCCTTAGCTCCCCCTGGAGGCCAGACTGTGATGTGCATTGGTGTCTGTGATACCTGGTCAGGTGAACTCCTTCAGTGCCATCAGACGTACCATGGCCCCCCTTAGCGGCAGAGCATCAGTACTGCAACGACCAGGACTCTGGGGCGCTGCAGTTGTAACTGATGTTGTTTCTATTAGTGCTTATTCTAGAGGGGATTTGATTGTAACAGACGGATTTAGAATCTCATAATTTAGACCACAAATTCTCTTTACTTTGTTTTGTAAACTTCCTGTTTGCTGTGAGCTTTGATAATGCTTTATTGATAATGTTATGTGTGCATGTGGATTACATCCATTTTTTTGCTGCTGAATTGTAATAAAAACCCATATGAATTTTTTATTGGATCCAAAACACAGAAGTGGTGAAAGTCATTCAGTTATTATTTTTCTCAGTGTGTCAGTACTCTGAACATTTTTTATTACCTTTTTGTGCATTACTGCCCTTTTCCAAGATGGCATCTTTGCTCTCATGTGCACTGTGTCTTCCTGCTATAAAACTCCACCTTCAGTCTGTGCTAGAGTATTCTGCCTTGCATCCAGCTCCTGACCTCTGGTGACTCCCTGGCTATATACCTGCTCCTGTGAACCTGTGGGGTTATCCTGCTACTCTGCTCTGAGTTCCTGCTGCATACACCAGTTCCAGTAATTCTTCTTCATCTGCTGCTCGTGTTTACTTCCATCTGCATTTGCTGGACATGTAAGCTGTTTTTGCTCTGCAAGAACCTGAGACTATTACCCAGACCTCCCTGGTTGAGCTAAGATATTATTTGAACTGCTTTATAAGCATATCTATCTGTGTTTTGGACTAAGCAAGGACTTATTCGTGTCAAGTATCCTCAAGAATAATTGTGCTTCATAGTCTTTGTGCGTGATTGCATTTTCCTCTGAAGTTTCCTATAGACAGCTGAGCTGCATTTGATATTGGCACAAAGTGTTGTGGACTTGAGTTTCTCTCTGCACCTGTTTGAATCACCTTGTGATAATATAGACTTTACCACTTATAAAACTGTGTCCTGTAGTTGTCTTGTTCCACGCAAAGAGTCTCCTGAGTTATCCCCTATAATTATTACAGGATACTCTAGCCTAAAAAAAAAGGAGACTGCTGGAACAATGACTGCAGAAAGCAGACTAGAGCAGATGTTTTCCATAATTAGATCACTGCAGAAAGATGTGGAAGGTCTGCAAAAGAAGTTTGGAAGCTTTGAACACAATCAACAAGTGTTTGGACAGACTTTGCAGGACTTAAGCACCCGCATGGCAGCCCAGGAAAACTTTTGTGAACTCTGTTTTTGGGCTCCCTCTTGTGGTCACAAGTGGTACTGTGTGAGTGCTGTCTTTGGGCTCCCTCTGGTGGCTCTTTGTGTCTTTCTGCAGGTCTGAGGTGGATCAGCTGTCTCGTTATCTGTTAGCTGGTTTCCGATTTAGCTCACCTGGACTTTCAGTGTTTGCCTGCTGTCGATGTATTCAGTGCTATCTTGATCCTCCTGAATTCCTTCGCTATCAGTCTCTCCAAGAGAAGCTAAGTTTTCTGTTTGGTTATTTACTTGTCCTTGTCCAGCTTGCTAATATGTGATTTCCTTGCTTGCTGGTAGCTCTAGGGGGCTGAGTTTCTCCCCTCACACCGTTAGTTGGTGTGGGGGTTCTTGTATTCTCAGCATGGATATTTTGTATAGGGTTTTTTACTGACTGCACAGTTCCCTGCCTGTCTTCTGCTATCTAGTATTAGTGGGCCTCATTTGCTGAATATGTTTTCATTTCTACGTTTTGTATTTTCCCCTTACCTCACCGTTAATATTTGTTGGGGGCTTACTATATCTTTGGGGTCATTTCTCTGAGGCAAGTGAGGTCTTACTTTCTCTATAGGGGTAGCAAGTTTCTCAGGCTGCGTCGAGACGTCCAGGAATTTAGGCACGTCCACCGGCTACCTTCAGTGTGTTTGGTTAGGATCAGGTTTTGCGGTCATTCCAGTTACCACCTCCCTAGAGCTCGTTCTATGTTCAGTAACTTAGTTCATTCTGTGATTCTCAGCCACTAAGGATCATAACAGAAAACAAACTTGCTGGCATAGAGTCCCAGTATAGATGGGCTTTTCAGGACATAAGCACGCAAATAGCTGCACAAGCGACTTTTTCCTCTGGGCAACCGCCACCAGCTAGCCCACCTAAGTTGCCCCCATTCAGATTTAATGGTGATCGCGACAAATTTCGTGGCTTTGTGAATCAATGTATGCTATATTTTGATGTGCATGCTGACCGTTTTCCTAATGATAGATCCAAATTATTGTGTGTAATAATGCTGCTGACCGCATGAGCGCTCGCCTGGGTGAATCCGATGATTGAGTCTCGTGACCCACGGTTAAATAACTTGGATGATTTCTTGGCCGCTATGGCATTAATGTTTGATGATCCTAATCGCCTTGCAACCGCTGAATCTGCTTTACTGTCTTTACGCCAGGCAAAACGTTCTGTTATTGAGTATGCTACTGAATTCAGGAGATTAGCGGTAGATACCAATTGGGACAGTTATGCACAATTGCCTATTTTTAAAAGGGGTCTGTCTAGTATTGTAAAAGATGAACTAGTTTGCTCTGAGTCACCACAAGAGCTAGAGACATTTATACAGCATTGTGTGCGCATTGACATTCGCCTTACTGAGCGTAGGCAGGAGAAGTTTGCTGCATATAACCGTATTTCTAACTTTTCCCTTCCTTCCAAAGAGCCTGCAGGTAAAACATCTCGGGAGGTGGAGGAGGTGCCCATGCAAATTGATTCCGTTCAGAGGCGCAAGATCAATGAGCGCCGGGAGCATTGCCTTCGTGAAAGTCTATGTTTCTACTGCGGCCAGTCTGACCACTTCTTGATCAATTGTCCTAAGTGTCCTAGACGGCCTAACAAGGTGCTAGCAGCAGTAGGGGAGTATGAGAACTGTGATGATGAATCTGACATCTCTGAATGTAGCCTGCCTTTAAACGCTGTATTCCATTCACTTTCTATGACTTCACCCCCCAAGGAGCTTAAGGAAAAGAACTCTCACTGTTCTCTCCCTATTAAGATCCTGTGTTCAGGACAGTGGATTTCCAGTGCAGCTATGATTGACTCTGGTGCAAGTGGCAATTTCATGGATATCACATTTGCCAAGGAACATGGTATTGAAATTCAGCAAAGAGCCTCTCCAATTACCATGGAAACAGTGGATGGGTCACCTTTAATCTCTGGGCCTGTGGATCAGGAGACCATACCCCTTGAAATTTTGTTGGAGCCTAATCATCAGGAGCAACTTTCTTTCTTGCTAATTCCTTCTCATTTTCCTGTGATTTTAGGCATTCCTTGGTTGCGTTCTCAGAACCCAATTATCAACTGGGAGACCAAGGAGATTATCTTCCCAACAAGGAGCAACTCAGCCTTAACAGAAGCTGTCCCTGAGTCCACGGCTACGGAACCACATGTACAGGTATTTTCTTTACCTCCAGCATATAAAGAGTTCTCTGATATCTGTGACAAGAAGAATGCAGATCAGCTTCCTCCACACAGGCATTATGACTGTCCCATTGAGCTGCTTCCTGGGGCAGCTATTCCTTTAGGTAACGTATACCCTTTGGCGGCACCTGAGCTTCAAGCCTTAAAGGAGTATATTGATGAAAATCTGGCCAAAGGCTTCATACGTCCTTCTTCCTCACCAGCAGGGGCACCTATCTTTTTTGTAAAGAAGAAGGATGGGACCCTGAGACCCTGTGTTGACTATCGGGAACTCAATAAGGTAACCGTACGAAACCGTTACTCTTTGCCTCTGATTCCCGAATTACTGGAAAGAGTCCGCCATGCTAAGGTGTTCTCTAAACTGGATCTTCGTGGGGCTTATAATTTGGTGCTTATTTGTCCAGGGGATGATTGGAAGACAGCATTCAGATGCCGGTATGGACACTTTGAATCTTTTGTGATGCCCTTCGGGCTTTGTAACGCCCCTGCAACGTTTCAACACCTTGCTAATGACATTTTCAGATATTTGTTGGACCAGTTTGTAGTGATCTATTTGGACGATATACTAATCTTTTCTGACTCTCTACAGGAACATGAAGAACATGTCAAGACTGTTTTAAGATGTCTGAAAGAGAACCATCTGTATATTAAGCCAGAGAAATGCGAGTTCCATCGTTCTGAGATACAGTTCTTAGGTTATATCATCTCTCCCCAGGGGCGGAACATGGAATCTGGTAAGATTCAGGCTATCCTTGACTGGCCGGTACCCAAGAACGTTAAAGAGGTCCAACATTTTATTGGTTTTGCAAATTTCTACAGACTCTTCATTCGAAATTTTTCTGATATTGTCCGTCCCATTACTTCCTTGACAAAGAAGGAAAAGCCCTTTAAGTGGTCATTACAGGCTCAAGAAGCTTTTGATCGGCTTAAGATCTGTTTCACATCAGCACCGCTGTTGATACACCCAGATCCAACACTTTCTTTCATTGTGGAGGTGGACGCTTCTGATAATGCTTTGGGGGCTATTCTCTCCCAAAGAACTGGAGAGAAGGGTCTGCTACATCCTTGTGCTTTCTTTCCCCGTAGACTAACCTCAGCAGAGAAGAATTACGACGTGGGAGACAAGGAATTGCTGGCTATTATTGCGGCTTTCAAAGAATGGAGGCATCATCTGCAAGGAGCGGCACAACAGATCATAGTGCTAACTGACCATCGCAATTTAGAGTTCCTTAGATCCGCTAGATGTCTTTAACCTCGTCAGGCTCGTTGGAACTTATTTTTAAATCAATTTAACTTTGTTATCTTGTACCGTCCAGGCTCTCGTAATGGGAAGGCTGATGCTTTATCCCGAATCCATGCTGCGGATTCCGTACCTGGAGCCCCGTCCAAGACCATTCTATCTGATGCCAATTTCATCGGAGTTATCCACGATCAGAACTTGTGGAAGGAGTGCAGGGAGGCCTATGACTGTGATGTATTTCTGGCCAACCCACCTGTGGATATTAATCTTGTCTTTAAGGGTGGCATGTGGTTCAGAGATCGACGTATCTATGTCCCTGAGGTCGTCCGTCTGCAGATCCTCAAGTTGGTACATGACTCCAAGTTGGCTGGTCACAGGGGGGTACAGAAGACACAAGAGTTCCTGAGCCGATTCTTCTGGTGGCCAACTTGCCTGAAGGATACCAAGGACTATGTTCTCTTGCGAGGTATGTGCTCATTACAAGACTCCTCATGTGGCACCTACGGGTCTTCTACAACCATTACCTGTTCCGTCCCGCCCTTGGGGGTCTATATCAATGGACTTTATTGTGGAGCTGCCTACATCGGGGGCATGAATACAATCATGGTGGTAGTTGATCGCCTGACTAAAGCTGCTCATTTTGTTCCGTGCACCGGCCTCCCCTCAGCTAAAGATACAGTGAACTTGGTTATACAGAATGTCTTTCGGTTGCATGGGGTTCCGGATGAGATCATCTCTGACCGTGGAGTGCAGTTCACTTCAAGATTCTGGAAGGGGTTTTGCTCTGCACTCAATATTAATGTCTGTCTCTCTTCCGCTTACCATCCCCAGACAAATGGTCAGACTGAGCGTACCAACCAGACGCTGGAACAATATCTAAGATGCTATGTCATCCATCAACAGGATGATTGGTTGGAGTTGCTGCCGTTAGCCGAATTTTCATATAACAATTCTCAGAGCGCCTCCACTAAATTTACACCTTTCTTTGCCAATCTGGGTTATCATCCGTGTATCTTACCTAGGTCTCCAATTAATTCTCCGGTTCCGGCAGTGGAGGAAAGGCTGACTGCGATGAAGCAAAATCTGGAGGTTCTGAAGGAATCCCTGACCACAGCTCAAGAACGTTATAAGAGATCGGCTGATAGATTCCATAAACCTGCACCCATGTTCAAGGTAGGAGATTCCGTGTGGTTAGCAACTAAGAATCTGAAGTTAAACGTTCCTTCACAAAAACTTGGACAGAAATTCATTGGCCCTTTCAAGATCAACGGTATTGTGAGCTCTGTGGCCTGCCGGCTGAAGCTGCCTAGGACTATGAAGGTACACCCAGTTTTTCATGTATCTTTACTAAAGCCTGTATCTCCTAATACCTTCCAGGGACGTGTTGTGCCACCTCCGCAGCCTGTGGTGATTGATGGGCAAGAACAATTTGTGGTGGAGGAAGTTGTTGATTCGCAGGAATCGGCTCCAATATCTGATAAGATGGCAGGGATATCCCCCTGAGAGACTCTTGGGAACCTGTGGAAAACATCAATGCCCAACAGAAGATTTCTCATTTTCATCAGAGATTCCCTGAGAAACCAGGTCCAGGATTGTCCTGAGGCCGCTTCTAAGGAGGGAGTAATGTCAGGACTCTGAACATTTTTTATTACCTTTTTGTGCATTACTGCCCTTTTCCAAGATGGCGTCTTTGGTCTCATGTGCAATGTGTCTTACTGCTATAAAACTCCACCCCAGCCTTCAGTCTGTGCTAGAGTATTCTGCCTTGCATCCAGCTCCTGACCTCTGGTGACTCCCTGGCTATATACCTGCTCCTGTGAACCTGTGGGATTATCCTGCTACTCTGCTCTGAGTTCCTGCTGCATACACCAGTTCCAGTAATCCTCCTTCATCTGCTGCTTGTGTTTACTTCCATCTGCATTTGCTGGACATGTAAGCTGTTTCTGCTCTGCAAGAACCTGAGACTATTACCCAGACCTCCCTGGTTGAGCTAAGATATTATTTTAACTGCCTTATAAGCATATCTATCTGTGTTTTGGACTAAGCAAGGACTTATTCGTGTCAAGTATCCTCAAGAATAATTGTGCTTCATAGACTTTCTGCGTGATTGCATTTTCCTCTGAAGTTTCCTATAGACTGCTGAGCTGCATTTGATATTGGCACCAAGTGTTGTGGACTTGAGTTTCTCTCTGCACCTGTTTGAATCACCGTGTGATAATATAGACTTTACCAGTTATAAAACTGTGTCCTGTAGTTGTCTTGTTCCACGCAAAGAGTCTCCTGAGTTATCCCCTATAATTATTACACAGTGTTTTCTCCTGTCTGTTTTTTTTCAGCTGACAAATACTGATGTAAAATACTGGCCAAACTACTCACTGTGTGAATGAGGCGAGGAAGCTGCTTGTATCCTGCTGTAATAAAAATCCTTATTCCAATGATGAGTGTACACTTGCTTGTCTTCTCTGCTCCATGACATTCAGCAGAGCAGGAGCAACACCTGGGGAAAAACTGTGGCCGGCAGATGTCCGGCCCTATGTTATGACCTGGTGGTTAAGAGGCCACACTGATATGACCTGGTGGCTAGAACGCAACATGGGACGAGCTCTGAGGAGGTGGTATCTCTACTGACCGCAGTCCCTAATCCTAACAACAACACTAGTAATAGCCGTGGGATGTTCCTGACTCTCCCTAGACACCTCTTCACAGCCTAAGAATTAACTACCCCTAAAGAAGGAAATAGAAAGCTATCTTGCCTCAGAGAAAACCCCAAAAGAAAAGATAGCCCCCCACAAATATTGACTGTGAGTGGAGAGGGAAATGACATACACAGAAATGAAATCAGTTTTCAGCAAAGGAGGCCAATACTAAACTTGATAGGCAGAGAGAAAAGGATACTGTGCGGTCAGTTTTAAAAACTACAAAAATCCACGCAGAGTTTACAAAAATAACTCCACACCGACTCACGGTGTGGAGGGGCAAATCTGCTTCCCAGAGCTTCCAGCTAGCCTGAATATGACATAGTGACAAGCTGGACAAAAAGAGACATATTTGCAAAGCAATAGTGTCCAAAGAAAATGGACAAACAAGAACTAGCAGAAACTTATCTTTTGCTGACAAGGACAGGCCATATGAGAAATCCAAGGAGAGAACCAAATCCAACCTAAGACATTGACAGCTGGCATGAACTAAAGCCCAGAGCAGGTTTAAATAACAAACCCAGGCAAGGCGATCAGTGATGGCAGCTGCTACAGCTACCTAACGGAGCAGCAGTTCCACTCGAAACCACCAGAGGGAGCCCAAGGGCAGAACTCACAAAAATACCATTAGCAACCACAGGAGGGAGCTCCAGAACAGAATTCACAACAGTGCCCCCCCCTTGAGGAGGGGTCACCGAACCCTCACCAGAGCTCCCAGGCCGATCAGGATGAGCCAAATGGAAAGCACGAACCAAATTGGCAGCATGAACATCGGAGGCAACAACCCAAGAATTATCCTCCTGGCCATAACCCTTCCACTTGACCAGATACTGAAGCTTCCGTCTCGAAAAACGAGAATCCAAAATCTTCTCCACCACATATTCCAATTCCCCCTCATATTCCAACACCGGAGCAGGAGGATCAACGGAGGGAACCATTGGTACCACATATCTCCGCAACAAGGATCTATGGAACACATTATGAATGGAAAAAGAAGCTGGAAGGGCCAAACGAAAAGACACCGGATTGATAATTGCAGAAATCTTATAAGGCCCAATAAAGCGAGGCTTGAACTTAGGGGAAGAAACCTTCATAGGAACATGACGAGAAGACAACCAGACCAAATCCCCCACACGAAGCCGGGGACCAACACACCGACGACGGTTAGCAAAACGTTGAGCCTTTTCCTGAGACAACGTCAAATTGGCCACCACATGAGTCCAAATTTGCTGCAACCTGTCCACCACAGAATCCACACCAGGACAGTCAGAAGGCTCAAGCTGCCCTGAAGAAAAACGAGGATGAAAACCAAAGTTACAAAAGAAAGGCGAAACCAAGGTAGCAGAACTAGCCCGATTATTAAGGGCAAACTCGGCCAACGGCAAAAAGGTCACCCAATCATCCTGATCAGCAGACACGCAGCATCTCAAATAGGTTTCCAAGGTCTGATTGGTTCGCTCCGTTTGGCCATTTGTCTGAGGATGGAATGCTGAAGAAAAAGACAAATCAATGCCCATTCTAGCACAAAAGGACCGCCAAAACCTAGAAACGAACTGGGAACCTCTGTCAGACACAATATTCTCCGGAATACCATGCAAACGAACCACATGCTGAAAAAATAATGGAACCAAATCAGAGGAGGAAGGCAACTTAGGCAATGGTACCAAATGGACCATCTTAGAAAACCGGTCACAAACCACCCAGATGACAGTCATCTTCTGAGAAACAGGAAGATCAGAAATAAAATCCATGGAAATATGCATCCAGGGCCTCTCAGGAATAGGCAAAGGCAAAAGCAACCCACTGGCACGGGAACAGCAAGGCTTAGCCCGAGCACAGGTCCCACAGGACTGCACAAACGAACGCACATCCCGCGACAAGAAAGGCCACCAAAAGGACCTAGCCACCAAATCTCTGGTACCGAAAATCCCAGGGTGACCAGCCAACACCGAACAATGAACCTCAGAAATTACCCTGCTAGTCCATCTATCAGGAACAAACAGTTTCCCCACTGGACAGCGGTCAGGTTTATCAGCCTGAAACTCCTGAAGTACCCGCCGCAAATCAGGGGAGATGGCAGAAAGAATCACCCCCTCCTTGAGAATCCCATCCGGCTCAAGAAGTCCCGGAGAATCAGGCAAAAAACTCCTAGAAAGGGCATCAGCCTTCACATTCTTAGATCCCGGAATATACGAGACCACAAAATGAAAACGGGATAACAGAGACCACCGAGCTTGTCTAGGATTCAACCGCTTAGCAGACTCGAGGTAAATCAAATTTTTAGGATCAGTCTAGACCACCACGCGATGCTTGGCTCCCTCAAGCCAATGTCGCCACTCCTCAAATGCCCACTTCATAGCCAACAACTCCCGATTGCCGACATCATGATTACGCTCAGCAGGCGAAAACTTTCTGGAGAAGAAAGCACATGGTTTCATCAAAGAGCCATCAGAATTTCTCTGAGACAAAACGGCCCCTGCCCCAATCTCAGAAGCATCAACCTCAACCTGAAAAGGGAGAGAAACATCTGGCTGACGCAACACAGGGGCAGAAGTAAAACAACGTTTAAGCTCCTGAAAGGCCTCAACAGCCGCAGAGGACCAATTCATCACATCAGCGCCTTTCTTCGTCAAATCGGTCAGAGGCTTCACCACACTAGAAAAATTAGCAATAAAGCGGCGATAAAAATTAGCAAAGCCCAAAAATTTTTGAAGGCTCTTTACAGATGTGGGTTGAGTCCAATCATGAATGGCCTGGACTTTAACAGGGTCCATTTCAATAGCCGAGGGAGAAAAAATGAAACCCAAAAAAGAAACTTTCTGAACTCCAAAGAGGCACTTAGACCCTTTCACAAACAACGCATTAGCACAAAGGACCTGAAATACCATCCTAACTTGCTTCACATGAGACTCCCAATCATCTGAAAAAAACAAAATATCATCCAAATACACAATCATGAATTTATCCAGATAATTCCGGAAGATATCATGCATAAAGGGCTGAAATACCGATGGAGCATTAGAGAGCCCGAATGGCATCACAAGATATTCAAAATGGCCTTCGGGCGTATTAAATGCTGTTTTCCATTCATCACCTTGTTTAATACGCACGAGATTATACGCCCCTCGAAGGTCGATTTTAGTAAACCAACTGGCACCCTTAATCCGAGCAAACAAATCAGAAAGCAAAGGTAAAGGGTACTGGAATTTGACCGTGATCTTATTGAGAAGGCGATAATCTATACAGGGTCTCAAGGAACCATCCTTCTTGGCAACAAAAAAAAATCCCGCTCCCAATGGTGACGAAGATGGGCGAATATGCCCCTTCTCCAAGGACTCCTTTACATAACTCCGCATAGCGGCATGCTCTGGCACAGACAGATTGAAAAGTCGGCCCTTAGGGAACTTACAGCCAGGAATCAAATTAATGGCACAATCGCAGTCCCTATGAGGAGGCAGGGAACTGGACTTGGGCTCATCAAATATATCCTGGAAATCCGACAAAAACTCAGGAACATCAGAAGAAGGGGACGAGGAAATGGACATCAAAGGAATATCACTATGTATCCCCTGACAACCCCAACCAGTTACAGACATAGATCTCCAATCCAGCACTGGATTATGTACCTGTAACTAGGGTTGAGCGAAACGGGTCGGCAATTTTCAGAAGTCGCCGACTTTTGGCAAAGTCGGGTTTCATGAAACCCGACCCGACCCCTGTGTGGGGTCGGCCATGAAGTCGGCGATCTTCTGAATCTGGAATCGGAATTCCGATACCGATTCCCGATATGTTTAAGATATCGGGAATTGGTATCGGAATTCAGATTTAAGTGTAAAATAAAGAATTAAAATAAAAAATATCGCTATACTTACCATCTGATGCGCCCTGGTACTAAGCAGGAACCTTCCTTCCTTAGAATCAGCCTTCCAGGACCCTGCGGTGACGTCACGGTGACGTCGCGGCTTGTGATTGGTCGCGCGGCCGCCCATGTGACTGCTCGCGCGACCAATCACAAGCCGCGACGTCACCATGACGTCACCGAAGGTCCTGGAAGGGCTGATTCTTAGGAAGGAAGGCTGCCGGAACGAAGCCGAGGGTGAGTATATTCCTATTAGTTATATACTCACCCTCGGACACGCCCTGCTTCTTTCCGGCAGCCTTCCTTCCTAAGAATCCGCCCTTCCAGGACCTTCGGTGACGTCACGGTGACGTCGCGGCTTGTGATTGGTCGCGCGAGCGGTCACATGGGCGGCTGCGTGACCAATCACAAGCCGCGACGTCACCGTGACGTCACCGCAGGGTCCTGGAAGGCTGATTCTAAGGAAGGAAGGTTCCCGGTTAGTACCAGGGCCCATCAGAGGGTAAGTATAGCGATATTTTTTATTTTAATTCTTTATTTTACACTTAAATATGGATCCCAGGGCCTGAAGGAGAGTTTCCGCTCCTTCAGACCCTGGGAACCATTGGAAACCCAATGCACTGCATTGGGTTTTGAGTTTCGGCCGACCCCGACCCCGACTTTTTTATAGGATCGGCCGATTTCACTCGACCTGACTTTTGAAAAAGTCGGGTTTCGTGAAATCCGACCCGATCCTATAAAAGTAAAGGTCGCTCAACCCTACCTGTAACCATGGAAAACCCAGCACAACAACATCATGCAAATTATGCAACACCAAAAAGCGAATATTTTCCTGATGTGCTGGAGCCATGTACATGGTCAACTGTGTACAGTACTGGGGTTTATTCTTGGCCAATGGCGTAGCATCAATCCCCCTTAGGGGAATAGGGCTCCGCAAAGGCTCCAAGGAAAAACCACAGCGCTTGGCAAATTCTAAGTCCATTAAGTTCAAGGCAGCGCCAGAATCCACAAATGCCATAACAGAAAAGGACGACAATGAGCAAATCAGGGTAACATACAAAAGAAATTTAGGCTGTACAGTACTAATGGTAACAGACCTAGGGACCCTCTTAGTACGCTTAGGGCAATCAGAAATAGCATGAGCAGAATCACCACAGTAAAAACACAGGCAATTCTGACGTCTGAATTTCTGCCTTTCTGCTCTAGTCAAAATCCTATCACATTGCATAGGCTCAGGACTCTGCTCAGAGGACACTGCCATATGGTGCACAACCTTGCGCTCGCGCAGGCGCCGATCAACCTGAATGGCCAAAGACATTGACTCATTCAGACCAGCAGGCGTGGGAAACCCCACCATAACATCTTTAAGGGCTTCAGAAAGACCCTTTCTGAAAATCGCTGCCAGGGCATACTCATTCCATTTTGTGAGCACAGACCACTTTCTAAATTTCTGGCAGTATACTTCTGCTGCTTCCTGACCCTGACACAGAGCCAGCAAAGTTTTTTCTGCCTGATCCACAGAATTAGGCTCATCATACAGCAATCCGAGCACTTGAAAAAATGCATCAACATTGAGCAATGCAGGATTTCCTGGCTCAAGTGAGAATGCCCAGTCCTGCGGGTCGCCACGCAGCAAAGAAATAACAATCTTCACCTGCTGAATGGGGTCACCAGAGGAACGGGGTCTCAGAGCAAAAAACAATCTGCAATTATTTTTAAAGTTCATAAATTTAGATCTATCCCCAGAAAATAAATCAGGAATAGGAATTCTAGGCTCTAATACCGGAGTCTGGACAACATAATCTTGGATACTCTGTACCCTTGCAGCGAGTTGATCCACGTGCAAGGACAGACCCTGAACCTCCATATCAGCACCAAAATCCTGAACCACCCAGAGATTAAGGGGAAAAAAAAGACAAAACAAGCTACAAAAGAAAAAAAAATGACTCAGAACTTTCTTTTCCCTCTTTTGAGATGCATTTAACACATTGTGGGCCAGCTGTACTGTTATGACCTGGTGGTTAAGAGGCCACACTGATATGACCTGGTGGCTAAAACGCAACATGGGACGAGCTCTGAGGAGGTGGTATCTCTACTGACTGCAGTCCCTAATCCTAACAACAACACTAGTAATAGCCGTGGGATGTTCCTGACTCTCCCTAGACACCTCTTCACAGCCTAAGAATTAACTACCCCTAAAGAAGGAAATAGAAAGCTATCTTGCCTCAGAGAAAACCCCAAAAGGAAAGATAGCCCCCCACAAATATTGACTGTGAGTGGAGAGGGAAATGACATACACAGAAATGAAATCAGTTTTCAGCAAAGGAGGCCAATACTAAACTTGATAGACAGAGAGAAAAGGATACTGTGCAGTCAGTATTAAAAACTACAAAAATCCACGCAGAGTTTACAAAAATGAACTCCACACTGACTCACGGTGTGGAGGGGCAAATCTGCTTCCCAGAGCTTCCAGCTAGCCTGAATATGACATAGTGACAAGCTGGACAAAAAGAGACATATTTGCAAAGCAATAGTGTCCAAAGAAAATGGACAAACAAGAACTAGCAGAAACTTATCTTTTGCTGACAAGGACAGGCCATATGAGAAATCCAAGGAGAGAACCAAATCCAACCTAAGACATTGACAGCTGGCATGAACTAAAGCCCAGAGCAGGTTTAAATAACAAACCCAGGCAAGGCGATCAGTGATGGCAGCTGCTACAGCTACCTAACGGAGCAGCAGTTCCACTCGAAACCACCAGAGGGAGCCCAAGGGCAGAACTCACAAAAATACCATTAGCAACCACAGGAGGGAGCTCCAGAACGGAATTCACAACAGCCCTATGACACAGTAACATGTGATGGAGCCCGACTCCCAAACAAAATTAATCACACAGACGCACACAAAATAAATACACGAAGCATTGTAATTAGGTGTCAAACGTTCTCAATTTTATTTGCATTCACATGACACAAAAACTGGCCCAACCCCTGACTCACGAAGAGTCACCTTCCAGCACTCAGGAGAGGAAAAACCCCTGTGGTGGAAACCTCTAGGAAACCATGGCTGGAGGATCGCCCTTCCCTTGGGCTTAGAGAGCTAATATATAACAGATGTAACAAGTTTTATCATTTGTACATTTTACCAGATTTACAGAGAACGACATAACAAATATAGACTATAAATGTGATAAACCGGATGTGGGAGAGATCTGGCTGCGATATCGGTCACCATATTGGTTGTTAGACCCAATTTAGTTGATCTGATTGCCCAGATGGATGAACCATTTCTTCCTTACAGATCCAGGTCCACCTCTCATAAATTTATACTTTTGGTCATAAGGATTGTTCATAATGGAGAACCACTAATAGGAGAAATACCCCCTCCCCCTTCTCCCATCCCAATTTATTACCCATTAAAGTCATAGGTGCTTTCATGGACTTCCAAAGGAGAGCAGCGCTTTGTAGAGGGTAACAGAAGGGGATCCTGTACTGGGGACCCCCTCGGTTACCTTCCCATGCCCTGGGCGTGTCTAAAGCAGACAAACCCTTTCCCTGCTAGAACCTCCAAATTTCACCAAGGTCGGCACTTTACGTGGGGTGGTCAAGCTCAACGTCCTCAGGCGCATCAGTAATGGCGCTGATAGTGGCAGCGCGGCCTTCTATTATGGAATCTTCTTTATCACACTTGGTTATGACCTCATAACAGTTGTCATGGTTACTGCAGGGGCTATTACTGATGCAGGACCCAAGTATTAACCCTTTCATCATTGGTAATTCACTTCACTATAGAGGCAAATAACGCCACGTGTTACCAAGCAGGCACCTATCATAATGGCTTCCCTTAGGCACCATAAGAAATACAGATTAAACGTGCAAGTGTTTCAGGAGTGTTTTGCACTTTTTAAATCCAGAGATTGGATTTATAGCGAGCACTTTACACAGAAAAAAATAAGGGGAAATTACTTTTAAAATAATATTATAGGGAATTACGTTTCAAGCATTTTCCTAATGTGCAGTTCACATAATTACATAGGTTGAAAAAAAAGACCTAGGACCATCAAGTTCAATCTATCTTCAGATTTATATATTTTAAATTTTATAGATTATTTATAACTCACAATGTGATGTTTTGTTAAAAAAGCATCCAGACCTTTTTTAAATGTTGATATAGTAACTGCCATTACTAGCTCTTGTGGTCGGCATTCCAGTCTGATTGCTCATACTGTAAAGAACCCTTTCCTATATAGCTGCCATAATTGTCTTTCCTCCACGTATATCACCCTGGCCTTACAGACACAAAAAAGCCAGATGTCGTATAGTGACGCTACATAAAGATGAGAAAGTTCTGGAGGCTCCGACTGTGAATGAAGGAACAAAAAATAATTTATCATGTCCCAACTTGAGATGAGCAGGATGCACAGATGATGTTGCGCTGCCCTGGGTTATCAAAAACCGCTCCAGGGACGCAGGAAGGTTAAAGATTTGCGGCCTCCCATCAAGCTGCCAGGTAGCACTGAATTGGACTATTGATAGGCGACCCATGAATCCATCTTCTTATCTGTAGTCCCAACTGTCCCAGATACAGCGGACTGTCCTGGATTTGGGTCTAAGCCCTGCAGTGTCAGGTGTCTGTTGAATTTCCCACACTGCCAGCACCCCTCTGACTCCTCCTGGGTTAAGGTGAGTATAATGTGATTTTTTGTTTTATCAAAAATTTTACATTTGAATACAACTCTCAACATTGTCCCCTGCTCGCCCTAATAGCAGGCAGGCAATATATCAGCCTGCAGCTGTATATTTAGCCTTTACTGGCTATTAAAATAGGGTGACCCCCCAAAAAAGCGATGTTTGGTCCCTCTGTAATTAATAGCCAGAAAAGGCTATGCAGACAGCTGCGGGCTAGTATTCATAGCCTAGGAAGGGGCCATGGATATTGCCCCCCCCCCCCGGCTACAAACACCAGCTCTATCTATAAATATATCTATGCATCTATCTATAGATATATCTATTTATCTATAGATATGTCTATCTATCTATCTATCTATCTATCTATCTATCTATCATCTATCAATCTATAGATCTATCTATCTATTATCTATTTATCTATCTATAGATCTATATTTCTTTCTGTGTGTAAACATTATTCTTCAATGGAGTATGTAAATGAAGAGGTTGGACAAGAAATTACCGTATTTTTCGGACTATAAGACGCACTTTTTTTCCTCCAAATTTGGGAGGAAAGTGTGGGTGCGTCTTATAGTACGGATATAGCATGTGGGGAGGGGGGCAGCAGCGAGTGGGATCACACTGTTATCCCACTTCAGGATGTCCCCGCTGCCCGGAATCAGCTGCTGTGGAAAGCACATGGCCCCGCTGATTAAGTGCAGTGAATATTTATTAGCTGCTCCCCGCCCACCGATCAGCTGAGCGGTGAGCCAGGAGCAGCAAATGAATACTGCACTTAAGCAGCGACACACAGTTTCCCCAGCACTGATTCTGGGGAGAATCTGTGTGTCCGGGGGAGGAGGAGGCAGCAGCAGGGGCCAGGAGATCGCAGTCTACCTGCCTGTGCTGGACGCTGAGCTGTCTGGTGCACAGGGAGGACCTGTGATGATGTCAGGAGTGGGCGGGCTGGAGCATCACATGGCAGCTCAGAGCCCTCCCTCTTCTGACATCATCACAGGTCCTTCAGACTCCCACCTAGAATCTGCAGCTTCCTCTTATGTCCTGCGCTGTGGAAAGGCAACAACAACAGGGAGGGCTCTGTGTGTGTGCAGCCATGGGATGCTCCAGCTTTTACCTCACCACAGTGTGGCTGGCTGCCACAATTAAGAGGTCAGTCTTTACAAAACACAATAAAGCACTCTGCCACTCCTTTGGTGAACTATAACTCCCAGCATGTCATAGGATCTGCAGGACATGCTGGGAGTTATAGTTCTCCCATGGGATTTTAAAGCAGCACTCCAGTGTTATTTTGCAGTGCTGGAGTGGTGCTTTCACTATAAGCCCTGTGCCCCCATTCTTAGGGCTCATTTCCACATGCGAGGCACACGTCCGTATCTCGCATGCGGAAACCAAGCTGTGGAGCCGGCACTCCAGAGCGGAGCGTGCGGCCGCATAGGAACACATGGAGCTGCACAGCTCCGCTCCAAAGTGCCGGCGCCAGAGCTTGGTTTCCACATGCGAGATACGGACGTGTGCCTCGCATGTGGAAATGAGCCCTTATACTCACCCTCCAGCGTCTTCATATCGTACTTCACAGACACCACACTGGTCCCGCAGCTTCCAACATAATAACATACTATTATATATAATAACACCACATATAATAGTATGTTATTTATGTTATTAAATATTTTACCACATTTTTTTTGCTTCAAATATTTTTTTCCCTATTTTCCACCTCTAAAACCTGGGTGCGCCTTATAGTCCGGTGCGTCCTATAGTCCGAAAAATACGGTACATCACAATTCTTTTTTTTTTGTTAAATAATAGATCTTTATTTAGCCTGCAAAAACGCACACAAATCCGCATTAAAAAAACACATGAAAATCCACATAAAAAACGCATCAAATCCGCGCTGTTTTTTACCTGCGTTTTCTCCCAAGAAATGCAGAATCTGCGCAGAAAATTCCACAGGCAAATCTGCAACGTTTGTACATATCCTAACAGTGTGACATCATGAAAGCTTCTTCTCTGATCTGAAGCCTCCATCAGTTGCTTTTTAATGGGATGACTTACACTGAGCATGTGCCTGTTGCTGGGGCACTTCTCCAGCACACTTTTTTACAGCACATATGCTGCTATTGTTCCAGGGCTGAGATTGGTACTGTGAGGTACACCTCTATTTTTACATTGTATTAATGAACATTTATGAATGAAGATTCTCTTCTGATGTTGGATCTCTTATATGCATATTTTTATTGCTACTATCTACTTGCACTTTAGTTTTTAGAGCTATACAGTATGCTTCAGAAAAAAGTTATGGTGATATAATCTTGCACATTAGGATCATGGTTATATTAACTGCTGTATCTGTTAAGGTTAATTAAGAAACCTTGCATACCTCCCAACTTTTGAAGAAGGCAAAGAGGGACAAAGGTTGCGGCGTACATAGCGCGGCAAATTTTAGGCCATGCTCTTGACCACACCCATTTCACAACTAGTCACACCCATATCCACACCCCAACTATGCCCATTTAGCACTGCTGATCACAATGTTTCATAAACAATAATTATAAGCAAAAAAATATGGCCACACAGTGCTCCATTCTGTATAATGGCCACGCATGATGCTCAATAATGTATAATGGCCACACATGATGCTCCATACTGTATAATGGCCCCAAATGATGCTGCGTACAGTATAATAGCCCCACAGTGCTCTATACTGTATAATGACCCCATATGGTGCTGGGTACAGTATAATGGCCCCACATGATGCTGGGTACAGTATAATGGCCACACAGTGCTCCATACTGTATAATGGCCCCATATGATGCTGGGTACAGTATAATGGCCACACAGTGCTCCATACTGTATAATGGCCCCACATGATGCTGGGTACAGTATAATTGCCCCACATGACGCTGGGTACAGTATGATGGCCCCACATGATGCTGGGTACAGTATAATTGCCCCACATGATGCTGGGTACAGTATAATGGCACCGCATGATGCTGGGTACAGTGTAATGGCCCCACATGATGCGTACAGTATAATGGCCTCACATGATGATGCTACCCTACATCCCACAAATGTACCCTATATACCACCAGTATACCCCCACACCGCTACCCTGCATCCCACAAATGCACCCTATATACCACCAGTGTACCCCCACACTGCTACCCTGATATATCCTTCAAATGCACCCTATATACCACCAGTGTATCCCCACACTGCTACCCTGATGCATCCCACGAATGCACCCTATATACCACCAGTGTACCCTCACACTGCTACCCTGATGCATCCCACCATTCCCCAGTACCTCCAAGCTCATTCTCTACATCACCAGTGCACCCCCCACACTGATACCATGCACCCTTCCAGCACACCCTGCACCACACAAATGCATGTACCCACACTGCTGGCACATACCCTACACCCCCCTGTTCCTCCTGTGCATCACACACGCTTGCCCTCACTCCTTGTTTCTACCAGCCAGTTCAGTCCCATCATATCCTCTGCACAGACTTTCTTGACACCGCCGTCTCCTCCTCGGCTCCTCTACATACTGAGCAGCCCGCACCTGCCACCACAGTCACAGTCACGTGACCTACTGGGGCGGCAGGTCCTTGCCTTTAGCTTCTAAACACTCAAGTTTGGCAGAGGAGGAAAGTCGCCGGCTGCAAGGACCTGCTGACGTTACACGGTCATGTGATAGTCTCAAGTCCTGGTGAAAACAGAGGGCGGGAAAGTCTGAAGTGGCCGCCCCAGATTGCACACGTTGCTGCAGCTCCGGTACGCCATTGATTAAGATGTCTCTGTGTCTCCTGTGCCAGTCAGTGTTGGAGCGAGGAGCAATATCTGCTCCGATCCGACACAGTTAGCGATCGTGCTAGCAGTTTAAAGAAGCGGCGGTACATTTGGGGTCATGCGGGAAAAGCAGGATCCTGGCCGGGACAGTGGGACAGAGTCTCAAAATCGGGACTGTCCCGCTGGATCCGGGACGGTTAGGAGTAGGGTTGAGCGAAACGGGTCGGCAATTTTCAAAAGTCGCCGACTTTTGGCAAAGTCGGGTTTCATGAAACCCGACCCGACCCCTGTGTGGGGTCGGCCATGAGGTCGGCGATCTTCTGAATCTGGAATCGGAATTCCGATACCGATTCCCGATATGTTTAAGATATCGGGAATTGGTATCGGAATTCAGATTTAAGTGTAAAATAAAGAATTAAAATAAAAAATATCGCCATACTTACCCTCTGACGGGCCCTGGTACTAAGCGGGAACCTTCCTTCCTTAGAATCAGCCTTCCAGGACCCTGCGGTGACGTCACGGTGACGTCGCGGCTTGTGATTGGTCGCGCGGCCCCCATGTGACCGCTCGCACGACCAATCACAAGCCGCGACGTCACCGTGACGTCACCGAAGGCCCTGGAAGGGCTGATTCTTAGGAAGGAAGGCTGTCGGAAAGAAGCAGGGCATGTCCGAGGGTGAGTATATACCTAATAGGAATATACTCACCCTCGGCTTCGTTCCGGCAGCCTTCCTTCCTAAGAATCAGCCCTTCCAGGACCTTCGGTGACGTCACCGAAGGTCCTGGAAGGGCTGATTCTTAGGAAGGAAGGCTGCCGGAAAGAAGCAGGGCGTGTCAGAGGGTGAGTATATACCTAATAGGAATATACTCACCCTCGGCTTCGTTCCGGCAGCCTTCCTTCCTAAGAATCAGCCCTTCCAGGGCCTTCGGTGATGTCACGGTGACGTCGCGGCTTGTGATTGGTCGCGCGAGTGGTCACATGGGGGCCGCGCGACCAATCACAAGCCGCGACGTCACCGTGACGTCACCGCAAGGTCTTGGAAGGCTGATTCTAAGGAAGGAAGGTTCCCGGTTAGTACCAGGGCCCGTCAGAGTGTAAGTATAGCGATATTTTTTATTTTAATTCTTTATTTTACACTTAAATATGGATCCCAGGGCCTGAAGGAGAGTTTCCGCTCCTTCAGACCCTGGGAACCATTGGAAACCCAATGCACTGCATTGGGTTTCGAGTTTCGGCCGACCCCGACCCCGACTTTTTTATAGGATCGGCCGATTTCACTCGACCCGACTTTTGAAAAAGTCGGGTTTCGTGAAACCCGACCCGATCCTATAAAAGTAAAGGTCGCTCAACCCTAGTTAGGAGTTATCACCTTGTGTCACGTCATCGTCTTATTGTGGAGCCAGTTAACCTCCAGCCACCAGGGGGTGCTAACCACTAGGCCTCACCTCCTTCTTACACCTTACAATATGTCATCAAGTTGTCCAGGTGCAGACCACAACCAGAGAGGATTCCTGTGCAATTTTGCAAGATGGGAGTGCTGCCACAGCACATGCATAGCCCATTGACCCCTGCACAGGGAGAAGCAGTAATTAGTTGTTTTATGGATATAAGGCTAGGTTCACATTAGCGTTTCTGTATGCAGTGTATCATCTGCATGCACAAACGCATGCCAAAATGCATACAAATGCATGTTTACGCAGCGTTTTTTATCTGCATCAGCTTACGCATGACGGCAAAAAAACGCTGCGTGTGCATGCGTTTGAATGTGTTTTTGCCTGAGTTTCAGTTGTTTATGCACATGTGTTCGATATTTCCAGGAGGGTGTGTCTCAATGGGCGTGTCTCAAAACAGTTCCTGGACATGCGCAGTCCGAAGTACGCAAGCGCATCGAGCGCATGCGAACGCATGTCCTTGCGTGCGCATGTGTTTCCATAGACAGTAATGCGTTGTTTTGACGCACTCCATCCGCAATCATCCGCATGCGGATGACTGCTCATAATTGACGCCTCAAAAAATGCAACATGTTGCGTTCGCCGGACCCCGCCGCACACCGCGAAATGACGCATGCGTACGCATCGGTATGCGGATTGATGTAAACACATGTCCCTGTGTACACCATGTTAAAGATGGGTACGCACGACGCATGGGGATCTCTGCGGATCAAACGCTGTGCACAGATACGCAAATGTGAAACCAGCCTAAGTGGGTAGCACCTACCAGAGTTACTAGAGCAACATGGAAGTGTGATCTAAAGGCCATGAGTCAGGAGATGTTCTGCTATTCTGTAATGTCTGTATTTCTATGATCTTATTAAATCTATGTGTGGGCTGCTGTCATTTAAGCATAGCCTAAAAGCCTCCTATTATAATCTCTATCTCTAAACAAGACGTGAGCAATCAAATTTCCAAAGAGGCCTCATGATAGACCGTGATTGTTGTGGAGGGTCGAACCAACATGCCAAGCTTAATTCTGCTCAATATTATTATTACTATTATTATTATTAATATTTTTATATAATATTTAGCAGAATTAAAGGGAACCTGTCTCCAGAAAAAAAACACTCTTAACCTGCAGATATCGGGTTAATCTGCAGGGTTTAATAGCATTGTGAACCTGCCCGGCGCCCGCACTTACCCGAACGCTGCAGGGGAAAAGTGAACTTTATTCCACCTGGCAGCGTTCCGATTTCAGTCACGGGAGTAGCCCGGGTTCAGTCATCACTCTGAGTATACAGAAGTGTTAGGTTGAACAATTAATAAAATGTTCACTCCAGTTGCCTACTCCTGGCCTAATGGATATTGATCAGGTGCGCACTAAAGAAATATATGACAACACACAGTCAGATGTAAACTCTCCTTGATCAATCTATGGCTCAGCTCCAAGGGCTTTATTTAGTCAGAACACAGGTTTATATAACCCCTGTAAGGGGGGGCTCGGTTAGCTCTGAAATGGGAGTGATCGTATGTATTCCATTGGTTAGTGGATTGGGCAATGAGCAAGTCCGTGGGTGGATCCATGAGGTCATCAGGGTGGGTTGGTCTATGAGGTCATCAAGGTGGGCGTCACTGTGGTTGGATCCATGAGGTCATCAGGGTGGGCGTTATCTTGGATATCAGCACATGGTGTGCTTATGCAGGAAATGGCAGCCATTTTTAGTGTCTCACTTTGATCTGAGAAAGCTTAAGTAAGGTTAAACAATACACATTATGGGTCACTTCTCTCAATCTCTTATGTCTTGAGCTTAATTAAGTATTTCATCTTATGGCTCTCCTCAACAGTGCCCCCTAAATACTTTATCAACCCTTTTTTTATCTTGATCCCACCATGGTTCCCTAACCCACCAGTGTTAAGTGTCACTATGACATCAGAGGCTTCATGACAATATGGATGCTATTGACACCAGAGAATGTGTGACCAATTATTGGTATACCGAGGAGGTATATCGGAGCGCGTTACCCATGTCCTCGGGACTTTCCTACCTGCTGGATCTATTACTCTCCAATCTCCCATCTCCATGGTTTCTTAAAATACACATGTCACTCACCCTGATGTAACACATCCTAGATCTGACCTTCTCGCCCAGGAGGGGGGAATTGGAGTTTTCACCAGATTGAGACAAGTTTTCCCTTGTAGAAAACCTCCCTTTGTAGCTGGACTTTGACAAGCAGATCAGATCCTACTCTGTTCCTACCTGTCTAACAAGTTTATAATGTGAGAGATGGATCTAGGAGGCGCTCAGCAACCCTGACCAAAGTAGGAGTAGTCAGGAGCACTTGGTAGGGACCCTCAAATCTCGACTCCAGAGATGTCTTTCTGATGAACTTCTTTACCAGCACGTAGTCATCAGGTTGGAAAGCACCTTCACTGGTATCTGGATCTGGAATGGATGATAAAACTTGTACATGTGTTAATGACAGTTCTTTAGTAAGGACAATTACATAATTTACAAGAGTATCACTTCCTAAGGCTAGCTGTTATGGAAAATATTGACCAAACCTTGGAGGCCCCCCAAAAAGAATCTCGAATGGTGTGAGTTTAGTGGGACCCCTTGGAGTGGAGACTTCAGTCATCAGTCTCTTAACAGTCACTCTGGCAGTCATGTTTGTTACTGGATAGGCTTCGGGCCATCCTGAGAACATTACAGTCACTACCAGTACATACTCGTACTTCCCTACTTTTGGCATTTGAATGTGATCAATCTGAATTCTCTGAAAGGGATAGAGTGGTTTAGCCAAATGTTTCTGAGTAACTTTCTGAGGCGGTGCTGGATTGCATGCTGCACACACAAGGCAGGAATTACAATATTTTTGGGTGACAGTAGAGATCCCAGGTGCCATATAAGTCTTCCAAATCAGGTCATTCATCTGACTCTTGCCTCATTGCCCATTCTGTCACTGAGGGGTACAGATTACGAGGTAGACAGACCTCTTTGTTTATCCTCTAGACTCCATCTTCATCCTTTTTAGCTCCTCTTTCTTGCCATGACTTCTTTTCATCATCTGATGTCTTGATGTAGATGGATAATCCTCATAAGAGAGCTTTGAGGACCATCTTCACTGTCTTATGGCACGTACATCGCTGCTTTCTCTTTCCCAAATGGATCCGCAGCATAAGTTTTTGCTGTTTTGTCAGCAAAGAAGTTCCCCCTTGCTTCTGGAGAATCCAATCTCCCGTGAGCTTTGATCTTGATCACTGCAACCTCCGAAAGTAGATCTAGAGCGGCCACAAGTTCTTGTATGGTAGCAGCATGTTTTACAGGAGTTCCACTGGATGTTAGGTATCCTCTGGCTGCCCAGATACTGCCGAAGTCATGAGCCACTCCGAAAGCATATCTTGAATCCGTGTAGATGTTGACCACCTTCTCCATCGCTTCCTGACAAGCCAACGTCAAAGCCTTAAGTTCCGCTTCTTGTGCAGAAATGTGCGGTGGTAGGGATCCAGCTGAGATGACCTGGTCAGGTGTAACCACGGCATATCACGTATGGGACCTTCCTGTTTCATCTGCAAATCTGGAACCATCAGTGAAGAACGTCAGGTCAGCATGTGGGAATGGGTCTTCAGACACGTTTTTCTGGGAGGCTACTTCTTCCTGCATTTGTTCAAGACAGTCATGATCCTCCTCTGAGTGTGTAGAAACATCTTCACCGAGAGCATCAGCATCATCATCCACATCCCCCCTGGAAAGAGGAAGCAGCATGGATGGGTTGAGGATGGTGCAGTGGACAAGAGTTCCAAGAGGGAACATTGAAGTCTCATATGACGCTTCAGCGACAGACGTTTAGGTTTGAAAAATAGCTTTTATGTTGTGTGGAGCCATTAAGAGAACCGGATGTCTTAAGATGATATCAGAATTTGGGATTCCAAAAGCTGGTGCAGACTGTATGGCCTGTTTAAGAGCGTAGAAAGCTTCCACGGATTTGGTACATAGTGGAAACGCTGACGTCTTGAGGTCATCGTATAATGGCTGCATCAGCTTGGAGGCATCTGGAATCCATTGGCGACAATAAGTGAAAGGTCAGCCAACTCATCCGAGGCCCATGTCTTAAGTTGTTGGCAGAACTCAACACCAGAGTCCCATGTAGTGTCACTGGCAAGTGAGGCATCATTGAACGCTATTTCCATAACAGGCCAATATGCATCGCCTGCTTTAAGATTTGCCAGGGAAATTAGATCTTTCCACGTGGCTGGGTAAGTACTTTGGATTTGAAGCATGCTTCTGTGGAAAGGCATCGGCTGTTTTTCTGGATCTAGAACTTCATTCATCAGAGTAGCATCTTGCTGGGGTGTATACTTGACATAGAGGGTGGGCTCCTCAGACATGAGCATTGGCACTGTTGGTGGTGGCACCTGAGGCGGGAGTAGAGATGGCACCGGAAGTACAGATGTAATCACTTTTGTATGAGGAGCAGGAGGTAACAAACCTGGAATGAGGGGCTCTATTTGGGCAGCTCCAACATGTTGTGGGGTCGAGGTGACGCAGGCAGTCTTAAAAGCTTTAACAGTCCTGTCCTCATTAATAATTAGCCTGATTTCGGAGAGGCAGCAAATGCTTGGGGGCTACACTTGTTTATTATAATTCCAATGATTTCTCTTGTACATGCATGAACAGGGAAACCGAAAATGCCAACACCAATGGCAGGAATTGTCAAGGTCTCAATCTGCTCACTAATATTCGCATACTCTAAAATGCGAGTTATTGCTGCACGAAGTTGTTGAGCACTAACGTCTGGATGAATAGGGTCAAAAGTAGGGGTCACAGCGTGTATGATGATTCTACACGGAAGATTGCCAGCTTTAGTAACCGCTATGTCCCCAACAGCTATCTGACCACGTGACTCAACAATGATTTGACTGTCAGCTTGAATAGTCGCCCCTCCTGCTTCCACTATAGCTCTAGCTACACCTTTTTTGTGCTCTAACTGAGAATTGGCAGTATTAACAATAGCGTCCGTTTCCATTGTTATGTCACCCTTTCCCACCACTAATAAGGGTCCCTCAGGAAGTTCTTTTTCAAAAATAGGTTGCCAACATTCCCTCCCCTTTGTGCTTCCTGTGCTATTGGTATCTCCCTCACAGATTGAGCCCCCCCTTGTTACAGTTGCCACCGTCCCATACAGGTGTGCGCTTGGCTGCGAGAGAGCCTGTGAGGTACTGGGTATAGGGTTAGGTAGACTGCGTGAGAGTGCTGTTGTAGTGGAAGCGTTGGGAGGAGAGGCCGTTGCTTGGAGCATTTCGTGTGGGTGTGAAGCTAAATTGGCAGTGGAAGTGACAGTAGAAAGGGTCGGTGCCGGGGACGATCCAGGTGGGAGGATTGCTGGATTCACGACAGGAGTGATAGTGGAAAGGGTCGGTGCCCCATTGGAAACCATTGAGACAGGAAACATGGGTAAAGCCTGTTCACTTCCCGAAGGAATAAAGTATTGGCCGTTAGTGGTCATTACTGGGTAACAAGGATTTAGTGATGTGGTGTGTAGCCTTAGTCTGAGATGTTCACCACCAGGAGCAGCACATTTGCCATCCACAAAATGGCAGCCACCAAAATTACATTTGCCATCCACAAAATGGCTGCCGTCAGCATTAACACATTTGCCATCCACAAAATGGCTGCTGCCAGAATTAACACATTTGTCATCCACAAAATGGCTACCACCAGCATTAACACATTTGCCATCCACAAAATGGCTACCACCAGAATTAGCACATTTGCCATCCACAAAATAGCTGCTGCCAGCATTAACACATTTGCCATCCACAAAATGGCTGCTGCCAGCATTAACACATTTGCCATCCACAAAATGGCTGCTGCCAGCATTAACACATTTGCCATCCACAAAATGGCTGCTGCCAGCATTAACACATTTGCCATCCACAAAATGGCTACCGCCAGAATTAACACATTTGCCATCCACAAAATGGCTACCGCCAGAATTAGCACATTTGCCATCCACAAAATGGCTACCGCCAGCATTAACACATTTGCCATCCACAAAATGGCTGCCATTAGAATTAGCACATTTGCCATCCACAAAATGGCTGCTATCAGAATTACATTTTCCATCCACAAAATGGCTCCTGCCATCAGAATAAGCACATGGCCCATCCACAAAATGGCTACCGCCAGAGTTAGCACATGGCTCTGGGCCACCATTATACGGTGGTGGCCGCTCACAAGATACATTTTTGTAATACACATAACTCAAAACTCTACCCTTTTTATTCCTTTTCCTCTTCTACCCAATTTTCTCTATACAGACTTTCAGAGACTCTTTCCCATGCCCTAGCAGTAGACAACAATCCATTATCTTCTAGGATACCTTTCCTTTCTTTCAAGACAATCTTCCACTCCAGGGGCTCTAACCTCCCCCCTTCTGGCATTCCACACAACTTCATGAGCTTTTTACATTGTTTAACATGACTCTTCCCTTCACGAGTCGCCACTAATGTACACGGGTCTAACTTGCCATCTGAATTTGGCTTAGTGCCAATACGGCAGAACTGCATTAATTTCTCCATCTTTCTATAGATATATCTATCTATCTATCAAGATAACAAACACCAAACAAACAATAAGACGGGGAAGATGACTCAAACCTGAGATTCTAAAGAGAACTGAGTCTGCAGCACACGCTTCCTATTCCTTCTTGTCACGTGGTCCCTGTCTGACTTCCGTATTCCGTACTTTACAAACCAATTATTCCCTACTTAATCAAATTACTCCTAAATTACCAGGCCCCGTGCTGAGTCAATTCACTCCAAGTCACAAGGCAAAACTAAATTTATTAGGCTTGAACTGAGTCATCTCACTCGAAGTTTATGGGCCGCTACACAATTTATTAGGCGCCAAACTGAGTCATCTCACTCCAAGTTAACGGGCCCCTACTAGGCCGAGTCAATTCACTCCAGGTCCTAGTCTCTCCTATACAGAACTGAAAATCGTATCACAGGCGACAACTGTACACTATACCACAGACAAGATATATATATTTTTTAAACGCTGAAAAAAAAATCCGCTTGTTCTCTTAACTACCAGTCATCTCTCCTCTTCACAACATGTAACAGGCAGTAGGCAACTAAAACATGTGATGGTTCTTGCAATTAATGACCAGCAGCGGAGAGACCGTTCTGCCGTCTTACAGATACCACGAAAACCGGACACGGTCAGGCAATCTGCACAGGATACCCCGAAGTACACAGGTAAAGACTACAGATTATAAAAATCAGAAAATCAGCAGACTTACCGTGTACTGATAAGGAGGTGATCAGTCTCCTGGTTTGGGGTATTCAGCGCATCCTGCCATTCCACTCGCCGGTCCTCAGGGTTCAGGGCTCTTCCTCTGCTGGCTCCAGGTTGGGCAGCCAAATATGTTAGGTTGAACAATTAATAAAATGTTCACTCCAGTTGCCTACTCCTGGCCTAATGGATATTGATCAGGTGCGCACTAAAGAAATAACATATGACAACACACAGTCAGATGTAAACTCTCCTTGATCAATCTATGGCTCAGCTCCAAGGGATTTATTTAGTCAGAACACAGGTTTATATAACCCCTGTAAGGGGGGCTCAGCTAGCTCTGAAATGGGAGTGATCGTATGTATTCCATTGGTTAGTGGATTGGGCAATGAGCAAGTCCGTGGGCAGATCCATGAGGTCATCAGGGTGGGTTGGTCCATGAGGTCATCAAGGTGGGCATCACTGTGGTTGGATCCATGAGGTCATCAGGGTGGGCGTTATCTTGGATATCAGCACATGATGTGCTGATACAGGAAATGGCAGCCATCTTTAGTGTCTCACTTTGATCTGAGAAAGTTTAAGTGAGGTTAAACAATACACGTTATGGGTCACTTCTCTCAACCTCTTATGTCTTGAGGTTAATTAAGTATTTGATCTTATGGCTCTCCTCAACAAGAGTAGTGGCAGTAACCATTCCCCCGGCCCTGACTGACACTGGCTCCACAATGGGGCCGGCTGTCAGTCAGAGCCAAGGGAGTGGTGATTGTGCCAACTCTGTGACTGAAGCCGAAACGCTACCAGAGGGAATAAAGTTCTCCCTGCGTATTCAGGTAAGTGCAGGCAACAGGCAGATTCACAACTCTATTAACCTGCAGATTATCCCCATATCTGGAGGTTAATAACATTTTTCCTGGTGACAGGTTCCCTTTGAGCATGTTGACTAACCAATAATACATGTTATATTAGGGCCTATTGTAACCTATATTCTTACCTGAAACATCTAGTCCAAACCATATAATTTACTTTTTTTTATAAAGTTAATAAATCAAACTGCTCCTGTAATTCAGCCTCAGTTAGATATAATAATGATGTACCTTGATCAAAAGCTCCTTTCACAAACAATATGATGACCCGTCACCCACACACAGAATGATACCCCCCAGCCCCCACCCCACACACACTGTATGATGGCTCCCTACACAGAATGATGGTGTCACGGCGACACCAAAACAGAGAGGAGCCAGAAGACCGAAGTGTCTGGTTTCACGAATTCCTGCACTGGTTAGAAGTAATTTGCCATCATATTAAACAGTGCAGGTTTTTTTCTTGCTAGCCGTGCAAAGGTTAATCTAATCAGTTGAAGCTCCTAGAGTTTTCCTACCTGGTTTGTTTCTGCTGATCAGTGTTGGCCACTCCCCTTTGCTATATATGCTCGCTTCTGGCACTTAGGGATTCCCAGTAATAGTTCTTACTGCTTGATTCTGGAGTTGGATGTGCAGTTTGTGGTTGAATTTGGCGTATGGAGTTTTGTTTATGTGCACCTATGTGATAGGCAGACAAATGAAAACACTTGTATTAAGCTAGACAGGCTGGAGCCAGAATAGCAGAACCCCAAAATCCATAGAAAATGTGTGTCTCCTGTGGCTCGGTTGAAAGAGAAGCCAATCACAGAACACAATTTCAAGGGATCGAATAAAGGAGCATGACAGCAAATCACTCTACCCTGTACAATGGAGTAAAGGTCAGGGTCTGTTCACATTAGTGTCATGTTTTCCTTTCACAACACAGTTGTAACAACTAGGAAAAATAATCCTGATAGATCCCAGTTACTCAGGGTTCAGTTACCTTTGATTGCAAGGTTGTCCCCAAGACTGAAAGGCTTTGTCAAACATGACATTCTGAACAACTGGATTGCTTTACTTGTTGCTTGTGAGCCACATATGGCCCTTGATTGCTTTTATGTTGTTGTTTTGTGGCAGTTCTACAAACTGTAGTGAACTAAAGGCACTGTGGATATCATACTTTTATCAGAACTTGGTACCAAGGTCAAAATCATATCAAGGTCGGTTATCACAGAATAAAATTCACTGGTCTGTACCTTTGAGAGGATTGTTTACTTTCACTATGCAGTGAACACAACTCCATCTGCCATATCTGAAAGTGTCTCACTACCTACGAATGGTTGATGCCGATTGGCGTTGAGGCATGTCTAGTCCTGATCACCACAGGCCATGCTCCCAGGTTTCAACCTCTTAATTAAAGAATAAGTATTAAATAAAGAATTCATTAAATAAAGAATAATCAATCAATTTAGATCCTCCCTCAACAGTTGGCGCCCGAAAACGTGGGGCCCCAAACAGGAACGCCTCTGCCCCCCGGAGGACAACAAGACAAAGGACCCTCGGACCGGACACAGGCACTGGAAAATTGGGACTGATCATCCCCCACAACAACCATGGTAAGTTGGAAGTTATACTGTCCAGACTGACTGTTTGGTGTGGTTTTCCTGTTTGTTGCTGCAAAGAGGATCTGAGGTTTGTCCCTGATGGTGGGATGATTTTTGGGTGGAATCATATAGAGGTGTAGTTCCGTTGAGAGCCCAGTGCTCGAACCGTACCTCATAAGGGATGGACACCCCGGATTGACCAGTGATGTAATTCTCTTTATAGTAAAAATATCCTGAATTCCTGATCACTGTTAGAATCAGGCGCGGTGAGGTGATCGAAGATGGGTAGGATGTGTAACTCAGGAATATCTATATATATAATTGTCTAAGGGTTTTTCTGTTTGTCTGTCTGTCTGTCCCGTTTATTCATTCGCTGATTGGTTGAGGCCGCCTGGGCCTCGACCAATCAGCGACGGGCACAGTATCGACGTAGAAATCCCGCGTCTCTGATTGGTCGAGGCTGCCAGGCCTCGACCAATCAGCGACGGGCACAGTATCGACGTAGATGTCATAATGGTTGCCATGGCGACGATGATGTCAAAAAGGTTGCCTCGACCAATCAGCGACGGGCACAGTCGGAATCATCATTGTCCATATACTACGGGGACATGCATATTCTAGAATACCCGATGCGTTAGAATCGGGCCACAATCTAGTATAGATATATATGTGTATTTCCAGAGGTATCCAGGGGGTTAGTTTGAGACGCCTGTTGTGAATTAGACTTTTTGGCTCCCTCTTGTGGTTACTTGTGATATGACTCTGGGATTGTCTTTCCTCAGTTTGGCACCCACCTGGGTCGTTAGTCCAGGGGTGTTGCTATATAAGCTTCCTGGATCCTTAGTCCAGTGCCTGGCATCGTTGTAATCAGATCCTTTCTGTTTGCTCCTGTCTGCTGGTCCTGGTTCGTGCAAAATTAAGCTAAGTCCGGCTTCCTTGTTTTTTGGTTATTTTCTTTGCTCTTATTTTTGTCCAGCTTGTACTAAATGTGATTTCTGACTTTGCTGGAAGCTCTAGGGGGCTGGTGTTTTCCCCCCGGGCCGTTAGACGGTTCGGGGGTTCTTGAATATCCAGCGTGGATATTTTGATAGGGTTTTTGCTGACCATATAAGTCATCTTACTATATTCTGCTATTAGCTAGTGGGCCTCTCTTTGCTAAATACCTAGCTCATTCTTACATTTGTCTTTTCCTCTTACCTCACCGTTATTATTTGTTGGGGGCTTGTATCCAACTTTTGGGGTCTTTTCTCTGGAGGCAAGAAAGGTCTTTCTTTTCCCTTCTAGGGTTAGTTAGTTCTCCGGCAGGCGCGAGACGTCTAGAACCAACGTAGGCACGTTCCCCGGCTGCTGCTATTTGTGGTGCTAGGATTAGATATATGGTCAGCTCAGTTACCACTGCCCTATGAGCTGGTTTTTGTGTTTGCAGACTTAGTAATTATTTCTGAGACCATCTGCCATTGGGGTCATAACAGTATGCCAGGCCAACATTGAATGTTTAATGCATTGCAGAAGTGGGATAATAAGAAAGGAAATTCTGAGGTTTTTTTTTTTTTTTTTTTTTTTTTCCTCTCTTCCTCCCCTTTACCTCTGAGTGGCTTGTGCTTGCTGCAGACATGAATGTCCAGACCTTGATTACAAGTGTAGACCAGCTTGCTGCTCGTGTGCAGGGCATACAAGATTTTGTTACCAGTAGTCCTATGTCTGAACCTAAAATACCTATTCCTGAACTGTTTTCTGGAGACCGATTTAAGTTTAGGAATTTCAGGAATAATTGTAAATTGTTTCTATCTCTCAGACCCCGTTCATCTGGAGATTCAGCTCAGCAAGTTAAAATTGTTATCTCTTTTTTACGGGGCGACCCTCAGGATTGGGCTTTCTCGCTAGCGCCAGGAGATCCGGCATTGGCAAATATTGATGCGTTTTTTCTGGCGCTCGGATTGCTTTACGAGGAACCCAATCTTGAAGTTCAGGCAGAAAAAGCCTTGCTGGCTATTTCTCAGGGCCAGGATGAAGCTGAAGTGTATTGCCAAAAATTTCGGAAATGGTCCGTGCTTACTCAGTGGAATGAGTGTGCTCTGGCCGCAAATTTCAGAAATGGCCTTTCTGAAGCCATTAAGAATGTGATGGTGGGTTTCCCCATTCCTACAAGTCTGAATGATTCCATGGCGCTGGCTATTCAAATTGACCGGCGTTTGCGGGAGCGCAAAACCGCTAATCCTCTGGTGGTGTTGTCTGAACAAACACCTGATTTAATGCAATGTGATAGAATTCAGACTAGAAATGAGCGGAAAAATCATAGACGTCAGAATGGGTTGTGTTTTTACTGTGGTGATTCTAAACGCCTAACAAGGGTTGTTAGTCCTGTCGCCATTGGTAATTTGCAACCTAAATTTATTTTGTCTGTGACTTTAATTTGCTCATTGTCTTCTTACCCTGTTATGGCGTTTGTGGATTCAGGTGCTGCCCTGAGTCTTATGGATCTGTCATTTGCCAAGCGCTGTGGTTTTGTTCTTGAACCGTTGGTAAATCCTATTCCTCTTAGAGGTATTGATGCTACGCCATTGGCGGAAAATAAACCGCAGTTTTGGACGCAGGTAACCATGTGCATGACTCCTGAACATCGGGAGGTGATTCGTTTTCTTGTTCTGCATAAAATGCATGATTTGGTCATTTTGGGTCTGCCATAGTTACAGACCCACAATCCAGTCTTGGATTGGAAGGCAATGTCTGTGTCAAGTTGGGGCTGTCAGGGAATTCATGCTGATTCCCCGCCGGTGTCTATTGCTTCCTCTACTCCTTCGGAAGTTCCTGAGTATTTGTCTGATTATCAGGATGTATTCAGCGAGTCCAGGTCCAGTGCTCTGCGTCTTCATAGGGACTGTGACTGCGCCATAGATTTGATTCCAGGTAGTAAATTTCCTAAGGGAAGACTGTTTAATCTGTCTGTACCTGAGCATGCCGCAATGCGTTCGTATATCAAGGAGTCTCTGGAGAAGGGGCATATCCGTCCATCCTCTTCCCCTCTTGGTGCGGGATTCTTTTTTGTGGCCAAGAAGGACGGATCTTTGAGACCTTGTATTGACTATCGGCTTCTGAATAAAATCACTGTTAAATTTCAGTATCCTTTGCCCCTGTTGTCGGACTTGTTTGCCCGGATTAAAGGTGCCAAGTGGTTCACCAAGATAGATCTTCGTGGTGCGTACAACCTTGTGTGCATTAAGCAAGGAGATGAATGGAAGACAGCATTTAATACGCCCGAAGGTCATTTTGAGTACTTGGTGATGCCTTTTGGGCTCTCTAATGCTCCCTCAGTGTTTCAGTCCTTTATGCATGATATTTTCCGGAAGTATCTGGATAAATTTATGATTGTTTATCTGGATGATATTCTGGTTTTCTCTGAAGATTGGGACTCACATGTGGAGCAGGTCAGGATGGTGTTTCAGGTTTTGCGTGAGAATGCTTTGTTTGTTAAGGGCCGTTATAATAGATGAATGTGGTTATAATCTGCGCTGCTGTAACAAATAATGAATCCAGATATAGTTGTAAGGTGTTCGGGTGGTTTATTCAACGCGTTTCGAAGCTCATGGCTTCTTCTTCAGGAAGTTTCCACACAAAGATATCTTTGTGTGGAAACTTCCTGAAGAAGAAGCCATGAGCTTCGAAACGCGTTGAATAAACCACCCGAACACCTTACAACTATATCTGGATTCATTATTTGTTACAGCAGCGCAGATTATAACCACATTCATCTATTATAACGTCTCTAAGAGGTCGCAGCGCCGACCTGTGGATCTGCAGCAGCTGACAAATTACACGCCTTTACTTTGCACCATCAGGTGAGCAGTTCTCTTATAATTCTTTAAGAGCAGTCCTGAGGATAAGACCCTATTTGCGCTTTTTTGTCTCCTATTTCTTCTATACTTGTTTGTTAAGGGCTCAAAGTGTCTCTTTGGAGTACAGAAGGTTCCCTTTTTGGGGTTTATTTTTTCCCCTTCTGCTGTGGAGATGGACCCAGTCAAGGTCCGAGCTATTCATGATTGGACTCAACCCACGTCAGTTAAGAGTCTTCAGAAGTTCTTGGGTTTTGCTAACTTCTACCGTTGTTTTATCGCTAATTTTTCTAGCGTTGTTAAACCTTTGACGGATATGACCAAGAAAGGTTCTGATGTTGCTAACTGGGCTCCTGCAGCCATGGAGGCGTTCCAAGAGTTGAAGCGCCGGTTTACTTTGGCGCCTGTTTTGTGCCAGCCTGATGTCTCACTTCCCTTTCAGGTCGAAGTGGATGCTTCTGAGATTGGGGCAGGGGCCGTTTTGTCGCAGAGAGGCCCTGGTTGCTCGGTAATGAGACCATGTGCTTTCTTCTCTAGGAAGTTTTTGCCTGCTGAGTGGAATTATGATGTTGGCAATCGGGAGTTGCTGGCCATGAAGTGGGCATTTGAGGAGTGGCGTCATTGGCTCGAGGGTGCTAAGCATCGTGTGGTGGTCTTGACTGATCACAAAAATTTGATGTATCTCGAGTCTGCTAAACGCCTGAATCCTAGACAGGCCCGCTGGTCATTGTTTTTCTCCCGTTTTGACTTTGTGGTCTCGTATTTACCAGGTTCAAAGAATGTGAAGGCTGATGCTCTTTCAAGGAGCTTTGTGCCTGACTCTCCTGGAGTCGCAGAACCAGTTGGTATTCTTAAAGAGGGAGTTATCTTGTCGGCCATTTCTCCTGATTTGCGACGTGTGTTGCAGAGATTTCAGGCTGGTAGACCTGACTCTTGTCCACCTGACAGACTGTTTGTTCCTGATAAGTGGACCAGCAGAGTCATTTCCGAGGTTCATTCCTCGGTGTTGGCAGGGCATCCTGAATTTTTGGCACCAGAGATCTGGTGGCTAGGTCCTTTTGGTGGCCTTCCTTGTCACGGGATGTGCGGTCATTTGTGCAGTCCTGTGGGACTTGTGCTCGAGCTAAGCCTTGCTGTTCTCGTGCCAGCGGGTTGCTCTTGCCCTTGCCTGTCCCGAAGAGGCCTTGGACACACATTTCCATGGATTTCATTTCAGATCTCCCGGTGTCTCAGGGCATGTCTGTCATCTGGGTGGTATGTGATCGCTTTTCTAAAATGGTCCATTTGGTGCCTTTGCCTAAGCTGCCTTCCTCTTCCGATCTGGTTCCTGTGTTCTTTCAGAATGTGGTTCGTTTGCACGGCATTCCTGAGAATATTGTGTCTGACAGAGGATCCCAGTTTGTTTCCAGGTTCTGGCGATCCTTTTGTGCTAGGATGGGCATTGATTTGTCGTTTTCGTCTGCCTTTCATCCTCAGACTAATGGACAAACGGAGCGAACTAATCAGACTCTGGAGGCTTATTTGAGGTGTTTTGTTTCGGCAGATCAGGATGATTGGGTGACCTTCTTGCCGTTGGCTGAGTTTGCCCTTAATAATCGGGCTAGTTCCGCTACTTTGGTTTCGCCATTTTTCTGCAACTCTGGTTTCCATCCTCGTTTTTCCTCGGGACATGTGGAGCCTTCTGACTGTCCTGGGGTAGATTCTGTGGTGGATAGGTTGCAGCAGATCTGGAATCATGTGGTGGACAACTTAAAGTTGTCACATGAGAAGGCTCAGCGTTTTGCCAACCGCCGCCGCGGTGTGGGTCCCCGACTTCGTGTTGGGGATTTGGTATGGCTGTCTTCTCGATTTGTTCCTATGAAGGTCTCCTCTCCTAAATTTAAGCCTCGCTTCATCGGTCCTTACAAGATATTGGAAATCCTTAATCCTGTGTCCTTTTGCTTGGATCTTCCGGTGTCGTTTGCCATTCACAACGTGTTCCATAGGTCTTTGTTGCGGCGGTACGTTGTACCTGTGGTTCCTTCTGTTGAGCCTCCTGCTCCGGTGTTGGTTGAGGGCGAGTTGGAGTACGTGGTGGAGAAGATCTTGGATTCTCGTCTCTCCAGACGGAGGCTTCAGTATCTGGTCAAGTGGAAGGGCTATGGTCAGGAGGATAATTCCTGGGTGGTTGCTTCTGATGTGCATGCGGCCGATTTAGTTCGTGCCTTTCATGCTGCTCATCCTGATCGCCCTGGTGGTCTTGATGAGGGTTCGGTGACCCCTCCTTAAAGGGGGGGTACTGTTGTGAATTAGACTTTTTGGCTCCCTCTTGTGGTTACTTGTGATATGACTCTGGGATTGTCTTTCCTCAGTTTGGCACCCACCTGGGTCGTTAGTCCAGGGGTGTTGCTATATAAGCTTCCTGGATCCTTAGTCCAGTGCCTGGCATCGCTGTAATCAGATCCTTTCTGTTTGCTCCTGTCTGCTGGTCCTGGTTCGTGCAAAATTAAGCTAAGTCCGGCTTCTTTGTTTTTTGGTTATTTTCTTTGCTCTTATTTTTGTCCAGCTTGTACTAAATGTGATTTCTGACTTTGCTGGAAGCTCTAGGGGGCTGGTGTTCTCCCCCCGGGCCGTTAGATGGTTCGGGGGTTCTTGAATATCCAGCGTGGATATTTTGATAGGGTTTTTGCTGACCATATAAGTCATCTTACTATATTCTGCTATTAGCTAGTGGGCCTCTCTTTGCTAAATACCTAGCTCATTCTTACGTTTGTCTTTTCCTCTTACCTCACCGTTATTTATTATTTGTTGGGGCTTGTATCCAACTTTTGGGGTCTTTTCTCTGGAGGCAAGAAAGGTCTTTCTTTTCCCTTCTAGGGTTAGTTAGTTCTCCGGCTGGCGCGAGACGTCTAGAACCAACGTAGGCACGTTCCCCGGCTGCTGCTATTTGTGGTGCTAGGATTAGATATATGGTCAGCTCAGTTACCACTGCCCTATGAGCTGGTTTTTGTGTTTGCAGACTTAGTAATTATTTCTGAGACCCTCTGCCATTGGGGTCATAACAGACGCCCTCCTCCTTTCGCTGAGTACTTCGATTTTGGGTTGTGCCAGCGGGGGACAGGTAGACCCAGTGGAACAAACCAATACGGCTGCTCTGGTATTGTGCACGACAAAGTAAGGATATTTAGCTCTAAAGGAGAATCAGTTTCCGTGGAACAAAAAGAAGACTTTGAATTTGTGTGAAGAATCTGATATTGTTAGCCCAAAGATGGGGAAAATATTCTCAATCATTGGTTTTTCTAAGGTGTTCTGGCATGTGAATTGTGTGATGAAGGTTTTGTAGAAATTAATTAAGTCTGAGAACTGCTGTATTCTGTTTCTGTGTGAAATTTCTAAGATACCTGATGGGAGGGGTCAAACAGCTGCGCTATTGCTTTCTTCTTTCTGTGCTGAGGAATGCTGCGATTTTCTTATCTCTGCTGTGTCTCTGGTATGGAGGGGGCACATAGCTGCGTTCTCTCTGTATTTTTTGTCCTTGGTTTAGTACGCGCTGGGAGATCTGTGTTTTGTTTAAAGCAACAATATTGTTTTGCAGTACAAAGAAATATTGTAAGTTGAAGTTGGAAGTTGAAAGTGAAATATGGTCCCTTCCCAGGAAATTAAGCCTCTACTCCCGACTGTAAGCCCTATGCCCCTTAACCCCAAGGCACCAATATATCCTTGACTGCCGAGAAGTTCTATGGGCGTCTTATGGTAATATTTAAAGATCTGGGATTCTCATTGTAACAAAACACACCTTTTTGTAGTATCTTTAATGTCCAGCCTTAAATCTGAATTGAAAGAGGCAATAATGTCAGTCAGACCCGATATTGAGACTTCCACTCCAGATGATGCATTAAAAGTAGTGAAAAAGGTTTTAAGAACTTAGCCCATTCTGCATCAGCAAAAGGTTAAATCAGTGGCCGCAGTGATTCCTGCTCCAATCTTAGCCCCCACCACAGGTACAAGGACGCAGCTGGTTCCTTATCAGTGCAGTGGCCCACGTAACAGACTTCAGCTCCTGCCCTCCCCACCTTACACAAATCCAATATCCCTTTTAACCCTATGTCTGGGAATCTCCCTCCCCAGCCCCGCCATGTCAATTCTCAGACCAAGAGCTTGTTTTAATTAGAGTAGATGGCAGACCCAATAAATATACTCTTACAAAACCCATCCCCGTGGGACCCTTTCCCTGAAGTTACTGCTCAGTTCGTAATCTCTCCCTCATGTCCGGTAAATTTACTGGGTGCAGATTTATTATCACAGTTCCGCTCCAGAATACAATTCCAAGATGATGTCCCTGATAGGCCCAGATCCACCCCCAATAATGCCTGTAGAACCAGTAAAAGTGTTTCTCAAATCTGGTGCCCCTTTTCCCAAAGTTCATCAATACCCTTTGAAACATGATCAGGAGCGGGGCCTCAAGGGTCAAATACAAACGTTACTCGATAATGGTACCGTGTTTCCCCATGTAACACGCCCTTGTTTCCCGTTAAGAAAAAGACTGCACCCGGCCAACCCCCTGTGTACTGGCTGGTACAAGATCTATGGGCAGTTAATGCAGCTACTGTTCTGGAAACACCGGTGGTGCCTAACCCACATACTCTTTTGTCCCAGATATCTCAGGATGCTGCTTGGTTCACAGTCATCGACCTCGCCAATGCCTTCTTCAGCATTCCATTACACCCAGAATGCCAGTTCTGTTTGCATTCACTTATCAGGGATGACAATTGATATGGACAGTTATGCCACAAGGGGCCCAAAATAGTCCCAATCAGTTTGCAAAAAATATGGGCGAGTGTCTTTTACCCTGGCAGTTAGAACTGTTATGATCCGGTGACCTTGGAGCCGCATGAGACTTTCTCAGGAGTTGGTGGAACCTGTACTGACCGCAAACCCTAAACTGTGACCGCAACTAGAAGTAGCCGTGGGGTGTACCTAACACATCCTAGACACCTCGACACAGCCGGAGGACTAAATACCCCTATAGATGGAAATGGGAATTCTATCTTGCCTCAGAGCAGAACCCCAAAGGATAGGCAGCCCCCCACAAATATTGACTGTGAGAATTAGAGGAAAGACACACGCAGGCATAAATCAGGATTTAGCAAAAGAGGCCACACTAGCTAAATAGGAAAGGATAGGACAGAATACTAAGCGGTCAGTATTAAAACCCTAAAAATATCCACAGCAGATAATACAAAAATTCCACCATCTAACTAAAGACATGGAATGTATATCTGCATCTCCTGAGAATCCAACTTGACTGAAATATACAAACACAGTCTAAGCTGGACAATAAAAAACATTGAATAGTACTGAATTGTAAAGCACACAGCATGTGTGCTGTAGAAACAAAAACCAGACACTTATCTTTGCTGATTTGGCAGCAGGGCAGGAGGAACCAGACAGAGATGCAAAACCTCCAAGAACAATGGACAACTGGCAAGGGCTAATGAATCCAGCACACCTAAATATCCCAGTCAGAGCTGCAATCAGCAGGGACACCTGCCCAGGATTGCAACCCAGGGACAACTGCATTACTACCAGCAACCACCGGAGGGAACCCAAGAGCAGAATTCCCAACAGTACCCCCCCTTGAAGAGGGGTCACCGAACCCTCACCAGAGCCCCCAGGCCGATCAGGACGAGCCAGATGAAAGACATGGACCAAATCAGGAGCATGGACATCAGAGGCAAAAACCCAAGAATTATCCTCCTGGCCATAACCCTTCCATTTAACAAGGTACTGAAGCCTCCGCACCACATATTTCCGCAATAAAGATCTATGGAAGACATTATGGATAGCAAAAGAAGCCGGAAGGGCCAATCGAAAAGACACCGGATTAATAATCTCAGAAATCCTATAAGGACCAATAAAGCGAGGCTTAAACTTAGGGGAAGAAACCTTCATAGGAACATGACGGGAAGACAACCAGACCAGATCCCCAACCCAAAGCCGGGAACCAACACACCGACGACGGTTAGCAAAACGTTGAGCCTCCTCCTGAGACAATACCAAATTGTCCACCACATGAGCCCAAATCTGCTGCAACCTGTCAACCACAGAATCCACACCAGGACAGTCAGAAGGCTCAACCTGCCCCGAAGAAAAACGAGGATGAAAACCAAAATTACAAAAGAAGGGCGAAACCAAGGTAGTCGAACTAGCCCGATTATTAAGGGCAAACTCGGCCAATGGCAAGAAAACCACCGAATCATCCTGATCAGCAGACACAAAGCATCTCAGATAAGTTTCTAAAGTCTGATTAGTTCGCTCGGTCTGGCCATTTGTCTGAGGATGAAATGCGGAAGAAAAAGACAAATCAATGCCCAGCTTAGCACAAAAGGCCCGCCAAAACCAAGAAACAAACTGGGACCCTCTGTCAGACACAATATTCTCCGGAATACCATGCAAACGAACCACATGCTGAAAAAACATCGGAACCAAATCAGAAGAGGAAGGCAATTTAGGCAAAGGCACCAAATGGACCATCTTAGAGAACCGGTCACAAACAACCCAGATGACAGACATCTTCTGGGAAACCGGAAGATCAGAAATAAAATCCATAGAAATATGCGTCCAAGGCCTCTCAGGGACCGGCAAAGGCAAAAGCAACCCACTAGCACGGGAACAACAAGGCTTGGCCCGCGCACAAGTCCCACAGGACTGCACAAAAGAACGCACATCACGCGACAAAGAAGGCCACCAAAAGGACCTACCAACCAAATCTCTGGTACCAAAAATACCAGGATGGCCAGCCAACACAGAACAATGAACCTCAGAAATCACTCTACTAGTCCATCTATCAGGAACAAACAGTTTTCCCACTGGACAGCGGTCAGGTTTGTCAGCCTGAAATTCCTGAAGAACCCGTCGTAAATCAGGGGAAATGGCAGAAAGGACCACCCCTTCTTTCAGAATGCCGACCAGTTCAAGGACCTCAGGAGAATCAGGCAAAAAACTCCTAGAGAGGGCATCAGCCTTAATATTCTTAGAACCCGGAAGATACGAGACCACGAAATCAAAACGGGAAAAAAAACAAGGACCATCGAGCCTGTCTAGGATTCAGCCGCCTGGCAGACTCGAGGTAAATCAGATTTTTATGATCGGTCAAGATCACAATACGGTGCTTAGCTCCCTCGAGCCAATGTCGCCACTCCTCAAACGCCCACTTCATAGCCAACAACTCCCGATTGCCAACATCATAATTGCGTTCAGCGGGCGAAAACTTACGGGAAAAGAAGGCACACGGTTTCATCAAGGAACCAACAGGATCCCTCTGAGACAAAACGGCCCCTGCCCCAATCTCAGAAGCGTCAACCTCAACCTGAAATGGAAGAGAAACATCTGGTTGACGCAACACCGGGGCGGAAGTAAATCGGCGTTTAAGCTCCTGAAAGGCAGAGACAGCCGCAGAGGACCAATTCGTCACATCAGCGCCTATCTTCGTCAAATCGGTCAAGGGTTTAACCACACTGGAGAAGTTAGCAATGAAACGGTGATAAAAATTTGCAAAGCCCAAAAATTTCTGAAGGCTCTTCACAGATGTGGGTTGAATCCAATCATGAATGGCCTGAACCTTAACCGGATCCATCTCTATAGATGAGGGAGAAAAAATAAAGCCCAAAAAAGAAACCTTCTGCACTCCAAAGAGACACTTAGACCCCTTCACAAACAAAGCATTATCACGAAGGATCTGAAATACCATCCTGACCTGTTTCACATGAGACTCCCAATCATCGGAAAAAATTAAAATGTCATCCAAATATACAATCATGAATTTATCAAGATAAGTCCGTAAGATATCGTGCATGAAGGACTGAAAAACAGATGGAGCATTAGAGAGCCCGAATGGCATCACAAGGTATTCAAAATGGCCTTCGGGCGTATTAAACGCAGTTTTCCATTCATCACCCTGCTTAATACGAACAAGATTATATGCCCCCCGAAGGTCAATCTTAGTAAACCAACTAGCCCCCTTAATCCTAGCAAACAAATTGGAAAGCAGAGGTAAAGGGTATTGAAACTTGACCGTGATCTTATTCAAGAGGCGATAATCAGTACAGGGTCTCAAGGAGCCATCCTTCTTAGCAACAAAAAAAAAACCTGCTCCCAATGGTGAAGAAGATGGACGAATATGTGCTTTCTCCAAAGACTCCTTAACATAACTCCGCATGGCGGTATGTTCAGGCACAGACAGGTTAAAAAGTCGGCCCTTAGGAAACTTACAGCCTGGAATCAAGTCAATCGCACAATCACAGTCCCTATGCGGTGGAAGGGAACTGGACTTGGGCTCATCGAATACATCCTGAAAATCAGACAAAAACTCTGGAATTTCAGAAGTGGAAGAAGAGGAGATTGACATCAAAGGAACATCATTATGAACCCCCTGACATCCCCAACTAGTCACAGACATAGACTTCCAATCCAACACAGGATTATGTGCCTGCAACCACGGAAAACCCAGCACGATAGCATCATGTAAATTATGCAACACCAGAAATCGACAATCTTCCTGATGGGCTGGCGCCATGCACATGGTCACCTGTGTCCAGAACTGGGGCTTATTTTTAGCCAAAGGTGTAGCATCAATGCCCCTTAAAGGAATAGGGTTCTGCAAAGACTGCAAGGGAAAACCACAACGCCTGGCAAACTCAAAGTCCATTAAGTTCAAGGCGGCACCTGAATCCACAAACGCCATGACAGAAAATGATGATAATGAGCAGATCAAGGACACAGATAATAAAAATTTAGGTTGTACAGTACTGATGGTAATTGAACTAGTGATCCTCTTTGTACGCCTAGGACAGACTGAAATGACATGAGAAGCATCGCCACAATAAAAACACAACCTATTCTGATGTCTGAATCCCTGTTGTTCCGTTCTAGACAGAATCCTATCACACTGCATTGACTCAGGCATCTGCTCTGAGGACAACGCCACAGCGCGCACAGTTCTGCGCTCCCACAAACGCCGATCAATCTGAATGGCCAGAGACATAGAATAACTCAGACCGAAAGGCGTGGGAAACCCCACCATAACATCTTTAACGGATTCAGAAAGACCCTTTCTGAAAATTGCCGCCAAAGCATCATGATTCCATTTAGTCAACACAGACCATTTTCTAAATTTCTGACAATACAATTCTGCCGCTTCTTGACCCTGAGACAGGACCAACAAGGCCTTCTCCGCTTGATCCACAGAATTTGGTTCATCATATAATAATCCTAAAGCCTGAAAAAAGGCATCTACATTAAGCAAGGCCGGATTCCCAGATTCCAGGGAAAATGCCCAATCCTGAGGATCACCACGCAGCAGGGAGATGACAATTTTAACCTGCTGAATGGAATCACCAGAGGATCGAGGTCTCAGAGCAAAAAACAGTTTACAGTTGTTTTTAAAACTCAAAAATTTGGACCTGTCCCCAAAAAACAAATCAGGAGTAGGAATCTTAGGCTCTAAAACTAGAGTCTGAACAATATAATCAGAAATACCCTGTACCGTAGCAGCAAGCTGGTCTATATGAGAAGCTAATCCCTGAACATCCATGCTAGCACAAGACTCCTCAGCCACCCAGAGAAAAAGAGGGAAGAAAAGACAAAGCAGGCTACAGAAAAAAAATGTCTCTTTCTTCCCTTCTTCTGAGATGCATTTAACTCATTGTTGGCCAGTTGTACTGTTATGATCCGGTGACCTTGGAGCCGCATGAGACTTTCTCAGGAGTAGGTGGAACCAGTACTGACCTCAAACCCTAAACTGTCACCGCAACTAGAAGTAGCCGTGGGGTGTACCTAACACATCCTAGACACCTTGACACAGCCGGAGGACTAAATACCCCTATAGATGGAAATGGGAATTCTATCTTGCCTCAGAGCAGAACCCCAAAGGATAGGCAGCCCCCCACAAATATTGACTGTGAGAATTAGAGGAAAGAGACACGCAGGCAGAAATCAGGATTTAGCAAAAGAGGCCACACTAGCTAAATAGGAAAGGATAGGACAGAATACTAAGCGGTCAGTATTAAAACCCTAAAAATATCCACAGCAGATAATACAAAAATTCCACCATCTAACTAAAGACATGGAATGTATATCTGCATCTCCTGAGAATCCAACTTGACTGAAATATACAAACACAGTCTAAGCTGGACAATAAAAAACATTGAATAGTACTGAATTGTAAAGCACACAGCATGTGTGCTGTAGAAACAAAACCAGACACTTATCTTTGCTGATTTGGTAGCAGGGCAGGAGGAACCAGACAGAGATGCAAAACCTCCAAGAACAATGGACAACTGGCAAGGGCTAATGAATCCAGCACACCTAAATATCCCAGTCAGAGCTGCAATCAGCAGGGACACCTGCCCAGGATTGCAACCCAGGGACAACTGCATTACTACCAACAACCACCGGAGGGAACCCAAGAGCAGAATTCACAACATAGAACATCCTTATGTCACGCTACTTCAGTATGTGGCTGATCTTTTGTTGTGTGCACGGACAGAGCAGGAAGCCATTGTTTCCACTGTTAGCCTCCTCAAGTATCTGGCAGATCTGAACTGTCGGGTTTCGGCCTCAAAACTTCGGTTCTGCCTTGGCAAGTGATATTTTTGGGTCACTGTCTCCTTCAGGGTGTCAGACACCTCACAAAAGAAAGAAAAATTGCCGTCAGTTCCCTTCCTTTTCCAAAAGATGAGACTGAACTCCAACCTTTTCTTGGACTATGTATCTATTGTCATCAGTGGATACCGGCCGCATCCCACATAATGCAACCTCTCTACAATGCCCTGAAAGACGGTTCAAGATATGCTGATGATTTTGGCAGATTCCACACCGGATACGCTGTTATTACGGAAGATACTGTAGTTCACGGAGCTGCACTTCCTCCCTCACAGTCAGCACAAGAAGCAGAACTTCAGGCTCTGTCTACTGCATGTGTTCTGACATAAGACAGGCGGGCTAATATATACACGGACTCACAGTATGCATTGGGTATTGCTCATGATTTCGGAGCCCTATGGGCCAATCGAGGGTTTATTACTACCGCCGGGACTCCAGTGAAGAATACTGAAGCTGTTAAAACCCTCATGGACTCAATTAATTTACCTACCCAGGTGGCCATTATCAAAGTTAAGGCGCGCGGTTCTAGGAACAGTCCACAGACTGTTGGTAACGCCTTTGCGGATATGCAAGCAAAAGCCGTGCTCTCCTACCCGTTGAACTGACCATACCAACTATGGTGACCACACGCTCTCAGCGTAAACAGTTACAAGAAACACTGACTCTACAGGAACCTGATGATCCACGCCAGACTGAGGTTTTCTGCCGGACCCCGCGAGACCGCTTAATGACGATGCAGAGAATGTCCCCAAAGGAAGAAGTGAAGCGGTGGAAGGCTGATGGAGCACGTATGGACATGGTCTCTGGAAAAAGGACCAACTTGTGTGTCTCCCTAAGCGGATGTACCCTGCTATTGCCATGTGGGCACATGGGCCCACACATCGAGGAAAAAAAAACAGGTCCTTGCCCTGGTACAAAAATTCTACTGAGCTCCAGGTATTTCTACAGTCCTGACAGCACTCAACCCTTCATGTAACATCTGTCAGACCTGCAATCCCGGTCAACTTCAACGTGTACCTCCAAAGCACCTTGCTAAGCCCGACTATCCTTTCGAAAAAGGCTCCAGGTGGACCTCATCATGTTGCCTAAGTCTGGAAGGTATGAATATTGTCTGGTGGTTGTCGACATGTTCTCCAGGTGGCCAGAAGCATTCCCGGTTACCAACATGACTGCAAAGACCACAGCAAAGAAACTGGTGATGGAAGTCATATGCAGATATAGTGTTCCAGAAGTCGTCGAAAGTGACCAAGGCCCGGTCTTTTCTTCTCATGTGTATCAGGAGGTTTTGACAAGGTTTGGATCCTGTTATGACCCCAATGGCAGAGGGTCTCAGAAATAATTACTAAGTCTGCAAACACAAAAAACCAGCTCATAGGGCAGTGGTAACTGAGCTGACCATATATCTAATCCTAGCACCACAAATAGCAGCAGCCGGGGAACGTGCCTACGTTGGTTCTAGACGTCTCGCGCCAGCCGGAGAACTAACTAACCCTAGAAGGGAAAAGAAAGACCTTTCTTGCCTCCAGAGGAAAGACCCCCCAAAAGTTGGATACAAGCCCCCAACAAATAATAACGGTGAGGTAAGAGGAAAAGACAAACGTAAGAATGAGCTAGGTATTTAGCAAAGAGAGGCCCACTAGCTAATAGCAGAATATAGTAAGATGACTTATATGGTCAGCAAAAACCCTATCAAAATATCCACGCTGGATATTCAAGAACCCCCGAACCGTCTAACGGCCCGGGGGGAGAACACCAGCCCCCTAGAGCTTCCAGCAAAGTCAGGAATCACATGGAGGGAGCCAAAAAATCTAATTCACAACAGGATCCACTGTAGCCCTCCATACTCCGTACCATCCACAATCCAGTGGGAAAGTTGAGAGGCTGAACGGCACACTGAAGGGACAATTGACCAAAATGATGCAGGAGATTACGGCTCCATGGCCAGAGCTCCTACCCATTGCACTGTACCACATTTGCACTACCCCTAAGGCAAAACATGGCCTGTCCCCATATGAGATATTGTTTGGTGCTAGTCCCTCAGTTGCAAATTTCCAGTCTCAGTAGTTGTCAGAAGAAACTGACCGTGCTGTTCAATATGTTATTCAGCTTAGTAAAAATCTTGCTAACACCTATGTTTTAGTTTCTTCTTCCCTTCCAGATTCAGCAGAAACCGACACTTGTCACAATTTAAAGTCTGGTGGTTTTGTTGTCGTTAAAAGGCATGTCAGAAAACACGGACTATGACCGTATGTATGACGGTCCCTACTAAGTCCTCCTCATTTCTCCTGTGTCAGTAAAACTGGAAGGAAGGCCGACGTGGATCCACGCATCGCACTGCAAGCTGGTCAAACAGACTAGTAGCAAATAAGGGGACATAATGTTTTGGGTTTTCGTATTTCCATATAATAATATTGGTAACCGCATGGGACAGCCTAAATTCCCCAACTTCCTTAAATAATAAGTTTGTACAATATCATGAAAGATTAGTAGTACAAATGGGTATAGCCAATAAAATTGTCAGTTCTATTTTCATTTACCCCATGATTACACAAATGTGGGATAAATTGGTTAGGGCCACAGACTATCTAGATAATCAAATTTGGGATATATTGGATATACTTAATACTACTGTTGTTGTCCAAAACCAACTTATTATAGTCACTAATCAACATACTGTAGTACTGGATTACTTAACAGCAGCACAGGGTGGTATGTGTCAGGTTATTGGACCCACATGCTGTCATTATATAGATCCCAATAGTACTATGAAGTTAAAGTTAAAGTTATAGGACATTAAAAGACTCAGAGATTAATATAATAAAGACAATGACCGTAATAAGGACAGTTGGTGGGCAGACACCTTCTCCTTTTTTTAATCCAGCCAATCGGTTTAAGGGACTTGGGGGCTGGATAGCCGGAATCTTGCAAAGTTTGTTACACATCGCTGCCTTTATCCTTGTCATGTATGTGGAGTGGCCCCCAGACGCAGGACGGCGGGGTACTCGGTACCGGGTCTATCGGTTCTGAGGATGTCACGGTGGCCCGACCCGGTCCGTGGTCCTGCTAAGGGGCGCCCAATAAAAGGTGTAGGTGGTGGTGTAGGTCGCAGTAAATAACAAGGACACAGGGTTGAAGTCTCTTTACCTCTTTACTGAAGGCTTCGGCATCCGCAATCCAGAGCACTGGTAACTGGGCTGGCTGAGACCGGCCGGTCCGAAGGTACATCCAGAGTTCCCTTTACAGGTGGAAATCAGTGCCTACCTACTAGCGCCTGGGTGTTGTAGTACTTCCCTGCTGAGCACCACGGGATAGTCCTCACAACTGTCGTGTATGTTTCTGTTCTTTCTCTCCATCCCCCAGATGATATGGATAGGACGCACCCGTATGACGGGGTAGGCCTGGAGTTATTTTATAGGGACCCAGTAGAATGTTGCCGATCTCGGGGCACGACTCCTACTGGTTCTATCGCCTTTGTGCTGTGATCTTGTTTCTCACTTCTCCACAATATACCTCGCTTTGTGTCCTTTCTTAAGATGCCGCCGCAATGAAGTGCAGGCACGGCTCCGTAACGACCTGTCCTTTTCGCTAGGCCTCTGCCAGGATTCCACCCCTGACAGGGGCCCCCCTGAATCTTCCCAAGCAACCTCTTCTCTCACAAGGTGTTACCTGGGCAAAACCCAGTCAGCTTCTCCCTAACTTCCTATCCAGCCCCCAGTTTTACCAGATTGTGAGGATTGTTATGATGGCCTGGTGGTTAGGAGCACCCGGAATGACCTGATGAGTAAATTCAAAATCGGAACTAGCTCTGGGTAAGTGGGAACTCTGCTGACCGCAACCCTACTCCTATCACACACAACTAGAAATAGCCGTGGAGCGTACCTAACTCTCCCTAGACGCCTCTTCACAGCCTAAGAGCTAACTACACCTAAAGATAGAAATAGAAGCCTTACCTTGCCTCAGAGAAATTCCCCAAAGGTAAAGGCAGACCCCCACATATATTGACGGTGAGTTAAGAGGAAAGTCACAAACACAGGAATGAAACAGGTTTTAGCAAAGGAGGCCAGATTTCACTAAATAGTCAGAGGATAGAAAAGGGATCTATACGGTCAGCACAAAAGACTACAAAAAACCACGCAGAGTAAGCAAAAGGACTCCCCACACCGACTCACGGTGTGGAGGTGCCACTCTGCACCCCAGAGCTTCCAGCTAGCAAGGGAACATCATGATAGCAATCTGGACTAGAAATTAGCAGTAACAACAAAATGAACTAGCAAAGACTTAGCTTCTGCTGGAGTAGACAGGTCCTCAGAGAAGTCCAAGAGAGATCTAAACCAATACTGAAACAACGACAGCTGGCATGAAGTAACGATCTGAATGGAGTTAAATAGGGAAGCAGCATAGCAATAAACAAGAGCAGCTGATAAAGTCAACCTCAGTGACCAGCAGTTCCGCTCGAAGCCACCAGAGGGAGTCCAAGAGCAGAACCAACCAAAGTACCATTCATGACCACAGGAGGGAGTCCGAGAACAGAATTCACAACAGTACCCCCCCCTTGAGGAGGGGTCACCGAACCCTCACCAGGGTCCCCAGGCTGATCAGGACGAGCCAAATGAAAGGCACGAACTAAATCGGCAGCATGGACATCGGAGGCAACAACCCAGGAATTATCCTCCTGACCATAGCCCTTCCACTTAACCAGGTACTGAAGCTTCCGTCTCGAAATACGAGAATCCAAAATTTTTTCCACCACATACTCCAACTCCTCCTCAACCAACACCGGAGCAGGAGGATCAACGGAGGGAACCATAGGCGCCACGTACCTCCGCAACAACGACCTATGGAACACATTATGGATGGCAAAAGAAGCTGGAAGGACCAAACGAAATGACACAGGGTTGAGAATTTCAGAAATCTTATAAGGACCAATGAAACGAGGCTTAAACTTAGGAGAAGAAACCTTCATAGGAACATAACGAGAAGACAACCAAACCAAATCCCCAACACGAAGTCGGGGACCAACACAATGACGGCGGTTAGCGAAACGTTGAGCCTTCTCCTGGGACAACGTCAGATTGTCCACTACGTGAGTCCAAATCTGCTGCAACCTGTCCACCACAGAATCCACACCAGGACAGTCAGAAGGCTCAACCTGCCCCGAAGAAAAACGAGGATGAAAACCAGAATTGCAAAAAAAAGGCGAATCCAAAGTAGCCGATCTAGCCCGATTATTAAGGGCGAACTCAGCCAATGGCAAGAAGGTCACCCAATCATCCTGATCAGCAGAAACAAAGCATCTCAGATAGGTTTCCAAAGTCTGGTTGGTTCGTTCGGTTTGGCCATTTGTCTGAGAATGGAAAGCCGAAGAAAAAGCCAAATCAATGCCCATCTTAGCACAAAAGGACCGCCAAAACCTAGAGACAAACTGGGAACCTCTGTCCGACACAATGTTCTCCGGAATGCCATGCAAACGAACCACATGTTGAAAAAATAATGGCACCAAATCAGAGGAAGAAGGCAATTTAGGCAAGGGCACCAAATGGACCATTTTAGAAAAGCGATCACAAACCACCCAGATGACAGACATCCTTTGAGAGACAGGAAGATCTGAAATAAAATCCATGGAAACATGCGTCCAAGGCCTCTTCGGGACTGGCAAGGGCAAAAGCAATCCACTGGCACGAGAACAGCAGAGCTTAGCCCGAGCACAAGTCCCACAGGACTGCACAAAAGAACGCACATCCCGCGACAAGGAAGGCCACCAAAAGGACCTAGCCACCAAATCTCTGGTACAAAAAATCCCAGGATGACCAGCCAACACCGAGCAATGAACCTCAGAAATAACTCTGCTAGTCCATCTATCAGGGACAAACAATTTCTCCGCTGGACAACGGTCAGGTCTATCAGCCTGAAACTCCTGCAGCACCCGCCGCAAATCAGGGGAGATGGCAGACAGAATTACCCCCTCTTTGAGAATACCAGCTGGCTCAGGGACTCCCGGAGAATCAGGCACAAAACTCCTAGAAAGGGCATCCGCCTTCACATTCTTAGAACCTGGAAGGTATGAAACCACAAAATCGAACCGGGAGAAAAACAGCGACCATCGAGCCTGTCTAGGATTCAACCGCTTGGCAGACTCGAGATAAGTCAGATTTTTGTGATCCGTCAAGACCACCACGCGGTGCTTGGCTCCCTCAAGCCAATGTCGCCACTCCTCGAATGCCCACTTCATAGCTAGCAGCTCCCGATTGCCAACATCATAATTACGCTCAGCAGGCGAAAACTTTCTAGAAAAGAAGGCACATGGCTTCATCACAGAGCCATCAGAACTTCTTTGAGACAAAACAGCCCCTGCTCCAATCTCAGAAGCATCAACCTCGACCTGAAAAGGGAGCGAAACATCTGGCTGACGCAACACAGGGGCCGAAGAAAAACGACGTTTCAGCTCCTGAAAAGCCTCAACGGCCGCAGAGGACCAATTCACCACATCAGCACCTTTTTTGGTCAAATCAGTCAAAGGTTTAACCACACTAGAAAAATTAGCGATGAAGCGACGGTAAAAATTAGCAAAGCCCAGGAATTTCTGGAGACTCTTCACAGATGTAGGTTGAGTCCAATCATAAATGGCCTGAACCTTAACAGGATCCATCTCGATAGTAGAAGGGGAAAAAATGAAGCCCAAAAAGGAAACCTTCTGAACTCCGAAGAGACATTTAGACCCCTTCACAAACAAGGAATTAGCACGAAGGACCTGAAATACCATTCTGACTTGTTTCACATGAGACTCCCAATCATCCAAAAAGACCAAAATATCATCCAAATATACAATCATGAATCTATCCAGATACTTTCGGAAGATGTCATGCATAAAGGACTGAAACACAGATGGAGCATTTGAAAGCCCGAATGGCATTACCAGGTACTCAAAATGGCCCTCGGGCATATTAAATGCTGTTTTCCATTCATCGCCCTGTTTAATACGCACAAGGTTATACGCCCCTCGAAGATCTATCTTGGTGAACCAACTAGCACCCTTAATCCGAGCAAACAAATCAGACAGCAGAGGCAAAGGGTACTGAAATTTGACCGTGATTTTATTGAGAAGGCGGTAATCTATACAGTGTCTCAGAGAACCATCCTTCTTTGCCACAAAAAAGAACCCTGCTCCCAACGGTGATGAAGACGGGCGAATATGCCCTTTCTCCAAGGACTCCTTTATATAACTCCGCATAGCGGCGTGCTCTGGCACAGATAAATTAAAAAGTCGGCCCTTAGGAAACTTACTACCAGAAATCAAATTTATAGCACAATCACAATCCCTATGAGGGGGTAGGACACTGGATTTGGGCTCATCAAATACATCCTGGTAATCCGATAGAAACTCAGGGACTTCAGAAGGAGTGGAAGCAGAAATTGACACCAACGGAACATCGCCATGTACCCCTTGACAACCCCAACTAGACACAGACATTGATTTCCAATCCAATACTGGATTATGAACCTGTAGCCATGGCAAACCCAACACGACCACATCATGCAAATTATGCAACACCAAAAAGAGAATATCTTCCTGATGTGCAGGAGCCATGCACATGGTCAACTGAGTCCAGTACTGAGGTTTATTCTTGGCCAACGGCATGGCATCAATTCCCCTTAATGGAATAGGATACTGCAAAGGCTCCAAGAAAAAACCACAGCGCCTGGCAAACTCCAAGTCCATCAAATTCAGGGCAGCGCCTGAATCCACAAATGCCATAACTGAGTAGGATGACAAAGAGCAAATCAGAGTAGCAGACAAAAGAAATTTAGGCTGTACAGTACCAATGGTGACAGACCTAGCGAACCGCTTGGTGCGCTTAGGACAATCAGAGATAGCATGAGTGGGGTCACCACAGTAAAAACACAGCCTATTCTGACGTCTGTGTTCTTGCCGTTCAGTTCTGGTCAAAGTTCTATCACATTGCATAAGCTCAGGCCTCTGCTCAGAGGACACCGCCAAATGGTGCACAATTTTGCGCTCACGCAAACGCCGATCAATTTGGATGGCCAAGGACATTGATTCATTCAGACCTGCAGGCGTGGGGAATCCCACCACAACATCCTTAAGGGCTTCAGAAAGACCCTTTCTAAAAATTGCTGCCAGGGCACACTCATTCCATTGAGTAAGCACAGACCATTTTCTAAACTTCTGACAATATATCTCCGCTTCATCCTGACCCTGACACAAAGCTAGCAAGATTTTCTCTGCCTGATCCACTGAATTCGGTTTGTCATAAAGCAATCCAAGCGCCAGAAAAAACGCATCTACATTAAGCAATGCAGGATCTCCTGGCGCAAGGGAAAATGCCCAGTCTTGAGGGTCGCCATGCAACAAAGAAATAATAATTTTTACTTGCTGAATGGGGTCACCAGAGGAGCGGGGTTTCAAAGCAAGAAACAGTTTACAATTATTTTTGAAATTCAGAAACTTAGATCTATCCCAAGAAAACAAATCAGGAATTGGAATTCTAGGTTCTAACATCGGATTCTGAACTACATAATCTTGAATGCTTTGTACCCTTGCAGTGAGATGATCCCCACAAGAGGACAGACCTTGAATATCCATATCTACACCTGAGTCCTGAACCACCCAGAGATTAAGGGGAAAAGAGAGACAAAACACACTGCAAAGAAAAAAAAATGGGTTCAGAACTTCTCTTATCCCTCTTTTGAGATGCATTAACACTTTCGGGCCAGCTGTACTATTATGATGGCCTGGTGGTTAGGAGCACCCGGAATGACCTGATGAGAAAATTCAAAATCGGAACTAGTTCTGGGTAAGTGGGAACTCTGCTGACCGCAACCCTACTCCTATCACACACAACTAGAAATAGCCGTGGAGCGTACCTAACTCTCCCTAGACGCCTCTTCACAGCCTAAGAGCTAACTACACCTAAAGATAGAAATAGAAGCCTTACCTTGCCTCAGAGAAATTCCCCAAAGGTAAAGGCAGACCCCCACATATATTGACGGTGAGTTAAGAGGAAAGTCACAAACACAGGAATGAAACAGGTTTTAGCAAAGGAGGCCAGATTTCACTAAATAGTCAGAGGATAGAAAAGGGATCTATGCGGTTGTAGAGGGAGGATTTAAATTTATCCTTCACGGTTAACCCAGTGATTTCCAAATTAATATACAAGGTGTTGCCGGCAACTGAAAATGACCAGACGGAGACGTGTGTCTCTGTATGGGGGATCGAGCTGATATCTGGCCCCCGTTTATTTTGTATATCAGTTTTCATTGTCACAGAAATTATACTTCAACCAATCAGCATAAGAACACGCTCACAGTTCTTAACCTATAAGAATGCAGGAAAAACTTAACCCATGAGGATACAGGAAAAATGGAAACTACAGATATGGTCATGTCTTTTTGGCACAGTATGTGTTTTTCTAACAGATGCCTCAGTCTTGTATAGTGATACACCCCCGAATCTCTTATCTGGCTCGAGACAGAAGACTCAAGGTCTTTATACCAATTATGAACAATAGCCTAGTTGCATACCAGGCTTGTGAACAACAAGATAAAGTTACTTCATGGCAGCTGTAACCTTTTACCTAATTAAATAACAGAATTTATCTTTAAGCAACAAGAATATGGAGTCAAAAACACAAAATGGAGAATCTAGCACAAAATGGAGAACCTTTCATAATTTGTTCCTTCACATTCCCCCCTAGATAAATTTTGTTAATCAATATCCAGCATCAGAGATACTATCCCAAGCTCTAAGCTCGAGGGGTACTGGTCTTCACATGACTGGTGCCATGTTACCAGCCATTTTAAATACAGTTTCATTAATATCTACAAGCGAGGGAAAAATCTTATTATTTCACAGTCTAAGATATAGCAGTACAAAAAGTATATAAGAAAATATATTTTCACCTTGACAATCCCCCTAAACACTAAGTTTTTTTTTCCCTTAAAGAAAGATCCTTCGAGACTGTCCATGTGATGGGAAAAGGGGAGGTGGATTTCTTCATCCAGACACCTCAGAAACTCTCCCCTAGCGAGAGGCCTCCAGGCAGCTGAACCCTTCACTAACCTCACATGGAGTTCTCCCACTGTCCCTAAACTAAATCTCTTAGCATCATTTGAGAATGGGGGGTTTTGTCTACTCTCTTGAGGGGGACATACTTAGGGATCTCCCTTGGATCAGTACCATCGTACTCTGGTGGGTCTACTTCTTGATTGAGGAAGGTTCCAGTCGAGATTGCTTTCACTAACTACCTAGGCCTGCCCAGGTGTACTTATACATCTATCATATTGTCATTATTTGTTTGTAAAATGAGAAAGGTTGGTTCTCAGGGTCAGCCAATTGTTTTTGCATAGCTAGCTAGTCAGAGGGCCTCCAGGGATAATATTCCTGTATCTGTCTTACCCTACCTGATGTGGTTGGTTCCCTGGTGGTGGGAGCGACATGACATACTGGTCTACAGCTCCTTCCCAAAAGGATTACTGTCAGCCTACTCCCAAAAGTTAATGTCCCCACTATCCACCAACCACAATCCTGTGTCAGCTTCTTATATCACTGCATGTGATCTTGTCTGGACAGGATTCAGTGTAATTCTCTTAGGTCGGGTTGCAGCACGGGTCATACAAGTGTTAGGGCCCAAATCCTCAACTATACCCTGGAAGGCATCACAGCTATAATTGACAAATCTTTGTTCACTGTAATATATATATATTTGATCCATTCAACATTTTTATTAATCTGCACCTGTGGGATTATAGAAGCAATGCCGGCATAAATCTGGTTCTGGGCTTTAAACTGGTCAGGCACCCCCCTTGGCACTCCAATGGCATCAATATATACTAGTGGATCTTCTTCATAACTCATGTGGAGCTGATCAAAACTTCTCCTCTTTTCTGGTAGGTTCATCAGGTATCTTTGGTGTACATATATTGTGTATATTTAATTAGCAAATCAGTATCTAGAGAACTGTTCTCTTTGCAGAAACTTGTCTCGAAGATCCCTACTGGTGTACCTTTGGTGTCGTGGGAATTATAGCAGGTGTAATTGTCAGCTAATACGGTTACTCCTCCTGGAACCTTTAGTTTGGGTTTCTCATGAATTAGTAGGACATAATCTGGACAATCAGTGGACTTCAGACCTTTCAAACGATTCATGACACAGGCAGTGGTGTTGTCATCAGGGAAAAGCAATGCATGTGTGTATAGGTGTGTATTCGCAGCAGCACAAGCAATACATCCTACAGAGATATTCTGGACTCTTACATTGTATCTCACCCATTCTAACCATAGGTTTTTCCTTGGGGCTGTTTGTGTTTCTATGGAGAAAACTTCTTGCCAACTGAGACCTGGAATGGGTATCACTTCATTAACTACATTTTGCAAACGCTCACCTGGGCCTGTTTTAGCTGTACTGGTAACAGGGGTCATGGTTGGTCTGAAGCTAATATCCCGGAGCTGTATATGGCCTAAATTCCCATGGTATCCACTACTAAATACATAATTATAATGCCTTCCCAGTACAAATGTCTGCAGGTCAGCAGATTGGGGGCTTTCAAGATTTAGGAGGAGGGGGTGACAGCTTCTACCCCATTTACAGCCCCTAAGTGGTTGCAGAAGGGCTGTTAGATGCATTCTCTCACAAAGACTGCTACCCGTCCCATCCTTGGGAACATGGCTTCACTAGATTTATATCCCCAATCATCTCCCGTATTCCAGGCAGCATCTGTCTAATAATAACAGTTATTGTTGTCATTTCTGGTAACACATATATAAAACTGGATGATCCCCTCTACCACCCGTTCAGTCTCGAGGCACTTGACTACATCACAGAAATCAAATCGCCAGATATTCACCGGGGCTGTCAGGTTTACCCAGAGAATAGTGGGGCCAGCATTCTTATTTACAATAGGGGCCGAAGAGGTAGGGGCAAGGATGGCCCTCAGTTCCAGGATCAAAAACAACAGCAACATTTCCCTTCAGTCACTACTGTGACTAAACACTGGTTCGGTCTCTTTTACAGTGTGAGGCGTGGATCCAGGTGCTCTTTCCTTCAAATTTTACTGCAGTGGGGGTAACCAGGATCACCGTGTGAAGTCCTTCAAATCTCGGCTGGAGACAATCTCTGCACACAAACTTTTTCACATACACCAGGTCTCCTGGCACAAAGGGATGGTGTCCAGGAACCTTGTCTGGGTCTGGAAAAGAACTGAAGACAGTTAAATGCACTTTGGCAAGGTGTCCATGTAAGACCTGCACATAGCTAGTCAAGTCCTGGTACTTGAGCTGCAACTGTTGTGGAAAGAAACATTCAAGATTGGGGCTCCTGCCAAACAGAATCTTATACGGTGACAGTCCTGTCTTCCTGTTTGGGGTATATCTTACTGGAAACAAAGCTAGAGGAAGGCATTCTGTCCGTGGTTTACCAGTCTCTGTCATTGCCTTCTGGATTTTAAGCTTAAAAATTCCATTTAGTCTCTCCACTCTTCCACTACTCTGCGGATGGAGTATGCAATGCTTGACTTACCCCCAGTGCTGCCATTACCTCTGACATGATCTCTCCAGTAAAATGGGAACCCTGATCGCTTTCAATGACTTCAGGAATTCCATACCTGCATATGATCTCAGCCATCAGTTTCTTCGCCGTTGTCTTAGCCGTAGCTTTGGCAACTGGGTAGGCTTCTGGCCAACCTGAAAATAAATCAATGCAGACCAACACATACTCATACGTCCCTACCCTGGGTAACTGAATATAATCATTCTGCAGTCTCTGGAATTGGTTAAAGGGCCGGGGAGTGTGTTTGGATGGGGTTTTCACTGTCCTACCCTGATTATGTGTGGCACATATCATGCAGCTCTGTACCTGCCTTTCTGCGCAGGTGGAAAACCCGGGGGCAATCCATTGTTTCTGTAGGGTGTCACACATGGCCGTCTTTGAGTGGTGCACATTCCCGTGCAGAACCTGTGCCATCATTGGGTACAGTACCTGTGGTAGGCAGACCTTTTCACCCCTCCCCCATAGCCCAGTGACGGTATCAGAGCAAGCCCCTATCCTTTGCCACCTATTTTTCTCCTCCTTACTTGCCTGTTCTTGTAACCGGGCTAAGATGTCTTTCAACACAAATGGAGATGGTGGGGTGTCTAGGTGATGTACTTGAGAGGCTACAGGAGTGCTTGCTGCTTTCTTGGCAGCCTGGTCTGCCAGTGCGTTACCCTTTTGTCCGTCCATCAGTGCCTTTGGTATGTGCCTTTACCTTTATGATGCCTGCTTGGGTGGGAAGCTGTAGTGCATTCATAAGTTGCTGGACTGCCTCAGCACGTTTAATGGGGTGGCCATTTGCTGTCAGGAAAGCCCTGGCTCTCCAGATAGGCCCATAATCGTGTGCAATGCCAAAAGCATACCTGGAATCAGTGTAGATATTTACAGTCTTACCTTCTGCTAGTTTGCTCTGCTTCTTGTGCAGACATATGAGCTGGCATTGACTCTGCCTTGATTACCTCATGTTCTGAGACCACAGCATATCTGGTACAGTAGCGTCCTTGGTCATCTTGGTGACAGGATCCATCTACAAAAAGCTCAAAATCAGCATTAGAATGGGCACACTAGAGACTAGCCGTTTCCTGAGACATCAATTCTAGACATCATATGGTTTGGAAACCTAATCTTGTTCCTCTGGATCCATTTTAGAAAGAAAAAGAGTGTCCTTTTTCATGTCACCTACTCCTCCCCCCTTTGGATCCATAGGAACTAGGAGAAGAGTAGCGGGGTTTAGGACAGTGCACCTTTTCAAAGTCACATTAGTAGGCATGAGAATAGCACACCGAAGTCGCAGCTGTCTGGTCATGGACATGTGGCTAGATTATACTTGGTTAGGGATACTATATACATCGTGTGGGGTATGGACCATCAGTGGGTAATTTGATTGAGTCCATGAGGGTTTTAACAGCTTCAGCATTCTTCACTGGAGTCCCGGCGGTGGTAATAAACCCTCGATTGGCCCATAGGGCTCCTAAATCATGAGCAATACCAAATGCATACTGTGAGTCCGTGTATATATTAGCCCGCCTGTCTTTGGCCAGAACACATGCAGTAGGCAGAGCCTGAAGTTCTACTTCTTGTGCTGACAGTGAGAGAGGGAGGGCAGCTCCGTGCACTACAGTATCTTCCGTAGTAACAGCGTATCTGGTGTGGAATCTGCCAAATCATCAGCATATCTTGAACCGTCTTTCAGGGCATTGTAGAAAGGTTGCATTATACGGGATGCGTCCGGTATCCACTGACAACAATAAGTACATAGTCCAAGAAAACGCTGGAGTTCAGTCTCATCTTTTGGTAAAGGAAGGGAGCTGACGGCTATTTTTCTTTCTTTTGTGAGGTGTCTGGCACCCTGAAGGAGACAGTGACCCAAAAATATCACTTGACCAAGGCAGAACCGAAATTTCGAGGCCGAAACCCGACAGTTCAGATGTGCCAGATACTTGAGAAAACTAACAGTGGCAACAATGGTTTCCTGCTCTGTCCGTTCACACAACAAAAGATCATCCACATACTGAAGCAGCGTGACATAGGGGTGTTCTAACTGCCAGGGTAAAAGACACTCTCCCATATTTTTTGCAAACTGATTGGGACTTCTTTTTTTTGGGCCCCCTGTGGCATAACTGTCTGCGTCAATTGTCATCCCTGATAAGTGAATGCAAACAGAAACTGGCAATCTGGGTGTAATGGAATGCTGAAGAAGACATTGGCAAGGTCAATAACTGTGAACCAAGCAGCATCCTGAGATATCTGGGACAAAAGAGTATGTGGATTAGGCACCGGAGTTTCTGGAACAGTAACTGCATTAACTGCCCGTAGACCTTGTACCAGCCGGTACACAGGGGGTTGGTCGGGTGGAGTCTTTTTCTTAATGGGAAACAAGGGCATGTTCCATGGGGAAACACAGGGTATCAGGACACCATTATCGAGTAACGTTTGTATTTGCCCCTTGAGGCACTGCTCCTGATCATGTTTCAAAGGGTACTGATGGACTTTGGGAAAAGGGGCACCAGGTTTGAGAAACACTTTTACTGGTTCTACAGGCATTATTGGGGGAGAATCTGGGTCTATCAGGACCATCATAACTGTGGGAAGGGCATGTAGGATACAGATCTCATTATATTCATCTGCATAGGGGTTATATAACGTAAGGACCATCTGACCATCATCTTGGAATTGTATTCTGGAGCGGAACTGTGATAATAAATCTGCCCCCAGTATATATTGGTGCTTTGGGATTGAGGGGCACAGAGCTTACAGTCGGGAGAAGAGGCTTGATTTCCTGGGGAGGGACCTTATCATCAAGCAGGGAGACCCCCTGTTCCAGATCATAATTTTTAATTGTTTGTCTTTCTGACACATTATTCATCAGAATTCACTTCCTCTGTTGATCCTCAATTTGCTATATATCAACCACTCAACTTGCTTTTACCAATCTTTCAATCACTGATACAAATTTCCTTATAAAACCAGGCACTATATTTCACTTTCAAATTCCAGATTATAATATTTCTTTATACTTAAAAACAATGTTGTCGCTTTAAACAAGACACAGATCTACCAGAGAAAATACAGAGAACACCGTTACAGTATGTGCTCTCTCCATTCCAAGGACACAGAGATAAGAGAGATCACAGCATTCCTCTACACAGAGAAAAGAGACAAGCAATAGCGCAGCTACGCGACCCCTCCCATCGGATATTCCAAAGCCAAACACAGACACAAAATATAGCAGTTCTTAGACTTAATTAATTTCTACGAAACCTTCATCACACAATTCACATACCAGAACACCTTAGAAAAACCTATAATTGAGAATATTTTCCCCATTTTTTGGGCTAACAATATCAGATTCATAATACAACTTCAAAGACTTCTTTTCCTTCCACAAAAACGGATTCTCCTTTAGAGCTAAATATCCTTCTTAGTTGTGCATAATACCGACGGCCTTACGGTTTTATTCCACTGGGTCTCTCTCTGTCCCCCGCTGGGACAACCCAAAAACGCGGTACTCAGTGAAAGGAGGAGGGCGTCTTAGACTTAACCCTCCGGACACCCCTGGAAATACATAAATATATGATTCCTGAGTTACGCATCCTACCCAATCTTCGATCACCTCACCGCGCCTGATTCTAACAGTGATCAGGAATTCAGGATATTTTGACTATAAAGAGAATTATATCACTGGTCAATCCGGGGTGTCCGTCCCTTATGAGGTACGGTTCGAGCACTGGGCTTCCAACGGAACTACACCTCTATATGATTCCACCCAAAAATCATCCCACCTCCGGGGACAAACCTCAGATCCTCTTTGCAGCAACAAACACAGGAAAACCACACCAAACGGTCAGTCTGGACAGTATAACTGCCAACTTACCGTGGTTGTTGTGGGGGATGATCAGTCCCAATTTTCCAGTGCCTGTGTCCGGTCCGAGGGTCCTTTGTCTTGTTGTCCTCCGGGCGGCAGAGGCGTTCCTGCTTGGAGCCCCACGTTGGGCGCCAACTGTAGAGGGAGGATTTAAATTTATCCTTCACGGTTAACCCAGTGATTTCCAAATTAATATACAAGGTGTTGCCGGCAACTGAAAATGACCAGACGGAGACGTGTGTCTCTGTATGGGGGATCGAGCTGATCTCTGGCCCCCGTTTATTTTGTATATCAGTTTTCATTGTCACAGAAATTATACTTCAACCAATCAGCATAAGAACACGCTCACAGTTCTTAACCTATAAGAATGCAGGAAAAACTTAACCCATGAGGATACAGGAAAAATGGAAACTACAGATATGGTCATGTCTTTTTGGCACAGTATGTTTTTCTAACAGATGCCTCAGTCTTGTATAGTGATACACCCCTGAATCTCTTATCTGGCTCGAGACAGAAGACTCAAGGTCTTTATACCAATTATGAACAATAGCCTAGTTGCATACCAGGCTTGTGAACAACAAGATAAAGTTACTTCATGGCAGCTGTAACCTTTTACCTAATTAAATAACAGAATTTATCTTTAAGCAACAAGAAAATGGAGTCAAAAACACAAAATGGAGAATCTAGCACAAAATGGAGAACCTTTCATAATTTGTTCCTTCACACGGTCAGCACAAAAGACTACCAAAAAACACGCAGAGTAAGCAAAAGGACTCCCCACACCGACTCACGGTGTGGAGGTGCCACTCTGCACCCCAGAGCTTCCAGCTAGCAAGGGAACATCATGATAGCAAGCTGGACTAGAAATTAGCAGTAACAACAAAATGAACTAGCAAAGACTTAGCTTCTGCTGGAGTAGACAGGCCCTCAGAGGAGTCCAAGAGAGATCTAAACCAATACTGAAACAACGACAGCTGGCATGAAGTAACGATCTGAATGGAGTTAAATAGGGAAGCAGCATAGCAATAAACGAGAGCAGCTGATAAAGTCAACCTCAGTGACCAGCAGTTCCGCTCGAAGCCACCAGAGGGAGTCCAAGAGCAGAACCAACCAAAGTACCATTCATGACCACAGGAGGGAGTCCGAGAACAGAATTCACAACAGAGGAGTGGCCTAATACATAGAACCCTTTGCTCCCCCTGGTGGCCAGAGTGTGAATTGTAATGTGTGACTGTGATACCTGGTCAGGTGAACTCCTTTAGTGCCATCAGACGTACCATCACTCCCCTTAGTGGCGGAGCGTCAGTACTGCAACGACCAGGACTCTGGGATGCTGCATATGTAATACTAAAACTTGTTCTTTGGTGTATTTCTGTATGTATTAGGAAATTCTGCACTAAGATAACTAATGATGATACCAAAAGCGTTGCCACCCCTGCTCTTCTCTACACCGATTTCACAAAGTTACCTGATGAAGATGTTAAAGCCAAGCGCATGGCTACCTTCAAAAGATCCCCACCACTGTTATCAATAATTGTTATTCGTAAATTCTAGTATACAGGGGGGATGGGTGCGCCGCAACAGCCATGGCTGGTAACATGGCACCAGTCATGTGAAGACCAGTACCCCTCGAGCTTAGAGCTTGGGATAGTACCTCTGATGCTGGACATTAATTAACAAAATTTATCTAGGGGGGAAAGTGAAGGAAGAAATTAAGAAAGATTCTCCATTTTGTGCTTGTTGACTCCATTTTCTTGTTGCTTAAAGATAAATTCTGTTATTTAATTAGGTAAAAGGTTATAGTTGCCATGAAATAACTTTATCTTGTTGTTCACAAGCCTGTTATTCAACTAGGCTATGGTTCATAATTGGTATAAAGACCTTGAGTCTTCTGACTCGAGCCAGGGAAGGGACTCGGGGGTGTATCGCTATACAAGACTGAGGCACCTGTTAGTATGTGTTTTTCTATGCCAAGAAGACATGACCATATATGTAGTTTCCGGTTTTTCTGTATCCTCATGGGTTAAGTTTTTCCTGCATTCTTATAGGTTAAGAACTGTGAGCGTGTTCTTATGCTGATTGGTTGAAGTATAATTTCTATGACTATGAAAAGTGATATACAATAAAACGGGGGCCAGAGATCTGCTCGATCTCCCATACAGAGGCACACATCTCCGTCTGGTCATTTTCAGTTGCCGGCAACGCCCTGTAGATTAATTTGGAAATCACTGAGTCAACCGTGAAGGATCAATTTAGATCCTCCCTCAACACGCTGACCAACCGAATAGTGATTGGTTGCAGTGGTCAAATGTCTGTATGGACCATGCAGGTAGACTTTGTGCAGCCTGTTCTGAATGGACCTGTGACTGCTACACCCAATTACATGACAGTGCTTTTTACCACTGTGGCCAGTCTTTGACTGTGGTGGGGACATGCCCTTCTAGACTAAACACAAAGCACAGAGAACAATAGGGGCCAAAGCTGCATTGAAAAAGTAGCAGCGGGTCTAGTATTAGCGTTGATCAAAAAGATATGCAGGACCATGGTCTAGTATCCACTCCAATCCTCCTATTACCTGCGACAATCCTGGTACCTCTTCTGATTGCTAGGATAAAGAAATGTCATTATGTTGCAGCATGACGCATGCATGACGTTATGGAGGCCTTCCAACCAAAAGATGTTCTGTGGATGTGGCAAGTTATAGGGGGTTTGCAGTGCTCTGTCACGACTCTGTTGTTTGATTCTCCGGGCTCCTTCCCTATCCCTAACACTGGGGCCACTTTAGCTATCCCTGCTCTTTGAATTACTTCTGATGGTGAAGACGCTGGGACCACGTACCTTGCTGAACTCCTGAAACAGCCCTATATCTGTCCCCCTCCCCCACCTAGGGAAGTAGGTAGTAATGGTGTATGAACATGCACAAACCAAACAGTGAAAGAGGTACAGGGATAAAGGAACAATACTCCCACAACTCTACCAACAACCAACTCCTCCACTCCGCACCAAAGCAGTACAAGACTTAACACTGGCAATCCAGATTGCACTGCTGACAGAAACCTGCACCATTTAATATTAAGGAGACATGCTTCTAATCAGTGCACAAGTACGTGAAATCAGACCTTTCGGTCTTCTGGCCACTCTGTGTCATGGTAAACCCGTAAAAGCTTTAAGTGCTTTTTCATAGTTTTGTGAATAAAAAAATGCCATTAGTGAGCAAACCCTTCAATAAAGTGTAACTTTGGGGAACAAATGGATATCCATTTCTTGGTCACCATGGAGTTCTCCTTTTCCTCAAAGTTTCTCTTAGATGAACAGCCCTATCCCAAATAACTTCTGCTTTCCTCTACATAGCCTATTCTGAAAACTTTGCTTGCCACAGCTTCAAATATTTAAATTAGAAATATATGGGTCCCAATGCATTAAGGATAATGCTAGAATTGTGGAGTAAACCAAATATGGGCATTGTAAGGGCGGAGCATGGGGAGCAGGTGCATCTGCCTATTAAAGTCATGAAAAGTTACACCTCTTTAGTGGTGTAACACACCTGAAATTTCCAGAAAGTACATTTCGGGTTGCAGTGTATGAGTCGCTCGCCTGGGCCGTGTGTACTCGGTACCGGGTCCGGTACTTAAGTAGATGTGTCACAGTGGCGGCGACCCAGTCCGTGGCCCTGGGTGCCCATGTAAAAGGTGTTACAACCGGTCTGGTTCCTGTACCTTCGCAGGGTCCCTGTCGGAACTCCAACTCTGTGCCGGCTCCACGCTGTCCTGACTCAGCCTCCGCTTCCCCTTCCTCCTCTGCTTCCTGGCACACAGCCAGCAGGTTATTGGACTGTGTGCTTAGGTCACATGCGCGCTCACTCCCAGTCTCTTAAATAGTCAAGCTATCCTGCCAGTTTCTGCTGTGCCTCCTAGAGTCCGACACAACCTCGGTCTTCTGGCTACCAGAATCTGCGCTCTGCCAGGGAGGTAGCCCAGTCGCAGCTGTCCTCCCCTGTTGTCACTCTCCTGCACCCTCACTATACACTGTTCTTCCTTCTCTGTTTCTCTGCACGGCCCCTTCAGTCCTTCAAACTGCTCTCTTCTTTCCTTCCTCTTTCCGCCAGGAGCTGCAGACCCCCACGTCTGCTCAGCTATTCTCCTTTCGTACCAGCTCCGCCTCAGTTGATGTTCCGTGACAAGCTCCTCTCTTGCTTTCCTCCAACTCTCCTCTCAGCCTCAGACTGCTCCAGTCTGCTGTCTGGCCTTCTCTCTCTGCTCTGTCCCTCTGACTGACTGACTACTTTCCCTCAAAGCCAGAATATATATATAGGGGAGCCACCCACAAGCTGGATCAGGGCTCCCCCTTCTGGCCTGGAGTGTGAACATGTTGTGAGCTTTGTGGTTACCTGATAGAAGAGATCTTCCCTTACTTCCAAGCATGACATCAGTCCCCCGTGAGGAAAGCAATGCCATTGTGACAACCAGGACCCTGGGGTGTCACATGTATGTCAGTTAAGAGAAGCTCTCACTCCAATTTCTATGTGACCGTCATATACCAACTTAATTAACCAGCCACTGCCTTTATTGACCAATTTTCTCCCTGCCTTCATCACTTTCTCTTCGCTGACATTCCCATCATCATCATGGGAGACTTCAAAATCCCTACTAACACCCTCCAGTCAGCAGCCTCCAAACTCCTCTTGATTACTTCATCTTTTGAACTTACTCAGTCGTCCTCCTTAGCAACCACCACAGACGGACATACATTAGACCTTATCTTCACCCGTATCTGCTCATTATCTAACCTTGCCTCACCCCTGTCTGACCACCATCTACTCACTTTCTGTCTCCTCACCTGTCACAGTCAGATCTAGCTCTTCGGCCTAGACGTCACCTCTCTGCTATCCAGAATCCCAGAGTGTCTATCAACCATATCCTACTTCTTCTGCTCTTGCTTCCTCAAGTTCAAGGTAGACAAATCTGAACTCATTATCTTTCATCTCACACATCTTCCCTACCTGATTTTTCTATCACTATAAATGACACCTTGCTTTTAGTGATGAGCGAGTGTACTCGTCGCTCAGGTTTTCCCGAGCCCACTCGGGTGACCTCTGAGGATTTATGACTGCTCGGAGATTTAGTTTTCATCCTGGCAGCTGAATGATTTACAGCTATTAGCCTGCTTGATTACATGTGGGGATTCCCTAGCAACCAGGCATTCCCCACATGTACTTAGGCTGGCTACTAGCTGTAAATCATTCAGCTGCCACAATGAAAACTAAATCTCCGAGCAGTCATAAATACTCAGAGGTCACCCGAGCAATGAGTACATTCGCTCATCACTACTTGCTTTCCCTTTTACCAGAAATCCACTGCCTCAGAGTAACCCATGTCTCTGCCCTATCCTTCAAACCGCATATCCAAGCTCTTGCCACCTCCTGTCACCTTCAACTGAAAAATATTTGTAGAATCCGTCCTTTCCTCAACCCACAATCTACTAAAATTCTTGTGCATACCCTCATCATCTCCCACCTTGACTACGGCAACATCCTTCTCTGTGGCCTACCTGCTAACACTCTTGCACCTCTCCAGTCCGTCCCTAACATTGATGCCCGACTAACTCATCTCTCTCCTCAATACTCCTCCGCTTCTCCCATCTGCAAATTCCTTCATTGGCTGCCAATTGCCTAGCGTATCCAGTTCAAACTAACACTGACCTACAAAGTCATCCATAACCTGTCTCCCTGTATGTTTCCAACTAATTTCCCGAAATCTTCCCTCACGTAATCTCCGGTCCTCCCAAGATCTCCTTCTTTCCTCCACACATATTCGTTCCTCATGCAATCACCCCCAAGACTTTTTCCGCATATCCCCCATCCTCTGAAATTCTGTGCCCCAACACGTCCGATTATCCACCACATTCGGATCTTTCAGACACAACTTGACAACCCATCTCTTCAAGAAAGCTTACAACCAGCTGAGATCACGCTGCCAACTCAACACCATCAGAGCTACTGCAACCCCCAACATAGCCCGTTACAAGGGGAATAGTAACACTAAGGCTGGGTTCAGAGATGCATATGCAAAGTTGTCCATTTCTCACCCGGAAAAAAAAATGATTTTTTACAATCCGTATGCCCGTTTTGTACATCCGTTTTTTCCATTAATTTAATAAATGTTGGAAGGTGAAATACAGTTTCTAATGTTAAGAATTTTTAATGGATCCTTGAAAGACCAATAATAAATTACTTCTATTGGGTGAGGCAGTTCCGAAATATTAATCAAAGTAGTGCATGCTGCGTTCATGTGAGCGAACACATTAACTTGCATTGATCAGTGTGTTGTTTGAATGCTACCAATTTTGCGTAAGGACATACATATTATACGCTCATCTGAATGAACCCTTACTTTTGAAAACCCCACCATTTTGGACTACAATTCATCATCGTAAAATATCCTTGTAAGGTTATGATGTCATCAACCAATGTATATAATCTGCTCATTATACATTATATTATGAGATGAACCAGAGTACAGGGAAAGGTTAGTGCACTTGACACTTTCTCCACACATCTGTGACACATCCACAACTCCCCCGGCTCACTACAGCCATCTGTCCTTTTGCTCTCTTCATTCATACAACACTAATTGGAAGCGACACAGTCTGAGAATCCATTATACATAGAGCCTGTGGGAGGTGGGGGGAGAGACAATTATCACTAGGTGTCACCCTGTCCACTATATATGCTGCATGCCAGAGGAGAACCGAGGTAGGCTGTTACTATCGTTTCATTCTTGTCCTTAGCGTCATGTGCCACGCTCCATCACTCTGTAACTACACTATTCTTCTTATACTTTCTGCCATGAATGATGACTTTGGAGATTGTATGCCCCTGGAGATAAATTAATGTTGACATTGTGTCTAATTGTCTGTATATGTACATATGACTGTGTAGCTCTTTGAGTATACAACAGCTGCAGACTTATGCTTGAGGGACTGTGTTTAGCATGCAGCAGATGGCGCCATGTTAATTGTTAGCATTAACACTATAGTGTGTGACCTCTTTGCTCTGTTTGCGTCAGTGTTCTCTACAGGGGCAGGCATTGGTGCAACATGTGCATTCTTAGAGAATGCAATTTATTTATCCTCACTGTAAATCTGGCCATACACATTAGCCTAAAGTAGATCAAAAAGCTGATTTCAATCAAATTGATTGTTTGTCAGGTAGACTTTAGGAAAAAATGGAAAATAGTTCCTCATTTGCTCTAAGCCATTAAACATGTATGTTATTAAAGAACTGTAACAGTCAACATGGAGCAAAATGTACAGTATATGGCTGCATTGGTGTAATTGTTCAGCACGTGATTCAAGGATTGACCGTAAACCTACTTGTTTTTAATGTATATGGCCACTTTTTGGGGTACATTCTCATGTTGCTGACCTCTGACAGTGGAAATGCTGCAGTAGAATCGGCAGCGGTGAATACAACTCTGTGGATCTTTGCCAAAATAGTGCGGGTAAGTCACTTATTTTACCCTTTGCCGTGCAAGTATGTACTCACATATACAGGATAAATTGATATGCTGCAAATTTATAATAAATCTTAATTAATCTTAATAATTAATAGATTTTCAACTGGAAAATTGGTACCAAGGTGTGTTGATTTTGTGGCAGATTTACCCCAGATTTCAGCCTAAACATTGCAAAGGGTGAGATTTGTCGTGCAAATCTGCAGAATTAATCTGGAGTACCTACCCAATTTGTGCATATTCTTAGTGTGAAATACACTGCTGCTCGGGTCCTAGCAGTAAAGTTTCCAATAGAGAGGATCAGTTCATGTATCTGAAGATGGACATCAGCAATAGAAACGATTGTCACATAAACTAAATAATTGTAATTTTGTAAATTATTTTGCAAGAATTTATATTAAATTATCAAATACATGACTCAGTTGCCCAATCACCATAAGCGCTCATGCAGACTATAACTCCAGCTCTGCACAAGTTCAGAGTTGTATAAGGCTGCCGTCATGCTAGCAGTATTTGGTCAGTATTTTACATCAGTATTTGTAAGCCAAAACCAGGAGTGGGTGATAAATGCAGAAGTGGTGACGTGTTTCAATTATACTTTTCCTCTATTTGTTCCACTCCTGGTTTTGGCTTACAAATACTGATGTAAAATACTGACCAAATACTGCTAGTGTGACGGCAGCCTAAAGCTGTAATTCAGAACCCACAGATGTCTATTAATCCCTATTGTGCCCAAAGTTGACCTTATGATACATTCAGCGGAATTGACTATTTTTAGTCAGACAGTAAATCAGAATTGATATACAACAACAGAAAAGAGAATAAAATTTGAACAAATCTCATCTAAATACTAAAGACATTTTCCATGCATAAGATTGATCTGTAAATCAGATTTTCCCCATTGAGTTCAATGGGGAATACCACATATGCACCAAACCTAATGGTTGCAAATTTTGATAACAAGCAAACTCCATAGACAATTGTAAAATAAAAAGCAGATTAAAATAAAAAAAACACTCATTTTGCAATGTTAGAATAGTCTCCTGATAGTCTATAATTCATGGACATCTCATGTAGGCACATGTCGGATGCAGCCAATCACAGGCTGCGGTGGCCACATGTGACAACACGTCATCACTGGAGGCCGGGATAGAGAGACCGGCGGGGGACCAGGCTACCGTTACAACAATAGGTGAGTACTTTTTTATCATGATTTATTTATCAGCTCAGCAGTGTGAATCTAATGTGGAGAATCTGCAACTCAGAACAGTTTGAAGTGGAATTCAGATTCTGAGCTCTACTGGATCCAGGTATATTCCATTTAATTATTTGGACACTATTAGGGTATGTGCACACGATGCGGATTTGCTGTGGATCCGCAGCGGATTTTTCCACGCAGAAACGCTGCAGATCCGCACTGTGATGTACAGTACAATGTTAGTTAATGGGGAAAAAAAAGCTGTGCACATGGTGCGGAAAAATCAGTGCGGAATTGCTGCGGATTTCAAGAAGTGCATGTCACTTCTTTTGTGTGGATCTGCAGCGTTTCTGCACCCCTCCATGTTAAAATTCTGCCGTGGCAAAAACCGCAGGAAATCAGCACAAAATCCGCAGCAATTCCGCATAAAAACCGCACAAAATCCGCATAAAAACCGCGGCGAATCCGCGGCTGCGGATTCTGCCAGGAGCTGCGGATTTTGTGCAGAAAATTCTGCACCTCTTTTCTTACGTGTGCACATAGCCTTATACACTATAGGGCTACGTTCTCACAATGATTATTTGGTGAGTTTTTCCACTCTTTTAACTCTTGTGCATAAACGTCAGCATCATTCAGCTCCAGCAAAGTGTATGAGATTTATATAAATCTCATTCCCATTGAGATTTTTTTAGTGCCACAAAAGCTGACTTGTAGTGTGATTTTAGAATTCACAACCTGTTGAATTCTCTTGTGATAAGTATGTGTCGAATTTGCAGATTTTCCCCATAGACTAGAATGAGTTGAGGAAAATCTGCAGGTGAAAAATGCATGCATGTTTTTAGCATGAAATTTTATCCCAATCTAAGTGACAAAAGTTTCCAAAACTAAGTACCGTATATACTCGAGTATAGGCCGAGAATTTCAGCCCATTTTTTTAGGCTGAAATTGCCCCTCTCGGCTTATACTCGAGTCATTCCCAGGGGTCGGCAGGGGAAGGGGAGCGGAGCTGTCTAATCATACTCACCTGCTCCCGGCACGGTCCCTGCAGGTCCCTGGTGCTCCGGGCGCCGGCAGCTTCTTCCTGTAGTGAGCGGTCACATGGTACTGCTCATTACAGTAATGAATATGGACCATAGAGGTGGAGCCGCATATTCATTACTGTAATGAGCGGTACCATGTGACCGCTCAATACAGAAAGAAGCTGCCGGCGCCGGAGAACCAGGGACCTGCAGGGACCCCACCCGGAGGTGAGTATAACAGGGGCATATTCACCTGTTCCTCGTTCCACCATCGGCGCCGCTCCGTCTTCCACGTCCTCTGCATAGACGCTCAGGTCAGAGGGCGCGATGACGCGATTAGTGTGTGCTGCCCTCTGCCTGAGCGTCAGTGCAGAGGACCGGGAAGACACAGCGACGCTCTGTGGTGGAACGTGGGACAGGTGAATATATCAAGTGCCGGGAGCCTGAGAGACGAGAGGTGAGTATGTGACTTTTTTTTTTATCGCAGCAACAGCATATGGGCCAAACATCTCTATGGAGCATCTTATGTGGCCATAATCAGCATTTGTGCAGCATTATATGGGGCAAATATCTCTATGGAGCATCTTATGGGGCCATAATCAGCATTTGTGCAGCATTATATGGGGCAAATATCTCTATGGAGCATCTTATGGGGCCATAATCAGCATTTGTGCAGCATTATATGGGGCAAATGTCTCTATGGAGAATCTTATGGGCCATAATCAGCATTTGTGCAGCATTATATGGGGGCAAATATCTCTATGGAGAATCTTATGGGGCCATAATCAGCATTTGTGCAGCATTATATGGGGCAAATATCTCTATGGAGCATCTTATGGGGTCATAATCAACATTTGTGCAGCATTATATGGGCATATTTTAATATGGAGCATCTTATGGGGCCCATCATGAACTGTATGGAGCATTATATGGGGCTCCTGATTCAATATGGATATTCAAAAACACGTAACCTACTGATGTCTCAATTAATTTTACTTTTATTGGTACCTATTTTCAATTTTGACATTTACAGGTAGCTGCTGCATTTTCCACCCTAGGCTTATACTCGAGTCCATAAGTTTTCCCAGTTTTTTGTGGCAAAATTAGGGGTCTCGGCTTATACTCGAGTATATACGGTAGTTTTATTTAAAAACATGACATACCAAAACAAGACTAAAATTGCAGCTGAAAAAAACAACGATAAAAATGCATTAAAAAACACATTAAAAATGCAATGAAAAAACGGAAGTAACCTAATTTAGCTAATTGGTGCAGAAATTCTGCATAAAATCTGTAACGTCACAAACTCATCATGGAAACATTGACTAAGGGCTAGGGCAGTATTGGAGGATTCTGTGCAGGACATTATCAAGCCTAATGCCTATTGGATTGCTGTGACTATAGCTCTATCACAATTATGCATTGCTTATAAAACACCATCATATTCCACAGCGCTTTACAGACATTATAATCACTTTCCCCATTGGGGTTCACAATCTAAGTTCCCTATCAGTATGTCTTTGGGCGGAAAGCGAAGTACCCAGAGGAAACCCACATAAACACGGGGAGAACATACAAACTTCTTGCAGATGTCGTCCTTGGTGGGATTTGAACCCAGGACCCCAACCCTGCAAAGCAACAGTGCTAACACTGAGCTGCTGTGCTGACACTGAGCCGCCGTGCTGACACTGAGCTGCCGTCCTGACACTGAGCTGCCGTGCTGACACTGAGCTGCCGTGCTGACACTGAGCTGCCGTGCTGACACTGAGCCACCGTGCTGACACTGAGCCGCTGTGCTAACACTGAGCTACCATGCTGCCCCTCAATGCCATAAATGCCTGATTCACATTTCTGTGACTTATTTTGCTCTTGTTAAAATACCCTTGAGCAATGTCACCCATGACACCTGGTGCCAGCTATCTTTGCCACCCCAAGTGAGTTTTCGGCCCTCGCTATATCGCTTATGTCATTTATCCTTATGGATGTAGTATGGATGTAGGGATTGTGCTACCACAAGATGCAGAAAAAGAAATGGAAATGATAGACACTTGAAACCACACTCATGTGACAGCTGTTTACCATCAAAGAATTACATGGAGCTGCCTGCCTATTAATCTATCTCCCCATCAATCTGTTCAGTAATATCATTATCTCATCACTTTGTATGTATCATATAAATATGTGTCTCTCCATGTTATCTGCTCTTCTCTTCTGTTCATCTGTCTCTATTACATCTCTTACTCAATCTCTCTCCTATCAGAAGGAAGCCCCATGTTCCTGTACCAGCTCCTTTTTCACAGCAGACTGTCTAATGGAGGGGGCAGAACTCAGCCTCAGTTGCCATGGAGTTTTAGCCAGGGTGTGACGACACATCTAGCATCTCCTAGCATAGCGAAAAAAATCCTGAACAACCCCCCTTTTCCCACAAGACTGTCACCACATAACTTTCTGCATCTTACACTACCCCTTCTACCATCTCAGTTGTCTAGTCGTGCCATCTCTGATGCCGTGTCTCTATTTGACCTTTTAGTGGTAACGCCTTACCTCATACTCACCACTGAGCAACTGCAGTTGGCATTGCCTAGTACACTTCTGATCTAAACATCAGTCCTTACCAGCAAGTCTGCTTCCTAAATATAATGTCATGAACTAATTAGCAATGCTGATAGCTAATTTGTATACTTCCTTCCCAAGGAGCATTGCCTGAAATGTATCTCTTCAATAAGTATCGGTGCCCCCTGCGCTACGTATTCAGCATCTTGCCTAGAGGAGGCACAGTAGCCATCATAATCTGCCAGCTTTTCCCTAACATCTGCATCCTGCAGACACTCCTCCCTCACATTTGAGCCTTTTGATCATTGCCCAGAAGTCCTTGCTCTCACACCTCGATCTATTAGCAAGCACAGGGATTAGGTAGCCCTGTCATGGGAAGCGGGCACAGGGTAGGGGGGCAGTGCCATGCAGAGATTGGGGAATGAAGTGACGTACATATAAACGGAGCAAGTCAGAGAGGGAGGGGGTTCCATGAGAGAGGGATAGAGGAATAGAGAGAAGAAGAGAGATTCACAGGGAATAGATAATATAACAAGGAAGACAGATAAATGAGAGAGAAAAAGGAGTCTGAGAGAAAGTGATGAGGAGATGTAACTGGAAAGAGCTACAGAGGGAGGAGTGATACAAGAAGGAGTGGGAAGGAAGCATGGGAATCTTATAGAGAAGACTAGCTACGTCCACAGTGCACGTGAGACCGTAGCAGATATCTGTTGCTTAGAGGTTCCTCTATAGATGGCATCAGACTACCAGCATTTCATGGCCTGACTGGCATTTGGTCCTTCTGTGCGATGGGGTGTCCGTGTTCAGAAGAGAATTGGCCAAGACTCATCCAACGATTGGCAGGGATGAGATCCCTGGCATGATTTTTTCTTCACGGAGAGATGGCGGTGCTATGGTGGGCGCTGTTATGGTGCCATCATGCCCAGCATTTTCTCCATGCCAACGAGGATTTTCAGAGCCCTTCTTGGAAATATGCCATTGACGAGTGGACACCAACTCCATCCCCCACTCCATCACCAACATCTTTGTCTCCTCTACCAACTCCCTCAGTTCCTGTGCCTGTTCCTATTTTTCCAGACTCTTCTCCCACTATGCAGGTTTCATATTCCTTCCCATATTCACCCTCTCCTACAACATCAACCCAAACAACCCCATTTGAGCCCTCCACACCTAATCCAGACCAGCCTGATGAGGAGGGCAGAAAAGCAGCCATACAGTTCTTACACTCAGGTGACCTTCTTTCTCTATCAGAAGCCAATTGTTCAAGAAGATTTGAGCTAAAGGACCTGCAGGGGTCTCCATCTGAGACACTTCTTCATCATGTCAGAAGGCCACTGGACTACTTGTTGCATGCTACCAACTTCCTTAACATGATATTCCAGGCTAGTGACATGCGAGAATCCAGCATAAGAGAAGATATGGAATGGTATCATGCTTTGGTTCGAAGTCTGGCTGGTGGGGAACCACATATACACAGGGCCATGCTCTCCTTCACTGCACATCCCATGTCCTCTAAACCCCAGCTGCTTCTTCAGGCCACCAAGGTGGGTCATGAAATTTTGCTTCAGGACCTATCTTTGTCACTTCATCGTGTGAGACACAAGATAGACCTTGGTAATTGGACAACCTTTCAAGCCAACCCATCTCTTACCAAAGCAATTCTACTAAATGACCTCCAGAGTCTAGAAACTCCCAAATGGAGCAGAGGTGACAGTTACATTTTGGACCCAAGCCATGTTCAGTGGTCTAAACCCTTTCTGGAGTGCGAGGGAGGTCGATTTGTACAAGGATGGATGGTCTCATTGTCCACTGCATTTTATGGGCTGAAGCCTGATCTGAGTCCAGAATTTAAGTAAGTGAACCTCCATATTATTATGTGGGCAGAGGACAGATGGGATCTTTGAAGAGCTTGGAACATGGAGGAGGGAGAGAAACAGGATGGGAGGGGGATAAGAGTCTGACTGAAAATGTATTGGTAATGTTTTCGTTAATGATACTGTATGATTAATACTGTCATGGAAATGATACTAAGTGGGTCATACTATAATATGCTGGTTATTATGCACAGTTAATATCATTATGACATTTTTACTTTGCTTGCTATTTGTCCATTCTGTCTCTCACCTGTCCTTCTATTTTCCCTCCCCCCACAGATTAGACTCTCACACACGCTGATTTCTGTATCACTCACATCCGCCCTCAAACTGAGCAGCTGTTAAGCTGCAAATCTCCCATCCGCCAGCTCTCAGAGAGCAGATGGCGCTAGTATTCCAGGTCCTAACTGTCTGTGTACCCCCCTGCCTCTCCATCTCCGTGTCCCCTTATTTATTAGAAAATCCATAGAGAACTGCCATATTATAGATGCTTTACCCATAGAATGATGGATCTAAGGGCTTAATACCAATATTCCACTCTCACAGCTATGCTAAAGATATTTTTTTACATAGTTGCATAGTTAATACAGCTGAAAAAAGATAAATATTCATCATGTTCAACCGATGGATAGAGAAGGACAAGGGAAGGGGTACGTGTACAACCACAATGTATGATACAGTCTATCTTTCCCATATTTATTATTTTTTTTATTTTTTTTTATTTTTTTTTGCTTTTGCTGATGCTGTACCTTCATATTACTTAAATGACTTATGTAATTTTTCACTCCAGTTATTAATATTAAACGAGGCATTGCAAATGTCTCTCCAAGCTGTGGCATCTCTACTGATGAAAATATATTAAACTGTGGTGCCCCAAATGTGTCTAGTTCAATCTACCACCCTAAAGGGGTCTTCTTTCTGGTTTCAGCCAAACAGTTAATTATTGAAAAGTTATAAAATATTCCAACATACTTTTTATATTGATTTCTTGTGTTTTTGAGATTTCTTCATTATTAAATTCCAGTGGATAAAATTTGGCCCTGGCCATGTGATGGAAACTGGGGTCCATGGGTTTTGGAATATGTAGTTCTGATACCCTCTTCTTTAACTAATTAACTACTTGTATGACATCACGTGACTATGACAGATTTACTTCTACTGAAGATGAGACTTATAGTTCCAATTCTATGGAGGCAAGCAGAGATCAGGAAAATCGAGTGGAATTAATGGAGAATTGTAGAACTTTCCAAGTTTTATTAACTGAATCTGAAATTCCAAATCACACATTTTGATGGCATGTACAACAAGAGAAAATCAAACATTTGCACTGGAAATATAGTATTTACTTAAACTGGCTAGAAAGGTAAAATCATGGTCATCTGGACATATGTACAGACTCCCCTGTATGGACTTCCCAATAAACATGCATGTTCAGCACAGCCTAGTGTGCATGTTTACAGGGGAGTTGGGGGAGATAGGGGACAGAGGAATAAGCTGCTGTCAGTCCTCTCTGGGGCTTATCTCCTGCTGGAATAAAGGATTAGATATGTTAAAATCCAACACACTGATCTTTCTTGCCCCAATAGTCTGACGACAGGCCTCATGCACATACCATTGGTCCATACTGACAGATGTACAGTGGGGAAAAAAGTATGTAGTCAGCCACCAATTGTGTAAGTTCTCCCACTTAAAAAGACGAGAGAGGCCTGTAATTTACATCATAGGTAGACCACAACTATGAGAGTCAAAATGAGAAAACAAAGCCAGAAAATCACCTTGACTGATTTGGCAAGATTTATTTTGCAAACTATGTTGGAAAATAAGTATTTGGTCATTAACAAAACATTAGGAATCAAACAGTGTCATGAAATCCAAGGAACACACCATTCAGGTCAGGGATAAAGTTATGGAGAAGATTAAAAAGGGTTAGGTTATAAAAAAAATAAAATAAGCTCTGAACGTCTCACAGAGCACTGTTCAATCCATCATCACACAAAAATGGAAACAGTATAGCACAACTGCAAACATACCAAGACATGGCTGTCCAACTAAACTGACATTCCAAGCAATTAAAGGGAACCTGTCACCTCTATTTGCTGCTATAAGCTGAGGCTACTGCCTTTCGGGGCTTATCTACTGCATTCTATAATGCTGTAGATAAGCCCCCGGTCTGACCTGCCAGTAAAGAAAAATGTTATATTATACTCACCCGGGGGTGTTCCGATCCGATGGGTGTCGCAGGTCCGGATTCAGCGCCTCCCATCTTCATTTGATGTCGTCATCCTTCTTGCTTCGTGTCGCGCTCCTGTGCAGGTGTACTGATCTGCCCTGTTGAGGGCAGAGCAAAGTACTGCAGTGCGCAGGCGCTGGATCTCTCTGACCTTTCCCGGCGTCTGCGCACTGCAGTACTTTGCTCTGCTCTCAGCAGTGCAGATCAGTACGCCTTTGCAGGAGCACGACATGAAGCAAGGAGGATCACGACATCGCATGAAGATGGGAGGCGCCGGACCCAGACCTGCGACACCCACCGGACCGGACCGCCCCTCGGGTGACTATAATAAAACTTGTTTTTCTTGTCTTTCAGGTTAGATCGGGGGCTTATCTACAGCATTATAGAATGCTGTAGATAAGCCCCAAAAGGCAGTGGCCACAGATTATAGAGGAAAAACGAGGTGACAGGTTCTCTTTAAAACACTAATTAGAGAAGCAGCCAAGAGGTCCATTGTAACTCTTGAGGATCATCAGAGATACCAGGACATATTTCAGGTGGGGGAATCTGTCCACAGGACAACTATTAGTCCTATACTCCACAAATCTGGCCTTTATTGAATAGTTTCAAGAAGAAAGACTTTTTGAAAGCAAGTCATAAGAAATCCCATTTGAAGTTTGCAAAAATTAGTTGACACCGCTAGCATGTGGAAGAAGATGCTCTGTTCAGATAAGACCAAAGTAAAACTTTTTAGGCTAAATGCAAAATGCTATGTGTGGCTGAAAACTAACACTGCAGATCACCCTGAAAACACCATCACCACCGTCAAACATGGTGGGCGCAGTATCATGCTGTGGGGATGCTTTTCTCCAGCAGGCACAGGTAAGCTGGTCAGAGCTGATGGGAAGATGTATGCAGCTAAATACAGGGCAATCCTGCAGGAAATCTTGTTAGAGGCTGCAAAAACTTGAGACTGGGGGGTGGCGTAGGTTCACCTTCCAGCAGGACAACAAACCTAAACATGCTGCCAGAGCTACAATAAAAAGGTTTAAATCAAAGCATATTCATGTGTGTGACTGGCCCAGTCAAGACCTAAATACCATTCAGAATTGGTGGTAAGATTTGATATAGGAAAGATATATATCTTGGTACCGTGTTAGCCATTAGATTTAAAAATATTTAGAATTGAGAGCCCACAGTGGTTGATACCTTTTAATGGCTAACTGAAAAGATGGTAACAAATTGCAAGCTTTCGAGACTACTCAGGCCTCTTCATCAGGCATAGACTAATACAAAATCTGGAGAATCACATATTTATACACAACACAGCACAGAACTGTCATTATGGGAGAGTGATAAGTGATAAACAGTTGTGTCCATAAATATTGGAACAGTTCCTAGATTAGGAGTGAATGTTTTGTTGTCCTCTGATTGGGGTCTGGTTCTGTTATGATGACCCCACATGGTCTGAAGTGCAAATTCTTTAATTGATGTAAAAAGACATAAATCCATGTGACACATTCATTCCTGCACTAAGTGTGTTAAAGGTTATCATGAATTTATACTCCCAAATTCTCCTGTCTCTCTGAGATTTGAAGCTGCCTTTCAATACAAGTAATTTCAGGTCCATGGTGCTATGATCAGGCATACAAAAATGTATTGCCACAGGTAGATCCATTCTTTTTTCTCTTTCTGTGTGGCGGTGAGAATTTATCCTTGTTCTCAGTTTCTGCCCTGTCTCCCCAACATACAGACCCCCAGTTGGACATTTAGTACAAATAACTAAGTACACCACATTAGAAGTGATGCAGCTGAAAGTACCTGGTATCTTGTAGTCCTGATGTGAATCGAGGATCGTTATCTTGTCCGTGGTCATTATAAATGGACAGGTTTTACATTTTTTCTGGTTGCAAGGAAAGGTTCCTGCAGCTGTTGGAGAGGACAGCGAGCTTCTGACAATGATGCTTCTTAGATTTGGGGGCTGCCTAAAACGCAGTAGTGGGGGTCTGGAAAAATGGATTGTAAGCGGGCATCTTTTTGTAGTAAAGGTTGTAATTTCCGTGCAGCTCCCCTCAGCACCTCCAGATTTGGATTGTAGGTAACTACTAGAGGCACCCGGTTATTTTCTTCTTTAGCTTTGTAATGTAGCAGGTGATTCCTTGATATTCTGGTGGCTCTTGTAATTTTGGTTTTGAATTGTTCTTGGATGGTAGCCCTGATTCAAAAAAGTCTTTCTGAGGCGACCAAGGTGTTCATCCCTATCCATGGGGTTGGAACATATACGTTTATATCTGATGGCTTGGCGGTCAAGGGAGCGACAACAGTCACAGTTCACAACACTGCTCACTATACTTTGAGTAGCTGTTGTAAGCACGTTCCAGCACTTTGATTGACAGCAAGATGTGTAGCGCATCTGTGCAGAGTGAGCTGTCAAAAAAGTGTGCCAGTGCATGCTAACAGCTGCCACTTACAATATAGTGAGTGGTGTTGTGAGCGGTGACTGTAGCCGTTCTGTGCACTACCAATATGACTGAAAGTTGGCAGTTTCCCAGAGGAATAAAGATCATTTTCACATGGTAGCCACATTTTCATTATGGCGACCAAGTATCTTTGTAATGCTATATACCTACATATTAACCCTATATGCAGGTAAATAGCATACCCCAAGGTGACAAGTTCCCTTTAGCATAAAGCAATAGAACAAGAGAAACTTTTAAATATATTTTATTACTGAAATCTGTATCATTCTCACATAGGAGCCACTTGATCAAAACAAGACTGAATGTTAGCACTAACACTGACCATTTTAGTCTATATAGTGAGTGGGGGGATTCGGAGCACTCAGCACAGTGAAAGACCAGGCAGATAAAGACAGATCAAGCTGTAGCTTTCAGCAAATGTATTTCACTCCAGTGCTGGATTCACAGCCACAAAGCTCAGTGCTGTTGTATAACATATTCCTGGCTAGTGCTGCTTCTGTTTGTGTGATGTACAGAAAGAGAATCAAGGGCTCTCTCTCTGTGTTCTGTGTATAGGAGAAATTATAGCAGCTAGTGTCTACTCTCTAGTTCAGAGACGACTGAAATTTGAGATAGCGCCTATAGAGGTGAAAATTGATGAAAATTGCAGAATGCAATTGAACTAATGTTCAGAGATAGTGCTATCCCTCACGTACACACATTGCAGTTAATTCTGAAAACATGCCTGAAATAACAGGTGTGCTTTAAAGGGGTTGTCCAGGCAAAAGGAGCTCATTAGCTGGGGGATGGATTCTGAAAAAGTAACAAAATAAATCTAACTCTCTGCTGCCACCCTCCTGAATCCATTACAGGCCGCTCCATAATTTGCTCCAACACCAGACTGCGTGGTTCAACCAGCCACGAGACCACCGTGGCTTGTAGTAGGGTTCAGCGGTCAGGTTACTTGAGTCATTGGATCTTTTCTCCTGAGCTATTCATGTTTAGTAACCGCTGCAGCCCATTACAAGTCACAGTGGTCCTGTGACTGGTAGAACGCTGACATAAATATCTCCAGGTCCCGCACAGCTGAATATTTCCTCAAGTACTCCATTTTTTATTCCTCTAGTGTTAGGGTCGTGAACCGACCCGTTTTAGGTTTTAAATGCATAAAAATTCTACATACATTTGTTTATTGCATCAAGACTTTTTGACTTTTTCAGACTTATTTTAAAACAAAATACAATAAAATAAAACTATTTTACTAAATTGTAAAATGCTCTTATTAAAATTATAACATTTGTGTTGTTGGGGTCAATTTCGACCCAGGACTAATATAAGAGTAACAAAACAATAATAAGTCCCAAAACTGAACTCATAAACACAATATAAACCAACAGCCCACAGCCAGCTCTACCTCCAACAACTTGAGTTAGGGACATGTCCAGGCATGTATGGCCAAATCAGATTAGAGTTGGTACCCTAGCAGAGTATTCATCTCCAGTTTACACATGCAACAATGAGTAGAAGATTTGATGTAAGCCAAATTCTGGATTATATCTTAGATGATAATGAATCAGAGGACACACAGCAGCAAACTCATACAGATGAACAGGTTTCTGAGGAGGAAGATGATGCGGAGTATCAACCGGAAGACACAGACAGTTCTGATCAGTCTGATGAGGAGGTCACTGGTGCTGAAGCTGCTCCCACTGAAAGATTCAAATCAAAAAGTGGCAAGATCAGTTGGAGCTCAGTACCTCCAGATGTACATGGCAGGGCAGATGCTGCAAATGTCATATAAATGACCCCTGGGATCACAAGGTTTGCTGTGACAAGAGTAAGTGACATCCAGACATGTTTTGTTCTGTTTATGCCATTGTCAATAAAAAAAAAGTCATTATTGCTATGACAAACCTTGAAGGAAAAAAAGTCCACGGCAACATGTGGAATGACCTTCATGATGATGTGCTGGATGCCTACATTGGTGTTCTTCTCCTTGATGGAGTGTACAAATCCTGCAATGAGGCCACTCTGGGATGCATCGACAGGCAGGAATATTTTCCGGGCAACAATGTCACTTCAAAAGTTTCAAATTATATCAAGAGTCTTCAGATTTGACAACAGAGACACCAGAACAAAATCTGACAAACTTGCTCCCATCAGGGATGTTTGGGAGAAATGGGTGCAGCTCCTTCCACTGATGTTCAACCCAGGGCCAGAGGTGACAGTAGATGAACGTTTTCTCCCTTTCCGTGGAAAATGCCCCTTCCGGCAATACATGCCAAGTAATCCAGGCAAATAAGGCATAAAAATCTGGGTAGCCTGTGATGCAAAAACTAGCTATGCATGGAATCTACAGATTTACACAGGCAAGTCTGCAAGCGGCATCCCTGAAAAAAACCAAGGAAAACGTGTAGTCCTCGATATGACTACTGGACTGCAGGGTCACAACATTACTTGTGACAATTTTTTTACCAGCTATGACCTTGGACAAGAACTTCTCAGGAGAAAAATCACCATGGTGGGCACAGTGAAAAAAAACAAACCTGAGCTGCCCGCTGAATTGTTGCAGATGAAGGACAGGGCTCCACTTTCCTCAAAGTTTGTTTTTCAGACACCACTACTGCTGTTTCATACTGCCCCAAAAAAACGACGCAATGTGGTACTGATGTCCACACTTCACAAAGATGCAGCTGTGTCATCAGGAAGTGACAAAAAGCCCAGAATCATCCTGGACTATAACAAAAACAAAGGAGGAGTGGACAACCTGGACAAGCTGACTGCCACCTACACTTGCCAGCGAATGACTAGGAGATGGCCAATGGTTGTATTTTAAAACATCCTTGATGTGTCAGCATGCAATTCATTTGTGTTGTGGACCCACATTCACCAAGGATGGAATTCAAAGAAAAAAAACAAGTGGAGGATGTTTCTTGAGGAACTAGGAAGATCCCTTGTCAAGGCGCACATTAACCAAAAGGGAACGAGTGCCCCGAGACCCAGCCACTGCAGCCTTGATCCAACAACTCCAGAGCTCAACAAGTGCTTCGTCCACACCCACAGCAACACAAAGAGCATCATCACAAGCATCCTCCTCAACCAGCCCTGCCTGAACATCAACCACAACAGCCACAACCCCAGTGAGACCACCTGATTCTAAAAGAAAGAGGTGTCAGGTGTGCCCTAGCAATAAGGACAGAAAGACAAACACATCGTGCTTCGCCTGCAAAAAATACCTCGGCAAAGAACACACAAAAAGTGTCACTTTTTGCCACACATGCATCTAAATACTAATGCATCTAAAAACTAGTACTTGATTTCTGTTGATTTGATTTGCTTGATTGATTGTTGTTTGTTTGTTTGACCTAGAAAAGCTACTTTTTATTATTACTATTAATGTTAATATAATTTTCATCTTTTATTTGTATTAAAGTTCTATAAAAAAAAACTGTTTTTTGCCTTTTTCATAAAGTAGTTAGATATGGGTCAAAATTGACCCGTAACACCATAGATGTTACTAGAGTTAATAATATAAAATATATATATGTATATTTTTTTTACATTTAAGAAATGTGTTCTAAAACCCTTCAGTAATAGTCAGGTAATATAACAAATTTTTTTAAGTTTATATTATTCTCTTGAGGTTCATTTGACAATATTTTTATAATGAAAATGAAGGGTATGCTCTCAAATGAAAGGCCCAGGGGGCCACAACAAAAATATTAAAATCAATCCTTCTATGGATGAGAAACCCTAACAAGGTAACTAAGAGGTAAGAAACAAATTGGATCATAAATAACTGTTTTTAGGGTATCTTAGGAGTGATTTAAGACACGGGTCAAAACCGACCAGTTAACATAAGAAAGAGTAACAGAAAGCTAACACTAGAGGAAGGTTAAAATGTAGCTACGGTATATATAATCAGTAACTTTGTGACTAAAACGATTCATGTACATAAACATTTCTCCCTTTGTTCCTTTCAGGGGAACATTACATGTAGATGTGCGATTGCTGAGTCTGGGGATAGACCAGTGCTCCCAAGGCTCAGGCTGGTTTGCCAACACTCACAATTGTGATGAGAACAGTACACAGGTAATAATGTCTACCGCCATGGAGATATAAATTACTTGGAGACAGGTGGAAATGTTGATAGAGTCATAGAGTTTTACAGGATTAAAAATCCTCTTTTTTCCTACATTTGTCCACAGGCTGAATGTAGCATTTCAGGTTCCTTTTTTTTTCAGAAAGCAGCCTTGGGTTTGTATTTCTGTACAACGACTTCAATAAATCTGTCCCTTACACTTTATGTGTTATATGAAAATTTGTAGAGAGAGTTCACTAGGCCTTTTCTTGATATTTTAGTATTTCAGTTAACATTTCTTTAAATAGTTTGGTAAATCTATCGATTTTGCTATTGCATTGTTATCGGGATTGAACAGGATTAGACATTATTACTGCTTTCTTATATAATGTGTGACTCCTGTCAGAGTTGTACATAGAAATCATGAGGCCCCATAGTAGAAGTTCTACTTTGGACCCTCTACCAAAAAAAAAATCATAATAATGATATTTGTCTGGTTTGCAGACGAGCATAGCATATCTCTTAATTTTGCAGCCCTTACAAAGTAATAAACAAAGTTTCCTCCTATTGAAGCCCCTAGATTCCCCTTTCAATGACCCCATAATGTATAATTCCCAAAAAAGTGGCCTCCAAACACAGTATGATACCCCCACAGTGATTTACTTCACAGTACCTTCCACTGACCCTACTGTAGCCCTCACTCCCTCCCTGGCAAAATATGGTGACACCAACACAATATGATGCCCCAACTGTGACCCTAGCACAGTCCTCCACACAATATGATGGCCCCCTCACAATGCTCCAAACACAGCCCTCCAAACAGCATAATGGCCCAACTGTCCACAAAGTATGATGGACACCACACGAACCTTCACACTGTATAATTGCTCGCATATAGTACAATAGCCCCCCACATAACCCTCCACAGTATAATGTCTCTCTATGTAGCACTCCACACAGTATTATAGACCCCATAAAGCCCTCCAAACAGCATAATGGCCCAACTCTCCACAAAGTGTGATGGACACCACACGAACCTTCACAATGTATAATTGATCGCATATACTATATTGCTCCCCCACATAACCCTCCAAACAGTATAACGTCTCTCTATGTGGCACTCCACACAGTATAATAGCCCCCACGAAGCCCTCCAAACAGCATAATGGCCAAACTCTCCGCAAAGTATGATGGACACCACACAAACCTCCACATTGTATAATTGCTCACATATAGTATAATGCCCCCCACATAACCCTCCAAACAGTATAATGTCCCCTATGTAGCACTCCACACAGTATAATGGCCCCCAGAAAGCCCTCCAAACAGCATAATGGCCCAACTCTCCACAAAGTATGATGGACACCACTCAAACCTCCACAATGTACAATTACTCACATATAGTACAATGGTCCCCCATATAACCCTCCAAACAGTATAATGGCCACCCATGTAGCACTCCAAACAGTATAATGGCCCCCACATAGCCATCCAAGCAGTATAATCGCCCCCATATAGCCCTCCAAAAAATATAATGGCTCACACATAGCTCTCCAAACAATATCATGGCCCCCCACATAGGCCTCCAAACAGTAGAACAGCCGCCCATATAGCCAACCAAACAGTATAGGGATCCCCAGATAATGCTCCAAACAGTATAGCGGCCCCCACATAGCCTTTTATATAGTATAATAGGCCCCACATAGCAAGATATGATTTCTTCATGGCTGTTAATTAATTGATTACTAATATCGCTAGTATGGGATGAACAATCTTATATAGCTTGCTTGTTCTGAACTGTGTATGTCCTCCCTTAGTGCGTTTCGGACGAAAGAGACGGCTCCATCTTGGGCAGGTATCGATGCGTGTGTCAGCCTGGCTATTACAGGAGGCAGCCTGAGGGTAACGTAAACTGTGTGCAAATATTTATGACATGGATGTGCAGTCGTCAGTATAGAATTATAGCTATCTGCTAATATAGTGTTTGTGTTTTTTGTGATATATATATATAATATTTAATTATTTATGTATTTAAAAAAACATGTATCTACCCTGCAGGTCCAGACAACTCTTACTTCGGGGCCACATCCTGCCTACCGTGTAGTAAAGGCTGCGCCACTTGTGTAGATAGCACACCTTGCAGAGTGAAAGAAGATTGGGCTTTGCGTGTTACCGTGTTGTCATTGCAAGGTGCTGGGATGTTGGGGGTCTTCTTTAGTATGCTGGTGTCCTACAATTTCCGAGAGAGCAAAGTGAGTATAAGCACTAAGTTTTGCTATTTTAAAGGGAAACTGATAGCTGATTCATCCTACCCGAACCACAGGCAGCATGAACCAAAGACTAGCTTGCTGCGTTGTTTCAGAGTTGAAAATGTGGCCTCACACATAGGGAGAGATCTGTCAGTCTAGTCTAGGGACCTGCCTTATGGACTAGTCACATCGCCAGTGACCGCACTTTCAATTATGCTTTTCTCTGAAACCCTACAGCGAACTGCCTATGAATCAGCTGACAGGTTCCCTTTAATAAACCATTCAAAAATGGTTTTATATATCCATTTAACACCTTGGGCTGGGTTCACATTTTGTTTTACACTCACGTCCGTGGCTCCGTCGGATTTACGTCTGGCACCCTGGAACACAGCATTGTTTTGTATGCACTGATGGAGCTATTGTCTGTAATGGTGCAGACGGACTTGCAGCGCCCCAGGGTCCTGGTCGTTGCAGTAATGTCACTTTCCTCTAGGGGAGAGTGATATTACGTTTGGAGGCAAAGAAGGACAACTGAATCCAGGTATCACAAACATGCAACACATTTCGCACTCCAGGCCACCAGGGGGAGCTCTGCTCCTATTTATTAGGGCACTTCTCATACTTAGGTAAAACTGGTTGCCTGGGGAGGAACTTAGTTAGTTGCTGGCTGAGCTTCGCTTAGGTAGTTGGTCCCTGGCAGGGGTAGGATCCTGTCAAAGATCGAGGAAGAAGGACATGGAGCTGTGCATGCCCTGAGAGCTGCAGCTTCTAGAAAGAGACACTGAAGGAGAACTGTATTGCAGAGAGGGTGAAAGAAGTCATAGCAAAGGAGTGGATTCCAGGAGGGGATCAGCCCTACACAGGCTGCCTCCTTCTGAGGCACAGGATCCCGGTAGCCAGAACACTGAGGGAGCAACGATCCTTTATGCCTTGCTCCAGAGACCGGCAGGACAGCTAATTTCACGTTACCTGCCCGCCCTACACCCAGGAGGCAAGGTGGCACCCCTTAGAGGCTGGGGCATAATAGAGTCCCTGTAAAACGCCTCAAGCCACCGGTCATATGGGTTTGTCCTATCCATCTGGGGGACAGAGAGAGAGAGACATAACATCTACAACATCTGTGAGGACCTTATGAGAAGCTTAGCAGTAAGGGACTACAACACCACAGCGCTAGAGGAAGGCTACTCATTTCTACCTGGACAAGGGAACTCTGGACTTGCCTCCAAACCGGCCGGACTCTGTCTGCCCTGTGATCTGGTGCTCTGGACTGTGGATGCTGAAGTCTTCAGTAAAGGTAAAGAGACTGCAACCTTGTGTCCTCGCTCTTCACTGCGCCACTCACCATCCACCATCTACTCACTGTGAAGCCCTGGGGATACACTTCACCTGTGGGAAGGTATACTATCTAGCTGCCATAACATCACCCCAGCGGACCCCTTAAAGCAGTGTCGGTCACCCTGACCGAATACCACAGGTGGCGTCACGAACATTTCCCCTTTAAAGATCTTTCCCTTTTACACGGATGTCCCAGGGCCACGGATCGGGTCAGCCACCGTGACATCCCCCTGTGAACCGAAGGACCCGGTACTGAGTACCCCGCTGGCCTTGGGGGCGCTCCAGAGTCACTTTGTGCTCTGTTGGACATCATTTTTGGCCGTATCCACCTATATGAGGCAGGCTCCAAGACGTAGTTGACTGAGTCTTGGAGCCGCCTCAAATAGGCAGTGATGGACGGAAATGAAGGTGACAGAGAACACAGTGATTCTGTCTGCATCAATAAAGTCAATGGCTCCATCAACGCATTCAACAGAATCCCATTTTCCAGGGTCCCAGACATAAGTCCAATGGAGCCACGGACGTGAGGGTAAAACACGATGTGAACATAGCCTTAAAGGGAATGTGTCAGGAGCCCTCATGGTCCCCTACTGCTACTATAGTGGGATCGGTGGAGATTTCTTTATCCCAATAAGATATTTCAGGGTGCATACTAGCGCTGCAATATTGGCAGAATTTTTATTCTCCAGCTTTGAATATGCAGATGAGTCAGGACTAGTGCGGCAGGGCATCCACTGTTCCCACTGACTAGTCCTGCCATGGAGTTCTAATCACACTTCCCTGGGCATGACTTAAAGCCTGTATTCAATATGTGTTATGGTTGGACCATTATTCAGGCTCTGCCTTATTTGCATATGTAAAACAGCAGTAAAAGTCAAATGGATAATTGTTCAAAGATTGCAGCGCCTTATTGGAGTAAAGAATTTCCCCAGTACTGCTATAGTAGTGGTTGGTAACGGTCAGGGAACCTGATAGGTTCCCTTTAATTTTGCAACCCAGTTTAATACTTAATGACACAGGCATGACTTTTTTTTCCTTTAATGTAGCAGTCTGAAAACTTAGATGTCATGGTCAGAATTGAGCACATTATGGAAGGGGTTAAAAAGCTAGAGTTGGAGTTATCTGCGATCCCTACCATTTGAGTAGGCTGTAAGTTGTATAATGCAGCTGGCACCCACAAGTAAAGGTACAGGTGCAATTCCTCTGCCCACTGTCACTGCCATAGTATGGAGGCCTGTGCTAACTGCAATATACTATTATGTCACAGGGCAAGAAAGGGCTGAAGGGGTCTTGTCTGAAGCCTCAGAAACCAGCCCCGATCCAATTCGGAACGTGAATCTAGCTTCCTAATAGTGTCCCCAATACCTGACCTGAGTCAATAGCTATCGGAAGAATAAAGTTTTAATACAATCCTCAGAATTAGCAAAGAAACCTTTTCAGTCTGGCTATACACATTGTAATCATACCCTGGGTGCGATTGGCCTCCTCCTGACGCATCGGGCCCTGTTTTATCAAACCTGCCATGCCAGAATTCTGGAGAAAAATCTTTGAAAAGTCATAAAATTTAGGGGCAACTCAGAGTTTCTCTTAGCTCTGACAAAAGGGGCCGATCTGGGTCAGGACAGGGGCTTGTCTAATTCATGATGAGCTGTGGTGTTCCTTACACAATAAATCTCACTCCAGTACCTGACTAGAGTAAGATTTCTGGTGCATGCCACTTGCCAGATGCTCCAGATTCTTAAAGAGGTGTGCACATCTTCATGAATTCGGAGCGTCTGGCTCCACCATTTCCCATTATCAAGACTAGCATGAAAAATGTCAGTCTCTTCTATCTTCTCTTTTGAGCTGGTACATGCTCAATGGGCCTAAGTCATCAATACTGATGCTATTCACAAAAATCTTGATGACAAGACGTGCTGTAGTCAGATGCTACTGATTCATGAAGAAATGCATGCCTCTTCATTAATCTGGAGAGTCTGACAAGTGGTGTGCGCCTCCGTGCACCATTCCATTACTTCCACTCGAATCAGGGACTGGAGTGAGATTTCTGGTGTACAGAAAACCACCGCTTGTCATAAATTAGATGAGCTATGGCATCCTGTGCCAGCTCTGCACATTTTGGTAAAGCTGGGAAAAACTGGCGTGAAAACTCAGAAAGTCACAAAATGTAGGTTCAACTCTGATGAATCGGGCTCAATGTCTTTGCTTCCTAAGTATAGAAGAGAAGAAGTAGCGAGTCAGGAACATGTCTCATCTTCCTGCTCTATGCAAGAGAATCCAAGGAAAGACCTGCCCACAGGCCACACCAAAGCGCAAGCAGGTTCCTCACCATAGAGACAGACTGTGCTTCAGGGTGGCCTGAGGGCAGGTCTTTCTGGCTTAGAGCAGGAAGATAAGACTTTGCCAACAGTCCTGCACCAGAGCGCGGGCATATCATTAACTGAAAACTTCTAACACTGATTACACAAGAACCACAAGACAGATTTCTTCACCACAGGTATCATTTTAATCAGTATAACAGCAGCAACATGACAATGTCTGTAGTTTACTGAGAAAAATCCTGCTGAGATGTTCGCTTGAAGGTAAAAATTGCTGTTTTTTTTTTTACTTTTCCTGTGTTACATTAAATACAAACATTAGGACTGCTGACTGGTCCTCCATGATCTCTAGTGGTTGCTTAGCATGCTTAGTCCTAATCATGTTGATAGATATTACAATGCTGTTTAAGTATTAAACCTGGATGAAAGATTTTCATTGCATACCCTTACCATAGGCAGTGTGGACATCTACATTTTGATTATAATACTGAAAATGTTTTGATTTTGATGTATGGACCATCATATGTAGAATATTGTTAGGAACATCTGGATTGCCAAAAGGTTGCTCATGTATGTCATAAGACATCTTCTTCCTGAGTAATAACACCTGCACCTTGTCTCTTCCCATATAGAGAATTCGAGCCTCAGGTCTTCTCCTCTTAGAGACGATACTTTTTGGGTCACTGCTGCTCTACTTTCCAGTGAGTTACAAAAATGTATTCAACACAAATAATAAGACGAGACAGTGCTCTTGTTTTCTTTTTACTAAAACCACTTTTGGATTGCAGGTATTTATTGTGTATTTTAAACCCGGTGTGTTCCGTTGCATGGCTCTTCGCTGGGTACGTCTGCTTGGTTTCTGTATTGTCTATGGGACGATTGTTCTTAAATTGTACAGGTAAGACTGTAGATGTTATTGGTCTAGTTAGACATGTACGGTTTCATGAGCTAATATTTTGTAATGTATAATACCTTACACTAGGGTTATGAAAGTTTTCCTATCGAGGACTGCCCAGCGTGTGCCGTACATGACTAGTGTGCGATTATTACGTATGTTATGTATCATCTTGGCGGTTTGTGTCTGGTTCCTCGTGGGATGGACTGTAGGGACGCTGGAGAATTTACAAAGAGGAGTTCCAGTGGTCATCCGAACACAAACACAAGAAGGGCTAATCTTTTACACATGTGATTACGATCGCTGGGACTACATGATGTCTTTGGGTAAGTCCTCTATGTTGTGTCAGATTTTAATTTTATATTGCAATAAGAGAGACATCAACTTTTAACAGATTACACAATGTGGCCAAGAGATACAGTGGCATGTAAAAGTTTGGGCACCACTGGTCATAATTACTTTTATGTGAACAGTTAAGCAAGTTGAAGATGAAATGATCTCTAAAAGGGCTAAAGTTAAAGATAACACATTTCCTTTGTAGTGTAGGCAAAAAAAAGTTATATTTTCATCTTTTACATTTTAAATTTACAAAAAGGAAAATGGGCCTATGGAAATGTTTGGGCACCCCACATGGTTAGTACCTAGTAGAACTCCTTTTGAAAGTGTCACAGCTTGTAAACGCTTTTTGTAGCCAGCCAAGAGTCTTACAATTCTTGATTGAGGGATTTCATCCATTCTTCCTTGGAAAATTCTTTCAGTTCTGTGAGATTGCTGGGTTGTTTTACATGCACTGCTATTTTGGGGTCTACTCACAGATTTTCAATGATGTGACTATCAGGCGACTGTGAGGGCCATTGTAAGGCGTTCACACGTTGCATTTTTGCTGCATTTCTTTCTGCAGTCAAAACCTGCTCTCTTGGCAGTAACAAAACTGCTTACAAAAAGCTTTTGCTGTGTTTTTCAGGATCCTAGAGGTCAGCTTTTCTTCCATCACAGAAGCATGAACACAGGACACCATTGCAAGACATGTGTGAAACCATAAAACACTGTTTAGTTCCCACTTTGGTCGGCCACATGCATTGTTCAATTTTACACTTTTGTCGGCCAATGTTTAAATTGCACACATCACTAATTTAATTAAACTGTACTAATCCCAACTGCCATGCTAATGTGAGGAGACTAAGACATTATGGTTTAACCCATTCAAGACGCAGCCCTTTTTCGTTTTTGCGTCTTAGTTTTTCGCTCCCCTCCTTCCCAGAGCCATAACTTTTTTATTTTTCCGTCACTATGGTCATGTGAGGGCTTTTTTTTGCGGGACGAGTTGTACTTTTGTACGACACCATTAGTTTTACCATGTCTTGTACTAGAAAATGGGAAACAAATTCCAAGTGTGGTTAAATTGCAAAAAAAGTGCAATCCCACACTTGTTTTTGTTTGGCTTTTTTGCTAGGTTCACTAAATGCTAAAACTAACCTGCCATTGTGATTCTACGTCATTACGAGTTCATAGACACCAAACATGTCTAGGTTATTTTTTATCTAAGTGGTAAAAAAAATTCCAAACTTTGCTAAAAAAAAAAAAAAATTGTGCAATTTTCCGATACCCGTAGCGTCTCCATTTTTCGTGATCTCAGGTCGGGTGAGGGGTTATTTTTTTGCGTGCCGAGCTGACGTTTTTAATGATACCACTTTTGTGCAGATATGTTCTTTTGATCGCTCGTTATTGCATTTTATTGCAATGTCGCAGCGAACAAAAAAACGTAATTCTGGCGTTTTGAATTTTTTTCTTGCTACACCGTTTAGCGATCAGGTTAATCCTTTTTTTATTGATAGATCGGGCGATTCTGAACACGGCGATACCAAATATGTGTAGGTTTGATTTTTTTTAAATTATTTTATTTTGGGGTAAAAGGGGGGTAATTTAAACTTTTATTTTTTTTTTTAAATATTTTTTAAAACATTTTTTTTTTACTTTTGCCATGCTCCTATGTAGCTGAATTCCTGCATTGCTATGGTTGTCCTGCTGACACATCGCTGACCCCCGATCACATGACGGGGGTCAGCATTTCCGGCCCAATGGCCGGAAGCGCTAATTAAATGCCGCAGTCAGCGTTTGATGTGGGCTCACCGCCGGAGCCTACATCAAAGGGGGAGACACGACATGCACCATACTAGTACGGCGCATGTCGTGAAGAGGTTAAACTTGGGAAAATGACAAAAATAAGTGGGTTTCACATACTGCTGTACATGCTTTTTTTCACTAAAAACGCAGCAAAACCCGATTCCTGTGATTGCTTTCTATGCATGAAAAATACAGCAAAAACGCTTAGGGTCTGTGCACACGTTGCGGATTTGCTGCAGATCCGCAGCGTTTTTTGAGGTGCAGAAACGCTGCAGATCCGCAATTGATTTACAGTACAATGTAAACCAATGGAAAAAAAAAAAAAGCTGTGCACACTTTGTGGAAAATCCGTTGCGGAAACGCTGCGGTTTTAAAAAAATAGCATGTCAATTCTTTTTTGAGAATCTGCAGTGTTTTTGTACCCACTCCATTATAGAAAACCGCAGGGGTAAAAACCGCAGCAAATCCGCAAGAAAACCGCAGCAAAAACACACAAAAAAACGCTGTGGAACCGCACAAAAACCGCAGGTGCGTTTTCTGCCAGGAGAGACAGAATCCGCACCAGAAATTCCTAAGCCGAATCCGCAACGTGTGCACATAGCCTTAGGCTACTTTCACACTAGCATTAACTGCAATACGTCGCAAATGCGTCGTTTTGCCGAAAAAACGCATCCTGCAAAAGTGCTTGCAGGATGCGTTTTTTTCAGCATTGACTAACATTAGCGACGCATTTGCGACGCATTGCCACACGTCGCAACCGTCGTGCGATGGTTGCACCGTGCTGTGGCGGACCGTCGGGACCAAAAAACGTTACTGCCCCCACCTCCCCGCACCTCACAATGGGGCAGCGGATGCGCTGGAAAAATGCATCCGCTGCCCCCGTTGTGCGGCGGAGACAGCGCTAGCGTCGGGGACCTCAGCCCGACGTACTGCGACGGGCCGAGCCCGACGCTAGTGTGAAAGAAGCCTTAAAGTGATGCTGCAGTTTTCAAAAAGGCAGAAGTTTTCAAAATTAGTCAGGAAGAAAAACAATGTGTGCATGAGATGTCTGAAATCTCAAACTTTGCTGATACTGTAAGGGTATGTGCACACGTCCGGATTTCTTGCAGAAATTTCCTGAAGAAAACCGGAAATTTTCTGCAAGAAATCCGCATTTTTTTTTTTGCGTTTTTTTTCCGGTTTTTTCGCGTTTTTTTTAGCATTCTGCAAGCGTAATTAGCTTGCAGAATGCTAAAGTTTTCCAAGCGATCTGTAGCATCACTTGGAAAACTGACTGACAGGTTGGTCACACTTGTCAAACATACTGTTTGACAAGTGTGACCAACTTTTTACTATAGATGCAGCTTATGCAGCATCTATAGTAAAAGATAGAATGTTTAAAAATAATAAAAAAAATAAAAAAAATGGTTATACTCACCCAGACATCTCATCAGCGGCGTCCGTTCCTCTTCCTATAGCTGGTGTGTGCGCGCAGGACCTTCCATGACGTCGCGGTCATGTGAGCGGTCACGTGAGCGGTCACATGACCGCTCACGACCAATCACAAGACAGTGACGTCATCGGCAGGTCCTTCACCGCACAGCAGCTATAGAAACCGAAGTGGCAGCATGCAGCGGTGAGGCGGGAAGACATCGAGGGTGAGTATAGGACTATTTTTTATTTTAATTCTTTTTTTTTTACCAATTATATGGTGCCCAGTGCGTGGAGGAGAGTCTCCTCTCCTCCACCCTGGGTACCAACCGCACATAATCTGCTTACTTCCCGCATGGTGTGCACAGCCCCGTGCGGGAAGTAAGCAGATCAATGGACTCCTAGGTGTGCAGAATCCCCGCAATTCCGCATTTTTAATGAACATGTTGCTTTTTTTTCCGCGATGCGATTTTTTCGCGGAAAAAATCGCAACATTTGCACAAAAAATGCGGAATACCCTGTAAATAGGAGGCATATGTTAGCGTTTTTTTCGCGTTTTTATCACGTTTTTATAGCGAAAAAAATGCAAAAAAAAACGCTAAAAATCCTGAACGTGTGCACATGGCCTAAGACTCAGCTTAAAATTTGCATAAACAATGTAGCAAAAGCACAACTTGTGAACACATAGCCTAAAACCTTCAACTTGCTTCTTTTGAGATAGCTTATTGTGGATTTTGACCTGTGTCTAGGATCATTATCCATTTGTAGAAGCCATCGTCTGTTCAACTTCAGCTTTTTTTCCCAGAGGTGTTATGTTTGCATCAAGAGTTTGTTGAAATTTCATTTAGTCCATTCTTTACTCTACTCATGAAATGTTCCCTGTGCCCTTGGCTGCAACACAACACCAAAGCATGATTGACAAACAGAAATGAAAACTGGAAGTTTTTAGGCACCAGTCTTTCCACGCTTTAATTTTTATCTCTGTCAACAATATTAAGCAACTTCTGCAGGATTTGTTGTGGTTGTGCATATGCCAAGACTTAAGTTAATAGTGCAGTAGTAGACAAGAACGAAAGGCAGCACTCACCAAATCCTTGAAATGAAAGCTCTTTAATGCATGCTCCAGGACATTTTTTACGGCATACAGGTAAATGGGGGAGGTGTGCGGGGGGAACGGAGAGTGGACGACAGCTGTTTCGCAACTGGGTTGTGATTCTACGGGTCAATGCTAAAAGTCACTTGGTTGGCAAGATGTTCTTTTCCTGGAATTCTGTGCCTTTTTTTCTCCACACATACCTTTGATCATTGTGGCCAAATAGTTCTATTTTAACCTCATCAGTCCACATGACTTGTTTCCAAAATGCATCAAGGTTGCTTAGATGTTATTTTTGTATACTTATGATGCTGAATTTTATGGCGAGGACACAGGAGAGGTTTTCCTCTGATGACTCTTCCTTGAAAGTCATATTTGTGCAGGTGTTTCGGAACAGTAGAACAATGTACCTCAACTTCAGAGTCTGCTAAATCATTCTGAAGGTATTTTGCACTCAAGCAGGGGTTCCGATTTGCTCTATAGCAGTGTTCCCCAACTCCAGTCCTCAAGAGCCACCAACAGGTCATGTTTTCAGGATTTCCTTAGTATTGCACAGGTGTTAATTGCATCACCTGGACAGGCAAGCATTCAATCACCTGTGCAATACTAAGGAAATCCTGAAAACATGACCTGTTGGTGGCTCTTGAGGACGGGAGTTAGGGAACACTGCTCTATAGCAATCCTATGAGCAGATCTCACAAATTTTGCTTGGTCTTCCAGACCTTATCTTGACCACAACTGTTCCTGTTAACTGCCAATTCTTAATTGCATTTCGAACAGAGTAAAAAGTAACTTGAAAATGTTTTGCTATCTTATAGCCTTCTGCTTTGTGGGCCTCCACCATTTATATTTTCAGAGTGATAAGGTAGCTGCTTACAATAACCCAAGGCTGCTGTTTTTTGGCACAAGGTTAGAGGAGGCTGGGTTTTAATAAAGCTGGCCTTTCTTAAAGATGATAGTGAACAAGCCATAACCCTAACAGGCTAAATAAGGTCTTAAACCTTGGTCAAAGTTATCTGAGCACACAAATCTCTAAAGGTAGCCAAACTTTTGCATGGGACCATTTTCCTTTTTGTAATTTTTACAGTGTAAAAGATGACAATATTTTTTTGTTTTGCCTAAAATACAAAGGAAATGTGTCATCTTTAACTTTAGCCCTATTAGAGATCATTTAATCTTCAATTTGCTTAACTGTTCACAATAACAATAATTTTGACCAGGGGTGTTCAGTAGTGATGAGTAAGGATGCTAGTTTGCTAACCGAGTGTCTTCGGCATGCTCGAAAAAAATATGTTCGAGTCCCCGCGCGTTCATGTTTCGTGGCTATTCAACAACCACAACACATGCAGATATTGCCTAACAAACAGGCAATCCCTGCATGTGTTGCGGCTATCGAACAGCTGCGAGACATGCAGCCGCGGGGACTCGAACATATTTTTTGAGCACGCCGAAGTCACTCGGTTAGCACACAAGCATGCTTGGATAACACCTTATCCAAGCACATTCGTTCATCACTAGTGCCCAAACTTTTACATGCTACTGGATTTAGACGCCTAACAATCAAACCCTTTAATGAAAATGAAAGGCACAGACCAAACTATCAAAATAGCCCCATACTATATACTTTATCTCCACCAAACTTTACAGTAGGCAGTAAGCATTCTGGTAGGAAACCTTCTGTTGGCATCCACCAAACCCCTATTCATACTTTAGAGAGCCACGTATTAACATGATTTACCACTACAGACAACACATTTCTAATGCTTTAAAGACTGATTGAGCCAATGGCCAAGGTGATCTCAGGTTTACTTGCAGCTGCTTCACAATGGACACTCATTCCATGAAGATCTTGAGACACAGATCTTGTGCCAATATCACTTGCAGGTTGAATTACTCAATGCCATCCCATGACTGAGAAGTTTTTACTCCTAGAGTCTTCCATTTCACAATAGCAGCATTTACTTCTACTAAGGCAGATGTAGCACATCAGAAGTTTCACAATCGTGACATGTTGAAAGTCACTCAGTTTCTCTATATGACTGAAATGATACCAACGTCCATGGAAATTGCATATCTTTGTGCTTGATTTTGTGCACCCCTTTGCATTTGATGTAACTGAACCACCTTTATACAATAATTAGGGGGATGTTACTTTTGTCCATATAGTGTATGATTGACAAAAAAAAGTGTGAAGTGATATAAAGTGCTCCGCATAACACTGATCTCCCTCCACAGCTGAGTTGCTCTTCCTCTTTTGGGGCAGTTACTTGTGTTACGGAGCTCGTACAGTGCCCTCTGCTTTCCATGAACCACGTTATATGGGATTGGCGATACACAATGAGATGCTTATATCAACTGCATTCCATATTCTCAGGTAAGGTAAAAAGTACCAAGGTATGATGAAATGAACCATATTGTTGTTTTCCAACTTTCACTTCTTGGTTCACACATCAGGTTTGGAACATTACTCTTGGCCTCAGTTAGTTTTGAGTGTAGATCCAGGAAGCATTGTTTCTTGGCAAAATATAAACTGATATTATTATGCACTCAGTGATTAGCGCCATCCAACTCAAATTATTTCTTGTTGCATGATATGCAATGCAAACTTCACAGTCCCTTGACAGTCTGCTACACTATCTTCTTTACTCTAGGTTTGTTATGGTCCCATCACTTCATCCGGATTGGACACTACTTCTCTTCTTCATTCACACACATGGAACAGTCACAATGACACTCACCTTGATGTTTGTACCCAAGGTAATTTATAATATTTGTGTTCATCCATTTATATAAAAGATATTCTTTCTCCAGATCCCAATGTAAGCGGCTGTGTTAGTTCTTACATGCAGGAGGGCCTCCAAGAGAAGAGATTGCTGAGGTGTATGAAGATGAATTAGACTTGAGACGATCTAGATCCAACCTGAATAGTAGCATCACATCAGCATGGAGTGAGCACAGCCTGGACCCTGATGACATCAGAGTGAGTCTTGAATATCTGTGAATGTCAGGAGCTAGAATACAAATTTGGATCTATAGGTATGTGCATAATATTCTAATATGGGACTCGGGATTATGCAATGATATCTCATAAAGCACACCTGAAATGCACAAAAAAAGAAAACAAATGTATTTCTCAAGAACAGCTCCATGCTAATAGTTACCTTTTATATTCCTGTCTGCAGGATGAACTAAAAAAACTTTATGCTCAGTTGGAAGTCCATAAAACAAAAAAAATGACTCTAAACAATCCACACCTGCAAAAGAAGCGCAGCTCTCGAAGGGGTCTTGGTCGGTCCATTATTCGTCGCATCACTGAAATGCCAGATTCTGTTTCAAAGCAAAGTGGACGTGACGAACGTGAAGGATCTCCAGGTTCGACTGGTGGACAAAGGCGGAGGCAACAGGACAGTAGTAGTGTTAAACTGCGTGAGGAGTCTTTGAGGCAGAGAGTTCTTTCCTTAAGAAAGTCACATAGCACATACGACCACATGCAAGAATCCAAGGATACAGGAGCTACTTCTCCACGACTTGAGAGCTCATCTAGAGATGCCTCCTTACGAGACTCTGTCATGAGACGAAATCTTGCTCGAAATGTATCATTACGTTCACGCGGTGATTCTCTTCGTCAAGCACCATTGGTTTGTAAGTCTCTTAGTGCCCACAATCTACTAGCTGATAAAAAGCCATTGAGTGTACAACCTGGGACTCTACAGAAATCCCATAGCATGATGGGTAGTGCTAGAGGAAAGGGACCACTAACAGATATCCCCTCAGAGAGAGCAATGGAAGGAAGCCGAAACCCGTTATTGGGTGGCAGCTTTGACAAAGCAGAAGTATGTCCATGGGAAGTTCAAGAGCTCCCAATGCAGTCTGAAAATCGGTCGCAGAAGCATGTCACTTATGCACCAGGAAAATGCAGCAGTTTGGACAGCACTCCTTCATCAGGAAACCAACATGTTTCACTTGTAAATAAGGGTGAGGTGGGAGGGAAGCACCAGAGTTTGGGTAGTAATGAAGAATCAAAAAGCCTAGAAGAGAGTAATCGATGTTGGAAGCAAAATGAGAATGGATGCTCTTCTGTAACCATTAGACCTGGAACAGTTCAACATGAAGGGAAGGGGTTAGAGACAACAGGTACGGTGGTGAAGAAGCCTGAATTAGTTGATAACACAAAACCACAGTACAAAAGTACTCTAAAAAGTTTGGTTCTTGCAGTCAGAGCATTTAAAGGAACAGCTGTGGTAAAAGAAAACAAGGAAAGGATGAAGCAACCTGTGGAGGGAGCTGTAAAAACAAATAAACAGGTGCTTGAAGAGGTTTGTCCTTGGGAAACAGAATCCAGCTATACAGTGGACAAGAAACCAAACCCACCAGTATTCAACATGGCAGAAAATAAAAAGCCAGTATTATCCTCCTCACAGCCAGATAAAAATAGTCATGATAAGATGGAACAAGATGGGAAATGCTCTACCACAAAAGCCTCCAAACATACCCTTACAGCAAGCAGGTTAGAAAGAATGAGCCAGTTGAGAGAGGCAGTTTGCCCATGGGAAAGTATGGAGGGTCCTAGAGATGCGCCACAAAAATCCAATAGTGTGGAAAGTAGAAGAAGTGAAATATGTCCTTGGGAGAGCACAGACAGTGAAGGTGCAGGAGGTCCACTTAGTCAGTCAGGTAGCAACCTATCTTTCCACAGCCCTTCAACAGAAGGAAAAAAGAGTCATAATGAAAATATATGGGAAAATGAAGAGAAAACCAAGAGAATGGGAACCAGTCCTTGTGAAGGTAAGCAGTCATGTCAAGAAAGAAAAGACATATGTCCATGGGAAGCAAATGATGATGTATTGGAAATGGGAGGGTTGAGTAGTAGCAGACTGGCTATGAAGCTTGAGGTACTTGGCAAGCAAAGAGATGCAGTCTGTCCTTGGGAGAGTGAAGAATCAGGAGGTTCTCCTGGTGTACTTAGTCAATCACAGAGCAAGACATTTGATGGGTGTCCTGTTCCATCAAAAACCTCAGATAGTTTAGACTTGGAAGCTAGAAGAGGTGAGATATGTCCTTGGGAAAGCCTAGATTCTGAGGAAACTCCTGCAACTATGAGTCAATCCCAAAGTCACAGTTGGGAACCCTCTTCAAAGGGAATGGATGAAATATCTACATGGGAGTCAGCCCCGACTAGCAGACCTTCTAAAAGTCAGCTAGTGAAAGCACAAAGTAAACAGGATTCCTTGAGCAGTTTGTCCAGTGAAGATCCTCGACCACTGACCAAAATCATAAGCAAAAGTGAAAGCCGTATTGGTGATCTCTATGCCTCTGAAAGTAGTGTAAAGCATGATAGGCGCTATCATTACTCTCTGATGGAAAAAAGTATCAGGTGTTCTGATGAGAATGAGAGCAATGGAAACAACACACTAGATACAAATATACCAAATGCCAAGGCTGGAGACATTGAAAAGTCAAATAAGCTGGTAAACATATGTCCCTGGGAGGTGCAAGAGGAACCCAATGAAGTAAATGAAACAGAGATCCCAGACAGGAAAGCTGATATATGTCCATGGGACTTTCAGTAAAAATTAAGAGAGGGTGCACTATTCCTGCTCTGATATACACTTACAAAGCTACAATAGGAACAAATTGTGTGAGTGGTAGATTTTACAGACAAGAGAGATTAAGCAGAATTCAGTGTGTCAGATTTCCTCAGAAGTGTATGTGTGAGTATCGAAACAATGGAGAATGTTAATATAAACTTTTCATTTCAAGATACATTAAAAAAATAATTCAGCAATTTTGAAATTGACAAAGTTATGGTGTAATTGGATCCTTTGTCTGTGCCCAAATATACAAATAAAAAGGATTTCTTTTCTTCTCTGGCCTCCTAGTTTGTACGTATAGTATTTGAAGGACAAAAATTTGTAAAAAAATTTCACACGTTAATTGTAGTTATTACTGCTACGCATATGCCCCTGTCCATTTGGGCCGTTGGGCTTTGCAATAGCCCAGCGTGATCAATGCGTTATATTTCCAAAGCCTATTTAAAGGCTCCTTAGAGACACACCTGTGTCTCGGTGTTGTTTTAAGACTTGTAGTAACTCTCTTAGTTTTCAGTGTACAGTTCAAGTCCACAGTCATCAGGACGTCTCCTGCTTGTCTGAGGTGTCCAGTCCCTGAATTACTTGTCTGCTGTCTCCAGTAACCTTGCTACCTACCTGCGGTTTCCAGTATCGCTACCTATTTGTCTGTAATTTTCAGTTCCCTTCTTACCAGTCTTTGAAGCATCTTTCCCAGTGAACCCCTTGCACTTCTCTTAACAATTATTTGAATTATCAATTATCAGAACATTTCATTAGGAAGAATATCAGTTTTTCTTTGCGCAATGCCTCATAGATCTGGTCATAATAGAAAGCAGTCATAACCCCCCCCCCCATATACTGTAGGTTAGATTTAAGTAAGTGAAACTCACGAGTAATAGCCAAACCCCTGATATTTATGGGGCTTCCCAACTCTATCCATATATGTCACAGAGAGAAAGGATCAGGCAGATAGAATACAAAATCCCGATCCTTATTTTCTTTGTGAAATAGGGTGTCTGGAAGCAGATTTCTCCCTCTCATAACATAGTAATATAAGGATGAGGAAAACGTTCACATTTATGGGGGAGTCAGGGTGGATAGTTTAGCTAACAGCTATATAAGATGTATGGTAGTCAGCTTTATCTTCAATCAATGTTTATTAGTTTTTTATATCTTTGTTATGCAAATTAGCTCTCACAGTACAAAAGAAACTATATCCCAAGTACCATCGAGGAGAGTTATCTACCCTATAAGTCAATGTCTGACTCTTTATTGATCCTTTCAACTGGCCAGTGATACAAGTTAAGCCAGAAACTTCTGTACAGAAAGCCTGCTTCAGGGTGTGTTCCCTTCATCAGTGCAGAGCAGTGCCTGTCTGGCTGAGTGTCATATCCATGACACAATGTTGGGGAGGGATTGATTACTGCATCATTTTGTCCCTTAGACTCCATACCCAGCTGGCTCTTTAAAGAAAACCAGTACATTCCGCATGTTGCCTCAAGGGCATCACACTCAGCTAAGCAGACTGTTCTCCACTGATGAGGGGCAATAACTATTGTGGCTGAAAAACAGAGCTATGGCCCAAGTATCTGGATGGAAAGAGAGAGATGTGACCAAGCACGGCAATAGAAAGATTATGTCAATACATAAGGTGGAAGGGTGTCAGAGTATACCTACTGGCATGTATTATGACAAAGCCTAGGAGTGCTGTAAAAGGTCATGGGGGAGTGCAGGAAGGATCCCACGCGTATCGCTGAGACACGCACAACTTCGTCAAGGGAATGTGGTCTATCGATTACACATCAAGCCTATATATGGATATTTTAATGAGCAAAGTACATACCTGTGGTGAACTATGTGGTTGGTTCCAGGTGGCCCGGAAGGAATCATGACGTGTAACCCTTATTAGAGCAGCATTCACGTTTCAAGAATGGATGGCCTGCATGTGCACTACATGGTAGGCAAGGAGAAGCAGGCCGCCAAAGGCGGAAGGTACCTGTAGTGTAGGGCAAAGCGAAATTGCCTTGCCCAAACTTAACAGTGCGCGTACGCAGCACAGAAAGAGGACAGAGCCTCCCAGCGTAATTATTGCTTACCAGCGCATCCATGCTAGTCATTGGTGATACCACACTGACATCTACGGCAGTAAGAGGGCATTATAATTAGCGCAATAAATTGTTGCAGTATCTAGAGACGTTATTGTAGACACTACAAAGTGGTCATATCGAAGAAATTTTATCACTATCATGAAGTACAATACGTCACGAAAAAACAATCTCAGAAACCATGGGATTCATTGAAGTGTTCCAGAGTTATTGCCACATAAAGTGACACTGTTCAGAGTTGTAAAATTTGGCCAGGTGAAAACAGGCTTGGGGGGAAAGGAGTTCACAACCCCATGTAATAATATGCCTATTATATGCACAACAGTACACACAAACAGATGTTAGGAATTAATTCCTCTGATAAGATAAACAGCAATAGTATCTAGAGACACCAATAATGGTACCTAATCATACCTATAATACATATACATGAACATAATTCCATGTGTTATATGTGTTATTCAAAACTCGTGGTGTACACAAGGGGAAGTAGAGAGAAAAATTATTCCCAAAATGAAATGCCCAATTTGTATATCGATATATGGTGCCCACAATAATGTTGCAGATATCATGTATATGCACCTATTGCATTTGATAGTGAAAAGATATACAGTAGGGAACGGAAAGTATTCAGACCCCTTTACATTTTTCACTCTTTGTTTCATTGCAACCATTTGGTAAACTGACCCCCGTGTGAGGGGTAAGTACCTGGACATCCTGGCGGACTTACCTCCTGGAGAGGAGCAGGACTACGACAGCATCAAACGGGCCCTGATCCATCAGTTCAACCTCACCCCGGAGTCTTACCGCAGGAAGTTCTGGAGCCTGCTGATGGGCCCAAAGGAAACCTGTGCCAACCACGTGTGGGCCCTTATGAGAGCTGCCGAGCACTGGACCAGGGGTCTGGAGCTCACCACCCGCCATTAGATTCAGGAGCTGTTTGTCACAGAACAATTCCTGTGGAACTGCCCTGAGGACCTCCAGCAGTTCCTCCGTGACCTGAAACCAAAGGGGTCCTCTGCTACAGCTGCCTTGTCAGATAAATACTAATAATAATCTTTATTTTTATATAGCGCTAACATATTCCACAGAGCTTTACAGATTGCACACACTATCATCGCTGTTCCTAATGGGGCTCACAATCTAAGTTCCCTATCAGTATGTCTCTGGAATGTGGGAGGAAACTTGAGTACCCGGACAAAACTCACACAAACACGGGGAGAACATACATACTCCCTGCAGATATTGTCCTTGGTGGAATTTGAACAGAGGACTCCAGCGCTGCAAAGCAACAGTGCTAACCACTGAGCCACCGTGTTGCCCTACGCCAACAATAGGGCACCTGAGGCCAAGAGGGCTGCCAGCAGCACCTGGAGAGGGGGTAAGTCCAATCCTGCCCCGGTTTCCCCAGTCCCTAGAATGCAGGGGGAGCACCCCTCTGCTCCCCTCTCCAGGTCAGGGGTGGAACCCTGCCGATGTCACTGCAGCCAACCAGGACACTTCAAGGCCATGTGTCCCCAGCACCGTAAGGCCCCATCCCCATCCCAGAAAGCGTCCACTGTTTTGTGTGTGGGAGGGGGAGGCGATAGGTCCCTTGACAATTACCAACCCGTCACCATCGGCCACGCAGCGGTCATGGGACTGCGGGACACCAGCGCTGAGTTAACCCTTATACGGCCTGAGGTGGTGTCTCCCCGGGATTTGGTACCCGGAAAAACCTCTCTCTGGAATTGGAGGCAACGAACCGGCGCTACCCATTGCCAAGGTGTATTTGGACTGGGGCGCCAGGAAGGGAATGTGGGAGGTGGGGGTATCAGCAAATATTCCCACCAACGTTTTGCTTGGGACCGATTTGGGCGGCTAGTGTCCCAGTATGTGGCCACTGAACGCCCAAGTTCGGCTTTCATAGACTGTCTTGAAATGTCCACTGCTAATGCCATTGATGTTGATATATTGAATGTGCCTCCTACTGTGGAGCGGGAAGCGAAATCTGAAACTTTCCCATACACTGACACTATATGCACAGGGAAGGCAGCTGTGACCAGCCAGTGTGCTGGGTCTATTGTCCTCCAGTGGGAGAGACAGGGGGCATGGAGCTGCGGGGGAGGCTCAGAGTTGGAGGAGGGCTGCAGCGGGAAGTGCAGGGCCCCTAGGGATTGCTAAAACCAAGGCCAGGCTAGCCCAGCATTTCTACTGGTCTAAAATGGGAGCCGATCTGGCTGCCTATTGCCGTTCATGTGACCCCTGTCAGAGGCTGGGGAATGCGGGGCCGCATCCCGAAGCCCCACTGGTAACTCTGCCCATCATTGAAGAGTCTTTCAAGAGGGTATCTGTGGATTTCATTGGACTGCTGTAAATTCCCAGCTGCTCTGGAAAATTCTTCATACTGACGGTAGAAGATTATGCCACTCGGTACCTGAAAGCTTTGTCATCCATTCGGGCCAACAAAGTGGCTACCGCCTTACTGGAGATTTTCGCCCAAGTGGGGTTACCCCAGGAAATGCTCACCGACCGAGGGACCCATGTCATATCACAGCTGATGGAGTCCCTCTGTAAGCAAATACATGTGCAACATGTGGAGGCCAGCCCGTACCACCCACAGACTAATTGCCTGTGCGAGTGGTTCAATGGCACCTTGAAGCAGTTATTTAAGATGTTGGTCAACTCCCACAGGATAAATTGGGAGTGATACCTCCCACACCTGTTATTTGCCTACCAGGTGGTTCCACAGTTCTCAACGGGGTTCTCCCCCTTTGATCTCCTGTATGGGCGACGTGTGCGGGGGCCCCTGGCTCTGGTGAAAGAGGCATGGGAAGGGGGCTTGGCCACCCCTGGAGTGTCGGTCATAGAGAGTATGTCGTGTGCTTCCGGGACAAGATGATTGCCTTGATGCAGATGGTGCATGACAATATGGCCCAAGCCCAGACTGACCAGAATGCTTGTGAGAGGACCTACCAGGTGGGTCACAAAGTGTGTGTACTGGTCCCTGTACCACAGAACAAGCTTCAGGCAGCCTGGGAGGGCCCATACCTCATGCACTAGCAGCTCAATGCTGTCATGTACCTGGTCACCCTGGACCACGCCTGTGGAAGGAGGAACATGATGAAGGCCCATCATGAATGGGAGGCCTGCGGCCTCCCCGTGTGCAACCTTCCCGAGGAAGGAGAGGCAGAAACGCTCCTGGATCTGCTCACCCAGGCCAAGGCGAGTCGATCCATTGAGGATGTGAAGGTTGGCAACCAGCTCTCAGAGGACCAATGGTCCCCCCTGGGCGTCACCCTACACCCCTTCTGGGGGCTGTTCAGTAGCCTGCCCGGAAGGACTGAGACAGCTGTCCATGATGTGAACACCGGGAATCACCCGCCTATCCGGCATTCAGCATATCAGGTCTCTCTCGAGGTGCAGCAGCACATGAGCCAAGAGATTGATTAAATGCTGTAGCTGGGGGTCACCCAGGTGTCCAGCAGCGCGTGGGCTTTGCCCGTTATCCTCATCCCCAAAAAGGATCGAACAACCTGGTTATGCGTGGACTACAGGGGGCTCAACGCTGTGACGGTCACTGATGCATTCCTCATACCACGCATCGATGACCTGCTCGAACAGTTGGTCGGGGCTAAGTATCTAACCATCATGGATCTGAGCCGGGGATATTGGCAGATTCCCCTGATCCGTGAGGCATGGGAATGCTCTGCCTTTATTACCCCTTTTGGACTGTACGAGTCCACTGTGATGCCGTTCAGCATGAAGAATGCCCCTGCCACTTTTCAGCAGATGGTCAACACACTGCTCAAGGGACTTGAAGAGTACGCGGCTGGCAGCCTGGATGATCACCTGGAGCATCTGGCGCAAGTGCTTGGGCGGGTCCAATGGGCAGGTTTGACCATCAAGCCGAAAAAATGCCAGCTAGGCATGAGCGAATTCCTCTACCTGTGTTGCCGGGTAGGTGGGGAGGGGTTCTGAAGCCAGAGCCTGGGAAAGTGGATGCCATTACATCCTCGCCCACCCCCAGGACCAAGAAGCAGGTGATGTCCTTCTTGGGGACTGCAGGGTACTACAAAAGATTTGTCGCACACTATAGTACCCTGGCAAAGCCCCTGATGGACCTCACCAAAAAGAGCTACCCGTCGCAGTTGACTGGACAGTCCCCTGTGAGACAGCTTTTCAGGCACTCAAAAACGCTCTCTCTAGCTTCCCAGTATTACAAGCTGCTGACTTTGAACGGCCGTTTGTAGTACAGACTGACGCCAGTGACTTTGGCCTCAGTGCTGTGCTCAGTCAGGTTAACTCAGAGGGCCAGGAACATACCATCTTGTACCTGAGCAGGCAGCTATTGCCAAGGGAGGTGGCCTACTCCACGATGAAAAAGGAATGCTTGACAATTGTATGGGCCCTGCAGCCCTACTTATACCGGAGCAACTTCACCATGGAGATGGACTACGACCCCTTCATCTGGTTACACACGGTCTCCGGGACGAATAGGAGGTTGCTACACTGAGCCTTGCACTTCAGCAGTACCCCTTCACCATTCTCCACAAAAGGGGGCGTGACCATGGGAATGCTGACGGGTTGTCCCGGCAAGGGGAGGTTGCGGAAGGGTGCGCGGAAAGCACAGGAATGTGAAACCTCCTAGCGCCTTCTAAAGCAGGGAGGTGTGAGGGACGAGGGAGACTCCATTTTGGATTTATTAATTCAGGATCAGTATATTGTCCAGAGATCTTCCTCCACTCCTGAAGGGGACCCCCACCCTTGGGATAAGTACACAATTCCCAAAAGAACAGAACTTTACCATATGGCCAGAGAATTAGAGGCCACGTTAATGAAGGCAAAGAGGAGCGGAGCTGGGACCCCCTGCTGTCTTTTGTACAAGGCGGCCCACATCAAGGGAAAGCTCTAGACAGAGCATCACCAACATCTAGAGATGAATTATGAGTACTGTGCATCTCAGGATGAGGGCCAACATACCACCAGAACCCTGGGAGCACTCGGCATGCACCCCTGCATCTCATATTTCTCTAGCTGTCCCAGATACCGAGCTATTGAGACTGGCTCTCCAGAACCACTTAGCCGACCCAAGTTTGGACTCTCCTTATCGGTCAAGCCCCAAAGAACCCGTTGAGACGTCAGTTGTCCCGTTTGAACCTCCTCCTAGGAAGTTATGACCCATCCTAGTTATTGGGAAGTATTTCAGCTAGGAGATCACGGGAGGAGAATTTAGTCCAACCCAAAGGGGCGGTGGCGAATATGGGAGGGGCGAGCTAGGGGTTAAAAGCCAGCTACACAACTTTAGCCTTTGTCTTTGTTCCACCATGGAAATCACATCATGTCACGTGTGGAGACAGACCAGAAACTAAGAAGGTGCCTGTGGATACGAAAACTTCCCTTCATCAACAAGTGATAAGAAACGGTAACGTGACACATACAGCTAACTGCTATCCCCAACCTGACCCTACTTTTATCTGCACTTCTGGCTGTAATATCTGTATATTACTCTGTATATATTTGTAGTATCTAGTTTTTCAATTAAAACATCAATTAAGTTTGGGCTGCTCTTTTATCTCGAAACCTGATTTCCCACTACAATGAGTTCGGCTAGTACTTATATGCTATCTGGGGTTGGTTTCTGACCGAATATAAGCTTGTTTAAGGACCGGGCTTATATCTAACGAGCAACTGGTGGCAGCATACCGTTTTGGTGTTATTGGGGGATCCTGGCAGTGATGGATCGTAGGTTGATATATATATATATATATATATATATATATTCTCGGCCTGGCACTGGCGATATATATGCCGCCCTAACTGCAGAGTGCCCCGATAACCAGTACGTGACAGGGCAGCCTCTCCGGCAACTTCTTATCCTAGGTGCAGTGCCCTGACTGACCTGAGGGTAAGGGGGGAGCAAGATAGATGTGACTGTGTAAGCACCTCACAGATTGGTGACGGCGGGAGAATATTCGTATCACCCGGCTCTCCTCTCGTGTGTATTTTCCTAACATTTATCATTGGGCCTTCTGTCTGAATACTCTAGCACCACAATGGACACCGATGTTTATTTATGGGAAAAATGGAAATTTCAAACTTTTAATTTTTATGCCCTTCAAATTCTAAAGATGTCCTTGAGGTGAAGGTGACATGTGCGAAAAAGTGATGAGATGTAGGGAGTGAAGGAAAGACTTAAGTCAAATATGACCCCAAGACAGCGGGCGTGCTGCTGAGGAGTAATGGTAGAACCAACACGGAAAACAGGATTTTTGGTTGCTTACCGTAAAATCTGTGTCTCGGAGCCTTCATTGGGGGACACAGGAACCATGGGTGTATGCTGCTGCCACTAGGAGGCTGACACTATGCACAAAAAAAGTTAGCTCCTCCTCTGCAGTATACACCCCACCGACTGGCATTATGCACTTCAGTTAGTGAGAAAGCAGTAGGAGACAAAACAATAAGGTTGAAACATAACCACAAACATGAGAATTGTAAACATGAGAACAGTCATAAAACACAGAACAACAGAAACTGAATAATATGGGAGGGTGCTGTGTCCCCCAATGAAGGCTCCGAGAAACAGATTTTACGGTAAGCAACCAAAAATCCTGTTTTCTCTATCGCCTCTCATTGGGGGGCACAGGAACCATGGGACGTCCCAAAGCAGTCCCTGGGGTGGGAAAAACAGACTTCCATCAGGTCAGAGGACTCACCACTGCCGCCTGCAAGATCCTTCTTCCTAGGCTGGCGTCCGCCGAAGCGTAGGTATGGACCTTGTAAAATTTGGCGAACCTGTGGATGGAAGACCAGGTTGCCGCTTTGCAAAGCTGTAGGGTGGAAGCCCTATGGTGTACCGCCTGTGGAGAAACGGGGTCAGTGGGTGCTCTCGTCCGCTGTCCTGGCTGTCTTTAGCAAGACTGCATGGACCACGGCTCACATCATTGAACGCCCGCTCTATCTCCCAGTGGGCAATACACTACACAGACAACACAGGGTTAAGGTAAAACAGTGTGGCAATACTTTATTGAACCACAGCACACAATAGCAAACAGAACAATCCCCCCATGGCTGGAATTGCTTGGTCACATGGGCACATATAAAAGATCACTGCGTCTCCATGTATTTCCAGTATGACATGATTCAAGAAAAGCACATCCAGTCCATGAATGGCAGCGCTTCCCAGGACTCACACTTAGGGCGCCGCGATTTGTCTGTTCTTCTTTCCCAAACAGGGTTTTTCAGTATGACATGATGTCAGAGCTCCCAGGGTCACATGGGCGCATATAAAAGATCACTGCGTCTCCACGTATTTCCAGTATGACATGATGTCAGAGCTCCCAGGGTCGCTATTCCATCTGTGGATGCACGCACAGAGAAGAGGTAATGACAAGCATAGGGAGATGACCAAGAACTGTCCATAGAGTCCATACAAGGTCCAAAGCCAGTTGACACGAGAGTCACCTGGCTTATCTGACCATCTCCATGGAACCAGGCGACCAGTGGGTCCCAAACCTGGCTATCTCCAAACATATCCATGGTTCAGAGATGGTCACTGGATCAGATTGTGTCCTTCCAACCGGATCCGAAAACCCCTAGGTTGTTTCCTATAGAATCATAGATCAGTGTCCCTCGTGATGGTGTCATGATGAATTGGCTGCAGTCCTTTCTCTTGTCTGTTGGGTGGTTTGCAGAATGTCTGGCTGGTAGCTCTGTGTGACATCAGTCTCCCAGGATGTGATCTCTGAGTCTTTTTATACCCAAGGCATGTAAGCTATTTTTAGAATTACCCAGGGTCTTTCAGTCCAACATCAAGATAAGGTAAAAAATGGTGGTGGGATTAAGTAGCACTATTAGCATATAAGCACACATCAATAAACAAAGCTTAACACACTATGTATAGTCATTATTACAGACTTACACAGTATGTTAGATAGTATATCAGTTGGCAAGTCTGTCTTCTTGACCCACCAGACATAAACACTTGAATTCACAAGCCAATATACAGATAAAAGGCCAGTTCTTTTGGTTTTGCAAAAACATGGTTGTCTGGGAAATTAAGATACAATCTGGTTTCTTCACACCGCCCAGGAAGCGCCGACTGCCCGGGTAGAGTGAGCCTTTATCCCAGGAGGGGGCACTCTGTTCTTGACCCAGTGAGCCTCCAAAATTGCCGATCTGATCCAGCGACCAATAGTCGCCTTGGAAGCCGGCAGGCCTCTAAGCGCGCCATCAGGAATGATGAAAAGAGAATCCGTCTTCCGGAAAGCGGCCGTTCTAGCCAGGTAGATCCTCACTGCCCTGACGAGGTCCAGCTCGTTCAATGATCGCTCCAGAGGATGAATTGGAGCTGGACAAAAGGAAGGTATAACAATGTCCTCGTTGAGGTGGAAGGTGGAAACCACCTTAGGAAGAAAGGAAGGTGGAAGCCTGAGGACCACCTTGTCCTGGTGGATAACCAAGAACAGAGGTCGGCAAGAAAGGGCCGCTAACTCGGAAACGCGGCGGATCGAAGTGATGGCCACAAGAAAAGCCACCTTCCAAGATAGAACCGACAGGGAAACCTCCCTGAGAGGCTTAAAGGGGGAACTCCTCAGAACGTCCAGCACAAGTTTTAAATCCCATGAATCCACAGGGGACCTGTACGGAGGGACAGCGTGGGCTACTCCTTGAAGAAAGGTCTTGACCTGTGGTCGAGAAGATAATGTCTTCTGAAAACCTGGCCCTTTTAGGGAACTAAGAGCAAGGCCTGAATCCAGTCCTGCCTGAAGGAAGGCCAAAATGGAAGGCAGGGAAAAGGACATAGGGGAAACGCGGTTGGACTCGCACCAACAGAAGTAAGCCTTCCAGGTACGATATTAGATCCTGGAAGACGAAGGCTTCCTAGCCTGTATCATAGTGTGAATCATCCGGTACGAAAGGCCGGACGCTCTTAGAACAGCGGTCTCAACAGCCACACCGTTAAACTGAGCAACCGAGAATTCGGGTGGCAGATCGGACCCTGAGACAGCAGATCGGGTCTGTTTGGAAGGCGCCAGGGGGCGTCCGCGAGAAGATTGACGATCTCCGCAAACCAAGATCTCCTGGGCCAATCAGGGGCAATCAGAATGGAAACAGATAGTGGAGCACAAACTGCGACCAAGGAATGGCAAGAGCGTCGACGCCCACTGCGAGAGGGTCGCAAGACCTGGAGACAAACCAAGGAACCTTTCTGTTCATTCGGGACGCCGTGAGGTCCACGTTTGGAGTCCCCCATCGAAGACAAATCTGATGGAAGACCTCCTGATGCAAGGACCATTCCCCTGCTGCAAGACCCTCGCGGCTGAGAAAGTCGGCGGCCCAATTGTTCATGCCGGGGATATGCACCGCGGATATCACTGGAACCGTTGCCTCTGCCCAGAGGAGGATCTTAGATACCTTGGCCAAGGAGCTCCGAGTACCCCCCTGGTGGTTGACATATGCCACCGCCGTGGCATTGTCCATCTAGATTCGGATAGGTAGACCCCTGAGAATCCTTTCCCAGTGACGAAAAGAGACAAAGATGGCCCAAATCTCGAGGACGTTGATCGGCAGAGAAGACTACTGCGCCGACCAACGACCCTGAAAAGTCAGGTGGCAAAACACCGCACTCCACACAAAAATCCCTATTTCTCCTTCGCCTCATTGGGGGACACAGACAGTGGGACGTCCCAAAGCAGTCCCTGGGTGGGAACAACATCCGATCAGACCTTATGTAACGGTACTTACAAGTGCGCCACCGCGGCCTGCGGAGTCCGCCTGCCCAGACTCACGTCTGCGGAAGCCTGGGAATTATGGTGCTTCAAGGGTGCATGCGGACTGGAGGAACCCGCAAAGTTGACAGACGCGCTTTGCCGACGCCTGGTGTCTAGAACCCAAGGAACCTCGATTGATCGAGTGGAGTGAAAATAGGCTGACGTCTAACACGGGACTTCTGGAAGTGTAAAGAATCCACCAGACTACCATGGCCGAAGACACGGCTAAGCCCTTCCAGAGAAAAACGCCAGGAAGCCCAAATGAGGTGTCCATCCTCTCGAAGGACGCCGTCCCCGACACGTACTAACTCAGGGCACTCACATTGTCCAGGGAATGGAGCACCCATTCCGTTTTGTGGACTGGAGCCGAAAGAGAAGAGGGAAGAATGATGCCCTCGTAACAGTAGAAGTACGATACCCCCTTGGAAACAAGGGACGGGGACGGGCTGAGGACAACCTTGCCTTGATGGTAATAAGGAAAAAAGATCTAAAGGAACAGAGCGGCCAGCTCCGGAGACTCATCTGATTTGACCTGGACAACGCAGATGTCCCAGGATCACTGGGGCCTTCCTGTTTCCTAAAGACCCTCGGAACTAGAGGAAGAGGCGTGATAGAGCTGGTATCACAGAAGAACCAGAGCATGAGCAGCAATGGCTATTGGGTCTCGAGGCCGGACCATGAACTCGAGTACATTGGCGTTCAGGCTGGACGCCATCCAATCTACATCTGGAGTGCTTCAGTGAAGGCAGATATGTTGGAAGACTCCCGGATGAATTTCCCACTCACTTGAGTCGAGACCCTAGCGGCTAAGGAGAAACTGCCGCCAGAATTGTACTCCTGGAATGAGTACTGCCGAGATCACCGGATGATAGATCTCGGCCCACCAGAGAGGGTGAGGTACGTAGGTCAAGGTGTCTCACTGCGGGTACCTGCGAGGTGATAGACGTATTGCACAGCCATAATAATATCCAACTGAATTTGGATGGGGAGACCTGCCAGAGGGCATTGGGCCTGCTGTAGGAGCAGAGGTACTGTTGGGATCCCCAGAAAAAAACTGATCGGGAGACTGGATTCCCGAGATAACCAGAGGCCTTGAGCTGGGACGCTACGTAGTCAGTAGCCACCATTGAACCGGAAGAAAGGATCTCCCCGGATGAGAAAGATGCTCAGATTACCCTTTGGAAACCTGTTTGACCTGTAGAAATAAACAAGAGGAGCGAAGGGAACTGCCTCCATTGCTATTATTTTACCCAAGGATACTCATAGCAAATCGGATGGAATGAGGGCAGGTACGGACCGGGGCTGAAATTCAGCCCTGTCTTGAGGACCCGCTTCTTTTAACGATGTAGCAGGAGAGATAGCCCACGACCAGGCAGGCCGTTCTGGCATTTGCCAGAATTGCTGGATGGCCATTCCGACCTGGAATGAGGGGATGAGTGACCAAGTGCGGGGGCTCCCTGTTGAAGAACCACGGCCTTGTTTCAAGGGAGGATTCCAACCCTCTGGAGGTGTCCAGGATCGTCCTGAAAAAGGATATCTGCTGGGCTGGAAATGAGGAAGACCTGTCTAAGTCTATCCGCCAGCCCAGGTGAGGAAGAGTATCGTAAGGTGTATATACATAGATAGATAGATAGATAGATAGATAGATAGATATAGACGGGCTCAGCGTAATCCTGTAAGGATGGTTGGAAGTCGACCAGATAGGGGAGGACGGCCACGCACCCAGAGTGCCAGAGGGGCATGACAGCTGCCATGATAATGGCGCACACTTTGGGAGCAGTAGCAAAGCCGAAGGGCAAGGTCGTGACTTGTGAAGGTAAGCATCCCGAATGTCGATGGATGCCAGAAAAAACTCCAGCTTTTCCTATTGAAGTGATGGCCGAGTGGAGGAACTCCATCCAAAGGAGGATGACCTTTTTGAAGCTTGTTAGAAGTTAGAGTTCCAGGATCGGTCTTACCTTTCGGTCCTCTTTTTGGAACCAAGATCCCTTAGATCTAGAGTGTCCTGGACAACCCTTCCACTGTTGGTTGGATCTATAGGACACCTGCTATCCTTTGTTCCTACGTGGGGAACACTCCCAACTACTCACCGAATAAGCGACCACTCTGTAAGGGAGTGATGACAGAGGTTTTGGGGGGTTTTTTGAACGCAGAGCATGCTTCTGTTCTCTGATCCATAAAGCCCTTCTGAATGAAATGGCATTCGCTGCAGACAGCGCCGCGCAACTAGCCGCATTCACAGAGGCGTGCACCACAAAGCCTCCCGCTCAAGAGATTTGAATGGCCCGCTGTACTATCTCCAGAAAGAGAGAAAATTGATCTGAAACAAACAAATATAGACCAACACTGGAACCATCAGTAACAAAAGCTACATAGACCAAGCATGTGGTGAGGTGTATATCATATTTACATAGGACACTCCTATGTGTTGCGGACACTATTCCAAATTTTTTTTTTTTTTTTTGTTATTGTAAGTGAAAGTAGCTAAGGTCTCCGACCAGTAGACCATTGGTCTGGTAACCCGTCTGGGCTAAGGAAAGGTAAATTGCTGAACTTGATGCCACAAAAGTCCATGGTATTTTTAAAAGATGATCCATCGGGCAGGGATTCTGGTAGGTGCCAGGTAGCAAAGTGCGCGGTTGTATCCGCCAGGTGAGGAAAAAAAACCCCATCTCCTGAGTTGCTGCCTTCATCGAACGTGCAGAGATTAAAAGGATGAACTCTCAATCAACCATCCTCTTAACAGGGAGGTGGAGAGGAATCGTCCGCCTCCTCGCATCATCCGTTAAATAGTGATGATGCAGAGGGGAGCTGCTCGGACGTCAAAAGGAAGGCATCTGTACATCTACAGGGATCAAGTCCCCTGGAGGACCGGGTTGACATCAGGCCCGGTGGTAGCAGAGTATATGTGGAGGCGATCACTCCATGTGCTCTTTTGATGATGGTGTGAGATCGGTGTCCTTTGAAGGACCCGTCGCCCAGAGTATACGTGGAGGCGATACTCCATGTGCTCATTTGATGCTGGTGTGAGAAGATTGGTGTCCTTTGAACGACCCGTCGCCCAGAGTATACGTGGAGGCGACACTCCATGTGCTTTTTTGATGCTGGTGTGAGGAGATCGGTGTCCTTTGAAGGACCCGTCACCCTTAAAAAAACAGTTAAACCAGGCATGGCATCACATGTCGCTTGAAGAAGAGTGTTTTTAGAGCAAGTCCATTTGCGATTATTTATGGTGTTTAGCACTGCGCTACCATGGTGCTCGCCAGTGAGTCGCTTATCCGGACGCTCGCAGTCCAGGAAAATTGCAAAAGCACGACTAAGGGTTTCCGTTTTTGAGGGACCCTGTGTGATCTAGAGGAAGTCCTTGTCAATTTACAGAGAATGGTTGATGGCCTAAATGGGCGAATCAATCTTGTTCTGAGGCTCTGGCGAGTCCAGATCCAAGGTGACGTCTGATTCATATGTTGTTCTGTTTCTAGAATACATGTATATTGGTCTTGCGAGCACTTCAAACCAGAGGGTTCATCTTGTGGTCAGAGAAGCCAAGGATTATGCCAGAGGTGAAGCCCCTTGAGGGGAACTAGGTACTCTGGGAAAAGCCGGGATCGGCAGTGGCGGCGGGCTCCTGAGCTCATTTGAACTAAGTACTCTGGGAAAGGTGACCGGCTTCCGGCTGGTTATGACTTAAAGAACAGAGAATGCTGGTCATGTGCCCTTTTAAACAAGGGGACCTTTAAGACCAGGGAATGCTGGACATGTACCTATAAGCCCAGCGACTACTGGACATGCGTCTTTAAGACCAGGGAATGCGGTCATGTACCCTTAAGACCCGTGCCTTTAAGACCAGAGCTTGCTGGTCAACCAGAGATTGCAGGTCATATGCATTAAAAACAGGGAACGCTAGCCCCTTTATGATGCTGGGGTGCGTGCGGGGGAGGGGTGCGGAGGGAGGGATTCTCCTTACCCGGATTCTGAGTCCCCCGTCTGTAATAGCGCTGTCTTCAGCGCTGAGTACCGCCAGTGCGATGCAGCAGCCACTTCCGGATGAGCTCGTGTCCGGAAATAGCAGGATGAAGATGGCCGCTGAGAATAGAGTTCTCGTACTGAATGAGAGGCGCCTGAATAGGGGGAATAGGGGGTCGGAGCCTGAAGCATGGCCTAGCATGGGCGGAGTTCCGGGTTGCGGCCTAAACAAACCCGAAGCCGGGGGCTAAATTTTTGAAGCCAGCCGGCGTCAAACGAGGAAAAATGAAGGAAAAAATGCCAGTTGCGCAGAGCCCTCCAACCGCTCGAGTCCCGGCACTTACCCCAGTATGCAGCTTTGTTCGGCAGGTCAGAAGGTAGAAAAGATCCTGTGCTGTTGCTGCTGTTTGGACGGTGCAGGGACAAAGAAAAACCCTCAATCCATCGTCCCTTTAGCAGGGAGGTGGAGAGGAACCGTCCCGCCTCCTTGTACCATCCACTTTTAATAGTGGTGGTGCAGTGGGGGCTGCTCGGACGCCACGCTGGAAAGTGCCTCTGAACAGCCGAGGGTAAAACCTGGTGGGCAGAGGAAAGTGTCCGGCAATAGGCCTGGCTGCAGAAGAGGATACGTGGAGGTGACACTCCAGTGCTCGTCTGATAAGGAAGGGGGGAGATCGGTGCCCTTGAAGGGACCCGTTACCCCTAGAATCAGCTCAGGCAGTGGCTTCCCACGTCACAGGAAAGGATACGGAGAGGTAACACTCCCGTGCTCGCCTGTTGTTGGTGGGGTGAGATCGGAACCATGAAAGGATCCGTCACCCCATTTGTCCGTTGTAAAGGTAAAAAGAGTTTTTGGGTCTGAATGGCAGACCAGTCCGTGTGCCTCCTACGGACACTAAGCAAGAACTGGTTAGCTGAGAGCCAGGAGGAGGGTGTATACTGCAGGGGAGGAGCTAACTTTTTTTGCATCACTTAGTGTCAGCCTCCTAGTGGCAGCAGCATACACCCCACGGTCTGTGTTCCCCAATGAGGCGAAGGAGATGTGTTTTCAGCGTGGACCGGGAATGCCGCCATCTGTGCCAAGTTGTTCTATGTGTAGGAGGTGCAGATTCATACAGGGCACTTTGTAGTGTTTCGTTATATAGATGGGCATAAAGCGGGCACTTAGCTAGCACCTGACAGCTAACTGTTGTGCATTGTTAAAATAAACACCAGACATGTTTTTGAGCCTAAAGTAAGTCCTTGGTATTTCTTAAATGGGTTATTCCACAACAAACATTGCTTACGTATCAAAAAGATAGAAGATAAATCTGTGATTGCCACTAATCATTAGTAAAGGTGTCCTATGGTTCCAATTAAACTCCTCTGAAATAATGTTGTGGACTTTGTGATTATATATAATTGTTATGAAATAACACCTTTAACCCCTTAACGACAAATGACGGACAGAGCACGTCACGAGCAGGTGTCAGTTCCCACACCATGACATGCTATGTTCGTTATGCATTTAATCTGTCACTGCGTGTAAACAGTGACAGTTCCATGCTGACAGATGAACAGCACGGGAAGAGGTGCAGGGTGTGAGGCAGTGACAGGTGTTATATGTGAGGGTTGCTGTGTCCCCCAGGATGGGCCCATGACCACAGAATCCTTTAAAAAAAAAAACCCTGCAGCGAAGCGTTGGGTGTAACAATCTTGGTTTGCAAACTTGCAGAGCAGGTGGCTCTGCAAAGCTCAACCTGTGTGAGCTAACACGTATTCAAGCAAAGTCAAAAGGCCTGGCACTCAGCATAGCACAGTTAAAAACCAATTCCCAACTTGCTGGTTTTTGTTCATTCTACCTCCCAAAAATTGGAATAGAAAGCAATCAAAAAATGTCATGTGCCTGAAAATGGTACCAATAAAAATGTCACCTCATCTCACAAAAAACAAGCCCTCTCATGACTCTGTCGTCAGAAATATATAAGCTACAGCTCACAAAATATAGGGTATTGGTGTATTCAGCAAAAACTGCACAACAAATTGTATGGTGCATTTTATCATGTTACCCTTGTAAAAAAAAAATAAAAAAAATTGGGAGCTAAAAACATTATTGTGAGGAAAAAAGGAGATTTTTGTGTACTCACCGTAAAATCTTTTTCTCCGAGCCAATCATTGGGGGACACAGGACCATGGGTGTTATGCTGCTTGCCACTAGGAGGACACTAAGTAAACACAAAGAGTTAACTCCTCCTCTGCAGTATACACCCCTTGACTGGCCAGTAACGACTCAGTTCGGTAGTAAAGCAGTAGGAGTATAAGAAAACCAAGACAAGTAAACTATGTAAAAAAAACTGAGGAACAAACCACAACAACAATCAGCCATAGGCTAACAGGGTGGGGGCTGTGTCCCCCAATGATTGGCTTGGGGAAAAAGATTTTTCGGTGAGTACACAAAAATCTCCTTTTCTCCTACGCCTCATTCGGGGACACAGGACCATGGGACGTCCCAAAGCAGGTGGGGAGCAATTGCACTGCTAAAACCCCATGTACCACTGGCTTACTGAGGTACCGCTGTCTGCAGAATGCGCCTGCCAAGGGCATCGTCTGCCGAAGCCTGGGTATGAACGTGATAGTGCTTCGTGAAGATATGCAGACTGGACCAAGTCGCAGCTTTACAAAGCTATTGTGCGGAAGCCTGGGGCAGAATGGCCCAAGAAGCACCGACCGACCGAGTCGAATACGCCTTAATCTCTGCTGGGACAGGGGTGTTCCTGACGCGATAGGATTCCTGAATAGTGGGGCGAATCCACTTGGCTAAAGTGACCTTTGAGGCGGGTAGACCTTTCCTATGTCCCTCCGGAAGCACGAACAGGACATCTGACTTACGGAAGGGAGCCGTGCAAGATATGTACCGCCGAAGAGCTCTAACCACATCCAGAGTATGGAGAGATTTCTCGATACGATGGGTTGGTGCCAGACAGAATGACGGCAAGACAATGTTCTCATTTAGATGAAAGGAGGAGACGACTTTAGGTAGCATAGAGGGAGAAGTTCTCCAAACTACCTTGTCTGGGTGAAAAATCAGGAAAGGGGGTCGGCAAGAGAGAGCCGCCAACTCAGAAACTCTCCTGGTTGACGTAATCACTACGAGAAAGACCGCCTTCCAAGAAAGGAGAGTGAGAGAAATGTCCTGCAATGGTTCGAAAGGGGCCTCCTGAAGAACTCCGAGAACCAAGTTAAGATCCCATGAAGCCAAAGGCATTCTATAGGGAGGGACCACCCGGGAGACTCCTTGGATGAACATCTTAACTGGCAGTCTGGAAGCGATCTTTCGTTGGAATAGAACAGACAATGCGAACACTTGTCCCTTGAGCGAGCTTAGGGCGGGAAGAGTCCAAAATCATGCCCAGGAAGCAGATTTGCTGAGCCGGCACTGGAGATAATTTCTCGAAGTTGATTTTCCAACCCAGGCGAGAAAGATAATCCACGGTGATACTTACAGACTCCTCGCAGGCAGAATGGGATGGACCCTTGATTAATAGGTCGTCCAGATAGGGCAGAACTACCACTCCTTGAGCGTGAAGAATGGCCATGACGACCGCCATGACCTTCGTGAAGACTCTGGGGGCGGTGGCGAGTCTGAAGGGCAAGGCCACAAACTGGAAGTGGTGTTCTTGGACTGCAAAGTGCAGGAACTGCTGATGAGAGGGAAAAATTGGAATATGTAGATAAGCATCCTTGATGTCTATGGATGCAAGGAACTCTCCTTTTTCCAGGGACGCGACAACGAAACGGAGCGAGTCCATCCTTAATTGTCAGACCTGTACGTACTTGTTCAGCAGTTTGAGGTCCAGTATGGGCCGTAGAGTCCCGTCCTTCTTTGGGACCACGAATAGGTTGGAGTAAAACCCCTTGAACCTTTGGTCTCGAGGGACCGCAGCGATGAAACCGTCCCTTTGAAGCGCCTGTATGGCCTGAAGAAGATGTGACACCCTTGATTTGGGGGGAGAAAACTGGAAGATGCGCGGAGGGGTATGGAAGAAAACTCGATTTTGTATCCGGAAGACACGAGCTCTCTGACCCACTCGTCGTGAACGACCGAGAGCCAATTTTGACGGAACAAAAGAAGGCGTCCGCCTACTTTGTCGGTGTCCGCCGGACACGTCAACGACTCATTGTGTAGGAGGTTTAAGGGATGCGGATGGCTTAGGGGCAGAAGGTCTCGGTCTGGGTTTCCAGGAACGGTTTGGTCTGTATGAGACCAGGGGATTTCTGCTTTCCTACCGTCCCAAACCAGGGGAAGAGGAGGACCAACTGGAGTTGTTACAAAGGACTGGAATCGAAACTGCTGTTGATTCCGAAAAGGCCGGGCAGGTTTTTGCTGGGGAAGAAATTTACTCTTCCCTCCGGTAGCATCAGAAATGATTTGGTCTAGTTTCTCTCCAAATAAACGGCCAGCTTGGTAAGGTAAAGAAGTCAGCGACTTTTTAGAAGGAGAATCTGCTCGCCAATCGAGGAGCCATGAGACTCTCCTGATGCAAATTGCGTTTGCAGCCGCTTGCGCTGCGCAATTAACAGCATCTATGGAAGCGTTAACTACAAAATCTCCGTCCTGAGCTAACTGGTTAGCTAGTCTGGCCGCCTCTGGGGGAAAATTACTGTCATGGACGGTAGAGGTTAACACCTTTGCCCAGGACACCATTGCCTTAGCCACCCAGGTAGCGGCAAGAGATGGAAGGAGAGCTGCTCCTGAGGCCTCAAAGACTGATTGAGCCAGGTAGTCAATTTGACGGTCAGAAGGATTCTTGACTGATGAACTGTCGGACAGGGATAAGACTGTTTTGAATGCGATTTGTGATACGGCAGGATCCACAGAGGGAGAGAGAAGCAACTCCTTCACCAGATCCTTGGAGAAAGGATATTTAGCTTCCGTGGCTTTTTGAGCCGTAAAAAGCTTCTCCGGGTGTTCCCTGTGTTTTTGGATAATGTCCTGAAACTCAGGGTGATTAGCAAATATCTTTTGGACGCGTTTAGTCTTTTTAAAAGATACGACGTGTTCCTGAGTGGAAACAGATTCGTCGTCCACCATTAGTGTTTTGTTGACTGCCTCAATAAGGGAGTCAAGTGTCTCCTGACCGATAGAGGAGTCTTGGGTTAAAGATTCCTCCGACTCGTATACACGGTGTTCCAAATTATTATGCAAATTGGATTTAAGTGTCTTTGTTTTGTTTTTCAAATAAACTCGTGGATGGTATTGTGTCTCAGGGTTCAATGGATCACTGAAATCAATCTTAAACACATGAGATAATTAGATAATTAGCTTTCCAGGTGATTGTAATTAAAGGAAAACTACTTAAAAATGATGTTCCACATTATTAAGCAGGCCACAGGTTTCAAGCAATATGGGAAATAAAAAGGCTCTCTGCTGCTGAAAAGTGTTAAATAGTGTAATGCATTGGACAAGGTATGAAAACATTAGATATTTCACGAAAACGTAAGAGTGATCATGATACTATGATAATAATAAATAATAATAATTTTATTTATATAGCGCCAACATATTCCACAGCGCTTTACAAGTTATAGAGGGGACTTGTACAGACAATACTAAAAGAAAGAACCTGGCACTCAACTTAATGCTTGTGAGATTTTAATCGTAGTAGCCAAAACGTTTCGGTCCTATATCTGGACCTTCATCAGTTACGTACTATGATGAAAAAAGTAAATGACTGTAGTGTCATATAAGGCACAGCATGGTCTGCGTCTGGTATTTGCGCAGATAGGTTTAGGCACACAGAATGGACTTATTCACGCTGATAGGTGCTGTGCTTGTGTCCAGACACGGAATCCCCGCTTGTCTTGGAGACAGGAGTGGGAGGTTCTGATTATTGAGGATGCTAACCTGAGGTCATTAGCGGAGCGGAGGGCACGGGTAGGGTGGCAGACTGAGACCAGAGAGGAGATGTAGGGTGGTGCTGAGCCATGGAGTGCTTTGTGGATGAGGGTAGTAGTTTTGTACTGGATTCTGGAGTGGATGGGTAGCCAGTGTAATGACTGGCACAAGGTAGAGGCATCGGTGTAACGGTTGGTGAGGAATAAGATCCTGGCAGCAGCATTCAGGACAGATTGGAGCGGGGAGAGTTTGGTAAGAGGGAGGCCGATTAGTAGAGAGTTACAATAGTCCAGACGAGAATGAATAAGTGAGACAGTAAGAGTTTTTGCAGAGTCGAAAGTAAGAAAAGGGCGAATTCTAGAAATATTTTTGAGATGCAGATAAGAAGAGCGAGCCAGTGATCGGATGTGGGGGGTGAATGAAAGCTCGGAATCAAGGATGACCCCAAGGCAGCGGGCATGTTGCTTGGGAGTAATGGTGGAACCGCACACGGAGATGGCAATGTCAGGCAAAGGTAGGTTAGTAGAGGGAGAGAACACGAGGAGTTCAGTTTTTGACAGGTTCAGTTTCAGATAGAGGGAGGACATGATGTTAGAGACAGCGGTAAGACAATCACTGGTGTTTTCTAAGAAGGTCGGAGTGAAAGCAGGAGAAGAGGTGTATAATAGGGTGTCGTCAGCATAGAGATGGTACTGGAAACCAAATCTACTGATTGTTTGTCCAATAGGGGCAGTATACAAAGAGAAGAGGAGGAGGCCTAGGACTGATCCTTGAGGAACCCCAACAGTAAGGGGAAGGGGAGAGGAGAAGGAACCAGCAAAACATACAGTGAAGGATCGGTCAGAGAGATAGGAGGAGAACCAAGAGAGAACGGTGTCCTTGATGCCGATGGAGCGGAGTATAGTGAGGAGGAGCTGATGATCCACAGTGTCGAATGCTGCGGAAAGATCCAAGAGAATTAGCATGGAGTAGTGACCATTAGATTTAGCTGTTAGTAGGTCATTAGAGACTTTAGTGAAGGCAGTTTCAGTAGAGTGTAAAGAGCGGAAGCCAGATTGAAGAGGGTCGAGAAGAGAGTTATCTGAGAGATAGCGGGTAAGACGGGAGTGGACCAGGCGTTCCAGGAGTTTAGAGATGAAGGGAAGATTAGAGACAGGTCTATAATTAGCGGCACAATTTTGGTCGAGGGAGGGTTTTTTAAGTAATGGATGTATGATGGCATGCTTAAATGAGGAGGGAAAAATACCGGAAGTGAGGGAAAGGTTGAATATTTTTGTTATGTGAGAGGTGACAGCCGGGGAAAGGGACTGGAGGAGATGTGACGGAATGGGGTCACTGGTGCAAGTGGTCGGGCGAGAAGATGCAAGGAGCCTGCTTACTTCTTCTTCTGTAACTGGTTCAAAGTCAGAGAGTGAACTAGATGCAGTGGAGGAGGGAGAACAGTGCCTGGTATGAAGAGATTGGGAGATGATTTCCTGTCGAATGTGGTCAATTTTTTCTTTGAAGTAATTGGCCAGATCGTCAGCGCGGAGATCTGTGGTTGGGGCCTGCTCTCTTGGGTTGAGTAGGGACTGGAAAGTGTCGAAGAGCGGGGTGGCAGTTCTTGATAGAGAATGAAAGAATGTTGTGGTCAGAGAGCGGGAGAGGGGAGTTTGTGAAATCATCCACTGAGCAGAGCCGGGAGAAGACCAAGTCAAGGGAATTTCCATCTTCATGCGTTGGAGAGTTAGTATGCTGCGAGAGGCCGAAAGAGGAGGTTAGAGATAAAAGGTGAGAAGCAGATGGGGAGAGGGGAGAAGCAATGGGGATGTTGAAATCACCCATGATAAGGGTGGGGGTGTCACAGGAGAGAAAGTGTGGAAGCCAGGTGGCAAAATGATCCAGGAACTGATGAGAGGGGCCAGGAGGACGATACACCACCGCCACTCGCATGGAGAAGGGGACGTAGAGTCTGACAGCATGGACCTCAAAGGAAGGGAATACAAGTGAGGGTACTTGGGGGATAACTTGGAAGATACATTTGGGTGAAGAGATTTGTGACTGAAACAGCACAGACAGAGTTCATGCAGATAAAGGCATAATGAGGAAGCTTTCTACCAGACAAATTCATTGGATTAAGAGAGCAACTGGGTTGATTGTGACTTGTAGGATCGCTACTTCCAACAGGTGGCGCTATAGAGTTTAAGTCCTCTTTTTCTCAGAAGAGGCAATTTGCATAAAATACCATTACAAAGCAGCAAACAGTTATTTGAAGCTGCTGGTGCCTCTGAAGTCCCTCAAACCTCAAGGTGTAGGATCCTTGAAAGGCTTGCTGTGGTGCATAAACCTACTATTCGGCCACCCCTAAACAGTGTTCACAAGCAGAAATGGTTGCAGTGGGCCCAGACATACATGAAGACTAATTTTCAAACAGTCTTGTTTACTGGTGAGTGTCGAGCAACCCTGGATGGTCCAGATGGATGAAGTAGTGGATGGTTGGTGGATGGCCATCATGTCCCAACAAGGCTGCGACGTCAGCAAGGAGGTGGAGGAGTCATGTTTTGGGCCTGAATCATGGGGAAACAACTGGTAGGGCTCATTAAGGTTCCTGAAGGTGTGAAAATGACCTCTGCAAATAGAGTTTCTGACTGACAACTTTCTTCCATGGTCTAAAAAGCAGAAACGTGCCTTCAGGAGAAAAATCATCTTCATGCATGACAATGCACCATCTCATGCTGCAAAGAATACCTCTGAGTCATTGGCTGCTATGGGCATAAAAGGAGATAAACTCATGGTGTGGCCACTGTTATGATCTGGTGGCCTAAGTGCAGCATGAGACGTACTCTGGAGAAGGTGGTACCTGTACTGACCGCAGACCCTGAACTTAACACCGCAACTAGAAGTAGCCGTGGAATGTACCTAGAACTCCCTGGACATCTCGACACAGCCGGAGGACTAATTACCCCTAGAGATAGAAAAGGGAAAACTATCTTGCCTCAGAGAAAATTCCCAAAGGACAGACAGACCCCCACAAATATTGACTGTGAGAGGAGAGGGAAAAAACATACACAGACTGAAATCAGAATTTAGCAAAGGAGGCCACTTCTAGCTAAATAGAAAGGATAGGACAGAGTACTATGCGGTCAGTATTAAAACACTAGAAAATATCCACCACAGAAAATACAAAAACTCCACAGCTAACTAAAGACATGGAGGGTATATCTGCATCTCCAGAGATACCAGCTTGGCTAAACAAATCCTTATACACACCAAGCTGGACAAGACAAAAACATGGAAAAGAACTGAAAAATAAGGCCCCAGCATGTGGACAGCCAAAAAAATCAAGGCCAAAACTTATCTTTGTTGAAAAGAACTGCAAAGCAGGAGAGACCAGGAAGAGATGTGAATCCTCCAGGAACAATGGACAACTGGCACTGACTAAAGGGTGAAGCAAGACTAAATAGCCCAGTCAGATTTGCAGAAAGTGAACACACCTGATAAATGCTGCGATTCAGAGACAGCAGCACTACCACTTACAACCACCGGAGGGAGCCCAAGAGCAGAATTCACAACAGTACCCCCCCCTTGAGGAGGGGGTCACCGAACCCTCACCAGAGCCCCCAGGCCGATCCGGACGAGCCAAATGAAAGGCACGAACCAAATCATCAGCATGAACATCGGTGGCAACAACCCAAGAATTATCCTCCTGGCCATAACCCTTCCATATGACAAGATACTGAAGCTTCCGCCTCGAAAAACGAGAATCCAAAATCTTCTCAACCACATACTCCAACTCCCCATCAATCAACACCGGGGCAGGAGGATCAACAGAGGGAACAACGGGCACCACATATTTCCGCAACAAAGATCTATGAAAAACATTATGGATGGAAAAAGAGGCTGGAAGGGCCAAACGAAAAGACACTGGATTGATAATCTCAGAAATCCTATAAGGGCCAATAAACCGAGGCTTAAACTTAGGGGAAGAAACCTTCATAGGGACATGACGGGAAGACAACCAGACCAAATCCCCAACCCGAAGCCGGGAACCAACACACCGACGACGGTTAGCAAAACGCTGAGCCCCCTCCTGAGACAACACCAAATTGTCAACAACATGAGCCCAAATTTGCTGCAACCTGTCAACCACAGAGTCCACCCCAGGACAATCAGAAGGCTCAACCTGCCCCGAAGAAAAACGAGGATTAAAACCAGAGTTACAAAAGAAGGGTGAAACCAAGGTAGCAGAACTAGCCCGATTATTAAGGGCAAACTCGGCCAATGGCAAGAAAGCCACCCAATCATCCTGATCAGCAGACACAAAGCATCTCAAATAAGTTTCCAAAGTCTGATTAGTTCGCTCGGTTTGGCCATTTGTCTGGGGATGAAATGCGGAAGAAAAAGACAAATCAATGCCCAGCCTAGCACAAAAGGCCCGCCAAAACCTAGAAACAAACTGGGAACCTCTATCGGACACAATATTCTCCGGAATGCCATGCAAACGAACCACATGCTGAAAAAACAACGGAACCAAATCAGAAGAGGAAGGCAACTTAGGCAAAGGTACCAAATGAACCATCTTAGAAAACCGGTCCCAAACCACCCAGATAACTGACATCCTCTGGGAAACCGGAAGATCCGAAATAAAATCCATAGAAATATGCGTCCAAGGCTTCTCAGGGACCGGCAAAGGCAAAAGCAACCCACTAGCGCGGGAACAGCAAGGCTTGGCCGCGCACAAGTCCCACAGGACTGCACAAAAGAACGCACATCCCGTGACAAAGAAGGCCACCAAAAGGACCTACCAACCAAATCTCTGGTACCAAAAATCCCCGGATGACCAGCTAACACAGAACAATGAACCTCCGAAATCACTTTACTAGTCCATCTGTCAGGAACAAACAATTTCCCCACTGGACAGCGGTCAGGTTTATCAGCCTGAAATTCCTGAAGAACCCGTCGTAAATCAGGGGAGATGGCAGAAAGAATCACCCCTTCCTTCAGAATACCAACCGGCTCAAGGACCCCAGGAGAATCAGGCAAAAAGCTCCTAGAGAGGGCATCAGCCTTAACATTCTTAGAACCCGGAAGATACGAGACCACAAAATCAAAACGGGAGAAAAACAGGGACCATCGGGCCTGTTTAGGATTCAGCCGTTTGGCAGACTCGAGATAAATCAGATTCTTATGATCGGTCAAGACCACAATACGGTGCTTGGCCCCCTCAAGCCAGTGTCGCCACTCCTCAAATGCCCACTTCATAGCCAACAACTCACGATTGCCGACATCATAATTGCGTTCCGCAGGCGAAAACTTTCGAGAAAAGAAGGCACACGGTTTCATTAAGGAACCATCAGAATTCCTCTGAGACAAAACGGACCCTGCCCCAATCTCAGAAGCGTCAACTTCAACCTGAAAAGGAAGAGAAACATCCGGCTGACGCAACACAGGGGCAGAAGTAAATCGGCGTTTACGCTCCTGAAAGGCAGAAACAGCCGCAGAGGACCAATTCGTCACATCAGCGCCTTTCTTCGTCAAATCGGTCAGGGGTTTAACCACACTGGAGAAGTTAGCAATGAAACGGCGATAAAAATTAGCAAAGCCCAAAAATTTCTGAAGGCTCTTCACGGATGTGGGCTGGATCCAATCATGAATGGCCTGAACCTTAACCGGATCCATTTCTATAGATGAGGGAGAAAAAATGAAGCCCAAAAAAGAAATCTTCTGTACTCCAAAGAGGCACTTAGACTCCTTCACAAACAAGGCATTATCACAAAGGATCTGAAATACCATCCTGACTGGTTTCACATGAGACTCCCAATCATCTGAAAAAATCAAAATATCATCCAAATATACAATCATGAATTTATCAAGATAATTCCGAAATATGTCATGCATGAAGGACTGAAACACAGATGGAGCATTAGAGAGTCCGAATGGCATCACTAGGTATTCAAAATGGCCTTCGGGCGTATTAAACGCAGTTTTCCATTCGTCACCCTGCTTAATACAAACAAGATTATATGCCCCTCGAAGGTCAATCTTAGTAAACCAACTAGCCCCCTTAATCCTAGCAAACAGATCAGAAAGCAAAGGCAAAGGGTATTGGAATTTGACCGTGATCTTATTCAAGAGGCGATAATCAATACAGGGTCTCAAGGAGCCATCTTTTTTGGCAACAAAAAAAAAAACCTGCTCCCAATGGTGAAGAAAATGGCCGAATATGCCCCTTCTCCAAGGACTCCTTAACATAGCTCCGCATGGCGGTATGTTCTGGCACAGACAGGTTGAAAAGTCGGCCCTTAGGGAACTTACAGCCTGGAATCAAATCAATAGCACAATCACAGTCCCTATGCGGTGGAAGGGAACTGGACTTGGGCTCATTGAATACATCCTGGAAATCTGACAAAAACTCAGGAATTTCAGAAGAGGGGAGGAGGCAATTGACATCAAAGGAACGTCACCATGAACCCCCTGACAACCCCAACTAGTCACAGACATAGATTTCCAATCAAATACCGGATTATGCACCTGTAACCATGGGAAACCCAGCACAATAACATCATGCAAATTATGCAACACCAGAAAACCACAATCTTCCTGATGTGCTGGCGCCATGCACATGGTCAGCTGTGTCCAAAACTGAGGTTTATTTTTAGCCAAAGGTGTAGCATCAATGCCCCTCAAAGGAATAGGACTCTGCAAAGGCTGCAAGGGGAAACGTCTGGCAAATTCTAAGTCCATTAATTTTAGAGCGGCGCCTGAATCCACAAATGCCATGACAGAAAATGACGATAATGAGCAGATCAGGGTCACAGATAACAGAAATTTAGGTTGTACAGTACTGATGGTAAAAGAACTAGCGATTCTCTTGGTACGCTTAGGGCAATCAGAAATAACATGAGCAGAATCGCCGCAGTAAAAACACAACCTATTCTGACGTCTGAATCCTTGTCGTTCAGCTCTAGACACAATCCTATCACACTGCATAGACTCAGGACTCCGCTCGGAAGACAATGCCATAGTGTGCACAACTCTGCGCTCGCGCAAGCGCCGATCAATCTGAATGGCCAGAGACATAGAATCACTCAGACAAGCAGGCGTGGGGAACCCCACCATAACATCTTTAACGGATTCAGAAAGACCCTTTCTGAAGATTGCCGCCAAGGCATCCTCATTCCGTTTAGTCAGTACAGACCATTTTCTAAACTTCTGGCAATATGATTCTGCCGCTTCTTGACCCTGAGACAGGGCCAACAAGGTATTCTCAGCATGATCCACTGAATTAGGTTCGTCATACAATAACCCAAGCGCCTGAAAAAAGGTGTCTACATTAAGCAACGCCGGATTCCCAGGTTCCAGGGCAAATGCCCAATCCTGGGGGTCACCACGCAGCAGAGATATAACAATTTTAACCTGCTGGATGGGATCACCAGAGGACAGGGGTTTCAGAGCAAAAAACAGTTTGCAGTTATTTATAAAGCTCAGAAATTTGGACCTATCCCCAAAAAACAAATCAGGAGTTGGAATTCTAGGCTCTAAAACCGGAGTCTGAACGATATAATCGAAAATACCCTGTACTCTAGCAGCAAGTTGATCCACACGAGAAGCCAATCCCTGAACATCCATACCAGCGCTGAACTCCTGAGCCACCCAGAGGTAAAGAGGGAAGAAAAAAAAAAAACACAACAGACTACAGAAAAAAAAAATGGCTCAGCACTTTCCTTCCCTTCTTCTGAGATGCGGTTAACTCATTGTTGGCCAGTTGTACTGTTATGATCTGGTGGCCTAAGAGCAGCATGAGACGTACTCTGGAGAAGGTGGTACCTGTACTGACTGCAGACCCTGAACTTAACACCGCAACTAGAAGTAGCCGTGGAATGTACCTAGCACTCCCTGGACATCTCGACACAGCCGGAGGACTAATTACCCCTAGAGATAGAAAAGGGAAAACTATCTTGCCTCAGAGAAAATTCCCAAAGGACAGACAGCCCCCCACAAATATTGACTGTGAGAGGAGAGGGAAAAAACATACACAGACTGAAGTCAGAATTTAGCAAAGGAGGCCACTTCTAGCTAAATAGAAAGGATAGGACAGAGTACTATGCGGTCAGTATTAAAACACTAGAAAATATCCACCACAGAAAATACAAAAACTCCACAGCTAACTAAAGACATGGAGGGTATATCTGCATCTCCAGAGATACCAGCTTGGCTAAACAAATCCTTATACAGACCAAGCTGGACAAGACAAAAAAACATGGAAAAGAACTTAACAATAAGGCCCCAGCATGTGGACAACCAAAAAATCAAGGCCAGAACTTATCTTTGTTGAAAAGAACTGCAAAGCAGGAGAGACCAGGAAGAGATGTGAATCCTCCAGGAACAATGGACAACTGGCACTGACTAAAGGGTGAAGCAAGACTAAATAGCCCAGTCAGATTTGCAGAAAGTGAACACACCTGATAAATGCTGCGATTCAGAGACAGCAGCACTACCACTTACAACCACTGGAGGGAGCCCAAGAGCAGAATTCACAACAGGCCACCATCTTCCCCTGACCTCAACCCTATAGAGAACCTTTGGAGTATCATCAAGCAAAAGATCTATGAGGGTGGGAGGCAGTTCACATCAAAACCGCAGCTCTGGGAAGCTATTCTGACTTCATGCAAAGAAATACAAGCAGAAACTCTCCAAAAACTCAAGTTCAATGGATGCAAGACTTGTGAAGGTGAAATCAAAGAAGGGTTCCTATGTTAACATGTAACTTGGCCTGTTAGGATATTTTGGAGTTAAATAGCTTTTTTGTTCAGTGAATGTGACCTCCTAATGCTGCAAATTCCACAAAGGAGCATTTTCAGTTCTTTAAAACATATCAAATGTTTAGAAATTCTACTGGGCCTAATAATTTTGAACAGTGCATTTTGAGTTTTAATTCATTTTGGAGATTATACTGTCATCATTGGGGGGTTTCTACAATAAAATTCGATGTATACTCTAACGGGTGATGAATTTTATTAGACTGACTGTCATTTGCACAGACCATTTAGGAAAATCCTAGAAAAATGTCATTTGCATAATAATTTGGAACATAGTGTACTGAGTCATGTACGCTGTGACCCTCGGGGGAGGGGGTGCGAGAAGAAGAGCTCACAGATACTGAAGCTCGAGCATGGACGGGAGATGAGGGAAGGGTTCTTTTTCGGGCACCCCGAGAGTTCCATAGTACGGTACGCCCCCTGTGGTCGGAAGGCCCCGCACCGTCGCCACATTCCGTCACAGCCGACGGAAGGGAGTTCTGGCTTAAGGAGGAACCTCGGAAAGAGTCCAATGCCTTGACCAAGGTCTCCATTGAACGTGACAAGGACGCGGCCGACTCAGGAGGGTTAGGCTCGGCGGGGTCATTGGGAGACATTGGAGGTGGCGGCAGAAGGCGGCTGCGCACAGGCCGGGTCTCAGTTCTGGCACAAGGGGGTATTGTGGGCACGTGGCAACGCAGAATTGCAAGTGGCACATGAAGTAAAAAACACAGTGTGCTTTTTATTGCCTCCTTAGATTGAGACATAGTGTATGTCTATACTCCTATTAAACTGCGATAGCAGGGCTATGAGAGCAGAGAAGGGGTTAAGCTTTTCCCTATGGAGTGGAGCAGCTTACTCACGGTCCTGTGCTGGTGTCCCCGGGGAGGCAGAGAGGGAAGGCAGCGTTTTCGGCTGAATTTTCCCTGCAGAAGTGGAGTCCCAAGATGGCACCCGAGATTTGCAGGGCACTTCTCGTTCAGAGCGAGAAGCGCCTGAGTAGTGGGTGCGGCTTCAACGCTGGGCGGGAATTTTAAGTTGCGGCCTAGTCCGGCAGTAGAAGCCGGGGACTAAATTTATGGAGCCGGCCAGCGGAACGCGCCGGCGGCCGTGACGCCGCGCCTGATGACCGCCGCTGGCATCTAGCCAGCGGTATCTCTCCCCAGGGACCCAGACCGCACCTTCCCACGCAGGCAGTGTGAGGAAGGGTAGTACTCACCAAGGAGGGTGCCTGCAGCTCAATCGTTCCTCCCTATACCGGGGGATGGAGAGCGTCTGCGTCTTCAGATGTGCCTGCCGCAGGGGACTTACGGCTGTGCCTCCCGCAGGGGACTTACGGAAATGCCTGCCGCAGGGGACTTACGGCTACTGTGGGGTCTACGTGACGCCGCGGTGAGAGCTTAATTCGGATGAGCCCTGGAGATGCACATAAGAGATATACTCTATGTGCTCGCCCTCTTGCAGGGGGGAGATCGGGACCGTATAGGAACCGTCGCCCTGGTGTAGCTTAGGCGTGCCCCAGTCGTCCCAGGAGGTATACTCGCTGTGCTCGCCTGTTGATGGTTCGAGGGAACGCGGACCCCTAGAGAGGAATCCCCCTTCACTCCATTAATTAAAAAATAAAAATTTACAGAAAATAAAAATAAAACAAAAAAACGGTGGGGTCTGAAAACAGACCCAAGTGCCTCCTACAGACACTAAGCAAGAACTGAGTTGTTACTGGCCAGTCAAGGGGTGTATACTGCAGAGGAGGAGTTAAAGGGCCACTGTCACCCCCCTCCAGCCGTTATAAACTAAAAGAGCCACCTTGTGCAGCAGTAATGCTGCATTCTAACAAGGTGGCTCTTTTAGTTTTAGGTTCAAGTATACCCCAAAAAACGCGATTTGATACTTAGCCATCAACGGGGATTCCAAAGGTGGGGGCCGCACTACCCACGGCAGACGGCCAGAGCTTACTGCGTCTGCGCAGAACAGTACTACACAGCGCAGGCGCCGGTTTGAAAACGTAAACAGCGCTGAGGGGGCGGCGCAGAAAGACCAAGAAGATGTGAGTGACGGCAGAGGAGCATTTCGAGTTGGGGAGGGAGGAACCAGCCTACGTGGCTAGAGACACCAATTATGGCTAAGTATCAAATCGCGTTTTTTGGGGTATACTTGAACCTAAAACTAAAAGAGCCACCTTGTTAGAATGCAGCATTACTGCTGCACAAGGTGGCTCTTTTAGTTTATAACGGCTGGAGGGGGGTGACAGTGGCCCTTTAACTCTGTGTTTACTTAGTGTCCTCCTAGTGGCAAGCAGCATAACACCCATGGTCCTGTGTCCCCCAATGAGGCGTAGGAGAAATGTGATCTTTTTATTTTCACGGCTCTACATTATAAATTTTTTTGATGCACCTGGGGGTTCAAGGTACATTCCTTGAGGGGTCTGGTTTCAAAAACAGTGACACTTGTGGGGGGGGGGTGTTCCACTGTTTACGTACATCAGGAGCTCCCCAAACGCGACAGGGTGTCCGCTCTCGATTCCAGCCATTTTTGTTTTAAACAGTCAAATGATGCTTCCTTTCCAGCCCTGCCGTGCACCTAAGCAGTGTTTTTTCCCCACATATGGGGTATCTGCCTACTCAGGAGAAATTGCACACCAACTTTGAGGGTTCATTCTCTCCTGTTACCCTTGTGAGGTCACCTCAGTTCAGCCTGGCTGGGAATGCAGCCTCAGTGACTGGAGGTAACCTCGATGACGTCACCACTTGTCACTGAGGCTGCACTCGCAGCAGTTCGGTGACCAGTTGTTCTCAGCCTGGATGGGCGCATCTTGGCACAGTCCACGTTGAAAACGGTTTATCCCCCAGACTTGGATTACAGAGTGGGACAGAACGACAGATAGGTGAGGGATATTGTTGTTTCTTTATTTTTGGTTTATTACAGAAGACGAGGGCTTTGGTGTAATTAGGCGTTAGGTGAGAAAAACTGTTATTTTTAAATAAAAAAGTAAAAGTGTGTTGTTTTATTTCTAATAAAGGACTTTATTGTGGCTGTGTCTTTATTTACCATGTAACTATAGGATTAGTAATAGACGAGTGTCTTATAGACGCCTCTCCATTAGTAATCCGTGGGCTTGATGTCACCGGACAATACAAAGGTAACATCAACCCCACAAATATGAACCCCACTTGCCACCGCTACAGGGCAAGTGGAAAGAATTGGCACATCTAATAGAAACGCCTTTTCTGAGTGGCTGCGGGCTGCTATTTTTAGGCTGAGGGGGGGGGGGGCCAATATCCAACGCTCCTTTACAGCCTGAGAATACCAGCCCCCAGCTGTCTGCTTTGGCAAGGCTGGTTGTCAAAAATGGGAGTACCCTATGCCTTATTGTTAAATTGTTTATTTAAATAATTAAAAAGTACTGCGTAGGGACCCCTCTAATCTTGATAACCAAGTCCTGGTGAAGCTGGCAGCTGAGGGTAGCAGCCCCCAGCTGTGAGTTTTGCCTGGCTGGTTATCAAAAATATGGGGGATCCCACGCTGGTTTTTTTTTAAATAATTTATTGACAGCGCAGGAGCCGGCTGATGAATACTCCCATCAGCCGCTCCTGCTTTCACTTTTATTAGCGGCAGCAGGTATTGACTGATGGGAGCTGTAGTCCCATCAGCTGACACCAATGACTGGAGGTAAACTTTGTATCTCTGATCACAGCTGCTGGCTCATGCTGTCTTTTGACAGCGTGAGAACCACAGTTCTCTGACTGGCAGGGATGATTTCAACACCGATCAGAAGCGGTGTTTGTCGTGCTGTCATTCACATGACAGCGTGGCAAACATTGGATGTTTAAGTGAATTGGGTCCAGGTTCGGGTCAGGGTACTGTTCTGATACCTGAACTTTTTGTACCTGTTTGGTGTAACTCTGACATCCAGGTGTCCGCCCATCCTTAGTTGTATTAGCTGTATACAATAATATGTCATTCAAATTAACTGCTCTCATTAAATCATTTTCTGCAATACATCTTGATCTATTATAACCCAGTGACTTTCAGATTGTATATAAGACACATATATGCCATGAATCTGGACAACAATCTCAAAATAACTCAAAACGTTACTTTATTACAAATGTTGCAGTTACCAGGGTTTATATAATTATTGTACATAGTATGGGTGTTACAAACAGCATATTTTATACAGGCTAAGGTGCTGCTGTATTATTGTCCTTTGTAGATGTCAAAAGTGCTTACACCTATGTGACGGCTTCAATGCTTAAATTAGGAAGGTACAGGTGTCTTATTTATACCACTGTTTTGGTACGAGTTCCTGTTTCTCCACAGCTACATCTTCCAGCTCCTGCCAGGGTTGTAAAACCGGACCTGGTAACATTACAGTCTATGAAGACAGAAATGGGCAAAAGGGTAACTGTGATATAAACAATGGTTTGAAAAACATGAGCTTAATGGCCGGACTCTACTGACCTTTACAATGGGCTCTTTAGATGGTGCCCAGGAAGGAACTATCTTGCCATGCAACCTCCATGACCCATATGGATTCACCAAGTGACGCTCAAATACCAAATACTCCAGAACATCCCGAGGCTCTTCACTGCCACATTCCACCCGACCAAAGCGATCATAGATGACCAAGGTCTGTAGATAATTCAGACACACAGTAATTACAAGGAACAAAAAGAATGACCCAATGTATCTCTTGAAAGGAGTATTCACACGTTAGTTTTTTTTAGCTGAGATTGGAGTAACCATCTACATGGAGGATTAAAGAAAGAACCAAGCTGACAGCGGGATACTATTCCATAGAAGTGAAAAGAAGCTAATAAATCTGTAGAGCACAGCTAGCTGGGATAATTCCATAATCCTGACCACGCACAGCTAATCTCATTTCAGTCATGAATAGCTGATTTAGGAGTACCCCTGTAATAAAGTAATGGTGACAACATAATTTTCTATGCGCAGAACACCATATTATTGTTTACAAGAAACAACACCATTCTCTTGTCTATGGGTCGGGTGTGGTATAGCAGTTTGTCTCTATTGTAGTTCTGTACACCATGTACATTCAGTCTCAGCAGAAGTTGCAAACAGTTGATCGATGGGAATGCGAGACCCTCTGATATTAATGATCTATCCTAAGGATTGGTCATCAATAAGTATGTCCTAGACAGCCCCTTTAACCCCTTCCCGACATTTGACGTACTATCCCGTCGAGGTGGGGTGGGCCCCCATGACCGCCGACGGGATAGTACGTCATACGCGATCGGCCGCGCTCACGGGGGGAGCGCGGCCGATCGCGGCCGGGTGTCGGCTGCATATCGCAGCTGACATCCGGCACTATGTGCCAGGAGCGGTCACGGACCGCCCCCGGCACATTAACCCCCGGCACACCGCGATCAAACATGATCGCGGTGTACCGGCGGTACAGGGAAGCATCGCGCAGGGAGGGGGCTCCCTGCGTGCTTCCCTGAGACGATCGGTACAAGGTGATGTACTCACCTCGTACCGAACGTCTTCTCCCTGCAGGCCCCGGATCCAAAATGGCCGAGGGGCTGTATCCGGGTCCTGCAGGGAGCACTTCCGGGTCGGAGCAGGCTGCAGATGAAAGCTGCAGCCTGCTCCGATGAAAGTATGATCGCAGATCTGATAGAGTGCTGTGCACACTATCAGATCTGCGATCTGTGATGTCCCCCCCTGGGACAAAGTAAAAAAAAAATTTCCACATGTGTAAAAAAAAAAAAAAAAAATTCCTAAATAAATAATAATAAAAAAAAAATATTATTCCCATAAATACATTTCTTTATCTAAAAAAAACAAACAAAAACAATAAAAGTACACATATTTAGTATCGCCGCGTCCGTAACGACCCAACCTATAAAACTGGCCCACTAGTTAACCCCTTCAGTAAACACCGTAAGAAAAAAAAAAAAAAAACGAGGCAAAAAACAACGCTTTATTACCATACCGCCGAACAAAAAGTGGAATAACACGCGATCAAAAAGACGGATATAAATAACCATGTTACCGCTGAAAACGTCATCTTGTCCCGCAAAAAACGAGCCGCCATACAGCATCATCAGCAAAAAAAATAAAAAAGTTATAGTCCTCAGAATAAAGCGATGCCAAAATAATTATTTTTTCTATAAAATAGTTTTTATCGTATAAAAGCGTCAAAACATAAAAAAATGATATAAATGAGATATCACTGTAATCGTACTGACCCGACGAATAAAACTGCTTTATCAATTTTACCAAGCGCAGAACGGTATAAACGCCTCTCCCAAAAGAAATTCATGAATAGCTGGTTTTTGGTTATTCTGCCTCACAAAAATCGGAATAAAAAGTGATAAAAAATGGTCACGTGTCCGAAAATGTTACCAATAAAAACGTCAACTCGTCCCGCAAAAAAAAAAAAACCTCACATGACTCTGTGGACCAAAATGTGGAAAAATTATAGGTCTCAAAATGTGGAGACGCAAAAACTTTTTTGCTATAAAAAGCGTCTTTTAGTCTGGTTTCACACTTGCGTTTTTATCTGCATGCGTTTTTTAAAAAAACCACATGTGTGAAAAAATGCATGTAAACGCGGTAAAACGCATGCGTTTTTATAGAAAAACACAAGAAAACAAGAAAAAAACAAAAAACCCTAACCCTACCCCTAACCCTACCCCTAACCTGAAATACGTGGCACTGAAATACGTGGCACTGAAATATACGTTTATATACGTATATACGTATATAAGTGCCACGATATTTCAGTGGCCACGTATTTAAGTGCCACGTATTTAAGTGCCACGTATTTAAGTGCCACGTATTTCAGTGCCACGTATTTACGTGCCACGTATTTACGTGCCACGTATTTTTCAGTGCCTGAAATACGTGGCACTGAAATACGTGGCACTGAAATATCGTGGCACTGAAGTATTTACGTGCCACGTATTTTTCAGTGCCTGAAATACGTGGCACTGAAATACGTGGCACTGAAATACGTGGCACTGAAATATCGTGGCACTGAAATATCGTGGCACTTAAATACGTGGCACTTAAATACGTGGCACTTAAATACGTGGCTCTTAAATACGTGGCTCTTAAATACGTGGCACTTATATACGTGGCACTTATATACGTGGCACTTATGACTGTCAGAAAATGTTCAGTAAACGGTTAGGGGTGAGGTTAGGGGTAGGGTTTCAGGTAGAATTGGGGAGATTCCACTGTTCAGGCACATCAGGGGCTCTCCAAACGCGACATGGCGTCCAATCTCAATTCCAGCCAATTCTGCGTTGAAAAAGTAAAACAGTGCTCCTTCCCTTCCGAGCTCTCCCGTGCGTCCAAAAAGGGGTTTACCCCAACATATGGGGTATCAGCGTACTAGGGACAAATTGAACAACAACTTCTGGGGTCCAAGTTCTCTTGTTATCCTTGGGAAAATAAAAATTTGGGGGGCTAAAAATCATTTTTGTGGGAAAAAAAATATGTTTTATTTTCGCGGCTCTGCGTTGTAAACTGTAGTGAAACACTTGGGGGTTCAAAGTTCTCACAACACATCTAGATAAGTTCCTTGGGAGGTCTAGTTTCCAATATGGGGTCACTTGTGGGGGGTTTGTACTATTTGGGTACATCAGGGGCTCTGCAAATGCAACGTGACGCCTGCAGACCAATCCATTTAAGTCTGCATTCCAAATGGCGCTCCTTCCCTTCCGAGCTCTGTCATGCGCCCAAACAGTGGTTCCCCCCCACATAGGGGGTATCAGCGTACTCAGGACAAATTGGACAACAACTTTTAGGGTCCAATTTATCCTGATACCCTTGTGAAAATACAAAACTGGGGGCTAAATTTCATTTTTGTGAAAAAAAAAAAAATTATTTTCACGGCTCTGCGTTATAAACTGTAGTGAAACACTTGGTGGTTCAAAGTTCTCACAACACATCTAGATAAGTTCCTTGGGGGGTCTAGTTTCCAATATGGGGTCACTTGTGGGGGGTTTGTACTGTTTGGGTACATCAGGGGCTCTGCAAATGCAACGTGACGCCTGCAGACCAATCCATTTAAGTCTGCATTCCAAATGGCGCTCCTTCCCTTCCGAGCTCTGTCATGCGCCCAAACAGTGGTCCCCCCCCACAAATGGGGTATCAGCGTACTCCAGACAAATTGGACAACAACTTTTGAGGTCCAATTTATCCTGATACCCTTGTAAAAATACAAAACTGGGGGCTAAAAAATCATTTTTGTGAAAAAAAAAAATAATTTTTATTTTCACGGTCTGCGTTATAAACTGTAGTGAAACACTTGGGGGTTCAAAGCTCTCAAAACACATCTAGATAAGTTCCTTAGGGGGTCTACTTTCCAAAATGGTGTCACTTGTGGGGGGGTTTAATATTTAGGCACATCAGGGGCTCTCCAAACGCAACATGGCATCCCATCTTAATTCCAGTCAATTTTGCATTGAAAAGTAAAATAGCGCTTCTTCCCTTCTGAGCTCTGCTATGCGCCCAAACAATGGTTTACACCCACATATGGGGTATCGTCGTACTCAGGACAAATTGCACAACAACTTTTGTGGTCTAATTTCTTCTCTTACCCTTGGGGAAATAAAAAAATGGGGGTTAAAAGATCATTTTTGTGAAAAAATATGATTTTTTATTTTTACGGCTCTGCATTATAAACTTCTGTGACGCACTTGTTGGGTCAAAGTGCTCAACACACATCTAGATAAGTTCCTTAAGGGGTCTACTTTCCAAAATGGTGTCACTCGTGGGGGGTTTCAATGTTTAGGCACATTAGGGGCTCTCCAAACGCAACATGGCGTCCCATCTCAATTCCAGTCAATTTTGCATTGAAAAGTCAAATGGCGCTCCTTCCCTTCTGAGCTCTGCCCTGCGCCCAAACAATGGTTTACACCCACATATGGGGTATCAGTGTACTCAGGACAAATTGCACAACAATTTTTGGGGTCCAATTTCTTCTCTTACCCTTGGGAAAATAAAAAATTGGGGGTGAAAAGATCATTTTTGTGAAAAAATATGATTTTTTATTTTTACGGCTCTGCATTATAAACTTCTGTGAAGCACTTGGTGGGTCAAAGTGCTCACCACACATCTAGATAAGTTCCTTAGGGGGTCTACTTTCCAAAATGGTGTCACTTGTTAGGGGTTTCAATGTTTAGGCACATCAGGGGCTCTCCAAATGCAACATGGCGTCCCATCTCAATTCCAGTCAATTTTGCATTGAAAAGTCAAATGGCGCTCCTTTGCTTCCAAGCTCTGCCATGCGCCCAAACTGTGGTTTACCCCCACATATGGGGTATCAGCGTACTCAGGACAAATTGTACAACAACTTTTGGGGTCTATTTTCTCCTGTTACCCTTGGTAAAATAAAACAAATTGGAGCTGAAATAAATTTCGTGTGAAAAAAAGTTAAATGTTCATTTTTAATTAAACATTCCAAAAATTCCTGTGAAACACCTGAAGGGTTAATAAACTTCTTGAAAGTGGTTTTGAGTACCTTGAGGGGTGCAGTTTTTAGAATGGTGTCACACTTGGGTATTTTCTATCATATAGACCCGTCAAAATGACTTCAAATGAGATGTGGTCCCTAAAAAAAAATGGTGTTGTAAAAATGAGAAATTGCTGGTCAACTTTTAACCCTTATAACTCCGTCACAAAAAAAAATTTTGGTTCCAAAATTGTGCTGATGTAAAGTAGACATGTGGGAAATGTTATTTATTAAGTATTTTGTGTGACATATGTCTGTGATTTAAGGGCATAAAAATTCAAAGTTGGAAAATTGCAAAATTTTCAAAATTTTCGCCAAATATTCGTTTTTTTCACAAATAAACGCAAGTTATATCGAACAAATTTTACCACTAACATGAAGCCACACCTTACTGGGAAAGTTGAGGACATCCGATCATTTTGTGCAAGTTTGTGATAATGTGACTATGTACTTTGGAATAACAGGAGTAACAGTTCATCTATGGATGGCTATTTTCTGTCCTCACCTGTTTGCTGTGCATACGGACGGTTACTTGGCCATACAGGTTCCCTTTTGTAACCATTTCTGGACACCGAACTTGCACAACTCTGGGTGGCTCTAAGGACTCCACAAAAGACCAGCGTATTGTACGGTACCTGTTACCACGCACCATCTCCTAGAATACAAAAAATGAGAAAATAAGAAAACCCTGGTAAAACATGTCATACATATAAGGCACACACAAGAATTAATTACTTACCGGATAGCAGCGTTCGGTCACCAGTAAGTGTAACTTATGGCGATTAAACCTGAAATAGAAGAAAGATTTCATGAGGATGTCATTTTACAAAATGAATAGGATTCTTGTGTGGTTCTCAGGAGCTTCAAAAGGAGAAGATTATTTTGTAAAATTGGGAGACACTATCTTCTGGAGCACACTTGGGAAGCCTAGTCTTAAAATCCCTTACCGACATCCGCCGTACATGTATGGCGCAAGTCAGGAGCAGGTGTATGGAACAGGCTCATGGGTTGAGCCTGTCTGATACTCGGCAGATAATGGCTGTGACACACAGCCAGGACCTGTCTCCAACAGCAGTGGGTGGAGCGAACTTAAGCCTGCAACTGTTAACCTGTAAAATGCCACCATTGATCTCTGGCAAAGCCTTTACAGAGCACAGAAATGGAAGGGTTCAACATTCTATGCGCCATCGCCTGCATGAAATATGAAAACAATTAAAAAAAAAAAAAAAACACAAAAAAGTTCAAAACATCTACCCCACACTTTTCCCCCATTAAAAATAAAGATATAAAAAATGGTTTTAATAAAATACGCGAATGTGATATTGCTATGTCCATAAAAGTACGATCTATCAAAAACTAAAATATATTAACATTAGATAAACAAAGAAATAAAGTCAAAATTTGTGTTTTTTAGTTTGCTGCAAAAGCACAAAAAAAATGCTGCAAGGCGCGATCAAAATGTTATGTCTATTCCAATATGGTATCAATAAAAACGACCACAAAAAAATGAGCCCTCACATAGCTCCATTGACAGAAAAAATTAAAAACATTATGAGTCTCTGAATATGGTGACAATCAAAAAACGTATTTATTTAAAAAAAAAAATCTTTCTTTTACAATTTTTTTTCTAGCACCAAAATAATAAAAAAAATGGCATAGCCATAATTTTACCAACGAGGAGAATCATAATGTCAGGTCTTTCTTACCACGCAATGTACACCATAAAAACTATTTAAAGGAAAACTGTCAGAATTTCGAGGGGAGTGGTTTTTTTATGCAATTTCACCGCACTTAGAACTTTTTTAGTTTTCCTGTACACTATGTGGTTATATTAAAGATGTAATTCAAAAGTACAGCTTGTTCTGCAAAAAAAATCAAGCCCTCATATATCTATGTGATCAGAAAAATAAAAAAAGTTATGGATCTTGGAAGAGGGGGAAGAAAAAATAAAAAAGTAATAATGAAATTGGCCATGTTGGAGAGAGGTTAAGCAATTAAACTATGGGCTACAATATTACAGTCTTATGAAGACCAGTAAAAAAGAATTGAATTGGAGGCACTCCTCTACTATCATCGAACATTGCATCTACCAAGTAAGGGCAGGTATTTATTGCCACCATAAAACTTTATTGCAGTTATAATTTTTATTTGTTCTACTGGCGTTAAGAAAGAGTTTTAATATTGATTTTTGAGTGCGCTGTCAACTTGTTTCTTTAACCCTTTCACGCTGAAGCCCTTTTTCATTTTTGCATTTCTGTGTTTCGCTCCCCTTCTTCCCAGAGCCATAACTTTTTTAATTTTCCATCAATATGGCCATGTGAGGGCTTGTTTTTTGCAGGACGAGATGTACTTGTCAACGACACCATTGGTTTTACCATGTTGTGTACTTCAAAATAGGAAAAAAATTCCAAGTGTGGTGAAACTGCAAAAAAAGTGCAATACCACAACTGTTTTTTGGATTTTTTTTTAACCATGTTCACTAAATGCTAAAACTGACCTGCCATTATGAATCTCTCCAGGTCATTGCGAGTTCAAAGATACCAAACATATATAGGTTGTTTTTGATTTAAATGGTGAAAAAGTATAGTTTCTCCTTGCAGAGATTGACATGCTAAGCATGCAGAGATACTCCTCTGGGTAATATGCTAATCATGCAAATTGTCTCTTCAGAGAGGAAGAGAGCTAGAACTTTAGTGCCACCTATTGGAAGGTAGCAATCCTACAAGTCAATGTTGACCCTTTAACGAGCCTTGTCACATGACTTAGGATAATAGCCAAACCAGAATCTCAATTTGCAGACACTGTGTTTCGGGGTACTGCCCCTCCTCAGTGCAAAGCGGAGATCTGGTTTGGCTATGTGAGAGGCGTCAGTCCGTTATCCAAGAAGTATCGTTTCTCCTTGCGGAGATCGACATGCTAAGCTCTCTTCCTCTCTGAAGAGACAATTTGCATAATTAGCATATTACCCAGAGGAGCATTGCGGCTTTAAGTCTCCTCATCTCGGCATGCTTAGCATGTCGATCTCCGCAAGGAGAAACGATACTTCTTGGATAACGGTCACCGATGGGTGGGATTTCTGGCACACTTACCGGAAGCGCGAATTAAATGCCGCTGTCAGAGATTGACAGCAGCAATTCGCAATTCCACACGCGGCTGTTAGGGGCACATGTCAGCTGTTCAAAACAGCTGACGTGTGCCGGGAAATATGTGGGCTCAGCACTGGAGCCCCCATCAAAGGGACAGACACGACATGCGCCGAACTAGTACAGTGCATGTCATGAAGGAGTTAAAATGAGTGGTTTACAGAATTACAAGAGCTCAAGAGTGTAGTAATACACATTTATTGGATTTTAGCATTTTTATTGGTATTTTGTTCACATTTGTCTTTCAGCTGTGTGAACTGCTGGTCATATTACTAATCTAATGCAGAAGTTATCACCGGATAGATGATAAAACACTGATTGGGTCTACCCTCTCCTAGTGTATCCTCACCCATCCCCTATAGACTGTAAGCCCTCGCGGGCAGGGTCCTCTCTCCCTTTGTACTTGTGTGTGCCTTGTTTTGCTCATGTTTATTGTACTTGTCTATATTTGTCCCTTTCACATGTAAAGCGCCATGGAATAAATGGAGCTATAAAAATGTATAATAATAATAAAAATAATAATAATACTTGGGTCTGACCACTGGCACCCTCACTCAGACTCACTTTTGGGATTGTTCGAGGTCCCAAAAAATTGGTCCCGATCAGAAAGTTATCATTTATCCGTTGAAAAGGCGATAACTTCTAAAGATAGGAATAACATCAAGCAGAAAATCCAGTAATCTATTATGTAAAAAACATAACACACAGTAGATCCAGTAGAATCCGCAGCATCTTACACTCTCTGCAGCAAACATTATAAGTCATATACAAAGGCAAGGCTACTTACTGTGTCAGACAGTTGTGCGCTTCAATGAAGATTTCTTGAGCTTTCTCTGGAAACATCTTGGTGCTAAAATCCTCGTCATAGTTTTTGATCTTTCGAATCCTATAGAAAAGAAATACAAAAATTATAATCAGGTATGTTAAGAATTCAGTTAGTGGCAAGCTGTTCCCGACATGGTGATTTTATATTTTTTGCCCTTTCATTTTTTTTCCTCCCTCTCTTGCAAGAGCCATAATTATATTTTTCTGTTGATATAGCCGTATGAGGAATTGCTTGTTTATTTTTTTACAGAACAAGTTGCAGTTTTAAGTAGCACCATTCATTTTACCATGCAATGTACAAGAAAGCAAGGAAGAAAAATTCCAAATCTGCAATTGTTTTTTGAGAATTTTGTAGTTACAGTATCCAGTGTTTGGGAAAAATTACATGTAGAAATGATTACCCAGGTCAGTGATACAAAAACTTGTCTAGTTTGAGGATTTAAATGGCGAAAAAGAATTTTGAAATTCAACGCCTATTTCCGCAACATGTAACGATTTCATTTTTTGGTCAATCAAGCAGTGTGAGAACTTAGTATTTTTTGTCATGATGACCTGACATTTTTAGTCATATTAGTTTTGGGTAAATACAATGTTTTGACCACTTCTTATTGAATTTTTTGCACAGATGAAGCAATGAAAAAACAGTAATTAGACTTACTGGTAATTGTATTTCCAGGAATCCATCCTGACAGCACACTGGAGGACGTCCTTCTTAGCCATGATGGGACAGGAAACACGAGAGGTTAAAAGGACCCTCCCCCTACCACCCTTCAGTGTTTTTCCAAAGTAACACATCTGGATGGATGCAAACACAAGTTTTATTACAACAAAATAATCAATCATACAAATGTTACATCACATAAGTATAAAGATCAAACAATAGGGAGGGAACTAACAGTGCTGTCAGGATGGATTCCTGGAAATACAATTACCAGTAAGTCTAATTACTGTTTTCCAGGTCACCACCTGACAGCACACTGGAGAAATACCAAAGGAGAATGGTATTTAGGGTGGGACCACTGCTTGAAGTACCTTTCTACCAAAGGCCAACTGAGGAGAAACTACATCTAGTTTATAGTGTTTAGAAAAGGTACTAAGATTAGACCATGATGCAGCTCTACAGATCTGGTCTGCCGTAGCCCCCCCTTTCTCCGCCCATGATGTGGCCATGGCCCTAGATGAGTGGGCTTTAAGATTAACCGGGGAATTTAGACCTTTAGCTTTGTAGGCTAAATCAATTGTGGACTTTATCCACCGTGCGATAGTCGCTTTAGACGCTTTTTTCCCCTTATTTGAACCCCTGAACTGAATGAACAAGTTATTGTCCTGTCTCCAGGGTCTAGATAGATCAAGGTACCTGAGTACTGATTCTCTTACATCAAGGTTATGAAAAAATCTTTCTTTTTGATTTTTAGGGAATTGGCAAAAAGACGGTAAAACAATCTCCTGATTCATATTAGTATCAGAAACGACCTTAGGGAGAAAGGCCGGATCAAGTCTTAGTACTATTTTATCATCAAAGATCTGTAAATACGGGTTCTGTACCGAAAGAGCCTGTAGTTCCCCCAATCTTTTTGCCGATGTGATCGCAACTAAAAACGCGGTTTTAAGAGAGAGTTTGTTAATGTCTATGTCTCCCGTTATATCCCAGGACTGATCACACAGAAAATTCAGGACCAGATTAAGATCCCACGGCGGGACTGATTTCCTAATGAATGGCCTTAGCCTCTGGACTGCTCTAGAGAATCGACTAATCCAGGGGTGGGTAGATAACGAAAAATCAAAAAATACACTTAGGGCCGCTATCTGTACTCTTAATGTACTTGGTCTAAGGCCTTTTTGAAATCCTGACTGCAAGAAGTCAAGAATTTTTGGGATATCTGGATGGTCAGTATCAACTGTCATCTTCCCACAGAATCCACAGAATGTCTTCCATATTTTTGTGTAGATGGCAGATGTCACCGGCTTTCTGCTGGCTTGAAGGGTAGAAATGACGTCATCTGAAAGACCTTTTGCCCTCAAGACCTTCCGTTCAGGATCCAAGCTGCCAACTGAAGCGCTCCTGGGTTCTGGTGTAGAACTGGACCTTGTAGAAGAAGATCCTTTCTCTGGTAGCCGGAGGGGTTCTTCCACTGATAATCTTCTTAACATTGGAAACCAACTTCGTTTCGGCCAGTGAGGAGCTATGAGGATGACTTTGGCCCCATCCTCGCAGATTTTCCTGAGTGTTCTTGGAATCAAGGCCAGAGGTGGAAACGCATACAGGAGACCGACGTTCCAGGGTTGTGACAGGGCATCGACCGCCGCTGGGCTCTCCCAGGGGTTTAGGGAGTAAAAGGTTTTGACTTTTGCGTTTTGCTTTGTAGCAAATAGATCCACAGTCGGCTTCCCCCAACGATGACAAAGATCCCTGAATACTTCGGCGTTTAGTTCCCACTCTGTAGGGGATACACTTTTCCTGCTCAGGAAATCCGCCAACTGGTTCTTGGATCCCTCCAGATGTACAGCCGAGATTGACCGCACCGACTTTTCTGCCCACTTGAAGATCTGTTCCGCTAGATCTTGTAATGCCAGATGTCTTGGGCCCCCCTGATGTTGAAGGAAGGCTACGGTCGTCGTATTGTCCGAGAAGATTTTTACATGCTTGTTCTTCAGCAAATGTTGTGCCGCCGTTAAGACCTTCCAAACCGCATGCAACTCTCTGTGGTTTGATGATTTCTTGCTGTCCTTTCTTTCCCAACGACCTTGGAAATATCTTCCCAGGACATGACCTCCCCAACCTTCCTGACTTGCGTCTGTCGTGACTGACACACTCGGGGTTTGAAGCCATGGTACTCCCAGCCGGAGATTTTTGGAGAGAGTCCACCACACCAGAGACCTCTTGATCTGAAAAGAAAGATTCAGTCTTTGATTTAAAGAATTTTGCCTTCTGTTCCAGCTCCTCAGCACTCCCTGCTGAAGCTGCCGGGAATGAAACTGGCTCCATCTCACGCAAGGGATGCAGGCCGTCATTAATCCCAGGATTATCATCCCGTCTCTGATCGTATTTCGGCCTCGGGAGAAATGATGGACCTTTTTCACTATTCCCTTTAGCCTGTCTTCCGGAAGGTAGGACATCCTTGTTTCTGAGTCGAGCATGACTCCTAGGAATTTTATTCTGGATTTCGGTATTAAATCTGACTTCTTCCAATTTATGATCCAACCGAGACTCTCTAGAGTGGAGATGAGGAACTGACAGTTGATTCTGAGCTGGCTTACTGACTCTGCCGCTACCAAAAAGTCGTCCAGATAAGGGATTACCATCAAATCCTGATTTCTCAGATATGCGACTACCTCTACCATAAGTTTCGTAAAAACCCTGGGAGCCGACGCCAGGCCGAAGGGGAGACAGCGAAATTGAAAATGATAGATCTTCCCCTCCATGTTTACCGCGAACCTCAGGAACTTTTGATGGTTTAAGTAAATGGGAACATGGTAATATGCACTCTTTAGGTCTAGAGTGCACATCACCATACCCCTTCCCAACAGAGGAATGGTAGATCGAATTGACTCCATTTTGAATCTTTTGTATACCACCCAGTTGTTTAGGTGCTTCAGATTTATTATCGTTCTCGACTCTCCCGATGGTTTTGTTATTGAGAAGAGATTTGAGTAATGACCTCTGTACTCTTCTTGGGAGGGGACCGGAACAATTGCCGCCATTTTTAAGAGGTCCTGTATATCCGACCACATGGGGGATGACGATTTTAGATGTGTGCTGGACACTAGAAATCTTTCGGGCGGAAGGGAGGAAAATTCGATTTTGTACCCTTGGGACACCACCTGTAACACCCAAGGACTCGTTGTTATTTCCCTCCAACCTTCTAGGAATCCGGCTAGCCGACCCCCTACTCTGATGGCGTCATTTTCTATGGTAGCTAGACCTCTGACCTGAGTAACTCGAGTCTTTGGTTTTGGGTCTACTGTCTCCCCCTTTTTGGTAGCTCCATCTACCTTGCTTCCCTTTACCCCTGTAATCCTGTTTCTGATTATAGCGGGGTCTCCGAAAGGGCTGGAATTTTTTAGGCTTTTCTTCGGGGAACCCCTTTTTTACATCTGAGGCTTTCTCTAAGATATCGTCGAGGACCGGTCCGAAGACCCTGCCCCCAGAGAAGGGTATGGAACATAATTTATTTTTGGAGTGCATATCACCCGACCAGCTTTTGAGCCAAATAGCTCTTCGGGCCGCATTAGAGAGGGATTGACCTCTAGCCGCAAATCTAACCGTTTCCGCAGATGCGTCTGCCAAAAAGGCGGTTGCCAATTTTAACAGAGGCAGAGATTTTAGGATAGTATCTCTAGTTTTGGCTATTAATTGATCCTGAAGATCATTTAGCCACAGGTCCATGGAGCGAGCCACTGATGTTGCTGCGATATTAGCTCCGATAACCGCCGAAGAAGTCTCCCAGGCCCGTTTCAAAAGTCCATCTGCCTTTCTGTCCATGGGCTCTTTTAAATTGGAAGAGTCCTCAAAGGGGATTGAGGTTCTTTTAGACACTTTAGCCAATGGAATGTCTATTTTAGGAATATCGACCCATTCCTTAACTTCCTCCGGGTCAAACGGCAAGCGGAGTCGGAAATCTTTAGGGATAGTCAATCTCTTCTCCGCCTCTTCCCATTCATCCAGAATCATGGATCTGATATGGGAATTTACTGGAAACACCTTCGCAGTCTGTGAGCGCAGGCCACCAAACATTTCATCTTGAACCGAACGAGATGGTTGTGGATCCTCTATCTGCATAGTATGCCGCACAGCCTCCAACAGTTCTCCTGTGTCTGCTGCTGAGAATAAGTATTTTCTCCCTCTCTCTGGAGGGTCTCTGCTCTCCTCTTCTTCCTCTATATCCGATACAACAGATAACGAGTCTTCCGAAGAGTAATCAATCCTCTGCCTTTTGCTCGGTCTCTCTGAAGGTGAGGCTTGAGGTAGTACCAGACCTGATACAGAAGCCTGGACCTCCTCTCTTATCATGGCTCTCATATTTGACATAAGAGAAGCCTGCTCCTCTCCTATGATTTTGCAGGTGCATGCTTCACATAGGGGTTTCTGCCAGGTATCTTTCAGCTTGGCTGCACAAATAGGACATTTCCTGCTTTTGCCCAGCTTCTTTAACGATTTTTCTGGTAAAGGGGCCGCCTATAGAAAAATAACAAACTCTAGCACATGCTCCGGGTTTTTTTTTTTTTTTTTTTAAGTATCCATAATACCGGCCCTGCTCTACTTACTGGCGCTGTGGACTCCTGCCCTTCTCTAGCTGCGTCCTCCATGATGCACCGGAGAACGCTTACTGCACATACCTTATATTTCTGCTCATCTCTCATCTGTACCGCGCTCCTGCGCTCACTACCGCTTCCTGTTTCGGAGACGCCGCCCGCCCCCCTCAGC